>NC_133426.1:154027222-154666944 GCF_049350105.2 Macaca mulatta
AGTCAAAAGAACAAAGCTGGAGGCATCACGCTACCTGACTTCAAAGTATACTACAAGGCTACAGTAACCAAAACAGCATGGTACTGGTACCAAAACAGAGATATAGACCAATGGAACAGAACAGAGCCCTCAGAAATAATAGCACACATCTAGAGCCAACTGATCTTTGACAAACCTGAGAAAAACAAGAAATGGGGAAAGGATTCCCTATTTAATAAATGGTGCTGGGAAAATTGGCTAGCCATAATTAGAAACCTGAAACTGGATCCTTTCCTTGCTCGTTATACGATGATTAATTCAAGATGGATTAACGACTTAAATGTTAGACCTGAAACCATAAAAACCCTAGAAGAAAACCTAGGCAATACCATTCAGGACATAGGCATGGGGAACGACTTCATGTCTAAAACACCAAATGCAATGGCAACAAAAGCCAAAATTGACAAATCTGATCTAATTAAACTAAAGAGCTTCTGCACAGCAAAAGAAACTACCATCAGAGTGAACACGCAACCTACAGAATGGGAGAAAATTTTTGCAATCTACTCATCTGACAAAGGGTTAATATCTAGAACCTACAAAGAACTCAAACAAATTTACAAGAAAAGAACAAACAACCCCATCAAAAAGTGGGCAAAGGATATGAACAGACATTTCTCAAAAGAAGACATTCATACAGCCAACAGACACATGAAAAAATGCTCATCATCACTGGCCATCAGAGAAATGCAAATGAAAACCACAATGAGATACCATCTCACACCAGTTAGAATGGCAATCATTAAAAAGTCAGGAAACAACAGGTGCTGGAGAGGATGTGGAGGAATAGGAATGCTTTTACACTGTTGGTGGGATTGTAAACTAGTTCAACCTTTGTGGAAAACAGTATGGCGATTCCTCAAGGATCTAGAACTAGAAATACCATTTGACCCAGCCATCCCATTACTGGGTATATACCCGAAGGATTATAAATCATGCTGCTATAAAGACACATGCACACGTATGTTTATTGCAGCACTGTTCACAACAGCAAAGACTTGGAACCAACCCAAATGTCCATCAATGATAGACTGGATTAAGAAAATGTGGCACATATACACCATGGAATACTACGCAGCCATAAAAAAGGATGAGTTTGTGTCCTTTGTAGGGACATGGGTGCAGCTGGAAACCATCATTCTCAGCAAACTATCACAAGATCAGAAAACCAAACACCGCATCTTCTCACTCATCGGTGGGAATCGAACAATGAGATCATTGGACACAGGAAGGGGAACATCACACATCGGGGCCTATTATGGGGAGAGGGGAGAGGGGAGGGATGGCATTGGGAGTTATACCTGATGTAAATGATGAGTTCATGGGTGCAGCACACCAACGTGGCACATGTATACATATGTAACAAACTTGCACGTTGTGCACATGTACCCTAGAACTTAAAGTATAATTTAAAAAAAAAGAAAAGAAAAAAAAAAGAAATTTGTAATTATAACAGGCAGACCTATGAAATTATCTCTTGGATAGTGTGTCTCCTTAATAATGAGGGGGATACATTTACCTATTGTAATAGTCTTATGACACAATTAACTAAAAATTATGTATCGGTAACAGAATAGTAAAAGAATGTTTTCACAGTGAGTTCCCAGGACATGAAAATCTTGAGCACCGGGAGCCTCAAAGTGGAGATTTTGTCTGTTGGAAATGACACCTTCTAAAGGATTCTCTCTAACTGAGATGGAATGGGCCTTATTTGATACTCCTTACTATTTCTTGTGCTGCTAAATTAGAAGACATAGACGCTTGGAGTCATATCACTCATCTAAAGACAGCTGAACTTCCTGAATGCACTGTTTCATCAAAAGGTGATCTTTGAATTAAGATAAGCAATACTAGTAGAAGATGATGACATCAGAGGTGGTCAACTTTCCATAGACTTGGGACCAGACTTGTTTCTAAATGAGTGGTTATACTTACTTTACAGGAGCTGTTATTATTATTGTCTTAGGAATATAGATGATTGTTACCATCTTATGTAAAGTAGGACATTTGCCTTATTTTAACTGAATTTCTTAAATTAACTGAAATGAATTTTATATTTTTCTCGTAGTTGTCCCTTTGTCCCAATGCATAGAATGCCATAACACTTTAGTTAACTTATCCCAAAGTGTTGCCACTAGATGAAACCTATCAGATTGTTGAATTTACCACATAATTCCTAGATCAATTCATGACTAATACATGTCATTAGTAATACATTCCACTGACTTCTCAGATTTCCCTAAAGTCACCACTTATTTAGAGTGACCGCTTTCTAAATTGACTTTCCAGGTCTGACTGCTTCATAACTCAAATACTATGAATCCTTGTTTTAATGTGTCCCTTGTTATTAATGTTGGAAACCCATTCTATATCACAGGATATCCACAATCCATGGTCTACTGAGTAAACAAATGTAGTCTAGATAAAGTTAAAAATAAGTCCTTACTAAGCCAATACCTAAATGAAGACTTTTATGTAAATGGATTCTGAAAAGCTTGCAGGGGAAGGAACCCATGGTTCAATTTGTTATTGTCAGCACTCTCTATGAATAAATCTATTAGTTAGCATACCCTTGGGGGTATCACGTGTGCTCCCTCAGGCTGTGTTTTTGTATGTGAAGCAAGGTCTGATTTGCCTACACAAAGATGGGCACACTGTTGCCTCAACAGCTTACACCTGAAGGTTTCTGCTTGCTGAGACATTTTGTGGCCCCCTTACCCTTACACAAATACAGAAAATAACCCCCTTTTATTTTTGTTACAGAGTTAAAAGGTCTATGTTAGCAGGATATGAAGATAATATAGATCAAAGCATCCTAGAAATAATGATTCCAAGTTCTGGAGTTTATGTCAGTTGAGATATGATTTCTTGAGGGGGGGAGGGAGCGGACAGGGTCTTGCTGTTGCCCAGGCTGGACTGCAGTGGCATGATCTTAGCTCACTGCAATCTTCATCTCCCAGGCTCAAGTGATTCTCATGCTTCAGCCTCCCAAGTAGCTGGGACCACAAGTGGGCGCCACCATGCCCAGCTAATTTTTTGTATTTTTTGTAGAGACAGGGTTTCATCATGTTGCCCAGGCTGGTCTCAAACTCCTGAGGTCAAGTGATCTGCCCACTGTGGCCTCCCAAAGTGCTGGGATTACAGGCGTGAGCCACCATGCCTAGCCTGAGGTATAATTTGAAATCTATCCACCACTATTTGTCAGATAGATGAAGACACTGCAAAAAGTATTGCGACTCAACAAAAATCCTTAAATTTTTGTAGCCCAAGTGGTACTAGACAATAGATTTGCCTTAGACTACTTGTTGGCTGAAAAAGGAGATAACTGTGCAATAGCAAAACTACCTGTTGTACTTATATTAACATCTCTGGAGAAGTAGAAACAAGAGTGGAAAGGATAACTTAGAAGGCTAAATGGCTACAAGATACAAGTGAAATTGATCCTTCAAATGACTTGTTTAGTTGTTTACCCTCAGGACTAACTTCTCCATTTTGTTCTGGTATTCAGGTTGTGATTGTTATCATCATAAGCATAGTTGTTATTTTTCTGGTTATTAAATTAATCATGATTTGTCTACTTGTTTAAAATCAGCAGGAAAAAAAACTAAAATAATGATTGTTTACAGAATTATAATTGAAGAGGCAGCACTGTAGCCTGACTCATTACAAAATCACCTCCATGTTGCTCTAAATTTGAGCTATAAACTGTATCAGTGTCAATTTGTCCAAAACCCTCTGCTATGGGACATAGTCTAGGAATGAGCCTTCCCGGTTACATAGGACCCAAACCCTTGAACATAAAAGAAGTCAGAACTATTTGATTCATCTATGATGCTTTCTTCAAGAGATTTTGACGAAAAGGAGAAAATGTAAAAATAATTCAAAATCAAAGCTGTTGGAATTTTCAATTATTTTGAGCCTTAAAGAAAAGTGACTATTGAACCTGAGTCATGTGACAGGCAGCTGAAACATTTGTTCCTCTGGTTATAGATTAGCCTTTTATTTGTGTACGTTATTTTGCAAAGTGCAAAAAATCTAAAGGATGCCCAAGAAGAACTATTTCCTCTTTACTGTTGATCTTCACAAACATTAACTTCCCTCTTATTTTCCTATACAAAGACCTCACAACTCTCATATTCTCTAAAATAAAATGTTAAATATACTCTTCAGTTAGAAAAAGAAAATAGCTGTAACTAATCAAATTGCTGCAGCTCATAAACCAGCCTTTTACAAAAATGTTGTCATTCTGTTAAATTTCTTTGTTTTCTGCCTATAAAGCAAGATCTAACTTTTTAGCTTCAGAGCACTGACCCCACTTCTTTGAGGTCTGTTTTACCTGAATGGCCATTCTCAGCTTTGTGCTTGAATAAGCTCCTTTAAACTGGATTCTGATCCTTTCAATTATTTCAGTTAATGTCATTTCTATGCATATTGATTTGCCACCACAAACTTATGCAGAAACCAGGGATCATTGTGGCAGAAGGTGGTATCAACTCTCCACCCTTCCCTCTTGCAGTTCAAAAATAGTGAGACAGGATATTTCCCATGACCCCTTTGTGGGGCTCATGAAGGGGTGGCTCGTTCACTCAGCCCACAGCTCTGAACCCCTCACGGGACGGGGAGCACAAATGAGCATGTGCAGGACCCAGGGTGAATGAGCACTGGAAATGGCTAGTTACTCCTCTCTGGTGGGAGCAGGCTCTGTGTGGGCCCTGAGGTAGCATCCAAGTGTGTTACAATGCTGTTTTAGCTCTGCGGTTTGGGTGTGGGTGTCTGCGATCCTCAGAGCCCCAGAGGGTATGTTTTGTAGTCAGTGCTCTTTTAGCATTCATTGTCCATGGATGGCTAAGTGTTAACCAGCTCAGTGGAGGGTCAGGGCCACAGCCTTTTACACCCTGTCCTCTTGGTATTCGAGTTTTTATTCAGCGTCCAGGAAGAATTAGGTCACACAAACAAATTGAAGTGTGGTGTATCTGGAGGATTTTATTGAGTGGTGGAAGTGTTTCTCAGTGGAAAGGGAAGCTAGAAGGGGGATGGAGTGTGAAGATAATCCCCTGGAGTTTGGCCATCCCCAGCTGAACTCTTCTCCAGAGTCCAACCATCAAGCCATCACTCTGAAGTCAACCTGCTTGTCTCTAACTTCTGGCTGCTTCTTCTCTTCTCTCCTTTTCTGCTGCTCTGCTCTCATGCCACTGGAGTTTAGGGATTTTATGGGTAAGGCAGGCCAGGGTGATTTTGGAAAAGGCAACATTCAGGCAGGAAAATGGGGATGTAAAATTCTCATTTAGGGTCACGGGTCCAGGCTTGAGAGTGGAACCCTCACCCGGGACCCCGCCCTTTTCTACCTAGTATTTCCCTGCCTCCTATCCATATCAATAGTAAAATGAATCTAAGGTTGAAGAGAACCCAACTGAGGCCAGATGTCAGAAAACAAATGAAGTTCCTGGGAGAGAAAAGAAGGTCTGTTTAGTGACCCAAATATGACACTAGAGGCAAGCTAGTTCTAGATGGGGTGATAGTTGATACATTAGTTCTTACTGGCTTGACTATATTAGTGTTATATTTGCACATTAGGAAAAACAACTGGGGGGTGTGTGTGTGTGTGTGTGTGTGTGTGTATGTGTATATCAGGGAGAGAAAGAGAGATCAAAAGTTATAACTCTAAAGGCCCATACCAATTAGGCTGTAGAACAATCAGAGATGATCATAAAGTCAGTAGGAGGAGCATATTACATTTTATTCCAAAGTTCCAATGGCGTGGAAGAGGCAAAAACAGCAGCACCACTTTCTGTAGAGATCCTAAACTTTGAGTGTAAAATAGCAGCAGCAATTAGATTTATTTTCATGGTTTGTATAATCTTCAAAAATCAATAAGAATAATCAGGATTAATCCACTGAAGTGAGAACCCCTGCTAACTTTGGGACTTTTAAGGGGACAAGCCCTGAGTGAAAGGGAGTAGAAAGATCAGACCGCTTGAACATTTGTGTGGGTAAGGATTTAGGGTAATTATATCTAGAAAAACAATAGGAAAGAGAAAGCAAATTGAATTTATGTGGGAGCCACAGACAGATGAGATCTGGAGAATGTGGTCTATATGATTGTTCTGGATGTCTTACTTTTCTAGAGGGTAAAGCCCCTTACTCAGCCAGCCCATTCTCTTGCATTGTCCCACCTGGCCCACCATGGCAGTGTTTCTACAACACCCTAAGAAAGGTACTCTATACTTGACTTTGCCACAGAGAAGGGAAATTTAAATGACTAAAATTATATATTTGGAGGAGGGTTGCCTTCTGAGAATAGATGGAAATATGTTCAGATTCTCTGTATTGAAAGATGAAGATTGAGAAAGCATAGGTTCAAAATCTATCAAATTGAGATATGGATAGAGTTAACCTAGATTGTTTAGCAAAACTACAGAATAGCAGAATTATAAGACATTACTCTACCCACCCCGACTTCACTCTTAAACTTTTAAAGAAGTAGTCTTGGAAACATAGAATAACAAGTTATGGCCAAAGAATGAAGATGCTGATTTTTTTAAATCCCAGTTGAAAGGATAACTCTTTTCCCAAAAGATTTCTTTAACTTTTCAGTCCTTTCCAGGCTTATCAAGAAAGAGTGTAGTTATTGATTAATGATGTCTTTTGTGGGTGTGTGTTGGGAAGAATATCAGTAATGGTACCACTATTCACCATGGTTGACCAAAGCTTTAGGTCAGAGTCAGCATGGAATTTCTCAAGGTCTTAGGAATCTTCATAATTTCATATGTGCTTGTTTTATACATGATAATTTTTAAATGTACTGGGAATCTATTGAAAGAATGTTTTAGGGAAAAATATGTAGGAATAAAAGATTTAGCAAGGGGAACTTTGCCTCTACTGAACTACCTTGCAAATAATTTTTACAAGACCCTTCCCCAGGCATTTTCTAAGGGGAAAAAATGCTAAATATTTTACTTTACACACCAGTGAAGAAATTTCCTGAAGAGTTATCTGAGGTAAACAAAAAAAAAAAAATATGTTTGCAAACAAACAAAAAAAAAGTTTCAGGAGACTTAAAGAAGTAAAAAGAGAAAGTTCATGATGGTTATGCTAATATAGGAGGAAAAAGTTGCTGTCTGATAGGATAAGTCCACATGTCTTTGTAAGATCAGTTAAAATAAGTCCCATTTTCATGGGTCAGGAAGAAGCCTCCATTTATCCATTAAGGTCTCATGAATAGGGGTCACTCTAGGTTCATGGTCCTTAATCAGCCAACTTTTTTTCTGGTAAGGAATAGTTGTGGTGAAAGACAGCATTCCATCCTAATAATGTATAAGCAAGTACTGCTGTATGAGTGAAGAATTTTCCTCTTACATTCCCAAGTGCCCATTTGGTGAGATGAACCTGTCTCTTCTCCATCAAATACAAACAGACTTATTATGACAAGCTTCTTTGTAATGTGAAGCAAAAACCAGTGTTACTCCTCTGATGTTCTGACTTTCAATTTGAATCAAAATAGTTTTGAGTGCAAAGCATCTGGAGTAAAGTAGCCTCCATGAAGCTGACTTGTGTTGAGAATAAGATGAGTCAGTGCCTGGATTACCTGGGCTATGTACAGCCATGAGGATTTGTCAGCCAAGTTCACCCAATCCAAAAGGTATCTTTTAGATACCTGTTTTTACTCTTATTCCTCAATATGTATTTATACCCTTGAAACAGTTTACATTCCTTTCTGTGTAACAGTAGAAATAGAGTGTATCCCACCTAAGGAGAGAAACTCTAAACCACCAGGACTAGGTCATGGCCTCTGGAGGCAACAGAGTGGGGGAACAGAGTCTAGTGGAACAGAGTGGGGGAAGTTAGGAAGAAAGTCTTGATTAAGGAAGATTGAGGACAAGATATGGTAGAATGAATAAGCAGTCCTGAAGGATTTGCTCTCCTCTTCTTAGAAAGATTCTATGTCCCCACCCATAGAGCCATGTGACTTGCAGTACCTCTTATAGAAGGGATATAATTTCTCCCATGATTCATATTGTACTTGGCCAGTGTAATATGAATCAACATGACATGTGTCACATCTAAGCAGAAGTCTTAAGCTAAATGGCATGGTATGGTTCTGATTCTTTCTCTTTTCTCTCTCCATGAGTATAGCACGGTCCAAATAGGAGCTGCTCCTTCACCCTGAGACCCAGGATAAGAAACTATATAAAGCTGACTCACAGCCAGGAACAGACCCAGATCTGCAAGTTAGTAACAGGAGAAAAAAAAATAAATCATTGCCACGAGCCACCCCAGAGTCTGGGCTTGTTTGTTATCATAACAAAGCTGACTAATACGCAAGGGATATCAAGTCTGTGCCTTGGCAGAGTCTGTGCCTTAGCAAGATGAGAGAGTAGAAGAGAGGACATGGGAAACAGGTGTGTTGTAACTGTTTTTTGACTATTTTGTTTCTCAGTTTTCAGGATACAGTCAGAGAAATTTTATGTCCTTGTACCAAAAAAAGACAGATCTTTCATAGCTTCCCTTGGGACTGAGGCTTTACCATGACTCCAGGGGATCCAGTAGTCATTCCCTGGGGTCATTTCCTATTCCTTGGGTCCCTTAGATAGAAAAATTCATTCCAATAGGGCTCAACATATTGGATTTACTTTTTTATCTTACCACTAATGTCTTCTCTGCAAAAACAGAGAATCAGAGCAGAATTGTTTTAACCATAGTGGGAAAGAATGCAGTTACCCAGCATAATGTCTCCAGTGATTTATTAAAGTTCACTTAAATAACTACTGCCTTAAAACACTTCTTTGTATCACTTTTCACTGGAACATGCATTTTTTTAATATTCTGCAGAATCAGGTGAGCAGATATTCTAGAGCTATTACCAACAACCAATAGTCAATCAGCATAATAGAAGTCAGCTGAGTTTGACCTCAGGCAAAAAGTAGCTTCACATATGAAAAAAGATCCTTTTTCTATTAACATCTATTCTCCTCTTTCCAGTTTTCATGCTAGTGCTTCCACATATGAAGTTATCATCTATTAAGTACCCATTACACACCAGGTATCTTGCATATTTATATGTGGTTTACAGTATATACAACAACCCTTCAAGGTAAGCAGTTATTCCCAATTTACAGGTAGTCAGTAACTTACTGTATAAGTTTACTACTGCTGCTGTAAGAAATTTTCACAAACTAAGAAACTTAAAATAACATTCATTTATTACCTCACAGTTCTGTAGATCAGAATCCAGGTGTGACATAATCCAACCGGATTCTCTGCCTAGGGTCTCATAAAGATGAAACCAGGGTATTGTCAGGGTTGTGCTTCTTACAGGAGGCTCTGGGGGTGAACAAGCTTCCAGGCTCATTTAGGTTGTTGACAGGATTCAATTACTTGTGGTTGTGGTTCTAAAACTCCCATTTCCTTGCTGGCTGTTATCCAGGAGCTTCTCTTGGCTCCTCCATCTTCAAGCCAGCAATAGCGGATCCAGTCCTTCTCATGCTTTCAATCTCTCTGACTTTCCCTTCCGCCAAATTTCTCCTGCCTTTACCCCTCCCCTACCTCTCTCTGACCTCAGCTGCAGAAAGTTTCTGCTTTTAAGGGCTCATGTGATTAAACTGGGCCCACCTGACTATGGGGTTTTGCCATGAAAGTAACATATTTACAGTTTCCAAGGATTAGGACAGAGGTAGATGTGAACCAAGGCTTATTTGGCATTGAGGCTCATGCCCTTCCCATGAATTCACTCTCCCTTTCTAATACATTTAATTTTCTAGAGCATATAATAAAAGGGAAAACAGAGGAGGAAAAAATGTCTTAAGCAAAGCATAAATGTATTTGGTAAATAAAGTCTGTTTCCAATCTCTAACATGATTTATACCTTTGGAATAAAGCACTCAAAATCATCAAAGTTTCAAATAAATCAATGTTGTTGTTTCACTCTATATTCTGAAGGAGCAGTGAGAGTACGTATTCAATATACATACACTTTTCACAATGAATACAGATGAAAATTGCCAGAATCACTTTGCTAATTCATTCAAGACTGACTAAGCTTATTTCTGGCAGAAACGAAAGCACTTTAAACACAAAACACTCTCTTAGATCCACTAACACTACAAGGTAGCTTAAGGGTTTCACTACAACAGGCATACACTTCTCCCAATTGTCAGTAATAACCAAGGCCTCATTGTATTTCTGAGAAGCTGACACATTGACTTCCTGGACCCTGAAGCAAAGTTTGTTTTTCCTCTTACGATGTGCTTGAATGTAGTCCTCTAAGAGTATCTAGTTTGTACCACTTATCACCCAACAGCCAATAAGTCAAGAGACAAAATGTTAGGGTAAGGAAGGTGACTTTATTCAGACAGCCAGCAAACTGAGAAGGTGGTGGGCTAGTTTTCTAAACTACAATCTTAAGTCAAAACAAATTTCAGGCTCTTTTTAAATTAAGGGTAGGGGGAAGAGGAGGAGATTTAAGTAGAAAGAGATAACCAATGACCACAGACATCTGGGTGCCAGTGAGGGTCCAAGGAGATTAGAAAACTTCTTTGTCTTGGTCAGGTCACAATGTTCCTACAAGTCTTTAACATAATATTGGTACTTGTGTGTACGCTCTCCTTATCTTCTCAGGGGTGAATTTTAGGGAAGGGACTGTTATCATTTTTTCTGATGGTGAACTATAAACTACATTCCTCCCATAATTAACTGATCTCCATGCAAAGCTAATTAGAAGCTTTTAACCTAAAGGATATTACTGCAGGTGGGAGGGAGAAGTCAGAGGCAAAATGGAAGGAGTCATGCTGGCCTCCCTCTACTGTAACAGTACCCACACTTATCTGGATCCCAATATTGGCAGAATCTTGTCAGAGTTAAAAGTTGTAATGTAGAACAGAAAGATGAATGGGACCATGACAAATCACTTTTGAAGTTGAATTGGTCTATCACTAAAGCCTGACCACAGACATCAGGCACACCTAACATAAATGCTTAAGAAATGCTTGTTTACAACTTTACCACTGAATTCTCACATCCAATGATGAGTCATTGATTTATGTATTCAATATTTATATTAGGTATTGTGATGTAGCCAACACTGAGCAAGGAACTGGAGGTACAGTGGTCTTTGCTCTCAAAGAGCTCATGATCTGCTTGGGAAATTTAATAAATGTATAAGGATGACTTGCCCAAAGTAGTAATCAGTAAATATGAGTTGAACAAATAATAATAGAAACTTGAACATGTAAAAAAATGCTCAACAATATATTCATTAGGGAAATGTGAATCAGAACCACAATGGGATACCACTTCATACCCACCAGGATGGTTATAATATTTAAAAATGGAAAATAACAAGTGTTAGCAAAACTTTAGAGGAATTGGAGCCCTCACACATTGCTGGTGAGATTTTAAAATGGTGCAGCCTGGTGGTGGGTGCCTGTAGTCCCAGCTACTCGGGAGGCTGAGGCCGGAGAATGGCCTGAACCCGGGAGGCGGAGCTTGCAGTGAGCCGAGATCGTGCCACTGCACTCCAGCCTGAGCGACAGAGCGAGACTCCATCTCAAAATAAATAAATAAATAAAATAAAATGGTGCAGCCATTTGGGAATATAGTTTGGCAGTTCCTCAAAAGATTAAACATAAACTTACCATATTAACTAGCAATTACACTCATAGTGGAATTTATTAAAGTTTAATGGAGTACATAAACTATGGAGTACATGGCACAATGGAATATATGTACTTATAGATAGATGCATAGACCCAAAAGAACTGAAAGGCATTCAAACAAAAATTTGTACATGAATATTCATAGAAGTATTATTCATGAGAGCTGAAAAGTAGGAAAAAAACCCAAAGTCCATCAGCTGATAAATAACAAAATGTGGTATAGCAACACAATGGAATATTATTTCACAATAAAAACAAATGAAGTACTGACACATGCTACAACTTGGGTGAACCTTGAAAATATGCCAAGTGAAATAATCCTGACACACAAAAAAACATATATTGTGTGATTATATTTAGAAGAAAATTCAGAAAAGCAAATTTGTAGAAACAAAAAGTAGATTACTGGTTACCACTAAATATCCAGGATAGATAGATATAGAGAGACAGAAAGTAGTTTAGGGCTGCCTACGACCGGGGAAGCCAGGGGAATTGGAAGGTAATAGCTAAAGGATACAGAGTTTCTTTGGGGGATGATCAAAATATTCTAAAATTATGTTGATGGTTATACAACTCTTTGAATACGCTAAAAACCACTGAATTTTACACTGGTAACTGCAAATGAGGCATTCTTTTTCAAGGTCATCCTTTGATTTCCTTCTAGGACTGCAAAAGGGTACTTGCTTAATTTGAGCACTTGGAACATCATTGCTAGGGGGGCTCAGGCAGGATTTGTATTTTACCAAATATTGACATATCATCAAATGATGAGGATAAACAATGCCTGAAAAATTCCCCTTTCTCTTCCCTTAACAGCAATTGCGTGCATGATGAAATCAACTCCAGTCTAGAGTCTACCTTGGGGGTGAGCCTGGGCTTGACCCATACCTGTCTGAACTTCAGCTTCCTCTAGTGTATAATGGAGATGGCATCAGATAGGTTGCTGAGAAGCACAAATGATATATGTAAATATGCTTCATACAGAAAAGACATTCACTATAATATTAGCAGGTGTCATTTCTGCACTGTATGATTATAAATAAGTTTCATTTTCTTCACTATGTTCATCTATATTTCTCAAATTTCCAGAGAAATCTAAAGGAAAAAATGTTACATGTTCTTATAATTTACAATACAAATAGTAGAAGTTGTTTCTGTTTCAAACATTGGATTAGGGAATCCAACGAAATAGTTTTTTCAGGGGGGTGGAGCTGATTTGGGTTTGGTACACAAGAGAAAGCAGTCATGGGTAAGGAAGATATACTAGTCATATAACCTTGAGTGAATCACCTAACCCCAGTGACTCTCGGTTTTCTTATCTGTAAAACAATTATAATACATCCTACCTAAAAATATTTTGTGGGGATTCAATGCACGTGAAAGCATCTAGTACAAGGCCAGGCCTGTAGTAAGTGCTTGATATACCTGTTTCCTGTACCCAAAAAGAAGGAAAGAGGAAAAGAAGGGAGGAAGAGAAGGAAGGAGTTTAGGTCTATAAATTCACCCCATCTAACTTAGTGTATTTTTTAATTAATAGAGAGGGTTCTAATTGAGAAAGTGTAAAGCATTCTAAATCTTTCAGATAAAAACATGTGCCATCTATTTCATGTCTCTAAGAAAAGTAAAATCAATATTTGAATCAATTGAAGAAATTAAATGACTGCAGAAATAAGTTTTGAATGTAACAAGTTTTAACAAGAAAGTAGCTGGTAAATGATGATACGGAGAGCAACACAGCACTCACCTTTAAAACCTTCTTCATAAAAGTTCAGAATGAAAAATCAATCAATCCATTGCTTGGTAGGTATAGTGGCAGATTAGCACAGCTAATAGACCTGGGGTAAACCCAAATGCCATCATTCACCTAAAACTTAAGCCACCTAAGGAAATGTGATTTAAAACAAACAACAAGAAAACAGATTAGCAGCTTTAAGTATTGAGCAGAATGTGTTTAGTTTCTATAGCTGTTCAGCACATAAAGTCCTAGACTGTCATTGCTGAAAGACCCCACAGATACGGAATCCAAGAACCCTCTCCTCACTTTAGAGATGGGGGAATGAGACCAAGAGAAGGAGAAATGGCATGCTTAAAGTCCTTGGGCTAGTTGAAATAGTTGGGACTAGAGCCCAGAACTGCAGACACACACTCCTTTCTTCATAACTCCTATTATTTGGAGTTTAATGTCTAACCAACGCAAAAGGATGGAGAGAGCATATACCTGCAATTATTGTCAAGGTCATTAGAAGGAAGAAGACTTTACTACTGCTCCCATCCCCACGCCCCACCCACTTGTCCTCTGTGAGTCTCACCTAGGGTAGGGAGCCCCAGGGCTGAGCCCTGACTCCCAACAATGCTCTCTGATATTCATTCAACACACATTTCCTAAGCCCCTACTCCCCTTAAGTGCCTGCTCTGCAACGTATTTCAACCCACAAGTCTAAGGGCAAGATAGGGGCAGAAATGGGAAAGCAAATTTCAAGGTCAATAGCCAGGAAGATCAAAAGCAGGATAAAACCCAGGGGGTTGAGGAAGGTTCAGAACTAAACCTGGGAGGATGAGTGGGTCTGTCCTCATATTTGGTGGTTTGTTTGTGTCCTGAGGCAAATGGTGGATTTTATTTATTTATTTATCTATTTATTTGTTTTGAGACAGGGTCTCCCTCTGTTGCCCAGGCTGGGGCTGCATCCTTGACTTCCTGGGCTCAAGCGACTCTCCCACTTCAGCCTCCCGAGTAGCTGGGATTACAGGCACATGCCATCATGCCCTTTTTTACTATTATTATTACTAGTACAGACAAGGTCTCACTATGTCACCCAGGCTGAACTCCTGAGCTTAAGGGATCCTTCCACCTTGGCCCCCCGAAGTGCTGATATTACAGGCATGAGCCAGTAAGCCTGGCCAGATGGTAGATCTTAAAGGAGTCAAGAGGCCAGACCTAATGCTTCTCTAATGAGGTTCTATGGACTTGTTTATTGCACAGGTGTGTGGGTATTAGGGTAATCTTGGAAAAGGAGAAATTTACAGTAGCTTGTTTACTGTCTTGGTCTCATTTCAGTGATGCTAAATATAAGACATTTCTTAAAATTATATTTGTGTTTACTTTACCCTAATAAGAGGGAAACAAGTCATATGAAGCATGTTTTAAAATGTCCTTGTCAATGAGTTCTGGCCACCAAAGCTTGGATTCTTTCTACTAGTTCACTCGGTCTCACTGCACAAGATAATGTGCCTAAGCCAACAAAAATTAGATGCTCACTTCTTGGAACAGGTACTAAGCATAAATAGTCCAATAAGAAATAGATCCTTATCTCTTGCTTAACTATTTTCGGGACATGGACCAGTGAGAATTAGGAGTATGGGTCCAGTCAGAGGTCTGAATCATAATCACCAAATGAGGGGGAACTCTACCCAAGAAGCAGTGTGCCAAGCAGACTGAATAATGGATACCCTCTATACCTTGCTACTCTGAGTCAGGTCCTCAAGCCAGCAGCCTCAGTGAACTATGGAGTTTGTCAGAAATGTAAAATCCCCCCAGACCTACTGAATCAGAATCTGCATTTATTAAGGTCTCCTGGTGTTTATATGCACATTAAAATCTGAAACCCTGGTCATACTACATCTTCATGTGATAGTACTAGTATCATACTACGTGATGTACATATGGTATGCTACTAGTACTATCTAGTACATGATGATAGTATCGTACTATACCATAGTATGATAATAACAGCAACTAACATGTATTCAGTGCTTATTGTTTCTGTGTACTCTGCTAAGTGATTTCTACACATTTCCTTTAGTGAAGTGGGCTTCCCTAAAGCCAGAGAGCTAGAGGCAGAAAAATGGAACCCCTAAGAGCTGATTCTCTGTTTTAAGCCAGGTTTGAAAAGGTATTAAATGGTTCTGGCCTGAAGACCAGAAAGGCCTCTTGGCCTCTTAGATGTCTCTAAACTTTTCTTTAAATGCACATATTTAGTGTGGTGACTGCTTGAGTCAGTTCTTTTGGAAGGCTGGCATAAACCCCAAATAGAAAAAGACTGTGATTCGATATAATGCTGGAAGTTCAAGCCAGTGCAGTAAGGAAAGAAAAGAAAGTAATAGGCATACAAATCTTAAAAGATGAAATAAAGCTTAAAACTGTCCCTATTTTCAAATGACAGTATAGTAGTCTGTGAAGAAAATCTCAAGAAATCTACATAAACAAAAACAAATAAAACTCCTAGAACTAATCAGGAAGTTCAGCAAGGTTGCAGGATACAACATATAAGAACAAAAGGATGGTAGAGCAACATACAGCTTCTGAATACAGCTTCTGAAGTCTGAGTGAACTTCACCTTCAACGAGACAGTACCCTCAGCAGTTGTGCTGTGACTCAGGGCGTCTTGGAAAGCCATACTTGCTCCTCTCTTTCTCTGTGTGCCCACTGTACTTCCTTTAATATTTTAATTCCTTTAAGAAATGAATAGGTAACTTCACCTAACCTTACTTTGAACAAAGGTAGGTATGTGGTCTTTTCCCACACTCCACAGTCCTCCTAAAATTGTGGCAATCTTCTTTGATTCTTCCAACAATCTGAGATGTAGGTTTGATTACCATCCCAAGTTTTTATGTAAGTAACCTGAGGCTCATGAGGAGTAAGCAGGTTGTCCAAGGTTTCACAGCTATGAGGAGTGAGTCAGAATTCCAATCCAGCTCTCCTCTGGAGCCTGTGCTCTCAACCCTCTGATACAGTTCTAGTCAATCTTTTTTCTTCACAAAGAGAGAGAAAAAGAAGCTTTAATTAGACTACATTATGTCAGATCCCTAGAGTTTTTCAAAACTTTAATGGAAAAAGAGAGGGCTACAATAATATCTGCCTCATAAAGACTCTTTAAAAAAATAATTGAAATATCAGATTCCCACCTCTTCCCCATAAAGACATTGTACCACTATGTACAATAACATCAAATCTTGTAATATTGGAGCTAGAAGGCCTTCCAGGATCATTTAGTTAAACTTCTTCAATTTACAAACAGGAAAATAGGTCCAGAGAAGGGCAGATCACCCTGCATGTCTAATAAACCTCCATTCCCAGAGCAGTGCTTTTTCTGTGCATACTCTCCATGTGTATGCCAAAATGTTAGTCAGCACTAGATTTCTAATTTGTATGCCTAAACAACAATTTCTAGAATAATATCCTAGTGGCCTAAAAACTTTTCCATATGTTGAGCTGAAATTCTGCTTCCCTCTGTCTCCCCGCAACTCCTGCACCAATCACTGCTAATTTGACTCTTTGGAGACATATTCAGACATTCTTCAGACATTCCAATTTTAAAGCCAGGAAAATACCCGAATTGGAATATAAATTCAACAGTCTTTTGCCTCCCATGTGATCGTTTCTTCATAACTTCTGCAACTTTAATTTATGCTGCATAATGACAGTTTATGCTGTCCGCCTTTCTATGGCCCAACTGATGCTTTCTTGGTCTCAAGTGACCAGTGTAATGCAATCTGACCCAGTTGGCCCTTGAGCAAGACAGGCTAGAAAATCCATTGTTTCCAGTAGGTGCACTACACATGTGGAGCCCCCAAGCAACACTTCCCAAAATTGCAAAATGAACAAAACTCTAGATCCCTGAAATGCAGGAATTACTAAAGACAGGAATGCTTGTAGAGACTAGCCATCTTTTGTACAGGTCTTCTGTGCTTGACCTGTGCAGACTACAGTGACCTACAGTGACATGAAGCACCTTATAAAGCTGAGGTTTCTACCTCAATATGGGTACCCATATGGAGCTTTAGATGTCTATGATTATGTTCTAAACATGCCTTATTGGCAGTCAAGACAACGTAACTACCTCAGCTTGGCCATAGGATCTAGAATCTCTCAGTGGAAGGGAAAGGAGAAAGCACCATCCAATTGAAAGTTCCATGTGAAAGCTTTTTACCTACAATAAAAGCTCCAATAAGCTTTTTTTAAAAAATAATAATCTCCAATAAGCAACCATCAGGCCCTGCTCCTGTCCAGCCCCACTCCCCTCCCTTCTCTCAGCAGACAAGGACTTGAGAGGTTAAGGGGGTCAAAGGAAGGCCATAGGGAGGGAGGAAGGTAAGATATTTTACCCTCTCAAATTGTTTTCCCATTCTCCCCCTTTCTTTTTAGTCAAGTTTCTCCCCAAAATAGGCCATTCTTTCTACCTCTACTAATTACTTCTTAATCTCTAGAAGCCTGGCTTCTGTCCCTATCTTTTACCAAAACTGTTCTCTGAACATCTACCAATAAGCTCCTGAATGCAAAATCCAAAGTTATTTTTTTTGTTTCTCAACTTCCCAGACACTTTGGCAGCTTCCGATACTACTGACAATGTCTTTTTTCTTGAATCTCCTGTTTAAGCTTCTGGAACGCTACATGTTTTTGTATTTCCTTTTATCTCCTAGGCCACTTCCATGCATTTTCTTTGTTTCCTCCTCCTATCCAACAGCAAATGTGGCTATTCTCTAATATTCTCTTCTCAGCATATTCATTATCTCCTTCGATTCAAAACTCTCTTGCTTGTAAATAACTTATAATTCCTAGTCTGCAGCCCAGATCTCTTTTTTCAGCTCTAAACTCATGTCTATTGGACACTGCTACCTGAATGTCACACTGGCACATCAGACTCAACATGTCCAAACCCATACTCAACTTAGCCTCACCTCTGAAATTTGATAGCCCCACCATATGACCTTAGTTCATAATACTAACATCCAGTTAGTGTCTTACAAATAAAACCCCAATCATCTAACTCTCCTTCTTTCTGCTCCACATTGCAACTCTTGTCCAGCAGAGTTGACTCTACTTGTACAATGTCTCTCACATCTGTCTCTTCCATTTTATTGTCACTGCCATCATCTCAGTTTTTAAAATCCAGGTTATACTACAAAATCACCCTAAATAATCTTTCAGTATCAAATCTCCTACCTGCAACTTTTAGAATAACTCTCATATGTTACTATTTTGATTTTGTCATTCCTCTGCTCAAACATTTTAAATTCCCCATTGCCTAGTCCAAGTGCCAGCAAACTTTTTCAAAATGTAAACAGCAAATATTGTTGAAGTGCTACACTCAGAACTTAGTTTCCCAATGTCAACATTGAACCTATGGAAGGTAATGGGCATAGAAGAGATGTTTTGCTTTTCAGTGAAAAGTAATGGCTGTAAAATTTCTGTGTTGTGAATTCATTTTTTCCACTTGCTTATATTTCTAATGTACATCATTTTATATATGAATATATTGTTATAGTCATGGACTTTATGGACTAGTCTCTGTCACAACTACTCAACACTGCTGTTACAGCATGAAAACAAGCGTAGGCAACTTGTAAATAAATTTGTCTGGTGGTGTTCTAATACAATTTTGTTTTCAAAAAAAAAAAAAAAAAGTAGTCAGCTGGATTTGACCCAAGGGCCATAGTTTGCCCACTCCTGATCTAGACAGAATAAGTTTACTTTTCAGGAGTTTGGCATTAAAAATCCACGATAAGTTTATAGCCCGTTACTTTCCAACATAAACCCTATTTTCTAAACAAGCTGCAGATACATTGTAGTTCTCTGAACACACTCTCCCAACCCTATGCCTTTTTCCATGCTGTTCCCTCCACCTGCAGTGCTCTGCCCTTCAGTCTCTCCATCTCTTGAGGCTTTGGAATGTGGGACACTATCTGTGCTGTCTGCTTTCAAGGGCCAGAAGTCAAAGCACACTAATATAGAGACACACATAATTTGCAAAGTTCATAAACCAGGACTCGGTAAGGTGTTCACATTAAAACACAAATTCAGTATTGCCAATGAACTCAAATTATCTAGCCTGATGATTTAGCCCATACATCATGGAAATAAGGCAGGAAGTGCCATACCCAGCACTTTGTTTTCCAATGCCAACAATGAGCCTGTGGAAGGTAATAGGCAAAGAAGAGACATTTTGCTTTCCAGTGAAATGTAATGACTACAAAATCTTACTGTGTTGTGGATTCTGTTTTTTTCCCTTTTGCTTATACTTCTAATGTGCTTTATTTTATATATTTATATAATATATTGTTACTTATTCTAGGAATGCCAGAAATATACAGAAAACATGCAAAGATGATTATGAATTACAAAATAAAAGACAACGTGTTATTCTTTATATATTTTCATGTATTATTTCACCTGATGCATTTTCATAGATATTACCTGTGAAGGATAGAAGACTTACTTCTATAGGATTGCCAGAAGCTAAACAAATTTAATGTGAAATTCACCTGGTACTCATTAAATAAAAGATCCATTCAAGATATACCAATTCAAAAAGATTTCCAGCTCAGTATAATCTATTTATTTGGAGAGCAAACAACTATAACATCTAAATTTGCTACATGCTAAAAGTCCCCAAGAGGTCAAATTTATAAAAAGTACTCTCAACAATCAGACATTATTGGAGTCGCTGAATGTTTACCTCTTTATTTAACTAGGAATAACTGCCATAGCTGTTAATATCTAATTCTCAAAGGAAAATTAAATATAATACTAATTATCAATTTAATTCTAATAGTCACATGTGACTTGTGCCCCCCCAAAAAAGATATATCCCTTGGGAAAATCTTTTAGTACACAAAATACATTTTTATTGTCAAGCATTTCAATAACTGTTTTTAGGTCTGTATAACAAATACTGGAGTGGACCCAACTCTCTTAAGTTAAACTAATCTTGATGGCACAAAAAAAATATGGTGTATGTTACATTGATTCAAATTATATAAAACCCAAGAGAACATCAGTAAGACTCTCTTCCTCCGGATTAAAAAAAATGTTGAAAGAACTTTGATATGGGCCCTAAAGCCAAAACCATTGTGTACAAACTTTGGAAAAGAATGCAAGATTGTTAGGTGGCAAAATAGCACTGCTACCTAGAAGTTTCTCTGATCTAATGTTTTTCCATTGATGCTCCAAAAAAATGCCTTTAGGTAGGACAAATTGAATGGCCAGACCTAGAAATTAGGGCAGGAGATCCATAATACCTTTATTAAGTATACACACATTAAAAGAAACTGTTTCATAGGTTATTTGGCAAATAGCATCCCCAAAGCCTACTGCTGTATGACCTAACTCTAAAGGGTATGACCCACCAAATTATTCCTGGCAATGACGTCCTTTTGGCCTACCACCAGCTTAGTTTTCCATTCAACTCTTAACTTCACACCATGCTACAGGGATTAGAAAATTTTGTGTACAGTTATAAGCTCTCGTGGGCAAATATTCCTCAATATCTTGGGAAGGCCTTGCCCATCATTGAGTAGAACTGATTTATAGAACCAATAGTACTAGTTTTACTTCAACTTGTTAAGGCAGTCGATTATGCTAATATGGACTTTTCTATATGAATTAAGGCAGATCCTCAACTGAATGTTTCCATTTTCTCTGGAGTGTTTACCTTTAATGCTTTAATTAGCACTCCCTATTTTTTAATGATGAGCAGAATTATGGAAAAACTAATTGAAAGATGAGATTTTTAGAAGTACTTCTTTCATTCCCTTTGAGAAATGCGCAAGGAAAAGCTACCATTCATTTCCCAGAGACAGATGCCAACCAACTCTTACATTAAAATTCCCAGACTTGGTAATCTCTCCACTTGGAAATTCAGAAACTCTGTGCAAAGGATGGTAAGGCAAGAATTACCAGGAGCTATCTGAAGAACTACTGGTAAATCCCATCCCAGCTTCTTTAGTAAGAGGGCACCATGGGAGCTATCAAATGCCTACAAGTAGAGAATGATAAAGCCTGGGAGGAGGTACTCTGTCATGCTATCACCTCCTCCCTCTCAGCAGAAGGTATCACAGCATTGAGCGATTAGCTGGAACCTTTCCAGAAAACACAAAAGCAAAGAAATATTTAAAGCTAAAAGGGGCTGGGCGCGGTGGCTCACGCCTGTAATCCCAGCACTTTGGGAGGCTAAGGCAGGTGGATCACTTGAGGTCAGGATTTCAAGACCAGCCTGACCAACATGGTGAAACCCCTTCTCTACTAAATACAAAAAATTAGCCGGGCGTGGTGGCATATGCCTGTAATCCCAGCTACTTGAGAGGCTGAGGGAGGAGAATTGCTTGAAACCAGAAGATAGAGGTTGCAATGAGCTAAGATTGCACCATTGCACTCCAGCCTGGGTAACAAGAGCGAAACTCCATCTCAAAAAAAGAGGAAGAAGTGGAGAGTCCTTTCCCCTGTTTTGTTTCTCTGCTTTGGGTGGGGCACAACATTCCTGGAGGTACCGTCATCTCGGAAAGCCAAGAGAGAACCAGGTAGGGCCTAGAGAGAAAATGATAGGGAGCTGGATTCCTAGGACTGGCTATAGGCTCTGAAGAAGATAGAGAAGAGAAATGTGTGTTTTCCTTCTAAATTGCCCATTCCAGCTCATCAGGGAAGAGAAGCGAATGAGGTTTCAGTGAGGAAAAAACATAGCCTAGGGATGAAAACTTGGTTAGCTGGAATGTCTTCTGCATGTGCTCCATCTCTCCCAGGAGCCTGAAAGCAGACATTGTAAGTGCCAGATGGGAAGCACCATCAATAGAAAGAGGAACCCCTTTCCCAATAGGCAGCATCCACACTCTGAAAATCTATACACTATACTGTACCCCTGTGGCCCAAAGAGTCAGTTCGTTAACCTAGGCTCTAAGAAAGGAATCGATGCTTAGGAAGGATAAAGCACACTTATTTTCCTGCAACAATATAATCCCAACAGTAATTCAGTAACCCTTATACACAGTTATTATAGGCTTTGAAAAAAGGGACAGGATGGGATTTTTTAAAATAACATTTTACTGACTTTCAAAATACATGTTACTATTACTAAAATGTCATTATTGCCTGCAATCCCTGGAATTTGCACACACATTTTTCTGTAGAAAGTTTACATGGTGCCTGATGTGTCTAAACGCAAAGGGCTATTATGAGATTACAGAGAAAATTGTTCATGATTGCTCACCAGCTCAATTTGAGTTTTGACCAAGTTTCTGAATTTGTCCAACTTCACATTTTTAAGAAATGTAAAAGAATGCAACTCACACTGAAGAGATACCATATTAGATGGTTTTCACATGGCTACAAAGAAATATCTGAGACTGGGTAATTTATAAAAGAAAGAGGTTTAATTGACTCACAGTTCCGCATGGATGGGGAGGCCTCAGGAAACTTGCAATCATGCAATCATGGTGGAAGGGGAAGCAGGCATGTCTCACATGGCAGCAGATGAGAGTGAGAGCATGCAAGAGCAGGGAACCATGCCTTATAAAACCATCAGATCTTGTGAGAAATCACTCACTATCACGAGAACAACATGAAGGAAACTGCCCCCATGATCCAATCACTTCCCTCCTTCAACACATGAGGATTACCATTCGAGATGAGATTTGGGTGGGGACAAAGAGCCAAACCATATCAGATCCTCTCACAAAATGTTGAGGTGGATATGAATTAAGATTCAAGTTCATTATAGCACTCTCCATATTTTTAATCTATTTTTATTGCCTGGACCTTTTATGTGAACCGTCCTGGATACAAGGTTATTACAAATCATGTTTTCAGTTGCCATAGTGCTTTCTGTTTTAAAACAAGTAAATGTAGCTATCTCTTTAACAAAAACATTTTTCTCTAAGGAATTGGTAGATCCATAATGTATTGCACACCCCAGAGAGAGGTCTGCTTGATAGAAGAATTCTGGATGGACCAGAAAGAAGGGAAGTTCAAAATATTATTGTCTTCTTTCTATTCTATTAGTTGCCATTGTCATATCACTTTCTTAGAACTATGATGAATATTTCTATAATTTTTTGGTTAGATGTAAGTACTATGAAATATATTTGCTTTTAATTTTTAAATAAAATAAATGAGCACACACAGGGAGAGGTCAGAAACAGAGATTTGTGTACTAGTCCTTCACCTAGATTCTTCTTCTTAGTCATCTTGCCTGTACAAGGCATGATCAACTTCTGGTCAGCGTCTCCCCATCTAGCTTGGTGACAGGGTTTGCACAGCTCCTTGGCTTTCAACATACTGCACAGATCTCCTAATTGGCAAGGGAGAAGGTATAGATGTGGTCAAAACCCAAAGAGGCCACACTTTCATTGTCTGCTCAGTCTGCTACCTACATTCTGACCAGTGCCTCCCAGACTCCAAAACCAACCCCATGCTTCCATGGGAGTGAAATTGTGAGTGCTCATCTTCTGACTATGCCTGAATTGATAACTGACATATCTATCTACTCCTACACCTTTTTTTCTTTATTTCTTGCACCAAGAATGGGGAAGATGCATTTCCCACTTTCAGACATAGGACAGTCAGGGAATGTTTCAATTAGTCCGTGGTCTAGTTATTGTTTATCAATGATCTTCCCTCTGCAGTCGACTGCTGGAAACTCCTTGGACCACACAGGACTGTTAATGGTGTCCTGGAAACTCTTACTTCACTTCAACTTCAACTAGCTGACATCTCTCATCCCAGGCACAATAACATTTCCTCAAAAATAATGTGAATGGACAAGAAATTCAAGAGAAATTAATTTTTTAACCATATCCAAAACCTCTATTTAACAAATAGCAATTCAGAGGACAAAAGATGAATAGCATCACTTGGCAGAATTAGACCAGTGCTGGAGTTAAGTTTACTCAGGGTTCCCTTTGAAGGTTTTGACCATATTACAGTCTTGGCTTCTAGGGGAAGCACTTGCTACCACAGTTTTGGCTCCTTTGGAATTAGTGAAGGTACAGGAATTGTATGAGATAAAAGAGAGGTAGACAGTTAATCATCAGAGGCAGTATGGCAAGGTCATGGGGATACTATGAGAGAAAGAAATCATTAGTGGGAAATCTTTCCATAGTTAACAAAGAAGTTTGTGGTATGAAATCTTCAGTAATATCCTTATCACACACTACCATGTTTGTGGAAGTGGATATTTTAGGGGAACAAGATGGGGAGTTGAATCCTACATCCAGGATTGTTTAAGGCAAAACAAGACATGCAGAAGCCAAGGAACAAAATGAAAGTCCACATTTTGCTTATACAGGCAAAATAAATAGATGGAATACAGATTGGAAGAGAAGAAATCTCTATCTCATGCCATGATTTTGGTGAAAGGGCTCTTTGCAGATGTATACAAATCCCTAGACCAGGTTGATGCAGGCATCTAAAGTGTTCCCCAGAACCTGAAAGCGAGAATGTACATTAAAGCAAACCCATTTCTCCGCTGGCAGAAAGCCCAAACACAATCAGGTTGAGAAGGACTGAGTCCATTATTGTACACCCTGAAAACTCTAGGATTACCTTTCTGTGTGATCTTCTGGGTCACATATGCTAGCTCATCTTACTCTGTTCTTTGATTTCCCTGATAGGTAATTTTGTAGACCCCAAGGGCTAGATTGTGACAGTCTTTCTTTTAAAGCCAAACACTTGGGTACTTCTGGAAGTTAAGCAAATATTCTTGAAAACACTGTGTTTTCAAAACCATCTTGGAACAAAATATGAGTGCAAATAGGTCATCCCAGACCTCTCTCCAGCACCCTGCCCCAGAGACGTATTGATCCAACTGCCCCTGCTATGTGCCCATTCTTTCAAGGACTGCAAGGGAAAACATGTCTTGGCTTCAGCTGAAGAGCTGTCTCTTCCCAGCCCTTAACTCTGGGCCTGAAATGCAGGTCTCATCAAACTTACACCTTTTCCATAACATCTGTGGTTGGCAGAATAATGCCCTCCCTGCAAAAGATGTCCAATTTCTAATTCACAAAATTTGTGACTATGTTGTGACATGTGACAAAAGGGACTTAGCAGATGTGATTAAGTTAAGAAAATTAAAATCAGGGATTATCCTGGATTATTTGAGTGAGCCCAATAACAACAGTCTTTATATGTGAAGGAGGGAGGCAGGAGGGTCAGAGTCAGAGAAGGAGATGTGAAGTTGAGTGATGTGAGGAAGGAACCATGAACCAAAGAATGCAGGCATCCTCTGTAAGCTGGAAAAGGTAAGAATACAAATTCTCTCCTAGAGCCTTTAGAAGGCACCAGCCCTGCCAACACCTTGACTTCAGCCCAGTGAGACTCCATCTGGACTACTCAGCTACAGAACTGTAAGAGAATAAATTTTCATTGTTTTTAGCCACTAAGTTTGTGGAAATGTGTTACAGCAGCCATGATAAACTAATAAAGCAGTGTGTAGCCATTTGAACTTGGGAAATGTGTGCTTCCTAACAAAAGGAAACAGAAAAAGGTAAAATGCACATTGCTTATTGAACACCTGTTTTATGTCAGGAGCATACCTGCATACCATGCATAATCTCATGGACTTTTTATAATGACTCAGTGGATATATTCCATTTATCAGATGAAGAAATTGAGCTTTAAAAGTGAAGAAATATGTTCAAGATGTTATCGTTGCCATGTGTCATGCAGCCTGGGTGACTCTGTCTCAAAAAACAAACAAAAACAAAAAAACAAACAAAAACCTTTATCTAGGAATTGCCCTTTATAATCAAGTCTCACATTTATTTACATTTACAGAGCAAAGTGGATTCCCTGGACTATTTTCTATCTCAAACATATGCCACCATCTTGGTAAGAGGGCCTCTTCCAGAATTCAGTCAATAAAGAGAACCTGCCGGGTAGCTGTTGTTAGTCGGTAGAAAGGAATGTGCACAAGGAGCCACAGGAAGACAAGCTCAATCCTGTGAGGTTGACGCTGGTACAAACCAGCTTGTGATAGAGAATATAAGACACAAGAAGCATTTTGCTTACAGCTTTAGATACTTCCATAGCATCCACCAACATCTCAAGATACTTCCCAGGAACTAGAATGTAATTAATATGAAGATATAATTTTCTCAATTGCACAGTGACTGGACTATCTGAAGCAACTATGTGGCAACAGATGGGTGAGGCCTGCTTGGAATCAAGCCAAAGAAGTGGGAGTTGGACTGAGTCCCAAGTCTGTAGCCTTGCCTGAGCACAAGGGCCCTGGTCATCAAAAACTAATAATAATAATAATTCTCATCTCACTCCTGTCACAGCTGATGACACTGACCATGAAGGCCATCAAATTTTCTCTGCTTTGAGTTCACGCTCCGCAGGTCACCTCCTGCTAGAAGCTTTGTTTCCTTTTGTATAGTTGTCTAAAGGGCAAAGAATCGTTTAAATTTCTCAGTTTAAATTATGTGTTTGCATCATGGTCTGTACTGTTAGGGTCTCATCTTAAAAAAATAGTTTTCTATTCAGATGTGTTCAGTCCATGGGAAAAAATGTCATTTTCTGTTTTGGGCTCCACACTTAACTCCTGATTAAGACAATCTAGTTACTATTTCTTCCTTTTTGATTTCCTGGGGTCCTGCATGCTTTATCTCATAAACAGTGCCATTTGGTTACTATCCGTGATTCATTTGTCCCCAGATAGTTTACCTTCTATCTAGTTAATATGCAGAAGTTCTAAAATCCTGGGCATTTGACTGATTATTGATGTTGGGTAAAGAAGAAGGACCCAAGTCAATCGCGAAGGTGACTGATCTTTAAAGCTCCATTATGTAGGTCCTTATAAGCAGAGCATCAACAAGAGGAAAACAGCATCCTGAACAAACATCTTCGAATTATAAAATATGAGTGCTATTTTGGATTTAGGTGCAAAACATTAACATCCCAAGTCCCATTGTGCTCAAGGCCCTGTGACATGCATAAAGTCTTTGCAGAAGCTGGGAAATCATGCAGGTATTTGTTTTCTTTTATGCTTCCTCCTCTAGACCCTAAGAGCCAGAATTCTTGAAAAGACTGAGAACTCTATCAGTTCTTGTGAATTTGGTTAACTGAGTCAGCCCCCATAGCTTGATTTCCTCGGTGTTCACTGACCCATTCCAAGCCCTGAACTGATAAGACCAGGAACCAGACCTAAAGTTATTGTGAACTCACCAAGGAATGTCACTCTATGAGGCTAAGTATCTCTTGAACTTATATTATTTTTAAAATTCTATTTACTTTTTATTATTCTTTTTATTGATATGTAATATTTATATATATTTATGGGGTACATGTGATATTTTATTACATGCATAGAATGTGAAAGGAACAATTCAGATTATTTAGGATATCCATCACCTCAAACATTTTTCGTATATATGTATTGAGAACATTTCAAGGCCTCATTTGTAGCCATTTTTAAATATACAATTCATTGTTGTTAACTATAGTTATGCTACTCTACTATCAAACATAAAAATTTATTCTTTCTATCTAACTGCATGTTTGTACCCATTGGCCAACCGCTTTTCATTCCCCCATCCTACCCACTCACTGTTCCCAGCCTCTGGTATCTATTTTTCTACTCTCTGTCTCCATGAAATTGACTTTTTAAGATACCACATATGAGTAAGAACATAAGAAATTTGTCTTTCTCATTTATGCAGCCAACAAACTTATGAAAAAAACCTCATCATCACTGATCATTAGAGAAATGCAAATCAAAACCACAATGAGATAACATCTCACACAAATCAGAATGGTGATTATTGAAAAGTCAGGAAACAATAGATGCAGGCAAAGCTGTGGAGAAATAGGAACACTTTTACACTGTTGGTGGGAATGTAAATTAGTTCAACCATTGTGGAAGACAGTGTGGTGATTCCTCAAGGATCTAGAACCAGAAATACCATTTGACCCAGCAATCTCATTACTGGGTATATACCCAAAGGAATATAAATCATTCCGCTATAAAGACACATGCACATGTATGTTTATTACAGTACTATTTACAAAAGCAAAGATATGGAACCAACCCAAATGCCCATCAATGATAGATTGCATAAAGAAAATGTGGTACATATACACCGTGGAATACTATGCAGCCATAAAAAAGAATGAGCTTATGTCCTTTGCAGGGACATTCATAAAGTTGGAAACCATCATTCTCAGCAAACTAACACTGGAACAGAAAGCCAAACACTGCACTTTCTCACTCATAAATGGGAGTTGAATAATGAGAACACAAGGACACAGGGAGGGGAACAACACACAATGGGGCATGTTGCGGGTTCAGGGGCAAGGGGAGGGAGAGCATTAGTACAAATACCTAATGCTTGTGGGACTCAAAATCTAGATAATGGGTTGATAGGTGTAGCAAACCACCATGGCACATGTATACCTTGTAACAAACCTGCACATTCTGCTCATATATCCCAGAACTTAAAGTAAAATTTAAAAAAATAAATAAATTTGTCTTTCTGTATTTGGCTTATTTTACTTAACATAATGACCTCTAGTTCCATCCATGTTGCCTCAGATGACATGATTTCCTTCTTTCTATAGCCAAATAATATTCCATCATGTAAATATACCGCATTGTCTTTATCCAACCACTGATGGACATTTAGGTTGATTCCATATCTTTGTTATTGTGAATAGTGCTGTAATCAACATGAGGGTGCATGTATCTCTTTGATATAGTTATTTCTTTACCTTTGGATACATAGTAGTGGGATTGCTGGATAGTATGGTAGTTCTGTTTTTTCTTTTTTTGAGAAATTTTCATGCTGTTTCCCATAATGGCTGTGTACTAATTTCCATTTCCACCAACAGTGAATACAAGTGCCATTTTCTCTGCATTCTTGCCAACATCTGTTATTTTTTGCCTTTTTCATAATGATTTTAACTGGAGTAAGATGATATCTCATGGTTTTGGTTTGTATTCTCCTGATGATTAGTAATAGTAAGCATTTTTTCATATACATGCATATGAAGAAACCATTTGTATGTCTTCTTCTGAGAAATGTCTATTTAGAGTGCCCATTTTAAATTGGATTATTATTATTATTACTGCTATTTAGTTGTTTGAGTCTTTTGTATTAATATATCTTAGGTATTAACCCCTTGTCAGATGTGTAGTTTGCAAATATATTCTCCCATTCTGTAGCTTGTCTTTTCATTCTGCTGATCGTTTCCTTTGCTGAGCAGAAGCTTTTTAATTTTATGTAATCAAATTTGTTTGTTTATGCTCTCCTTGTCTGTGCTTTTGAAGTCTTATCCAAAAAATCCTGAAAAAGAAGTCAAGAAAACAATCTCATTTACAATAGCCACAAAAAATTAAATACATAGGAGTAAGTTTAATCAAGAAGGTTAAAGGCCTCTTGAGTTGATGAAAGAAATAGAAGATAACACAAACAAATGAAAAGACATCCCCTGATCATGGATTGGAATAATTAATATCATTAAAATGATCTTATTATCCAAAGCAATCTGCAGATTCAATGTGATCTTTATCAAAATACCAATGACATTCCTCACAGAAATAGGAAAAAGAATCGTAAATTTATTTGGAACCCAAAAAGAACCCTAATAGCCAAAGCAATTCCAAGCAAAAAGAACAAAGCTGGAGGCATCACACTACCTCACTTCAAAATATATTACAAAGCTATAGTAACCAAAACAGCATGGCATTAGTATAAAAACAGACACACAGACCAATGGGACAGAATAGAGAACCCAGAAAAGAGCCCATGTATTTACAGTCAATTGATTTTCAACAAAGGTTCCAAAAACATACACTGGGGAAAGGACAGTCTCTTCAATAAATGGTGCTGGGAAAACAGGATATCCATATCCAGAAGAATAAAACAAGACCCCTATCTCTCATCATATATAAAAATCAACTCAAGAGGGATTAAAGACTTAAATATAAGACCCAAAACTATAAAATTACTAGAAAAGAACATAGGGCAAACACTCCAGGACATTGGTCTAGGCAATGATTTTTTGGCTAAGACCCCAAAAGCACAGGCAACACAAAATTGGGCAAATGGGACTACATTAAGGCAAAAAGCTTCCACACAGCAAAGGAAACAATCAACAGAGTGAAGAGACAACCTGTTGAATGGGAGAAAATATTTGCAAAATCTTCATCCAACAGGAGACTAATATCCAGAGTATACAAGGAACTCAAATAACAGCAAAAAAAAAAAAAAAAAAAAAGAACTTTTGCACCTAAAGATGGCTGCCTTAGCAGGGAAAGGTGCCATGGTGCTTCATACAAGTATCAGTAGGCTGGTTGCTTTTGTTAGCGAAATTCCTTAGACTGCAGCGTCGAATCAGCTGATGGTGACTTTACACAGTTTGGCCATATCCAAAAGTGTGTTGTACCTTTTGACAAGGAGACTGGCTTTCACAGAGGTTTGGGTTGGGTTTAGTTTTCTTCAGAAGAACTTCAGAATGCACTATAACAGGAAAATCATAATATAGATGGACTAAAGCTCCAGGTTGGAGCTCAAAGGCCAAAAGTTTTGTAAACATCTGATGAAGAGAAAGATTTTTGAGACTATTTCAGCCTATTAAATAAAGTTAACATAACTCAGAAAAAAGACTTTATTCTTAACTGCAAGAGTCGAGGAGGAATTTAGAAGGGGATCTGGAGTCCACCAAATAAAATGTTGGCATTTCTGTAACATTAAAATGCAAATGTAAAAGGGATCTCATGGAACTCCTCAGCCCAATTTTATAAATATACAGTCTGAAGCCTGGAAAAGTGATGTAACTTGCTCAGGGTCACAGGAACTTAGCTGAGAAACCAAGTACTTCAGCTTAGCTCTCCTGGCTTTCCAGTATGCTTCCCACCTCATCATATTGACTCCTGTGTCCAGGTTGCTCTGTGTGACCTAACCCTAAGCATAGTCAAGAAAGAGCAAAGGAAGAAGAAACAGTGGGAGCCTGAAAGCCCTGCAGTTTTTTTAAACCCCTAAATGAGACTGGTTTAAGCAGCCTTTTTTTGGTTGAAACAGGAGAATGGACCCAAGGGATGGCCAATCAGTACCCCTCTCTCACTGGTGGCCCTGAAAGTATCTCTAGAACCCACTAGGACTCCATAGAACACATCTGGAAAAGAACCTCAACTGAGTAACCTCTGAGAAGTCTTTTTCCCATTCTGGACTTCAGTTTCCCCAGTTGCAAAATTAGAAACATATACTAGACAATCTGCAGTTAAATTATCTTTGAGGTAAATGTTCATTCTTTCATATTGCTTCCTCATCCCTTTGATCCTTATCTGTTGAAAAGGGTGGCTTACTTCATTTCACAATGGAAGGAGAGAAATTGAACCTCAGATCTCCCTGGTGTCTTCTGATTCTTCTTTTGTCTCTGCAGAGGAATGTCTGCATTGGTCTGGTCCTGGAACTGTTGATCACTAAAAACTGGTCCCATCTGGCCCTTGGGGTTTATATATTCATTCTTGGAGCCCATTTATCACAATATTAAAGTACCTACCTGCAACCAATTCTTTGGCCTTACCTTGGGCTTCTCTTGGCCTTCCCATATGTGAGATACCCAGAAATTTCTGCATCTGCTGCATACCATGTAAAGGTCATGAAAAGCCAAGTTTCTATCTAGCTACCTTCCTCATTACTGTCACTTTCCCACTAGACCAAGGGCTCTAAACAGGGAATGAGCAGAAAATGTTTATTTGCTTTTACCTTTCTCTGTGTAACAGCCTTCCAACTCCAGGACTTGAGCCTATAGGGTGTGGTCAGGGCTCATGTGTCTCAACTAGTTCTCCATCAGACGTCTTTCTCTTTACGGAATCCACTTACAAAAGGGTTAGATTTATCTTCTTTCCTTTTCCTTTCCGGTAGGGACTTCCCTTATGTTATACCCAATTCCTTTTTCTGGGGTGCTAAGGCTAATTACTAAGCCTTAATGATGGAAGGAGTAACCTTTACCTATTATGGAAGAAATCCTACTATCTGTGTTGGCCAAGCATGGCTTTTGATTCAGAAACCTTAGAATGATGAGAAACTGAGATTACAAAGAAAGAAAATATATTCGCTTAATATTCCCAGAACAGTAAGTCTATCACACAGATAAAAACAGATGTTGTATTTGAAACAGGAGAATGGAGCCAGGGGGTAGTCAATCAATACCCCTGTCCAACTGGTGGCCCTGAAAGTATTTCAGGATCCACCAGGATCCCTTAGAACACATTTGGAAAAGGACCACAACTGGGTAACCCTAGGGAAGTCCCTTTCCCTATCTAGACTTCAGTGTCCTCGATTGCAAAATGAGAAACATAAACTAGATAATCTTGAGTCACATAAAATGCTGTAGTTAATCAATTTTTTTAAAAAGAATCCCACGAAATATCTGCTTGGAATTAACGCTTTGCTAGGCAAAACTGTTTCTTTGTTGATGATTCAGGAGTCACTAAGAATCTTTGGTTCCTCTAGGTGAACAGGAACATCAATCCTCACTGTCTTGGAGCTGCAGAAAAGTATAGATTCATAGAAATTTCCAATTGATTGAATGCCAGATAAATCAGCTTTTGCAGCAATAAAATACATCAAATTACCTTCTATTTACTCTCCCCTGGGATTTTATTTTAAAAATTGACAAGATTTGTGTTTGTAAATTAATTTGCAAGTTAGCCCACATGATTCATTTTTATTTTCAAATCCTGGATTCTTTTTTAGGATTATGTATCTGGTGTTGCTATAATAAGAAATTAATATACAATTAACTATTTATCTGAGGATGTTGCATGTGAAACCTCTCTGTGGAAGGAAAAAATACTAGAAATTTTCTTTGATTTGTCTGTTCAACCAGTAAAATCTTTCCACAATGAACATCTTATTTTTCAGTTTGAGATTTTATTTTGCTAAGGTAAAATGAAGCTCTAAACTTGATTAGAATGTATTTGTTGGCTCTTGAGGGAAACAAAATAAAGACACCTGCAGGAAAATAACAACCCTGAACCTTTTTCTCTGTAGCAAAAGTCACTCTTCATTTCAATCTGTAAAGGTCAGTCGTTGTTGGAAACAACAGTATAGATTTATCTACAGTGAGATAGCAGCTCCCCCATGAGGCCTCATCTAGAACTGTGAGAAGAAATAAATTAATAGAGATACAGGCAGAATTGGGGTTATATCACCGTGAATTTGTGCCTTGAATCTCAGTATGTGTGTGAGTGAGGGGTGGGTGGAAGGGTGAGAACAGCAGGCTTTGAGCTAATGCTTCTTTGGAAATATCCTGTTCTATTTTTGTTTTAATTACATAAAATTCTCTCGTTGAAAATGAAACTAGATTCTGGGGAAATATTAACAAACTGCAGACTCAAACATTTTAAAATTTAGACCATCCATCGACTGTAGCAACTATTTCTAAAGGCAATTAGAGAGAAAGAGAAGAAAGAAGGGAAAGGGGTGGGGGAGGAAGCAAGGAGTAGATGAAAGTTAGAAGAAAGGAGACAGGAAAGAGCAAAAGGGGAAAGAAGAGGGAGGAGAAAAGGGGAAAGAGAGAGATTGAGAGAAGACGGGAAGAGAGACAAAGAGAAGGGAGAGAGAACAGTAGTGTAAAGGGGAAGGTAGAAAGAGATGGTAGAAGGCAAAAGAAAAATGACAGGGATTCTGGACACAGTGGCTCATGCCTATAGTCCCAGCCCTTTGAGAGGCCGAGGAAGGAGGATTGCTTGAGCCTTGGAGTTGGAGACCTGTCTGGGCAACATAGTGAGACCCTGTTTCCACAAAATTAAAAGATAATTAGCCAAGTGTAGTGTCTGTGGCCTGTAGTCTCAGCTACTCGGGAGGTTGAGGCAGGAGGATTGCTTGAACTCAGAGGTCAAGGCTGCAGTGAGCCATGATAGTGCCATTGCACTACAGCCTCGGTGACTGAGTGACACTCTGTCTCTAAAAAAAGAAAAGAAAAAGGACAGAGAGAAAGGGGAAAACCAGAAGCCTGACTGCACAAGGTCAGCACCTCAGCTTTGCTCTCTCAGGAACTCCATTTTCCCAAAGTCATTCATTCTCTTAAAGACCTGATTCTGGCCAAGAAAGTTGATTGATAAAGCAGAAACCAATGGATTCGTGTTCTGAGGAGGAAATAGCTCTCTGTTGTGAAACTGGTGTGTGCAGCCTCATTAGTAACAAGGTAGCTGGGAAAGCAAAGTTTCTGAAGGTTACTTTTTTTCAGTATGAAATGACAACAAAAAGACTGATTGAATCGCTGGGCCACTGTTTACAGGCCAGAGAAGGGTCAGAGAATTAATCACCCCACCCAACTCTTGGGTACACCTTGGAAGCAGCAGAGTTGTGTACAGGACACAGTGTTTGTCTCCCTTGGCCAGGACTGGCTTGAGTCACCCTAACAAATTATTTCTTTCTGGTGCTCTCTCCTTCTTCCTACTGCATTCATGTCTCACTTCTTGGATGACAACACAACCCTACCTGGGATAAGTTCCAATGGGTCTATTTGGTTAAAGTCAGAGATTACTCTAGTCTCATAGGAGACCCTGAAGACAACTGGGGCTCCTCTTGCTACCCACCCAGGTCCTAGCAGGAGCAATGCCCAGCTACCTGTCAGGGTGCCTTACTGCTGGCAGACCTTTTCAGGACCCATTTGTTCTCACTTGATTGCATTTTGTTTCTTCATCACAGGATGTCGCAAATGTGGTTCCTACCTAGTTGGCCATTGCATGCCACTTAACTAGAATGCCCTAAAACCATCTTAAAGGACCCAGATGGGGAAAGACCTAGAGTCTTATAGTTGATTAGTTACAGAGCTCTGGCCTTATTTTCACGGTACCTTGCTAGCTACACCATCCTGGTTTACGCAACAAATTCTGCTCTAGCCATCCTCTGGTTATGCCCTTTCTCTCAAAGGGTAAAGAATTCTCAGAGCTAAGAGGAATGTGCCTCCTTATAGCCCATGCTCAATCCTTTTAAATGTCAGTTTGGGCACCCAGGACCCAAGAACCCCCTTCCTAAATCGCCTTGGTCTGCTTCCAAGGCCTGCTCAGGCCTCTTCTTGAAGGTTGTCCTCATGGAGCCTATCACACCAAGATATGTGCATCCCTAGAGCTGAGGGGCCACCAAGGCATAGTCACTTGGAAAGGACTTGAATACATCACCTGAGGAATCCAAATGATTCTGCATGAGATCCCTCATGAGGTGGGCTGAGCTAGGGTGGGAAGAGAAATGTGCTATCATCTTCTGACCCAGAGCTCTGAGCAGTCCGAGAGTTCTAAGTTGAATCTTGCCCATCAAGATTGCTCTGAAGGTATATTTGTCAAGGCAAATAGATAGAACATACAAGTCAGCCCTTTACATCCTCGAGTTCCACACCCATGGCTCCAACTAACCATGGATTAAAAGTATTTTTAAAAAATGGATGGTTGCTTCTGTAGTGAACATGTACACAACATTTTTTTCCTTTTCATTATTCCTTAAACAATATGATATAACAACTCTTTACATAACATTCACACTGTATTAGGCATTATAAGTAATGAAGAGATGTTTTAAAGTATACAGGAGGATGCATGTAGGTTATATGCAAATATTATACCATTTTATATCAGGGATTTGAGCATCCATGGATTTTGGTACCTGCAGGAGTCCTGTAAACAATCCCCATGGATACCAAGGTACTACTGTATTTTATTTAGTACTCTTAGCATGATTCAGAACTTTTAAATATTTAGATAAAGTGATTAATGGGCTTTCATTTAACCCTTTTCCCAGATGCTCCAAATGTTAAGAGTGGGCCTGCCCTCATATGCTCAGTATAGATAACTTTCCAAAAATGATATAGAAATGTGATTTTAATTCCAAATGCAGTATTTCTTTTCTTCAGATATCTTTCACATTTGAACTATATCTTCAAATCTAAGAAATCTACAAGACTCTGTTATGACCTAAATGTTTGGGGTATGTTTTATGGAAGCCTTAACAAACTAATACAAGCTCTTAGAGGGAGAAATTAAAAATGAAAGTCTTTGGTGTATTGATACTCATATACTCAATATAGAAAGAAAACCTGTCTCATCAAAAACAGCGTAATTTCCTTCTTTCACATGATCTAATATTTTCAGTAATGTTGTTTGCTCTGCATTCAGCTCCTTTCACTTGGTCTTTACCATTCATTGCCCTCCCTTTTTTTGGACAGACAACATTATAACTACAAGTTACTTGCAAATATTTTCTAGGAAAGGAAAGGAGAGGAGAGGAGAGGGAAGGGGAGGGGAGGGAGGAGGCGAGGGGTGGGGAGAAAAGAACATTATACCTTTAGAGTATCCAATTACTTCACTGCAAAAACTACAAAGGCAGCAAGTAGTTAGGTGTACAGTTGATCACCTTTTAGATTCTGTCTTGTTTTTGGACCATGAACCATTTATTACTAGAATCTTTTTATAATTTAGGTCAAAAATAACTCTTTAGTCAGCTTTTTTTTCTTTCCCTCTCTTTTGCACAGTTAAAATTCCAAAACATATCATTCAACACCAGAAATAAGCTCTGACCTTACTGGATATATCTGTTTGGGTTTTCAGGAACAGAATATCCAAGATAAGTCATAATTTGTTTTGCCACTTTGCTGGTTTCTAGTTCTGAGGTAGATTTAGTGTCAGAGTGTAAAATTTCAGGTGCCATTCTTTCTGCATTATTTGACAGAACAATTCCTAATTAATGCTGTAACCATCACCACTTCTCCATTAATTAATTTTCCTGTCAGATGATTTTCTTTTTTGCATGTGCACATGCGCACACAATCACACCTTAAACAAAACAAGCGTATCCAAAAATAGAGGCAGAGGAGAAAGGAGAGCAGTTGCCAGTCACATAGGCTACCATGTTAGTAGCACTCCCCAGAGTCGTTTGCTCTCCAGTCTGCACCATATGAAGTGGCCCTGGAGAAGAGAAGGAGATGACAAGGAGGAAAAAAAGTTCCGGAGTTTGAGTTCAGGATTTCTGAGTTGCTGAAAACCTGACACCCTCAGACTAACCAGACAACACAAATGTTAATTCTATCTTATCACAAGCTTAAAATTCAAGGAGTAGCAAAAACTTATGGTTAATTTAAAAAACATTTTTACTATGAAACTTTATACTTCAAATAAGGGTGTATATATCTATCTCCTATTCAGTAAGTATGTTTACACCACATTAGACAATTATCTAGTCAATTTAACCAATGAAGAAAACCAAATGTGATGATTTAAATGAAAAAACATATGTTAGGACCATCGTTAATTAATTCATGAACAAATAATGTAGTGAAAAACTAACTTTGGAGTGAAAAACTAATTCAAACCAGGATTGAATCTTAGATCATCTACTTAACATCTGTATAGCTTTGGGCAAGTCAACCTGAGCATCAGTTTATTATCTGTAAAATGGCAACAACGATACCAGCTTTGCACGGTTAGGAGGATAGTTTATGGAAGGGGTGCTGTGTATAGGCATTTAATAAACAGTATTTATCTGACATGATTGCGTGTTATAGCAAGAGACACAAGGTCTCAGAATGCTAAAGAGGAAAAGGTGTTAGGAGTTACGTCACTATAGGGTCTGGTCTATGTTAAGGAAAACACTAGGCTGCTAAAGCCCCATCACACTGACTTCCTAATTGAGACACAGATCACATCACAAGACCCCTGATTTTACATTAAGTCCTTCCTCTGTAGTTTATCCAGGGACCAAGATTATGGCTTTTGGAAACAACTGTGTTTTGAGCTCGGACCAGATAGAGACAGCCAGATTTGGGAGAAGGAGGGTCTCCACAGTGTAGCCCTTCTTACAACCTTCCCTCGGCCATGCGTGCACTTTAGTTTTCTGCCACATTGGCTGCATGCTGTTGTCATCACTAGACACCTGGCAACCAGCAGACAACAGGCTTTTCTGGAAAACCAGTCAGTTTGCATTGGTAACACTATCTAGTGGAATTGACAAAGCAGGCTCCCAAAACAATAAATCTTCAGTTGCCTCTAGAGAACACCCACAGTTTTATGCTCCACTGGAAAATATATACATATAGCTTCCTGACATTGACTATTTGTTAACCAAAAAACAAATCCCTAATCAGTTTGGAGCTTCTGAGTATTAGTGGAGAGATGGAATCCCAATTTTCAGTAAAAAGCAAACAGAGTTTAATAGTGGTGTCTCTCTCTGTCTCTTTCCATCTCTCCATATCTCTCTCTCCCCCCATTTTTAGAAAAAACCTATTTATATTACTTGTCACAATATAAACTGCCTTGGATACAACATGGTTGCCAAAGTCTAAAATTTGTTTTCCAAGATCAAAAGTTTTGATTCAAACAGCCTAAAATATGAGATGACAACATTGGGAACACAATTGATTAATTAATTTTAAAATTTGGCAACAAAGAAGCAGAATCTTAGAAGTTCTAAAGACCTTTACAATGGACCTTTAGAAGTTATCTGATTCAACTCACATGGTGACTCGATTCCAACTACTTTTTCCCAAACTTGGGGTCAGCTTGCTTCCTCGTGAGCAACACTCCAGTAATAGGGAAAGCAGTACACTCTGGGACAACCCAGTTTATTAGTGGCAAATGCAGATTGTCATAAAGTTCTTAATTAAACTAAATTACAAAATCAGGACAGTATTATAAGTAGAAAATATTGCACAAGGGAAACAATAAAGGTATTTATTACAATTTAAAATACATAAATTCCCAAACTTTCTCTAAACGTTAATGTTTTTTACTATTACCAACAGAAATATATGGTGATAATATTATTCAAAGTTTTGAGCTACATGGAAAGTGAATATGATAACAGAAAATGTCAAGTGGTTCTAGTTAAATACGCTAAGATTGAATGGTGATACAGTCTGGCCCTGTGGTCCCACCAAAATATCATCTTGAATTGTAATCCTAATTGTAATTCTTACATGTTGCAGGAAGGACCTGGTGGGAGGTGATTGGATCATGGGGGCGGTTCCTCTGTGCGTTCTCGTGATAGTGTATGAGTTCTCATGAGATCTGATGGTTTTATAAGGGGCTCTTCAGCCTTTGCTCTGTACTGTTCTCTCCTGCTGCCTTGTGAAGAAAAACATGTTGCTTCCCCTTCCACCATGATTGTAAGTTTCCTGAGGCTTCCTCAGCCAGGCAGAACTGTGAGTCAATTAAACCTTTATAAATTACCCAGTCTCGGGCAGTTCTTTATAGTAATGTGAGAATGGACTAATACAAATGGGATGGTGTCTCTGAATTCACTACAGAAGAAGACACAAAACTCCTCTGGTTAACAACAGCCTTACTATTTGGTCCCTTGACTTTAACCCCTTCTACATCTTCTAGAAAGTTCTCTACCAATTATCCTATCATTCATTTATTCAACTCATGTTTGTTGAATACTTGAATATGTGCCAGGCATGCTTGTAGTCAGTCACCAATGATGTATCGGTGAACAAACAGACTTTCTAGTGGTATTTTAATCTCATTCTTCTTCACCTGTTGACTCCACATCTGTATCTAGCTTTCACCTGACCTGCTTTTCTTTGAAATCTCAAGAGTTCTTCACACTCGCTGCCTCCAAGTCTTCACTTTTCATTTATTCCCCAACCCACTCCTGTCTGCGTATAAACTCACTCTTCCTCTTAAACTGCTCTTCCTCTCTCTGGTCACCCATGATTTCATAATTTCCAAACCTAACAGACTTGATCTCTCAGCTGCATTTGATGCTGTTCACTGCTTCCCACTTTTTAAAACCCTTAATTTCTTTGCTTTCGTGACGCACATCTCCGCTGGTTCTCTTTTTTAAAATCTCCTTTTCCTCTGTCTGCTCCTTAAATGTTGATAAGTCTCAAGGTTTAACTCTTAGCCATATGTTCTCACTTTTCACATATTTCCAGGATGATCTCATCCCCTCTTTTGCATTTAACTACTAGGTCAGATCTTTCCTATCTTCAAACCCATATGCCTAACTGCCTGCTGTACCTCTCTCTACCTGGATGTCTCACAGGCACTCTAATTACAAATATTCAAAATACTCCCCCTAAAAGGTCCTCTCTTTGTTTTCCCAATTTTCATGAATACCATCACTATTCACCTACATACTCACAGTACAGACTAAGTCTTTGTCTAGGACCGTCCCATTCTTTCAACTTCCAAATTAACTAGTCAAGTACTAGTGATTTTGCCTTTTAAATTATTCCACAATCTGCACACTCTTCTCAATCCCTGGTACCACTGTGTATTTCATGCCCTTGCCATTGCTTACATGTACTGCCACTGTCCCCTTGTTAGTGTCAATAACCTCTAGCCAAGGACCCCAGAAACCCAACTTGTTTATCTATAGTTAAACAAGTTGGGTTTGTTACTCATTGCAGTGAGGGAGAGCACACACCATGGAGAAGCATAGGTTATCTTAGTAAGAAGTTAAAATAACCAGTTATAAGATTTGGACTTCAGTTGGTCTAAGGAGCAAGACCTCACACTGGATTGGATACTATCAAGAAATGGGAGCAATTTTATCATTGGGTGTCTCAATAAATCTTATCGATATGGAGGACATAATAGAGCAGTGATAAATCTGTAATTGGTAAAGAGGTAACAGTCACTCATTTCAGCAGAGAGAGGAAGATATTTGATATATTGTGGGGGGCAGAGTGACCTTGGTTTTGTCTCTGCTGAGACAAAATATGAAGGTCTTGTTTTGTTTCACTATATCATGGCCTCAGAGTAACTGTGTGGGGTGTTGGGGTTCTTTGTGGTTTTAAAATGTCCAACAGGAGAATAAAATGGCCTAGCTGTGAGTGCTAAGCCAGTTTCTAGATATCAGGGGTTGCGCTTTAATTTTTTTCTATCTCATTGGTATCTCTGTTTTACTTATTGTCCTTTTCTGATTCACCTTCCACACTTCAGCCAAGAGAACCCCAGCTAAACCACAAATGATTTTATCATGTCAAAATCTTTTCATGAAGTCTCTGCTTAACCCCTCTTCAGATGCAACCCCTGCTTCCTTTGAGAGAGCATGTTGTCACTGCCATCCCTAAGGCACATATATTTTGCTTTGTTACATTGTGATTATTTATGTTTGACTCAGTGCACTCCTACCACCTTCTAAGTTCTCAATATGATGAAAGACATCTGTCAGTTACTGCCTGAAAGTCACACCAATTTGGTTGAAATCATGAAAATGCAGGCTATAGTTGTACCACTTATAAATCACCATAAATTTTAAAGACTGATGTATTCAGATCAAAGACAAGTAGATGTTGTTAAATTGTCATCAAAGGCATTTTTGCTTATTAAGTGTACATTTCGCATGATGCTAAGATAAAAATTAATCAAATTGAGCCAGCAGACTCATCTCTACCTTCTGGAAATTCACAGCATATTCAGGGATAAGAAATCTAGACCAAGACACACATATTACAAGCAGGAACTCAGCAAATAAAATATTAAAATTATGCATTTATGTTATGTTCACACTAAGGAAATAATGAGTAAAGAGTAGTGACAGGGAAATTTAAAAATACAAGCCTTTTGTATCAGAGGACAAGTAACCATCAACCTATCTTTTTTCTTTTAAGGAGTGATGACATCTTTGTTAACATCCAGCGGACAGGCCAGTGGTTGGGACCAACAGGCCAATGGTCCAGCGTTCAGGCAGGCAACAAGGGAAATGTGGGCAGGTGAGCATGGGTCAGGCAGGTAGGTAGCCAGCAAGCAAGAGAGGTGCAGCTGGAGGCTTCCCTGTGAGAGTTGAGGAATCCCTTCAGAACTCCATGTCCACCATGTGTGAAAATGGCCTGCCTGAGTCAGGCTGGCCATTTTTTTGTAACTGGATATCATATAATGCAAATATAGAAGAGGTTTCATGAGTTTGTGGATTCACTCCTTCCAGACTGAGGAAGAAGGTTGTTTGGTGGCATCCTCTGCAGTTGATCCTCAAACTGCAGCAGCTTGGTGAGGAGGTTGGCCTTGTCACTGTCAAATTGGTGTGAATGGCTCAAAAAGGCCCTGGATCAGAGAAATTTCAGAAGATAGAATCAAAGAAAATGATCAAATAGTAGAAAATAGATTCAATTGAATTCAATAAATATAGATCCCCTAGCATGTCCATGGCACTGTATTATGTTCTAAAGAAAATGCAATAAGAAAGGCAAAGCTCTGGTCCTCCAGGAGTTTACAATCTACTGGAAGGAGTATGACAAGCACACCAACAGCTGCCAGACAAAGTTTGATATGATGCATGTCAGCTAAGAGATAAGGGCGAAATCTTGCAGGGAATTCAAAAGGAAGAGAAAGTACCTCCAGTTGGGGAAGTTAGAAGAAAGATTTTTAGGAGAGCATTCTTTTTAAACTAAGCTTCATAACAATTCCAGTATCCAATACAGTTCTGAAAGTTTTATTTAGTTTTGAAGTCACAGCCATAGGATGGAAAAAACCTCATCTCAGGGGAAAACAGACTAGTATAGAGGATTAAACCCTGAAGAACATCTACATGTAAGTGGTGGGCAGGGAAAAAAAGAGCCATTGAATAAGACTAATGAGAAATGTTAAGCAAAGTAGAAGGATATCTGCCATCATGGATGCCAAAGAAAGAGAAAATTTCAAGCTGCATGAAGGTTTAGAGAAATGGAGACTGAAAAGAGGCCACTAGATTTGGTAATCAGGAGATCCAATGATAACCTTGGTGAGTGCTTCACTGAAGTGAATTTACAAGTGAATAGAACATGGATACAGTGAATAGATTTCTCTTTGAAAAGGAAGACTAGCTTGAAAGACAGAAAAGGTTGAGCAAAGAGTTCATTTTTATGCTCATAGTTGTAAGATTAGGAGAGAAAGAAGATCATTGCCAGGGAAATATGCCATCGAGGCAAGAAGAGATGGAATTCAAATGATACTTGGATAAGATAACCTTAGAGAGAAGGAAGAACAGACATGATAAGAATGTAGGGATATAAGTAAGTGTAGAAAAAGCAATAGAGTGAAATAGGGGAAGCTCATCCCTAATCATCTCTATTGTCTCTAATCTCTATGATACAAAGGGATCAGGAATCAACATAACTCTGGGCTTCATAAATCCTGGATTCCAGCCCAAGTTTAACCAGTTGTTACCTCCATGACCTTGAGTATATTATTTACTCTTTAAGTATATTAGTTAGGGTTCTCCAAAGAGACAAAATCAATAACAGATCTATCTATCGAGAGAGAGAGAGCGAGAGAGAGATAAGAGGAGGTTTGTCAGGGGAATTGGCTCATGTGATTATGGAGGCTGAGAAGTCTTGGAACAGGCCATCTGCAAGCTGAAGACCTTAGGGTGCTGGTAGTCTGGCTCAGTACAAGTGTGAAGTCCTCAGAATCAGGGAAGTCAATGGGATACCTCTCAGTCCAAAGCCAAACCTGGGGGATCACTGGTGTAAGTCCTGGAGTTCAAAGGCTAGGCAGACTGAAGTTGTCCAAGGACAGGAGAGGAAGAGTGTATCTCCATTCTCACAGGAAGATCAACACATTCATCTTTTCTGTTTTTGTTGTCTCCATGTCCCCAGCAGAGTAGACGGTGCCCACTCACACTGAGAGCAGAACTTCCCTATCTAGTCCATTCAGACTCACAGGCTAATCTCCTCTGAAAACATGCTCGTAGATACCCCCAAAAATAATGCTCTACCAGGTTCCTAGGTATTCCTTAATGCAGTTAACTTGACACATAAAACAACTGAGAAAACAATTCTTTCCTTGCAGCAATGTTTCCATAATAATAATGATGTAAAGGAAATTGCAGAGGGCTTGGCATATAGTACATACACAATAAATGATAGCTATTATTACTATCATTATTTGCAGCATAAGAACAAAAAAAATTAATTATTATTTTCTAGTACATAAAATAGGGAGAATAATAGCTATCACACAGGTTTCCTGGGAAAATAATGATTTGTGTGAAACTCAAGTCAGTCGTCTCCCTTGCAAGGATCACCTTCTTCTAGTATATACTGAAAGAGGGATTCTCTCACATCTGCTTCTGAATTTCCCACCTTGCAGCAGCTCTTTCCTGCCAAACCATGGGACATTTATTTTTTAGATGCTGATTACCTCTAGAAATGCTTGGATATAGTCACCCACTATATACTATGTTGCTCCCTACAAATGGGTATCATCAGTGGGGTCAATGTGTGGTAATTCACACTTCTTTTTGCCACTCTATTCCTTTACTCCTCATATCTCCACCACCCAAGGTAGTGGAGGTGAGTCTTTACTGAGGAGTTGAGAGTAACTAAAGAGAGTTCCAACATGGAAGGGTAAAGATCTAAAACTATGCTCTTCATATGACTGTTTCCATAGCCCAAGAGACAAGTACTACAAATAATTAGCTTCTTCAAAGAGTTCCCATTTTAAATATTTCCAGCTCCTGGCCTTCCTACTTGCTCCATGGGCCCATCCTCCTGGACATTCAGCACAACAGTCTGGGTAGCCTTTTGTTCTCATCTTTACACCTGTGTTTACATTTGCCTTTCAGACTCCTCTCCATACTGAATTATTTAAAGGACTTCAATATAATATGTTTCCTATTGCCTCCAAGACTTTTTAAAATGTGGTCCTTTCATACAGAATCCTGATTGGAAAGAGTTCAAGGAAGAATAGAGGGAAAAGCTGTAAGGAAACCGACACTGCCATACATTGCTAGCAGGATACATAATAGGACAACCTCTATAAAGGGCTATCTCTGCCAAATTTCAGTATTTCAGTACTCAATACTGTATCAGTTATAACCTTATGTGTGTGTGTGTGTGCGTGCATACCCAAGACTTACCTTATACAGGCATACCTTGTTTTATTGCACTTTACAAATACTGCATTTTTTTGCAAATCGAAGGTTTGTGAAAACCATTTTTTGAGCAGTTCTGTAGTGCCATTTATTTTCAACAGCATGTGCTCACATCATGTCTCTGTGTCAGCATTTTTTAGCAATAAAGTATTTTTAAACTAAGGTGTGTACATTTTTTAGACATAATGCTATTGCACCCTTAATTGACTATAGTATAGTATAAACACAACATTTACATGCACTGGAAAACCAAAAATGTGTGCAACTCACTTTATTGCAATATTTGCTTTATTTTGGTGGTCTGGAAGTGAGCCCACAATATCTTCAAGGTATGCCTGTACATATATATACATATTCATATATGTGTGTGTGTGTGTATATATATATATGAACATCCTATACACAGATAATCTGGATCTAATCTGAGTAAGAAGAAAATTTTCCTAAATGAAACATATTCTGGATAGATCTCTGCCCACAACAGAAAAAGGCCATGTGAGACCTAAGACTTATTATCCACCTAGCAATGGTTCCACAAACATCCTGCGTAAGCTTTGCAATTACCACTTTCTTGTACATTTATAGATGCTATCAAGCTATTTACTCTAAAATGAAGATGAATAAAACAAGGATTTATCTTCCTGACCAAATAAACTCCTCCAATTATATATATTTTAGCACCAGGCACACAGTAGACATGTAATAAATAGTAGCTATTATTGAATTGCCTTGATTGTGTCACTCATAATTCAGAAATATGAGATTCATCCTTTCTAATAGTCCTGCATTTCCTGAACCTAATTCTCTTAACAAAGACATTAGCCTCATAGATATCACCATAATTTATTTTCCTTTATAAAACTTGTTTTATTCATAGTGTTTTTGGAGCTTGTGAATACAAGCTACACTCATCAGAGACTGTCAAGTAGTCCCCTCTATACCAGTTCTCTTTATGGTAAGATTTTTTTAAAGTGAGTTGTTAAATGTCATACACACTCAGCTACATTAAGAGCAGATGTGATTAGGTCATGGCAAAACAAGCAGAAACCCTGACATTTAACCCTGTGGGTGAAACTTTTACAAATAGAGTGGAAGCTAGTTGGTGGTTTTCTTTACATTATTTAAGTTTAAAAACAGATTATGCATTTTTTAGTTAGAATTTAATCAATTTCTTCCAAATTGATTAAACAGTGTCAGACGTAGAATGAAAAATATCAGAAAAATCAGAAAAATATCAGTAGGCTAAATGATGGGTTCAGAGCTCAAAATACATGACCTTGGTTTCCAATTTCCTGTTTGTAGTATAAATCCTTTGTTCCTAGCACTTATATCATTATTGTTATCTGAGGTTTAGTTTGGGCTTTCAGACAAACCAGTGCATTTCCATCATTTCATATTCAGGAAAAGAAACTAAAGTATATTGAGTGATTGCTTCACACTGGGTACTTTCATAAGCATTCTCTCACTTAATCTGCACAACAATCATGTAATATATGGATCATTATATCAACTTCAGTACTGAGAAAAATAAGCTGAGATACTGTAAGCAATCTATTCATGGTCACATTATTTGTAATTGATGGTCTTTACAACCAAGCCCACGTTATAGCAGGTATTGAAAAATTATCTAAAATTCTGATGCTTCATTAATTCAAACAGTTCTGTTCCCAATTAATTCAAGTGACTGATGCTGGACTATAATTCAAAAGCAATTGAATTTGCATACAATCATTTCCATGTTTACAGAAAAGTATTATTCTACTTTTTCCTAAAAGATTTGTACACACTTGTCTCTTGTTTTTTCCTTCTAAGAAAAATGTGCTCAACTCTCTCCCACATGCACAAGTAGACTGTTAATATTACTTAATAACTGATCTTATTTGTGATTATATACCAGGTATGAATTTCAGTCTACAATGTCAAATGCACAAGAAAAAATATTTTCTTTGTTTTTCTGTAATGCAAATTTATTTCTATTTTGAGCTCCATTTCCCTGAGATGGCAAAAACATAATCTCAGTCAATGTTAGGTCCTCCTATTTCACCAAGGTTATATCTACATTCCAGGAACCTCCTACAATACCTACACAAAAGAGGGTGTGGAATCTTGTTCTTGAGCTAAGCGCACATCCCTCAAGATGTCTTTTGCTACCTTAAGATCCTGAGTCTTTCTCCAGCCTCTGCATCACACAGGAATCTTTTTGCTGCTTCAGTGCTGGAAGGAGAAGAAATGGTGAGGCTTGGTAGGGACCCATCTGTGCAGACACCACTCACAGTTATTGCCTTGCCACTTCTCTGGTGTTCTGCCTGGGAAAAGAAAACAGTTTACAGGACCCCTCTCTCCAAGGCCTGCTAACATTTGTGGTCTAACCAAATTCTCTCCCTCCAACACAGAGAAACCTTTCTCTGGTCAAGTAGGGGAGAGCCACCATTTCTTTCCTTATCCTACCTTTCACCCCTGCAAAATCTTCTAAGTAACTCTAAGGGCTCAGACTTATGAAGCACACACTAGAGAGAGGACTTGCATACTTTTTCTGCTTTCTGCCCTGTCATATCTCTCCCCTGATATAATGAGCATAGAGACAGCTGTGTGTTGAACATGGAAATGAGAAAGAGGTAAATACATAGAGGGTATAAAAACACAGCTCAATATCTCAAAAACACTACCCCACCAAATTTACATGACCTTTTTGAAATGCACATACCCCCATCTGCCCCATCATTCATTTAAAAGGTATTCAATGAGTGATGCCAAAAAGGCATAAAATAGGATCATAACCTCATCTAAAAGATAGGACATGCACACTGAAAGACACATAATGTGCAAAGAATCAATCAGATGCTAGCAACCCAAATAAAACCTAATTTGAAGACTAAAGGAATTCTGGGAAGGGAGTAATTGCCAGAGGCTAAGGCTGTCAGGGATATTGCCGAGAATATCAAGTATGTGGCAAACCTTGAAGGTCTTGTGCATTTAGAAAATTGAAAAGTGAGGCCGGGCGCGGTGGCTCACGCCTGTAATCCCAGCACTTTGGGAGGCCGAGGCGGGCGGATCACAAGGTCAGGAGATCAAGACCACAGTGAAACCCCGTCTCTACTAAAAATACAAAAAATGAGCCGGGCGCGGTGGCGGGCGCCTGTAGTCCCAGCTACTCAGGAGGCTGAGGCAGGAGAATGGCGTGAACCCAGGAGGCAGAGCTTGCAGTGAGCCGAGATCGCGCCACTGCACTCCAACCTGGGGGACAGCGTGAGACTCCGTCTCAAAAAAAAAAAAAAAAAAAAAAAAAAAAGAAAGTAAATTGAAAGGTGGCTCTGGGCTGGTAAGATGGCTAAATAGGAACAGCTCCAGTCTGCAGCTCCCAGCGAGATCGACGCAGAAGGTGGGTGATTTCTGCATTTCCAACGGAGGTACCCAGCTCATCTCACTGGGACTAGTTAGATAGTGGGTGCAGCTCACAGAGGGCAAGCTGAAGCAGGGTGGAGCATTGCCTCACCCAGGAAGCACAAGAGGTTGGGGAACCCCCTTCCCTAGCCAAGGGAAGCTGTGAGGGACTGTGCCATGAGTAATGGTGCTTTCCGCCCCACATACTACACTTTTCCCACAGTCTTCACAACTCACAGACCAGGAGATTCCCTTGGGTGCCTACACCACCAAGGCCCTGGGTTTCAAGCACAAAACTGGGTGGCCCTTTGGGCAGACACCGAGCTAGCTGCAGGAATACTTTTTTTTTTTTCCATACCCCAGTGGCACCTGGAATGCCAGACAGACAGAACTGCTCACTCCCCTGGAAAGGGGGCTGAAGCCAGGGAGCCAAGTGGTCTAGCTCAGTGGATACCACCCCCATGGAGCTCAGCAAGCTAAGATCCACTAGCTTCAAATACTCACTACCAACAAAGCAGTCTGAACTCTACCTGGGTTCTCAAGCTTGGTCGGGGGGAGGGGTTTCTGCCATTACTGAGGCTTGAGTAGGCAGTTTTCCCCTCACAGTGTAAACAAAGCCTTCTGGAAGTTCAAACTGAGGGAGCCCACCACAGCTCAGCAAACCCACTATAGCCAGACTGCCTCTCTAGATTCCTCCTCTCTGGGCAGGGCATCTCTGAAAGAAAGACAGCAGCCTCAGTCAGGGACTTGTAGATAAAATTCCCATCTCCCTGGGATAAAGCATCTGGGGAAAGGGGCGGCTGTGGGCGCAGCTTCAGCAGACTTAAGTGTTCCTGCTTGCCGGCTCTGAAGAGAGCATCAGATTGCCCAGCACAGTGCTCAAGGTCTGCTATGGAACAGACTGCCTCCTCAAGTGGGTACCTGACCCCTGTGCCTTCTGACTGGGAGACACCTCCCAGAAGGGGTCGACAGACACCTTATACAGGAGAGCTCTGGCTGGCATCTGGCGGGTGCCCCTCTGGGACGAAGCTTCCAGAGGAAGAAACAGGCAGCAATCTTTGCTGTTCTGCAGCCTCCGCGGGTGACACCCAGAAAAACACGGCCTGGAGTGGACCTCCAGCAAACTCCAGCAGACCTGCAGCAGAGAGGCCTGACTGTTAGATGGAAAACCGGCAAACAGAAAGGAATAGCATCAACATCAACAAAAATGACATCCACACAAAAACCCCATCTGAAGGTCACCAACGTCAAAGACAAAAGGTAGATAAATTCATGAAAATGAGGAAAAAACAGTGCAAAAAGGCTGAAAATTCCAAAAACCAGAATGCTTCTTCTCCTCCAAAGGGTCCACCAAAGGATCACAACTCCTCGCCAGCAAGGGAACAAAACTAGATGAAGAATGAGTTTGACGAATTGACAGAAGTAGGCTTCAGAAGGTGGGTAATAAGAAACTCCTCCGAGCTGAAGGAGCATGTTCTAACCCAATGCAAGTAAGCTAAGAACACTGAAAAAGGTTAGAGCAATTGCTAACTAGAACAACCAGTTTAGAGAAGAACATAATGACCTGATGGAGCTGAAAAACACAGCACGAGAACTTCGTGATGCATGTACAAATATCAATAGCCGAATCAATCAAGCAGAAAAAGGGATATCAGAGATTGAAGATCAACATAATGAAATAAAGCATGAAGACAAGATGAGAGAAAAAAGAATGCAAAGGAAAGAACAAACCCTCCAAAACACTCTTCAGGATATTATCCAGGAGAACTTCCCCAACCTAGCAAGGCACACCAACATTCAAATTCAGAAAATACAGAGAACACCACAAAGATACTCTTCGAGAAGAGCATCCTCAAGACACATAATCATCAGATTTACCAAGGTTGAAATGAAGGAAAAAATGTTAAGGGCAGCCAGAGAGAAAGGCCGGGTTACTGACAAAGAGAAGCCCATAAGACTAACAGCAGATCTCTCTGCAGAAACCCTACAAGCCAGAAGAGAGTGGGGGCCAATATTCAACATTCTTAAAGAAAAGAATTTTCAACCCAGAATTTCATATCCAGCCAAACTAAGCTTCATAAGCAAAGGAGAAATAAAATCCTTTACAAACAAGCAAATGCTGATAAATTTTGTCACCACCAGGTCTACTGTACAAGAGGTCCTGAAGGAAGCACTAAATGTGGAAAGGAAAAACCAATACCAGCCATTGCAAAAACATACCCAATTGTAAAGACCATCAACACTATGAAGAAACAGCATCAACTAACAGACAAAATAACCAGCTAACATCATAATGACAGGATCAAATTCACACATAACAATACTAACTAACCTAAAGTGCAAACGGGCTAAATGCCCCAATTAAAAGATACAGATTGGCAAATTGTATAAAGTGTCAAGACCCATTGGTATACTGTATTCAGGAGACTCATCTCACGTGCAAAGACACACATAGACTCAAAATAAAGGAATGGAGGAAGACTTACCAAGCAAATGGAAAGAAAAAAAAACAGGGGTTGCAATCCTAGTCTCTGGTAAAGCACACTTTAAACCAAAACAAAGATTAAAAAAAAGACAAAGAAGGGTTTTACATAATGGTAAAGGGATCAATGCAACAAGAAGCGCTAACTATCCTAAATATATATGCACTCAATACAGGAGAGCACAGATTCATAAAGCAAGCTCTTAGAGACCTACAAAGAGAGTTAGATTCCCACACAACAATGGTGGGAGACTTTAACACCCCAATGTCAAAATTAGACAAATAAATGAGACAGAAAGTTAACCAGGATATTCAGGACTTGAACTCAGCTCTGGACTAAGAGGACCTAATAGACATCTCCAGAACTCTCCACATCAAATCTATAGAATATACATTCTTCTTAGCACCACATAGCACATATTCTAAAACTGACCACATAATTGGAAGTAATACACTCTTCAGCAAATGCAAAAGGACAGAAATCATAACAAACAGTCTCTCAGACCACAGTGCAATCAAATTAGAACTCAGGATTAAGAAACTCACTCAAAACTGCACGACTACATGAAAACTGAACAAACTGTTCCTGAATGACTACTGGGTACATAATGAAATTAAGGCAGAAATAAGTTCTTTGAAACCAATGAGAACAAAGACACAACATACCAGAATCTCTGGGACACAGCTAAAGCAGTGTTTAGAGGGAAATTTATAGCACTAAATGCCAACAGGAGAAAGTGGGAAAAATCTAAAATCAACACCCTAACATCACAATTAAAAGAACTAGGGAAGCAAGAACAAACAAATTTGAAAGCTAGCAGAAGACAAGAAATCACTAAGATCAGAACAGAACTGAAAGAGATAGAGACACAAAAAACCTTTCGAAAAATCAGTGAATCTAGGAGCAGTTTTTTTTTAAAAAAGATTGACAAAATAGATAGACCACTAGCCAGACTAATAAAGAAGAAAAGAGAGAAGAATCAAATAGACACAATAAAAAACAACAAAAGGGATACCATAACCGATCCCACAGAAAAACAAACTACCATCAGAGAATACTATAAACACCTCTATACAAATAAACTAGAAAATCTAGAAGAAATGGATAAATTCCTGGACACATACACCCTCCGAAGACTAAACCAGGAAGAAGTCGAATCCCTGAGTAGACCAATAACAAGTTCTGAAATTGAGGCAGTAATTAATAGCCTACCAACCAAAAAACACCCCAGGACTAGATGGATTCACAGCCGAATTCTACCAGAGGTATAAAGAGGAGCTGGTACCATTCCTTCTGAAACTATTCCAAACAATAGAAAAAGAGGGACTCCTCCCTAACTCATTGTATGAGGCCAGCATCATCCTGATACCAAAACCTGACAGAGACACAACAAAAAATAAAATTTCAGGCCAATATCCCTGATGAACATCGATGTGGAAAATTTCAGTAAAATAATGGCAAACCGAATCAGCAGCAAATCAAAAAGCTTATCCACCACGATCACGTTGGCTTCATTCCTGGGATTCAGGGCTGGTTCAACATATGCAAATCAATAAACGTAATCCATCACATAAACAGAACCAATGATAAAAACCACATGATTATCTCAATAGATGCAGAAAAGGCCTTTGACGAAATTCAACACCCCTTCATGCTAAAAACTCTCAATAAACTAGGTATTGATGGAACGTATCTCAAAATAATAAGAGCTATTTATAACAAACCCACAGCCAATATCATACTGAATGGGCAAAAACTGGAAGCACTCTTTTGGAAAACTGGCATAAGACAAGGATGCCCTCTCTCATCACTCCTATTCAACATAGTATTGGAAGTTCTGGCCGGGGAAATCAGACAAGAGAAAGAAATAAAAGGTATTCAAATAGGAAGAGAGGAAGTCAAATTGCCTCTGTTTGCAGATGACATGATTGTATGTTTAGAAAACCCCATCGTCTCAGCCTAAAATCTCCTCAAGCTGATAAGCAATTGCAGCAAAGTCTCAGGATACAAAATCAATGTGCAAAAATCACAAGCATTCTTATAAACAAATAATACACAAGCAGAGAGTCAAATTATGAGGGAGCTCCCAATCACAATTGCTACAAAGAGAATAAAATACCTATGAATCCAGCTTACAAGGGATGTGAAGGACCTCTTCAAGGAGAACCACAAACCACTGCTCAAGGAAATAAGAGAGAACACAAACAAATGGGAAAACATTCCATGCTCATGGATAGGAAGAAATGGCCATACTGCCCAAAGTAATTTATAGATTCAATGCTATCCTCATCAAGCCACCATTGACTTTCTTCACAGAATTAGAAAAAACTACTTTAAATTTCATATGGAACCAAGAAAGAGCCCATGTAGCCAAGACAATCCTAAGCAAAAAGAACAAAGCTGGAGACATCACACTACCTGACTTCAAACTATACTACAAGGCTACAGTAAGCAAAAGAGCATGGTACTGATACCAAGACAGATAGATAGACCAATGGAACAGAACAGAGGCCTCAGAAATAACACCACACATCTGCAACCATCTGATCTTTGACAAACCTGACAAAAACAAACAATAGGGGAAGGATTCCCTATTTAATAAATGGTGTTGGGAAAACTGGCTAGCCATATGCAGAAAACTGAAACTGGACCCCTTCCTTACACCTTATACAAAAATTAACTCAAGATGGATTAAAGACTTAAATGTAAGACCTAAAACCATGAAAACCCTAGAAGAAAACCTAGGCAATGCCACTCAGGACATAGGCATGGGCAAAGACTTCATGACTATAACACCAAAAGCAATGGCAATAAAAGCCAAAATTAACAAATGGGATCTAATTAAACTAAAGAGCTTCTGCACAGCAAAAGGATCTATCATCTGAGTGAACAAGCATCCTACAGAATGGGAGCAAATTTTTGTAATCTATCCATCTGACAATGGGGTAATATCCAGAATCTACAAGGAACTTAAACAAATTTACAAGAAAAAAACAAAGAACCCCATCAAAAAGCGGATGAAGGATATGAACAAACACTTCTCAAAAGAAGACATTTATGCAGCCAACAAGCATATGAAAAAAAGTTCATCATCACTGGTCATTAGATAAATGCAAATCAAAACCACAATGAGATACCATCTCACACCAGTTAGAATGACGATCATTAAAAAGTCAGGAAACAACAGATGCCGGAGAGGATGTGGAGAAATTGGAATGCTTTTACACTGTTGGTGGGAATGCAAATTCATTCAACTATTGTAGAAGACAGTGTGGCAATTCCTCAAGGATCTAGAACCAGAAATACCATTTGACTGAGCAATCCCATTACTGGGTACATAACCAAAGGATTATAAATCATTCTACTATAAAGACACATGCACACGTATGTTTACGGCAGCACTATTCACAATAGCAAAGACTTGGAACCAACTCAAATGCCCATCAATGATAGACTGGATAAAGAAACTGTGGCACGTATACACCATGGAATACTATGCAGTCATAAAAAAGGATGAGTTCATGTCCTTTGCTGGGACATGGATGAAGCTGGAGACCATCATTCTCAGCAAACTAACACAGGAACAGAAAACCAAACACAGCATGTTCTCACTCATAAGTGGGAGTTGAAAAATGAGAACACATGGACACAGAGAGGGGAACATCACACACTGGGCCTGTCGGGGAGTGGGGGCAGGGGACTAAGGGAGGGATAGAATTAGGAGAAATACCTAATGTAGATGACAGGTTGATGGGTGCAGCAAACCACCATGGCATGTGCATACCTATTTTAACAAACCTGCACGTTCTACACATGTATCCCAGAACTTAAAGTATAATTAAAAAATAAAAATAAAACTGAGAAGTAAGGGGAAGGACACTACAGGCAAGGCAAATGGACAAATAACCTGCTTCTGTTTTCTCTCCATTCTCATCCATCCTGTACATTGTCACTGTGATAATTTTCCCAACAGAACAATTTCATTCAGACTTTCAAGTGCATTCAGCTCACTCTTCAGCCTGACTTGCAAGGCAATGGTACATACTGGCTAAGAGTGTAGGACTTAAGAAAGATGGTGGTTGAAGATGTATACCTCCACTTCCTCATGAAACATCAGGAAAATTATAAAGTAATAGACAGAAACATACATACACACACACACACACAAACACACACACACACACAGAGTCAGGATAGGAGGAGACAAGAGAATCAAAATTTTAGAAGTTGGAAAGCAAAAAGGACAGGTGATAACTGACTTAGCAAACACAATTAACCTGATACAGCCATAAAAAGGAAGGAGATCATGTCCTTTGTAGGGACATAGAAAAAGGGGTCTCAATCCAGATCTGCAGAGAGGGTTCTTGAATCTCATGGAAGAAATAATTCAAGGTGAGTTGCAGAGTGCAGTGATAAGATATTGAAAGCTACACTGTTACCGAGTAGGGCATCCTCAGAAATTAAGCAAAGGAATGCATTATCTTTAAGCTTTTCTTATATAAGTGTCCTGTCTTTGTAAAGACTACACTAAGCTGTGACTATGTGCAGGAGAGCAGACAACATGAGAAAATTTATTATTCTGTTGATTTAAAGAAAACTATCCTTGACATTTTAGTGGGTAAGTACATCAAAGCATAACTATAATTATTTTGAAACCATATATTGCCATGGATATTGGGACATCTAGACTTCCTGCTATTGTAGGAGTGTGTCCTTGTAGGTTTTCCTCCACTATAAACACTTTATAACCATGAGTCATGGCTGGAATGGAAAGCACCTTTTTAGTCTCAAGATGGAGCTGAACTTAAAATGGTGTTACCCTGGTACTGCTAGGCTCCTGTTTCCCTAACAGATATTTTACTAAGGATGTCTAAGTAGCACATTAATCAATTCCATATCATAACATGGCAGATGCTGTTGGTTGCCTTTCAAAGGGTTATTTTCTCTATGTATTTTTTTCTTCACTGATAGGAGCATGGTCTTGTTTAGGGAGCAATGCACCCAGTCCAAATAAATCATGACATGCCATTCCCATTGACCATTGACTGGTATAGAGATGGATATATGTGAAATTGTTTTTGGCCTTCTGTTTGCCCTCTTCCTTCCCCTTATACTTTGTATCTTGTTGTGTGAACATCTGGAGCTTCAGTAGACATCTTGTAACCAAGAGACAATATGCCTAGGAATGGAAGAATAGAATTATGAAAAGAGCTTGGCTTGTGGACTATGACTTTGAACACTCAAACTGTGACTATCTTCTACCAGATTTCTTGTTCACTAAACAACTAATATATTCCTGGTTTAAACCATTGCTGGTTTGAGTTCTGTTATTTGCACTCAAAAGCAGCACACATTGAGCAATTCCTTTTTTATGTCTAACAGAAAACCCCATATCAATGGATATACATATGTTCCCTGTGAATTTTTTTGATAATATAAAAAGGTGAAAGAAAATTGGACAACTACCAGTTGAAGAATGACTGAAGACTATTATGCAACCACTAAAAAAATCTTTTGGTGGTTACTTCAGCAGCATATATACTAAAATGAAATGGTAGAGAGAACATTAGTATGTCCCTTGCACAAAGATGACATGCAAACTTGTGAAGCATTCCATATTTTTCTTCATAAGCAAACAAGAAAGTAAGATCCTTTTCAGACAAGCAAATGCTTAGTGAATTTTTCAACACTTGCAGGCCTGCCTTGCAAGATTTCCTGAAGGAAGCACTGAATATGGAAAGGAAAAACCACTACCAGCCATTATGAAAACACACTGAATTGCACAGACCAGTGACACCATTAAGCAACCACAAAAACAAGCCTGCAAAATAACCAGCCAGAATCATCATGACAGGATCAAATTCACACATAAAAATACTAACCTTAAATGTGAATGGGCTAAATATCCCAATTAAAAGGCACAGATGGCAAGCTTGACAGAGTCATGACCCACTGGTATGCTGTCTTCAAGAGACCCATCTCACATGCAAAGACACACATAGGTTCAAAATAAAGGGATGGAGGAAATGTTATCAAGCAGATGGAAAACAGAAAAAAGCAGGGGTTGCAATATCAATTTCTGACAAAACAGATTTTAAACGAACAAAGTTCAAAAAAGACAAAGAAGAGCATTACATAATGGTAAAAGGTTCAATTCAACCAGAAGAGCTAATTATCTTATATATGCACGCAATACGGGAGCACCCAGATTAATAAAGCAAGTTCTTAAGGACCTACAAAGAGACTTAGACTCCTACACAATAATATTGGGAGACTTTAACACCCCGATGTCAATATTAGATCATTGAGACAGAAAATTAACAAAGATATTTAAAACCTGAACTCAGCTCTGGATCAAGTGGGGCTGATAGATATCTACAGAACTCTCCACCCAAATTCAACAGACTATACATTCTTCTCATTGCCACATGGCACTTACTCTAAAATTGATCACATAATTAGAAGTAAAACACTCCTCATCAAATACAAAATAACTGAAATCCTAACAGTCTCTCAGACCACAGTACAATCAAATTAGAACTCAAGATTAAGAATTTGACTCAAAACAACACAATTACATGTAAATGGAAAAACCTTCTCCTAAATGACTCTTGGGTAAATAATAAAATTAAGCAGAAATCAAGAAACTCTGTGACTAATGAGAACAAAGAGACAATGTACCAGAATCTCTGGGATCCAGCTAAAGCAGTGTTAAGAGGGAAATTTATAGTACTAAATGCCCACAAAAAAAAAGCTAGAAATATATCAAGTTAACAACCTAACATCTCAACTAAAAGAACTAGAAAAGCAAGAGCAAACAAACCCCTAAGCTAGCAGAAGGCAAGAATTAACTAAGATCAGAGCTGAACTGAAGGAGATAGAGACACAAAAAACCCTTCAAAATAACAATGAAACCAGGAGCTGGTTTTTTGAAAAGATTAATAAAATAGACCACTAGCTAAATGAATAAAGAAGAAAAGAGAGAAGATTCAAATAAACACAATCAGAAATGATAAGGGGGATATCACCGCTGACCCACAGAAATACCAACAGCCATCAGAGAATACTATAAACACCTCTATGCACATAAACTTGAAAATCTAGAAGAAATGGATAAATTCGTGGACACATACACCCTCCCAAGACTGAACCAGGAAGAAATGGAATCCCTAAATACACCAATAATGATTTCTGAAACTGAGGCAGTAATAAATAGTCTATCAACCAGAAAAAGCCCAGGACCAGATGGATTCACAGCCGAATTTTACCAGAGGTACAAAGAAGAGCTGGCATCATTTATACTAAAACAATTTTTTAAAAATGACAAGTAGGGACTCCTCCCTAACTCATTTTATGAGTCCAGCATCATCCTGATATCAAAACCTGGCAGAGGCACAATGAAAAAAGAATACTTCAGGCCAATATCCTGGATGAACGTAGATGCAAAAATCCTCAAGAAAACACTGGCAAACCAAATCTAGCAGCACATCAAATAGTTTGTCCACCATGATCAAGTTGGCTTCATCCCCAGGATGCAAGGTTGGTTCAACATACACAAATCAATAAATGTGATTCATCACATAAACATATCTAAAGACAAAAACACAGGATTATATCAATAGATGCAGAAAATGCCTTTGATAAACTTCAACATCCTTTCATGTTAAAAACTCTCAATAAACTAGGTATTGAAGGAACATACCTCAAAATAATGAGGACCATATATGACAACCCACAGCCAACAGTACACTGAATGGGCAAAAGCTGGAAGCATTCCCCTTGAAAACCAGCACAAGACATGAATGCCCTCTCTCACCATTCCTGTTCAAACTAGTATTGGGAGTTCTGGCCAGGGCAATCTCACAATAGAAAGAAATAAAGCATATTCAAATAGGAAGTCAAACTATCTTTGTTTGCAGATGACATGATGCTATATCTAGAAAACTCCATTGTCTCAGCCCAAAAGCTCCTTAAGCTGATAAGCAACTTCAGCAAAGTTTCAGGATATAAAATAAATGTACAAAAACAGCTAGCATTCTTATACACCAACAACAGGCAAGCAGAGAGCCAAATCATGAATGAACTTCATATATGAAAGAAACATAGATGAAAAACATATACGAAAGAAATCTATATGAAAGGAACATATATGAAAAACATATGAAAGAAACATGAAAAACATGCATGTGTAAAACATGAAAACATGTATGTTGAAACATATATGAAAACGTGCATGTATGAAACATGAAAACATGGATGTATGAAACATGAAAACATGGATGTGTGAAACATATGTGAAAACATGTATGAAAATATGAAAACCATATATGTATAAAATATATATGAAAAGCATATATGTATGAAACATATATGAAAAGCATATATGTATGAAACATGAAAAACATATACAAAAAAATGAAAAAAGCTCAACATCACTGATCATTAGAGAAATGCAAATCAAAACCACAGTGAGATACCATCTCACACCAGTCATAATGGCTATTTTTAAAAAGTCAAAAAACAAGAGATGCTGGCAAGGTTGTGAAGAAAAAGGAACACTTACATTGTTGGTGGGAGTGTAAATTAGTTCAACTATTGTGGAAGACAGTGCGGTGATTGCTCAAAGACCTAGAGGCAGAAATACCATTTGACCCAGCAATCCCATTACTGGGTATACGATCTAAGGAATATAAATCATTCTATTATAAAGATACATGCAAACATGTGTTCATTGCAGCACTATTAACAATAGCAAAGACATGGAATCAACCTAAATGTCCATAAATGGTAGACTGGATAAAGAAAAGGTGGTCATGCAGCCACAAAAAAGGAATGAGATCACGTCCTTTGCAGGGACATGGGTCGAGTTGGAAGCCATTATCCTCAGCAAACTAACGCAGGAACAGAAAACCAAACACTGCAAGTTCTCACTTATAAGTGGGAGTTGAACAATGTGAACACATGGACACAGGGAGGGGAACAACACACAATGGGGCCTGTCGGTGGGTGGGTAGGGGAGGGAGAGCATAGGAAAAATATGTAATGCATGCAGGGCTTAATACCTAGGTGATGGATTGACAGGTGCAGCAAACCATCATGGCACACGTTTACCTATGTAGCAAACCTGCACATCCTGCACCAGTACCCCAGAACTAAAAATTTAAAAAGTAACCTGACACGGTGAAACCCGGTGTCTACTAAAAATACAAAAAATAGCCAGGCGCGGTGGCGGGTGCCTGTAGTCCCAGCTACTCAGGAGGCTGAGGCAGGAGAATGGCGTGAACCCAGGAGGCAGAGCTTGCAGTGAGCCGAAATCGCGCCACTGCACTCCAGCCTGGGTGACAGAGCAAGACTCCGTCTCAAAAAAAAAAAAAAAAAAAAAAAAAAGGAACCTGAACCTTAAGTGGATAGTAGGGGAAGCCAAGAAACAACATGACTTGTACTGAAGAGTCTCCTTAAATTCCAGGAACTGACTGTACCAAGTACCTCTGGAAAGAGCGAGGGGGAACAAGAGGTTGAAAACAGAGTGCTTGAAAGTCTGAACATCTGGAGGCCCAGATGTATACTCCTTTAAACCCTGGCTGTGTGGTTGACTACTGTTCCCCAAACTCATCAGAGGACCAAATGTATAGCCTGTGGAGAAGATAAAACAGATGTCTGGACTAGAGAATATGAAGCACAGATGAGGGTGGGGATACCATATTGAAAACTGGGGTTAAGTAAAATTCTCTGAGCACTGACTATTGAGACCTTAAACCTTCTTCATCAACTGGGATCCCAAAACACTAGATTTTACATTCCAGGCAGAAGATGGGAGGATGTCTCTCTGCAGAATACAACCAGCACAAGAAGAAAAATCTAAAAACACTGAGTCTAAAGGTACTGACAATCAGGAGTTCCCCAATGAAACAGTGCAGCTATACCATTGGCAGTGAACCCTACAGCCCAAAAACCCTACCCACATGCTCAGCGTTGCTAGTAATCTTTTTAGTATCTCCCTCATAAATATGAATGGACATCTAAAGATCACAGACATCTGAGGAAACTCTGACATGAGAGAAACCAAAACAAGCAAACAGAGGTGAATAGCCTGAAGAAGAAAGTGATGTTTCAGGAAGATGACAACTTCAAAAACAAAAACAAAAACAAAAACAACCGTACACATTAATATGCCCAGCATCACAATAATGTAAACACTGAATATTGTTCTAACCAATGCGTAGGGAGGAGAGAGAAAAGAAGAAACAGGAAGTGTGATTGTTTAGGGAGTACAGGCAGTGGTTGCATAGAGTGAATTAGAAAGTTTTTCATTTTTGTTATATGACCAGCACAATTTGTATAGCATTACAATGATACGTCTATTGAAGATTTGATGGAACTCTACTGTAAAATCATCTGAGTCAGATACATGGTAAGGGTAAAATTTTTGAATATCTTTTCAGTTCTTATATTGTTATTTTCCTATTCAAATTTTCTACTATTTCTTCGGGTATTTTCTATAATCATGAGTTTAAATGTAGGGTATAAAATTGTACATGTAGAATTCTTCTTACAAATTTTAAAATATGCTCCATATATTTAATTCTGCTTTCTCATTCTTAACATAACTTGTGTGTTTGTTCTTTTTTTCATAATCACACTTGTCAAGTTTTTTATCTTGCTCTTCCCAAAACCAAATTTCAGTTTTGCTTATTTATTTAATGTATTGTTGGCTTGTCTTACCATTTTCTACAGCATTATCTGTGTCAGTTCTTTCTGATTTCTTTGGGTATACTTTTTCTATTAATTTTCTAGTTTGTTGAATTAAGCACTTAATTTTTTCCCAATATTTACTGTTTTTTAATACACATGTTTAAAGCTATACCTTGTCCTCTGAGTACATCTTTGAAGCATTCCATGGGTGTGAATATATAGTACAACAACTGTTTTTGATTTTGAAATAAATTGTAACTTGAGTTTTTATTTCTTATTTTTTTCTTTTTTAATTTTCTTTTTATTATACTTTATGTTCTAGGGTACATGTGCACAATGTGCAGGCTTGTTACATATGTATACATGTGCCATGTTGGTGTGCTGCACCCATTAACTCATCATTTACATTAGGTATATCTCCTAATGCTATCCCTCCGCCCTCACCCCACTTGACAACAGGCCCCAGGGTGTGATGTTCCCCTTCCTGTGTCCAAGTGTTCTCATTGTTCAGTTCCCACCTATGAGTGAAAACATGTGGTGTTTGGTTTTCTGTTCTTGCAACAGTTTGCTGAGAATGATGGTTTCCAGCTGCATCCATGTCCCTACAAAGGACATGGACTCATCCTTTTTTATGACTGCATAGTATCCCATGGTGTATATGTGCCACATTTTCTTAATCCAGTCTGTCATTGATGGACATTTGGGTTGGTTCTAAGTCTTTGCTATTGTGTATACTGCCGCAATAAACATACGTGTGCATGTGTCTTTATAGCAGCATGATTTATAATCCTTTGGGTATATACCCAGTAATGGGATGGCTGGGTCAAATGGTATTTCTAGTTCTAGATCCTTGAGAAATCGCCACGCTGTCTTCCACAATGGTTGAACTTGTTTACAGTCCCACCAACAGTGTAAAAGTGTTCCTGTTTCTCCACATCCTCTCCAGCACCTGTTGTTTCCTGACTTTTTAATGATTGCCATTCTAACTGGTGTGAGATGGTATCTCATTGTGGTTTTGATTTGCATTTCTCTGATGACTAGTGATGATGAACATTTTTTCATGTTTCTGTTGGCTGTATGAAGGTCTTCTTTTGAGAAGTGTCCGTTCATATCCTTCACCCACTTTTTGATGGGGTTGTTTGTTTTTTTCTTGTAAATGTGTTTGAGTTCTTTGTAGGTTCTGGTTATTAGCCCTTCATCAGATGAGTAGATTGCAAAATTTTTCTCCCATTCTGTAGGTTGCCTGTTCACTCTGATGGTAGTTTCTTTTGCTGTGCAGAAGCTCTTTAGTTTAATTAGATCCCATTTGGCTATGTTGGCTTTTGTTGCCATTGCTTTTGGAGTTTTAGACATGAAGTCCTTGCCCATGCCTATGTCCCGAATGGTATTGCCTAGGTTTTCTTCTAGGGTTTTTATGGTTTATGTCTAACATTTAAGTTTCTAATCCATCTTGAATTAATTTTTGTATAAGGAGTAAGGAAGGGATCTAGTTTCAGCTTTCTACTTATGGCTAGCCAGTTTTCCCAGCACCATTTATTAAATAGGGAATCCTTTCCCCATTTCTTGTTTTTGTCAGGTTTGTCAAAGATCAAATGGCTGTAGATGTGTGGTATTATTTCTGAGGACTTTGTTCTGTTCCATTGGTCTATATCTCTGTTTTGGTACCAGTACCACGATATTTTGGTTACTGTAGCTTTGTAATGTAGTTTGAAGTCAGGTAGCGTGATGTCTCCAGCTTTGTTCTGGTTTAGGATTGTCTTGGCAATGCGGGCTCTTTTTTGGTTGCATATGAACTTTAAAGTAGTTTTTTCCAATTCTGTGAAGAAAGTCATTGGTAGCTTAATGGGGATGGCATTGAATCTATAAATTACCTTGGGCAGTATGGCCATTTTCACGATATTGATTCTTCCTATCCATGAGCATGGAATGTTCTTCCATTTGTTTGTGTCCTCTTTTATTTTATTGAGCAGTGGTTTGTAGTTCTCCTTGAAGAGGTCCTTCACATCCCTTGTAAGTTGGATTCCTACGTATTGTATTCTCTTTGAAGCAATTGTGAATGTGAGTTCATTCATGATTTGGCTCTCTGTTTGTCGTTATTGGTGTATAAGAATGCTTGTGATTTTTGCACATTGATTTTGTATTCTGAGACTTTGCTGCAATTGCTTATCAACTTGAGGAGATTTTAGGCTGAGACGATGGGGTTTTCTAAATATACAATCATGTCTTCTGCAAACAGGGACAATTTGACTTTATCTTTTCCTAATTGAATACCCTTCATTTCTTTCTCTTGCCTGATTGCCCTGGCCAGAACTTCCAACACTATGTTGAATAGGAGTGGTGAGAGAGGGCATCCCTGTCTTGTGCCAGTTTTTAAGGGGAATGCTTCCAGTTTTTGCCCATTCAGTATGATATTGGTTGTGGGTTTGTCATAAATAGCTCTTATTATTTTGATATACGTTCCATCAATACCGAATGTATTGAGAGTTTTTAGCATGAAGTGCTGCTGAATTTTGTCAAAGGCCTTTTCTACATCTATTGAGATAATCATGTGGTTTTTGTCTTTGGTTCTGTTTATATGCTGGATTACATTTATTGATTTGCATACGTTGAACCAGCCTTGCATCCCAGGGATGAAGCCCACTTGATCATGGTGGATAAGATTTTTGATGTGCTGCTGGATTCGGTTTGCCAGTATTTTATTAAGGATTTTTGCATCGATGTACATTAGGGATATTGGTCTAAAATTCTCTTTTTCTGTTGTGTCTCTGCCAGGCTTTGGTATCAGGATGATGTTGGCCTCGTAAAATGAGTAAGGGAGGATTCCCTCTTTTTCTATTGATTGGAATAGTTTCAGAAGGAATGGTATCAGCTCCTCCTTATACCTCTGGTAGAATTTGGCTGTGAATCCGTCTGGTCCTGGACTTTTTTTGGTTGGTAGGCTATTAATTATTGCCTAAATTTCAGAGCCTGCTACTGGTTTATTCAGGGATTCAACTTCTTCCTGATTTAGTCTTGGGAGAGTGTATGTGTTCAGGAATTTATCCATTTATTCTAGGTTTTCTAGTTTATTTTTGTAGAGGTGTTTATAGTGTTCTCTGATGGTAGTTTGTATTTCTGTGGGGTCGGTGGTGATATCCCCTTAATCATTTTTTATTGCATCTATTTGATTTTTCTCTCTTTTCTTCTTTAGTAGTCTTGCTAGTGGTCTATAAATTTTGTTGATCTTTTCAAAAAAAAAAAAAACAGCTCCTGGATTCACTGATTTTTTGAAGGATTTTTTGTGTCTCTATCTCCTTCAGTTCTGCTCTGATCTTAGTTATTTCTTGCATTCTGCTAGCTTTTGCATGTGTTTGCTTTTGCTTCTCTAGTTCTCTTAATTGTGATGTGAGGGTGTCAATTTTAAATCTTTCCTGCTTTCTCTTGTGGGTAAGAGTTATTTAGAAGGGTGTCATTTCACTCCCTGATTGTGGTAGATAGGACAACCTCCTCCCCCAATCTCCCTGCAAAGATGTCCATGTCTTAATCCCTAAAACCTGTTACCTGACATGGCAAAAGGGTCTTTGCAGATGTGATTGTCCACTATCTTAAGATACAGAGGGGCCAATTTAATCTCAAGGGTCCTTAAAAGATGAAAGAGAATGGCAGCAGAGTCAGAGAAGGAGATTAAGCAATAGAGATTACAGCGATGAGGGTAACCTTTAGAAACTGGAAAAGACAAGAAAATAATTTTTCCCTAGAGCCTCTAGAAAAAACAGAGATCTGTTGACACTTGATTTTAGCCTCGTAAGATCTACTTCTGATTTCTGATCTCTAAATAATAAATTTATGTTGTTTCAAATCACTAAGTGTGTGGCAATTTCTTACAGCTATAATAAGAAACTAATATAGAGACTAATTTTACTACTGTCTTTTTGTTAAATTCTTGATTTTGCTTCTGTGTTAAGAGAAACTGACTTGCTTAACTTCTGCTTTGGAGAATGTGTTCTTTTCCTTTGTGGCCATATTCATTATCAGTCTTTGTAAATCTTTTGTAATTGCCTGGAAAAGATGTGAAGTCCTTCTTTGATGGATATATATGTGGATATATATATTATATATATTATATATATATAATATATATCTTAGTTGACAAGATACATATATATTCTCTTGAAGGATAATAGATTGTACTAATAAACTAATATAAGATAGATCTCTATGTCTCATTTGATTGTTATATATATATACGTATATATATATACACACACACACAACAACAACATTTAGCATTTGGCCTTAAGTTATATCTAGTATTGATGTGTGCTTTTTTAAAACATGCATTTGCCTGGTGCTTATTTCCATATCTCTTTATTTTCAACTTCTCTGTGTCATTTAATTCATTTGGCTTATTTCTAGTATATTTCTTTATGATATATAGCTAGACCTTGTTAGAAGGGAAGTTGTGTTTAACTCTATTTAAATGTCTGTCTTTTTCTTTGAATCAGGGAATTTAACCCATATATATTTATATGATTACTGATGCTCTATTTTATGTCTTATATTTACCTTTATTTCCTTATTTTTTTCTTTTCCCCTTCTATTCCCCTTCCTTTCCTTACCTTCCCCTCCCTTTTACTTTCTTGCACTTTGTTGACTTTTTCTTTTTTGCCCCTATACAGCTTTGTTACACATCCTATTTCTATTATTTTAGTGGCTACCCTTAAACTGTTAATAAACATTAAAAATTAACATTTTCCTTCTTCATATACAATTAATAGGTATCTATACACTGCCCCTGAAAAAGATAAGATCTTTAGCACTCCATGACCCTTTCAGCCTGCCCTGTCCATCTCCCATATTATAGTGATCTGGAAATTTAGCCCTAGGGATTTTTTAAGTTATGCATCAATTATTATTTAAGCATATATATAACTATTTCTAGCCTCTTAGTGTACTTTTGTTTCTTGTGTTTCCAATTTTCTGCCTTGGATTTATTTTTCATTTTGCTACAGTAGCTTCTTGAGTAATTTTTTTCAGTGAGGTCTGCAGGGAATAACTTTCTGACTCTCTCCATGTCTGAAGGAATCCTTATTTTGCCTCACTATAGTGTTAGCTTGACTAGATATAGAAATGTAAGTTAAAAAATGGTCTTCCCTCAGAACTTTGAAGGTATTGTTTCTTTTTCTTCTTATACAAATCTGATTTTTTACTCGTTTGGACAAAATTTTCTTTCTGGCTCTTTCTCTGTAGAAGCTTCTGGAATTTTCTTTTATCCTTGGAGTTATGAAATACGTAAGAATATGCCCAGATGTGGGTCATTTATTATTCTTCTTGGTCAACATTGGATAAATCTCTTTATTCTGAAGATTCCTTTTTTAAGCTTGGGAACCATTTTTCTGTTTTATTATTTATTTGATTATTTCTCCCCTCTTACTATGTTGTCTCTTATTAAACTTCTAGAATTGATCGACAACATCTCTTTACTTTTATCTCAAATTTTCATCTGTTTAGCTTGTAGGAGTTTTTCATTTGTTGGTTTCTATATTTCATTTTTTTAAATCCTTGACTTTGTTCTCCAGAGCCCCAATTTGCTCTTCAGTCATGCACATTCTATTATTTAATACTCTTCTTGCATTTTTCATATTTTGCTAAAAGCATATTTTCCAAGAATGGTTTCTTGTTCTCTAACCTTTTGGTTGCTGTGAAGCTTATTTTGTTTTATGAATGAAAATTATTTTTTCAAATTTCTCAAAAACGTTATTGTTATTGTTGTATTCCTCATCTGTTGCATGTATTATTTCTATTTCCTCTGAAATCAGTTGTTCTCGTGGTTTGTAGTGGTCTTTCTGTTTTATGCAGCTCTCTAGAGGTACTTGGCTATCTGTTCATGTTTATGAATGAAGGACTAGATTCAGAATACAGGTAGTTTTCATGGATTTCTCTGCAGTTGCATATGTTTCCCTAACAGGATGTTCCACTGAATGGGCAGTATTGTCTGTAAACTCAACTATATGTAAATAGATAGGGCATAAAGTGTGTTTAGACATCGTTGCTTAAATGAATGTCAACCTAAAGTGGACCATCACCACTGCAATTGCTGATATATTAAAGGGTTTATTTCTCTCCTGAGTGGCAGTATCTTTCTCAGCTATCTAACTCAACTGCCTATCTGAAACTCTTTTCTACTTCTCTCTCATACTTCGATACCCACACTGAAAGCAGTTCCTGGGGGCTAGTTCACTTGTTAAAAGTGCAGTTTCTTTATTGTCCACCGCTCCATGGTTAAGTGTATAACAGCCTTCAGCTCAGTAAGAGGTGGGTGTTGTGAGAACGTATTGGAAAAGATGGAGAAACAGCCCCGTGATTTTAATTTAGGTATTTAATTAATTTCACTGATGGTTTCCACAGGGCCCCTTTTGCCCGGCAGCATTTATTGCTCTGAGTTTGAAGGGGTTTTTTTTTGGCGGGGAGTTGGGGGAGGTTGTTCTTACCTCTGCAGTTTTTTTCCCATGTGTTTTGGAACACAGTTTTCTCTATCTGATCCTGTCTGCTCTCTAACCTCTGGGAATTTCTTATAATTTCTGGTTCACTGGTGATATACTGTCTTATCAGCATTGTTATGCATTCAACAAATGCTATGCAGCTCCTACACTGTGCCAGTCACTGTTTTAGGTACCAGAGATATAGCCATGAACAAGAACAACAAGAAATTCTCAGCTGTCATGAAACTTACCTTCTAGTAGAGGGAGACAGACAACAAATACATCATTAAAATGCGTAGCTTATCAGAGAGTGATATCTGCTGGGGTTAGAAGCGGAGGAATTTAGCAAGAAGTAGGAAAAAAGAGTATCTGTGTACCTGCTTGGGTCACGGGATGGGTAGGTTGTGTAGCAACATAGATTGAAGGAAGTAAAGGAAGAGATGAAGGGAGCCATGCAGATAGCTAAAGATAGTGATCCAGACAGACAGAACAGCAAGTACAAAGACACTCATAAAGAAATTGCCTGGAGTTCTATAAGAACAGTAAGAAAGCCAAGGTGGATTTGCTTCTACATCACTATTTTACTAATTTTATAAAATTTGGAATAGAAGGGAGGTAGATATTTGTGCTCAATTGGCATACTTGATCCAAACTTCCATTGGGATTTCATTCTCTGGATGTATTAGCCTCATTCTCCATACAACTTATTTATAATTATAGATCCTCTCATGACCTTTTATGTTGCTATACCATGTTATACAAGCAACGGTGTGCTACAGTCAGCTCACACCAGCTTACAAGACTTGGTTGTTAACTACTCAGGAGTTTTGCAAGCTGGTTGTTGAACCATTGGTAGCTTGCAGTTAATTGGCCATGGTGGGAGTATTTACCCCATGGAATAACCAAACTCTATAAATCAGGCTTTTTTGCAGAGACCCACTTCACCAGTACAACAGTATAATTAATTTTCATATTATATAACTTTTTATGTATGTCTATTTTGCCTCCCACAATAAATTAATACCAAAAGTTTCTTAAGGACCAAAATTATATTTTGGTATAAACAGAAATAATAAATAAATGTTGCTATGTATATAACAGTGTCCTGTAGTTATTCATTAGCTAAAGGAAACAATTAGGGCAACTAGAATTTTCTAGTTCAAAAGGTGGCTAAGACTAACAGATATGGACAGAAGAGAAAAACTGATGTCGTTAAACCTTGAGGCTATCCATTAAATCCTTTTGTAATTCATATCAATTAACCATGGCACGCCTTAGTCTTTTCTACCAATGTTACAGTTAACAATTTTTAGTACTAACTATGCATATGGTGATAAGCACTTTATATGTGTTACTTCACTTACTCCTCAACAAATCCTAGGATGGGGTACTATAAATGGCTCTATTTTTGGATTAAGAGAGACTTGCCTGGAGTCATACAATTAGTGTGGGACAGAACCAAGACTTTTGTCTGGCCTGTACGACTTCCCATTCCATGTTCTTAACCACAGCATACCTTCTCCTAGTTCTTCCCAAAATGTCACTTCATGTAGCCTCATATTACCACTAATAGCCCCCATACTATGTGTTAATTTAAAATTAGGTTGAAATGGATTACTTTTTTCAATTTTAACTGAGGCAGATGCAGATGTGAAGATTCTAATATTGACAGTGAGATGTTTTGCTAATTAACACTTCGGTTTAATAGCATGAGCATGGCTGAAATTTGAGCTCAACTTGTCTTTGCAGGTCCTCTTGTGGTACAACTCAATTACTGCAGTTTGGATCTACTAGATAACACAATTTTGGAGATTTTCCAAAAGTAAATAGTAAAAGATACAATAAGTCAACACTTGAAAGCCTGGGAACTTTAGTCTGAGAAATATATTTTTGAGGACAGTATTTTGTTGATTCACTTTTTAAGTAATTATGTTAACGTCATAAAGTATATCACAATAGAACTGCCTTCTAGATAACATTTGTACCTGATTTGCAGTTAGGTACCATATTTCTAGACATGCATTATGTAATATGGTAGCCATGAACCACATGAGAGCTTGGAATGTGTATAGTGCAACTGAGAAACTGATTTTTTAAATTTTATTCCACTGTATTTGATTTTAATTAATTTAAATTTAAAAATTGAAGCAGTGTACAATAATTTATCTGTTAAACTTTTATTTGGTAGAACTACTTATCACTGTAACCACTGAAAATTTAGCATCTGAACTGAAATGTGCTGTAAGTATAAACTATATACAGATTTCAAGTACTGAATTTTAAAAGTCAAATATCTCATTAATAATTTTATATTGAGTACATGTTAATATATTTCAAATATATTTTAAGTGAAGTATAATATTAAAATTAATTTTACCCTTTTTACTTTGTTGAGGTGACTAGTAGATTATTTGAAATTATATGTGTGGTTCACATTATATTTCTATTGGACAGTACTGCTCTAGAGCATTTAAATATTAATGAATTCTAGTAGAGACCCAGTTTTGCTGAGATCATTTGTAAATGAGATATTATACCTGTAGCCATGGTCACAGTCATGCCTAATCTTCCTTATAACCCAAGGACCATTTCTTATAGCCCAGAGCCTCTACTGGTGTGCAGGAATAGGATATGGTATGCAGTGACAGGGATTGCCATTCCCTTCCTGCACTCGGGGTGGTGGGGGCTGTGAGTGGAGTAGCATCCAGGCAGAGGCTTCTGGCTGGCACATCTCCAAGCATTGGCCCCAATATCTGTCCTTAACATGCATTGGATTGGATTTTTCTGTCCATTTGTGGCTTACATGAGCTTTTGGTGGTGTCCAAGCTAGATGCAAGTTGATTGCTCTAAGAATGTATAGATGTTCTGTATTACTTTGAAAAACTATATATAAAAATATTCAACTTGATAGAAAAATATCTTATTACAAAAATGTCAGTGTCACATTTGTTAATGAAATAAAAGAGTTGTTGAAATATTTATATCATTTTAACTATTGTACATTTGGAAATGCAAACATTGATTTTACATTTTGAACTGTCTCACTTATGAGAACTATCAAGAATTTAAAGAGCACGGTGGCTCACACCTGTAATAGCAGCACTTTGGGAGGCCGAGGTGTGTAGGTCACTTCAGGTTGAGGTCAGGAGTTCAAGACCAGCCTGGCCAACATGGTGAAACCCTGTCTCTACTAAAAATACAAAAATTAGTCGGGCATGGTGGTGGGTGCCTGTAGTCCCAGCTGCTCGAGAGGCTGAGGCAGGAGAATTGCTTGAACCTAGGAGGTGGAGGATGCAATGAGCTGAGGTCTGGCCACTGCACTCCAGTCTGAACAACAGAGTGAGACCCTGTCTCAAAAAAAAAAAAAAAAAAAAAGAATTTAAAGAGATGATCTGTTAAAAAGTCTTGATCAGGAATAGCAAAGAGCCTTTTAAGCAAAAAACCTTTCTTTATTACTTTTTTCGTTTAACAAATATTTACTGTGTATCTACTTTGTGCTCATAGTTGTTCTAATGCTTGGAAGCTATTAGTGAACAAAACAAACAAAAAGCCCTGAGCTCAAAATGCCAGAGGTTGGATAAGACACATGGATTATTGGTCACTTCTACTTTTAAACGCACTTCTCAACAGAAAATTCACTTTGTTATAATACGTTGCACCATCTATTCATCCTAAGAGGACTGAGATCTATGTATCCTTTGGTGATGCTAATTTCTTTCATTGCCCAGAATTTCGTGATTTATGATTTAACATTTCCCAAAATTAGTATGTGTGCTTCATTGCTCCTAGATCCCCATTAAGAGTTTGCTTTTCACACCCCCCTCCAACCCTTCAATGGAGAATAATAGATTCTTGTTCACAGAGAAAAGGACTAAATATCAGTAGACTGGAACTTACCTACCCTAGATTAAATAAAACTGCTAATTTGCTGAAATGATATATTCTTATGGAAAAAATGCCAAACTGTACCTATCTGTATAAAAAAAACCTTTTATAAAATCTCAAGACCTTTGAGTCTGCCTACAAGCCTGAAGTCATAATGGTAAGTTCTCTGTCTTCCAGGGACACCCTTTTCTAAAGATTTTGCTGCCGTCATCTCCCCTATTTGCTTTGAGAGTCAGAATATCCCTGAGATCTAACTGCAGCTTTCAAGGTCCTCTCTACAGTTCTTTCTAAGAGGTCCAAGGATTTTTATGCAAACGACTGCAGTGCTTTCCCAGACCTTCCAAAGCCTGTGCTGTGAATTATGTCACCCATATATGAATAGCCTCACTTGAGCCCTGTTCTTTAAGGCACCGCTTCCCACCTATTGTGTACTAGAGCAATTGTAGGAAGTAATATTTGCAATGGGCACTAGAGTAAAGTGGGGGGCTTCAGGGGCATTAAGAAGGAGTTGTTTCAAAACACACATTACATGTGCCACATTTTCTTAATCATACACCATGGAATACTATGCAGCCATAAAAAAGGATGAGTTTGTGTCCTTTGTAGGGACATGGATGCAGCTGGAAACCATCATTCTTAGCAAACTATCACAAGAACAGAAAACCAAACACCGCATGTTCTCACTCATAGGTGGGAACTGAACAATGAGATCACTTGGACTCGGGAAGGGGAACATCACACACCGGGGCCTATCATGGGGAGGGAGGAGGGGGGAGGGATTGCATTGGGAGTTATACCTGATGTAAATGACAAGTTGATGGGTGCTGACGAGTTGATGGGTGCAGCACAGCAACATGGCACAAGTATACATATGTAACAAACCTGCACGTTATGCACATGTACCCTAGAACTTAAAGTATAATAATAATAAAAAAACACACACACATTACATTTATGTTATATAATGATAGAAAATATGTTAAGAAGGCTGGGTGCAGTGGCTCACACCTGTAATCCCAGCACTTTGGGAGGCCAAGGTGGGCAGATCACCTGCGGTCAGGAGTTCAACACCAGCCTGACCAACATGGAGAAACCCCATCTCTACTAAAAATACAAAATTGGCTGGGTGCAGTGGCGAATGCCTGCAATCCCAGCTGCTCTGGAAGCTGAGGCAAGAGAATTGCTTGAACCCAGGAGGCAGAGGTTGCCATGAGCTGAGATCACACCATTGTAGTCCAGCCTGGGCAACGAGAACGAAACTCCGTCTCGAAAGAAAAAGAAAGAAAGAAAGAAAGAAAGAAAGAAAGAAAGAAAGAAAGAAAGAAAGAAAGAAAGAAAGAAAGAAAGAAAGAAAGAAAGAAAGAAAGAAAGAAAGAGAGAGAGAGAGAGAAGGAAGGAAGGAAGGAAGGAAGGAAGGAAGGAAGGAAGGAAGGAAGGAAGGAAGGAAGGAAGGAAAAAATAAAATACCAAGCATTATAGAAGAAATTAAATATTAAATTTGATGAAAATAATAATTTTAACCTTCCTTTCATAAATACAACTTCATATCTGCCTTGCAGCAAAGGTATGGTATAAATAGACCAAATCCATATCCCTCTCTTGAAATAGTAAATAAAATAAAAGATTTTTTCCATTAAAAAAAAGAGTCACCAATAGTCTGTCAATCTCCTCTCCTTTCCATCCTAATTCCTCTTCCTTCTTGCATAAGTTTGTTTTAGTAACCCTCCCCTGCCCCATTCACCCTTTCCCACCACCTCCCCCATTCCTCAGATGAAGCTCTGCATGTTATTTTCCTTCTTAATCTTCCAGCATTTATAAAAATAAAGCATTACGAATATATAGTCTTATCCTTCTCCGCCATTTTTATCCCAGAACAATGCACTGTTCTACACACTGCTTTATGCAACTAGCAAAATATGCTAGAAATCTGAGATGTTTTATCATCACTGCATAGAGACAACTCTCATTATTTTTTCAGCTATATCCTAGCCTATCTTCTAGATGTTTCACAATTTATTTAAATAGCCTACAACAGCAGACCTCTTGATCTCTTTTACTATTACAAACAATGCCATATATATACACACACATATATACACATATATGTATATATACACATAGATACATATGTGTATATATATGTGTGTATACATATATATGGAAGTATATATATGTGTGTGTACATATATATGGAAGTATATATATGTGTGTGTATACATATATATAAATGGAAGTATAACTGTACAGGTAAGGGGAGGTGCAGCTGACAAATGAAGTACTGAGTATTGCAATTTAGTAGGCATAGCCTTTTATAGAGGTTATGCTATTACTCATCCCACTAGCAATGTATGACAGTGTCTGTTTCCCTACAGCTTTTCCTTCCATTCTCTCTTGAACTCTTTCCAATCAGGATTCTGTGTGAAAGAACCACATTTAAGAAGTCTTGAGGCCAGGCATGGTGACTCACACCTGTAATCCCAGCACTTTGGGAAGCCAAGGCAGGTGGATCACCTAAGATCAGCAGTTCGAGACCAGCCTGGCAAACATGGTGAAACCCCATCTCTACTAAAAATACAAAAATTAGCCGGACATGGTGGTGCGCACCTGTAATCCCAGCTACTTGAGAGGCTGAGGCAGGAGAATCGCTCGAACCCAGGAGACGACGATTGCAGTAAGCTGAGTTTGCACCACTGCACTCCAGCCTAGGTTACAGAGCAAGACTCCGCCTCAAAAATAAAGTCTCTGAGGCAATAGGAAACATAGTACATTTAAGCCCTTTAAATAATTCAATATGGCTGAAGTATCATATGGAGAAGAGAGAGAAAGGCAGATATAAACACAGGTATAAAGATGAGGTTAAAGGCAAGAAATTAGACAGGATAGGTATGCATACCTACACACATGTACACATAGAACAACTTCAAATAATTCAATACTAACAGTGTAGTATATGGGTGTGGAGGAGAGCAGGAAAACAGATGTAAGTACATATATAAATATGAGTGTAAACCCTGAATAAAAATAATGTATTTTTTGATGGAAGAAAGAATCAAAAATTGAAAGTAAAATGGTTACATATAGGGAGAGAGAGGGAACAAGTAGAAGGAAACAAGGGTTGAAGCTACACGTCTCTGAATATGCCTTGTTTTGTAAATTTGATTGTGGAACTACAGTAATTTTTTCACATAATTATAACGCAAAATTAAATTTTAAAAAAGCAATTCACAAAACTCTATTTCTTTGAGACAGGGTCTCCCTCTTTCTCCAGGCTGCAGTGCAGTGACTGGATCATGGCTCACTGCAGCCTCAAACCCCCAGGCTCAAGCGGTCCTCCCACCTCAGCCTTCTGAGTAGCTGAGATCACAGGCATGTGCCACCACATGTGGCTAATTTCTTTTCTTTGCTTTGCTTTTTTTTTTTTTTTTTTTGTATAGACGAAGTCTCACTCTGTTGCCCAGGCTGGTCTTGAATTCCTAGCCTCAACTGATCCTTCTGCCTCGGCCTCCCAAAGTGTTTGGATTATAGGCATTCTAAAGCAAAATAAAGAAAATGAGCATAATCATTTACAGAGTGGTGGCATAGCCTCAAAAAAAAAAAAAAAGCGAGGCAAGTCTATTCTTGTATACATGTTAAATTTTCTATGAGTGGGAGAGGGAGAGGGAAAGGGATGATGAATGGGGGATGAGGGATGAGAGATATCATCCAGAAAGACAGGAGGAAAACATAATGTGAAGTCAAAGAAACTATTCTTTAAGCAAGAGACAACAATCAAAACAGTGAAAAGCTGCCCAGAGGTCAAATAAAATGAGGAGTATGAAACATCCATTGCACTTAGAAACACTCAGCGAGTTGATTTAAAAATATTACATGAGCTAATTTTTGTATAAGTTATAAGGAAAGGGTTCAGTTTCTGTATTTGGCATATGGCTAGCCAGTTTTCCCAACACCATTTATTAAATAGGGAATCTTTCCCCATTGCTTGTTTTCGTCAGGTTTGTCGAACATCAGATGGTTCTAGATACGTGGTGTTATTTCTGAGGCCTCTGTTCTGTTCCATTGGTCTATATATCTGTTTTTGTACCAGTACCATGCAGCTTTGGTTATTGTAGCCTTGTAGTATAGTTTGAAGTCATGTAGTGTGATGCCTCCAGCTTTGTTCTTTTTGCTTAGGATTGTCTTGGCTATACGGGTTCTTTTTTGGTGCCATATGAAATCTAAAGTAGTTTTTTCTAGTTCTGTGAAGAAAGTCAATGGTAGTTTGATGGGAATAGCATTGAATCTATAAATTGCTTTGGGCAGTATGGCCATTTTCACAATATTGATTCTTCCTATCCATGAGCATGAAATGTTTTCCCATTTGTTCGTGTCCTCTCTTATTTCCTTGGGCAGTGGTTTGTAGTTCTCCTTGAAGAGGTCCTTCACATCCCTTGTAAGTTGTATTCCTAGGTATTTTATTCTCTTTGCAGCAATTGTGAATGGGAGGTGACTCATGATTTGGCTGTCTGTTTGGATTATTGGTGTATAGGAATGCTTGTGATTTTTGCACATTGATTTTGTATCCTGAGACTTTGCTGAAGTTGCTTATTAGCTTAAGGAGGTTTTGGGCTCGTGACCACTGGTCGTTAGAAAAATGCAAATCATTAGAGAAATGCATCACTGGTCATTAGAGAAATGCAAATCAAAACCACAACGAGATACCATCTCATGCCAGTTAGAATGGTGATCATCAAAAAGTCAGGAAACAACAGATGCTGGAGAGGATTTGGAGAAACACGAACACTTTTAGACTTTTGGTGGGAGTGTAATTTAGTTCAACTATTGTGGAAGACAGTTTGGCGGTTCCTCCAGGATCTAGAACCAGAAATACCATTTGACCCAGCAATCCCATTACTGAGTATATACCCAAAGGATTATAAATCATTCTACTATACAGACAAATGTGCACATATGTTTATTGCAGCACTATTCGCAATAGCAAAGACTTGGAGCCAATCCAAATGCCCATCAATGATAGAATGGATAAAGAAAATGTGGCACATATACACCATGAAATACTATGCAGCCCTAAAAAAGGATGAGTTCATGTCCTTTGCTGGGACATGGATGAAGCTGTAAACCACCATTCTCAGCAAACTAACATAGGAACAGAAAACCAAACACCGCATGTTCTCATTCATAAGTGGGAGTTGAACAATTAGAACACGTGGACTCAGGAAGGGAAACATCACACACCAGGGCCTGTCGGGGGTAGGGGGCATGAGGAACGAGAGCATTAGGACAAATACCTAATGCATGCTGGGCTTAAAAGCTAGATGACAGGTTGACGGGTACAGCAAACCACCATGGTACATGTGTACCTATGTAACAAACTTGCACTTTCTGCCCATGTATCCCAGAACTTAAAGTATAAATACATACATACATACACATATACATTACATGTGGTTTGAAAAGGGCAAATGTTCTTACAGGGATACCATGATAGAAGGTGAAATCAGGAATGATCTGCACTACCCAGGGTGTGTGAACATGATTCTCTTACTTGTGGCCTTCCACGCTTCCAAATTCTGACCCAAACACCATTTATCATATCCCGTTGCATAAGACAGGTTAAACTCCACCAAAATGAGGAGCTTACTCCATTTTGGTGGAGCCTTCAAGTTTTTGAAGGCCTCTGTAAATGACTCTGAAGGCATCAGAAGGAGTTAAGGAGGTAAGATTTGATCTGTTTGAGATGCAGCATGTTACATTGTATATTATTATTGTTGTTATTACTATTTATTTTTAGAGATGGGGGTCTCACTATGTTGCCAAAGCTGGTCTCAAACTCCTGGGCTCAAGCAATCCTCCCACATCAGCCTGCTGAGGAGCTGGGACTATAGGTGTGTACCACCACACCTAGTTTATTATTATTATTATTAAACAGATACTAATATTGTGTTTACTAAGTACCAAATGCTCTTCTAAGCACTTTGTAAATATGGACTCATTGAATCCTCTCAAGCCCCCTATAAGGTGGATGATATTGTTATAAATTTTTGCTCTGGCTCTATTGCTTTCTCACCATGTGAGCTTCATCAAGTCATTTCTCCACTTGGTGCTTCAGTTTGCTCCTCTGTAAAATGCAGACTTTCATCTTGGGATTGCAAAAGTTCTTTTCAACATTAACACTATAAGCTGCGATAATGAGAAACAAGCATTGCCCACTGACTTAACATGGTAGGGATGAGGATAATACTGACCTGGCCCTTTCTTTTTCCCATCTTCTCTCACCTTAGAGTTCTATTATCTATATTCTGTTGTTCTCCATACAGAAGGTGGAAAATGTTGAATAACTACAGTCCCTGGCTCTACACAGATGTTCAACAAATATTTGTAAATGAATTAATGAGTGAAAAATTAAATTATTCTTGCCTCCATTTCTTAGAGACCCTGTTGTGATGTTTCTTTATCCAGAGAAGTGCTGAAATTTTGGCCAAGGCTGTGTATATGCGTATACGTGTGTTTGTGCATGTGCTTGTGTGTGCGTTTTTATAACCATGCTGCATTCCTGTCCAGATTCTTTTTACTCAAGAAAAAGACTGCTGTGGTCATTCAAAAGCTTTCAGTAAAGAATGTTTTGCAACAAATTTCATGTCGGTTGCTAAAGGAACAGATTTTTGAGAGCAGTCAAAAGTGGCTTGAGGCTCTTAAGAAAGTTGACTAAGTACTCTAAACACTAAAGAGAAAGCTACATGTCAAGCTCTGCTGTTGATGGATTCAATTAAATGGCTTTTCCTTCAGGCTGTACACAGGTTTGTTAAAGCATTCTTATGTACATTTGCTTCTAAATTAATCAACAAATAATTAAAACTTGACTCTTCATTCTTTAAAGGTTTTCCCATAAAATTATTAAGGTAAAAGAAAAATGTTGGTGCTCCATGTCTTCAGAAAACCAAAACTCAGAAATTATACATATTAGATGAGGATTATTCATGTTACAAAAAAGTTCACTGAATGCAGTTCCTTTAAATAGCCTGCTCCCTCAGTGCTCTTAAGATGTGACTGGATTTTCCAAAGTTGTATCAACACAAAGCTTTTCAGGAAAATACATGTTTTGTAAAGTGAGGCTCCTCTATATTTAAACTGAGCAACCTTAAGTTGCCACTGTGTATCCAATAATTTTTATAGTTACTTGAAGTGAAAACTCATGTTGAAGATGTAAAATACAAAATTGTCCCATTGGAAGCTTTTTAGTAAACACAATACAGCAAGTTCACATAACAGGGAGGAATTTAAAGTTAATTGTATCAAATACTTGGCTATCTTGTGATGGAACTACTGCATTTTATTAACACTTGCAAATTAGTTTCTGGGTGATAGTTTCTCAAAAACTAATGTGCATATTTCCCAAATACGAAGTGAGTACATTCAGTATAACTCCTTGGTCAGGGTTATCAGAAACTCTTGGAACACCTTCTTTGCTCTTCATTAGTTAATTTATGATTTAAAATTTATGATTTAAAATTTTACCCAATGCAGTAGTCATGATTAACATATCTTATGAATTTTTCCCCTTCTGGTATATATGTACTAAGTAATACATTATATATATCTCACACATACCAAAATGGGAACATTTCTTAAGAGATATTAATCATGTAATCGTGACTACTGCATTGGGTAACACTTGAAAACATATGTAAATCTTTCTTCCCCACTACCACATGCAGATTACATTTGAATCTCCTTTTCTGTAATCTGTATGCAGTACTGGGGAAGAAAAAGAAGATTTAAAGCAGGAACATTTGAAAATGAGAAGGAGAAAAAGTGGTGCTCCTGAGGGAGTAGTCTTTCTCGTGGCATGCTGCCCAGATACTCCTATTCCTTCCTGGCTAAAGCCACAGGGAAGATGAAAGGCAGAGGCCAACAAACAGAGTGGAATTGTGGTGGGAAACAGAGCTTCATGGATGTCAGCAATTTGCAAAGTCAGAATGTCCGGTTTGAGAGTAACGCAGGCCAGGAAGCTGTAATGGTCAGTCAGTGGAACCTGGGCAGGACAGCGTGGGCGTCAGGGCTATCACTCAGAAAGTCAGTGTTCCCAGTAAGAGTGGGACACTGTGGTCATGCAACCAAGGGTGGAGTTTCTCAGAAGGATCATGTGACCTACAGCCCACCTTTTGGGAGAATTGTGCAGTATTGAAAGATGATGTAGACAAAAAATGGAGACACGAGGAAATATGATCCCAAAAGACAGCACAAAGAACAAATATGCAGAGGTCAAGAGAAAACAGTGTAAATGGCAGTAGCCACAGGAACAGCAGCAGGAACAGCAGCAGAAAAACTGGAACACAAAGCATATAATTTTGCATCAGGATCAAAGACACTAGGAAAATGCAGCAGGAACCTGAGAGCCCCAAATGTCCACTAGCAAGTACCAATGAGATATCCAAAGTAGGGATAGCACAGGCTGTCAAGGGGGAAAAGAAAACAAACAAACAAAAAAAACCAAAAACAAAAACAAAAAGCAGAATTGAAACCTAGCCTACCACTTTAATATTTCATGATGTGTCAGGGCATGAAAAAAATATGTCCAGTGTGATCAGGTAGGACAGACAGAACCAGGACCTGGAGCAAGGTGTGCCTGCAATGGTGGGGCATGGACTTCTTGACAAAAGAGATTCCTAAATAACCTTCCCAGGAGAACACTCTTCCAACAGATACTGCTCTCTTAAACCATCCCCACTCAGCTGACTCTGGGTGATTTCAGCAGTGGGGGCCTCTTCAGCCATCTCCTGCCTGCAGCTGAATTCACTCCAGGCAAGCTGGTGCCAGCAATTAACCCTACAGGTCACGGTTTCCCCCAAGGGATGTGACACCTGGTTCTGCAGTTTTAGCAGGATCCCAGGCTGAGTCCCCTTGCATTCTATTGGCCTGTTTATTAAGCCCACATCTACTAAAACTGTCAAAAAAGTTTCAAGCTGGTTTCTCATGACCAAAAACATAATCCTATAATCCTTGAAAAATATTTTTGAACAGATAAACTGTACAGCATAGTATCTGACACAGCCAGGCACCTGCAGGCCAACCCATCCCCCAAAGTACAAGCCTCCTCACAGCAGTCTGGTCTGGTTAGCGGGCCCCATCCAATACAGTTAACCCTTTCATGCCAATCAGGGTTCTAATCCTTCCTTGGAACTATAATCTTTTTAAATATTTTCTGCTAGGGTGCAGGTTACATGCAAAAAAAAAATCAATAAATAATGCTGCGTGTAATAATGGTTAATTTTCAACAAAGAATGCTGTTGGTTGACCGAAACACCTAAACAAGATACACTGAAGGTAGTATTTGCCTTCAATAAGCCTAAATATTTTACCTTTGGATGATTAAAAGTTTAACAGAAGGGTCTGATTTTTTTAAAAAAGAAAGGTCTCTCATTTAATGTTTAAAAGACAGCTCTCTCATTTAATGGAGGTCTGTTTAGGTTGATTTTTTAAAATAAAATCTTACCTAAAATTTGATCTTAGGTGGTTTTGAATTTTGAAAGTTTCATTTCCCTGAAAGAATATTGACAAGGAAGCAAAAGCTCTTATTCAATATGAAGTGAGTATAATATTCCAATTGCCTAGGAGTCTAACTTCCAGTAACTTTAAACAACAAGCTCAAACTGGACAATGAAAGTAAGTGAAAATGTCCCTGAGCCCTTAATGAAACTGTAACAAAGGCCATGCACTTTAGTAAGTAGTAGGTGAGGAGGCTACTCTCCAGCCTTTCAACTAAAATTGTTGTTTTTGAACTATGTGCAATAATGAGGGGGTTGAGAAAGAAAACTGTGAGAAGAAGGTTCATTAATGAACCACAAAGAGAGAGAAAAGTCACTAGATGAGCCACAGAAGCCTGAGCAAACACTCTAAGTGAACCCTGAGAGCCCTGACAGGGCTACAAATAAAATACAATCTATGATGTACCAAAGAATAATCAAGAAAGGGTTAAATCAGGTTAAGTACTTGATGTTGAGTAAAGCACAGAAAGTGCTTGAGGCATTTTAGAAATTTTCCAACTTTTGGGTAAACAAAGGGATAGACACTAGTTATGATGGGAAAATGCATTTACAGAGACTACTCCAATCCTTCATCGATAATATTCCATTCCCTCACAGAGAATAATGTATCCCTTATAGTTCAATAATAAATGGTAAGAATGGTTCTCAATTATTGAGTCCCTTCACTCAGATAATCAGTGCTGGAGTTCAGGTTCTAATCCAGGATGGTCAGGCTTGAAACCCTTCCCATTACACAACATCTGGACAGTAAGAAAACCTGATTAAAAACAGGCAAAGGGGCCGGGCGGTGGCTCACGCCTGTAATCCCAGCACTTTGGGAGGCCGAGGCAGGCGGATCATGAGGTCAGGAGATTGAGACCATCCTGGCTAACACGATGAAACCCCGTCTCTACCAAAAATACAAAACAATTAGCCGATTAGCCGGGCGTGGTGGCGGGTGCCTGTAGTCCCAGCTACTCTGGAGGCTGAGGCAGGAGAATGGCGTGAATCGGAGAGGCGGAGCTTGCAGTGAGCCGAGATCGTGCCACTGCACTCCATCCTGGGCGACGGTCAGACTCTGTCTCAAAAAAAAACAAAAAACAAAACAAACAAACAAAAAAAAGCAAGCAAAGGATTTCATTAGAAATTTCTCCAAAGATTATAGAAATGGTCAAGGGGTACATGAAAAGATACTCAACATCATTAGTCATCACAGGAATACAAATCAAAACCAGAATGAGATACCACTTCACACCTTAGAGCTTCCATTTGTATTCATGACCTCCTTTGCAAAGTAGAAATTGAATTATGGTTGTGGTATAGATTTGTTCTATATAACCCTGGGAGAGGGATGGCTATAATCAAAATGACAGATAATAACAAGTGTATGTTGCGTGTGGTGGCTCGTGCCTGTAATTCTAACAGTTTGGGAGGCCAAGACAGGAGGATGGCTTGAGCCCAGGAGTTTGAGACCAGCCTGGGCAAAATGGTAAGACTCCATCTCTACAAGAAATAAAAAATAAATAGCAAGTGTTGATGAGGATGTGGGGAAATTGGAAACCTTATACATGCTGCTGGAAATGTAAAATGGTGCAACTGCTTTGCAGAACAGACTGTTCTATAAAATATTAAACATAGTCACCATATGACTCAGTACTTTCACTTCCATGTGTAACCAGAGAGGAATGAAAACAAATATCCACACAAAATAGTTCATAGCAGCACTATTCATAAGAGCCAAAATTGGAAGCAATCCAAATGTTGATCAACTGATGAATGGATAAACAAAATGTGGTATATTCATATGGCAGAATATTATTCAGCCATGAAAAGAATGAAGTACTGATACATGCTACAATCTGGACAAACCTTGAAAACATCATGCTAAGTAAAAGAAGTCAGTCGGAAAATACCACATATTATAAAATTCCAATTATAACAAAACACAGAACAGGAAAATTTGTAACAACAGGAAGTAGATTAGAGGTTACCAGCAGCTAGGGTACTTTAAGGATGGGAGGGATAGGGAGTCATGGCTAAGTGGTTTGGGGTGTCTTCTTGGGGTGATAAATATCTTCTAAAATTGATTGTGGTAATGGTTTCACAACTCTGAATACACTAAAAAACACTTAATTGTACATCTTAAATGGGTGAATTATATGATATTTGAATCATATCTCAATAATGCTGATGTATATGAAGATAGGATTTTTCTTCAACCTGCATATCTGAAGGACTCAACATTCAGCTTATTTGCTACTGAATTTTGTAAATTACTTATGCAATGCTGTTGGTTTTGGAGTTATAGTCAGCAATGAACTTTTGCTGCTTTAAGTGTGTGTTCTTCTAAAGGTGCTGAGTAAAGTGAAAATGTTATGTTGTTATTTATTCCGAAGAACAGGAAAAAATATTTAGTAATTATATTTCATAATATATTAATATTAAATCAAGAGGTAAATCTATCTTGGCATGGGGAAGTTTTTATTTAATTATGTATTTGTATTGCATACACTTAAGGTGTACAACATGATGTTTTGAGAAAACTCTACACAGTAAAATGATTACTACAGTCAAGCAATTAACATATCTATCACTTCACATAGGTTACCTTTCTGTGCATTCAATTTCTAGACTTATTCATCTTACACAACTGCAAGTTTGTATCCTTTGACCAATATATCTCCATTTTTCCCTTTCTGTACCCCTGGTAACCATGATTCTATTCTCTGTACCTATGTATTAGCTTTTTGGTGGGGAGGTTATCCATTCCCTCAAGCATTTATCCTTTGAGTTAAAAACAATTCAATTATACTCTATTAGTTACTTTTAAACATACAGTTAAGCTATTATTGACTATAGTCACCCTGTTGTGGGATCCAATAGTAGGCCTTAGTCATTCTTTCTGTTTTTGTACCCAGTAACCATCCCCACATCCACGCCCCCACCCTTCCCCCTCCAGCCTTCCACTATATTTGCCCGTCTCTGGTAATCATCCCTGTACTCTCCATGTTTCTGACTTCAATCGTTTTGATTTTTACCTCCCACAAGTAAGTGAGAATGTATGATATTTTTCTGTGCCTGGCTTACTTCACTTAACATAATGATCTCCAGTTCCATCCATGTCGTTGCAGATGACAGGCTCTCATTCACGTTTCCAGCTGATCAGTACTCCATACTCCATTGTATATAAGTACCACATTTTCTTTAAGCATTCATCTGTTGATGGACACTTAGGTTGTTTCCAAATCCTAGCTATTGTGACCGCTGCTGAAACAAACATGGGAGTGAAGATATCTCTTCAATATACTGATTTATTTCTTCGGGATATATGCCCAGCAATGGGATTGCTGAATCATATGGTAGCTCAATTTTTAGTTTGTTGAGGAAGCTCCAAACTGTTCTCCATAGTGGTTTTAGTAATCTCCATTCCCACCAACAGTGTACAAGTGTTTTCTTTTCTCCACATCCTCTCCAGCATTTGTTATTGCCTGTCTTTCGGATATAAACTATTTTAACTGGCATGAGATGATATCTTATTGCGGTTTTGATTTTCACTTCTCTGATGATCAGTGATGTTGAGCACCTTTTTGTATTCCTGTTTGTCATTTGTATGTCTTCTTTTGAGAAATGTCTGTTGAAATCTTTTGCTCATCTTTTGATCAGACTACTAGATTTCTTCCTATAGAGCTGTTTGTGTTCCTTATACATTCTGGTTATGAATCCCATGTCAGATGAGTAGTTTGCAAATATTTTCTCACATTCTGTGAGTCATCTCTTCACTTTGTTGATTGTATGCTTTGCTGTGCAGAAGCTTTATAAGTTGATGAGATCCCATTTATTCATTTTGCCTTGGTTGCCTGTGCTTATGGGGTACTGCTCAGGAAATTTTTGCCTAAACCAGTGTCCTGGAGATTTTCCCCAAAGTTTTCTTGCAATGGTTTCATTGTTTGAGGTCTTAGATTTAAATCTTTAATCAGTTTTTATTTGATTTTTTAATATGGCAAGAGATAGAGGTCTAGTTTCATTCTTCTGCAGATGGATATCCAGTTTTCCCAGCACCATTTATTGAAGAAACTGTCTCTTCCCCAGTGTATGTTCTTGGCACCTTTGTTGCAAATGAGTTCACTGTAAGTGTGTGGATTTGTTTCTAGTTTCTCTATTCCATTCCATTGGTCTATGTGTCTGATTTTATGCTGGTACCATGTTATTTTGGTTACTATACCTCTGTAGTGTAATTTGAAGTCAGGTAAAATGTTACCTGCAGTTTTGTTCTTTCTGCTTAAGCTAGTTTTGGCTATTTTGGGTCTTTTGTGGTTCCATATAAATTTTAGGATTTTTTTTTCTATTTCTTTGAAGAATGCCACCTGTCTACCTTGTGTTCCATTTTATTGTGACTGAGCTGGCACTCAAACCACAAGACACAGTCCTTCCCACTCTTTCCTCCCCTTTCCACAGGCAGAGGAGCCTCACCCTGTAGCCACTGCCACCCCGGGCCATGAGGAGTACTGCCAGACTACCAGCCAACATTCTCTTAAGACCCAAGGGCTCTTAAGTCAGCTTGTGGTGAATGTTGCCTGACCTGGAACTCATCGTTCAGAGCAGTGGCCTCCCCTCAGGCCCAGGGTAGGTCCATAAATGCAGTCCAGGTGTCAAGTCCTGGAATTGGGGAACCCAAGAACCTGTTTGGTTCTCTGTCCCGCTGTGGCTGTGTTGATACCTAAGGTGCAAGACAAAGTCCCTTTTACTTTTGCTTCTGCTTTTTTCAAGTTGAAGGAGTTTTGCCTCATAGCCACCAAAGCTGAGATTGTGCTGCATTTCACACGTAGCCAGCAAGTCTCAGATGCTCACCAATGGCCCTTAATGTAGTACCTGGGGTTTGCAGCTGGTTATTTAGGGCCCAAGGCCTCCTCGGTTAGCAGGTGATGAGTGCTGCCAGCACTATGTCCTTCCCTCCAAAGCATCAGGTTCTCTTCTGGCCTAGGGTGTGTCTTCAAATATTATCTGGGACCTAGGGCCTGGTATGGGTGCTTCATGCTGGCTGGTGTCTTAGACGCAAGACAATGTCCTCCCCAGTCTTCCCTCTCCTCTCCTCAAGCGGGAGGAATGGGTTTGTGTTGGAGACTGGAGCTGTGTGGCCTGGGGTTATAGGAGGGGTGACACCAGCACTCCCTTGGCTGCCCAGCTGGTGTCTCAGTATGTCACATACCTGCCCCGGTCCACTGACTCTGGGCCTAGTTCAGCACTAGGCCTTGCCTGTGAGTTGCAGTCCTTATGGTCTAGGCTGCCATTCAAGTTCATTTAGAGACACAGAGCACTGTAGCCCTTGGTGGTGAGGTTTACAGGAACTCAAGGTTTGACCACTGGGATCAGCAATTCCCCTCTGGCTAGCACTGGTTTAAATGCTCCCTTAGTAAGCAAGTGTCAGCTGAGTTTGGTCTGCTTTTCTTTTCTGCTCTAGCAGGACAATACTAAGTTCAGTTCCTCATAATTGCTGTGCTCTCCCTACCCTGCAACATCCGGAGATCCTCTCAGTACCAAGTTGCTGCTGTTGGGGGTGAGGGAGGGGTGACATTGGCTATTCAAGACTTTAAAAAAATCTCTTCAGTGCCTTTATCAGTGATATAAAGTTAAAGCCAGGTGGCATGAGTGCTCACCTGATTTTCGGTTCTACAGAGGTATTTTTTTTCTGTGTAGATAGTTGTTTACTTGGTGTCCTTGAAGAGGCAGATGAGTGGTGGAGCCTTCTATTCTGCCATCTTGCGTCACCTATCTATAACACGTGGAAGATTTTTCTTTACATTTTAATTCATAAAATTATTTCTCCCACTAAAAAATAATGCATAGCAAAAACCTTTTGCCAGGATGGATTTCAGTCAACATAATCAGCCTCCTTTTTGAAGTACATTATTATCGCGACCCAGAGATTGTGTGAAACACTTCCAGTGCCCTGTGAGGGACCACAATGGTAACCAATTATGGGAGAGAAGAAATAGAAGGAGCTAATCTTCTCTGTCCTGGCTTTCCTTTGCCCCAAACTCTTAAAAGAATTAATTCACTTCTCTGGGAGATAATGGGAAACTGAGGTCTTTATTGGCAGCCTTCAAACACTATTCTTAATTTATGGATAGTTACTAAACCACATAATCACCCTGAGTTATCCCATTACAGGGCTCAGCAGAGCCCAGGTCTGCAGCTCTGGGTGTGAAGCTCAATTGTGAGAGGTTTTGAGAGTGTTTATTAAGGAGGGCATGAGTGTGTCAGCCATCATGCAGACCATTTAGGCTCCCAACACACAGCCCAACGAAAGAATCCCATGCATAGGATTTGGCATTTATCCATTGAAATCATTTCCTTTCATTGATTTAAAATGATAATTCAATTAAAATAATTCTTCCAATCAAACATCATATCTTTTTGGCAAGTTCCGGCGGGGGGGCCTCTGTCCTCAATGCTATTTTAGTATTTGCTTCATTTGTTTTCTCACTGGGCTGACGTTGGCTCTCTGACTCTGGAAAATTTTATGTCATTGAGCAATTACTGCACCCTTCTGGAACTTTCTGCTCAAGATGCAGAGAACAAGGAAAACAAAATAACCTAGAGAAATGTTGCACTTTGAATTCTGACCAGTGGAGGCCAAGAAATAACTGAGAATGGCATGTGGTTGGGGTCACTCACCCATTCACCTAAATGTAAACGTCCAAGAGGCTAGCCAGTCTGTGTTAAAGCTATAAGGTGAGGATGAATGATAGTCTCACCATCTGATTCTCATCTTTTAAAAATTTCTTCATTTTTCTTTCAATGGCTGTTGTACTCTTGAAATGTATAACAGTGTATCAGATCTCAGAAATCTCTGATATGGTTTTGTTCTGCATCTCCACCCAAATCTCATGTCAAATTGTAATCCCCATGTGTCAGTGGAGGGGCCTGGTGGGAAATGATTCGATCATGGGGGTGGCCTTCCTTCTTGCTGTTCTCATTATAGAGTTCACATGAGAGCTGATGGTTTAAAAGTGTGGCACTTCACCCCTCGCTTGCTCTCTCTCCTGCCACCATGTAAGACGTGCCTTGCTTCCCTTTTGCCTTCCGCCATGACTGTAAGTTTCCTGAGGCCTCCCCAACCACACAGAACTGTGAGTCAATTAAACCTCTCTTATTTATTAAAATAAATAAATAATGCAAAATCAACATGGAAAATTCAAAAACTGCAGAAAACACAAGCCAGTCAATTCTATTCTCATGCACAATATAACAACCGTTAACATATTGATGTATTTTGTCCTTTGTTTTTCAATGCATATTTTTTTCACATATTTGTGATCACATGGTGCATTTCAACATTTATCCCCTATCTACTTTCATTATTGCTTTGAGAAATTAGCCTAGTGAAACATGTACCAGAGCACTGATCTATCTCTTAAGGTACATCTTCCCTCCCCTCTCAACCTTCTTTTTCCTGGAGCTCAGCCCCATCATCAATTGAGCCTGAAGACAATGAAATCATTAAGAATAAAAGCTATTAAAAAAGGCTTGAAGTGTCCATCATCTTGAAGTGTCCATCCATCACCATAAAGCTTACTGTTGTCTCTCTCAGGGTTAGATGGAATGAATCAATACTGCAGCAAGAGTTGAATTTCATCTTTGCAAATAAGGTCATGAATAAAAACAGAGATATTAAAGAGACTCAGCACTCTTCTAATCAATTATCTGACCCCCTCGCCACATCACAGGAGATCTGTTATGCTGTCACAATCTTCTCAGTATATGACCTCTTTAATGTTGTTAATAGAACAACACACCAGTTCTCCACAAAGTAGAAGGCTGTGTTGCCACTGTTAGGGCATGATCATTAATAGTGTAAAATCATTCCAGGCTGAACATTGTATTTTAAAAGTTGTTGGGCATGGTGGTACACACCTGTAACCCCAACTACTCAGGAAGCTGAGGTGGGAGGATCACCTGAGCCCAGGAGTTCAAGGCCAACTTGGGCAATACAGTGAGACTTCTGTCTCTAAAAAATAAAAATGTGTAAAAAGACAATGATACAAATTGCATTTATAAGCAGTGTGAAGCCTGTTTAAAGCATCAGGAAACAGAAGCTCTGCATTAGTCCGGTCTCACACTGCTATAAAGAAATTCCTGAAATTGTGGAACTTATTTTTTTAAAAAGAGATTTAACTGGCTCGTCGTTCCACAGGCTATACAGGAAGCATGGCCAGGGGAGGCCACAGGAAGCTTACAATTATGGCAGAGGTGAAGGGGAAGCTGGCATGTCCTACATGGCTGGAACAGGAGAAGACAGAGCAAAGGGGAAAGTGCCACATGCTTTTAACCATTAGATCTCATGAGAACTTACTATCATGAGAACAGCAAGGGGAAAATGTACCCCCATGATCCAATTACCACCCACCAGGTCCCTCCCTCAATATTGGGAATTACAAGTCAACATGAGATTTGGGTGGGGACACAGAACCAAGTCATATTAAGCTCCATCTATTCCAAAGTCCCCAGCCAGCAAAAGTTGATAGATCCAAAGCCTGTAAATATAATAAATATAAAGGAGTTAATGTCCTATACAGCAGTTGTCCCCAACCCCCAGGCTATGGACAGGTACTGTCCCATGGCCTTTTAGGATAACGAAACCAGGCCGCACAGCAGGAGGTGAGTGGTGGGCAAGTGAGCATTACCCCCTGAGCTTCACCTCCCGTCAGATCATCAGGCATTAAATTCTCATAGGAGTGCAAACCCTACTGTGAACTGTGCATGGAGGAATCTAGGTTGCATGTTCATTATAACAATCTGGTGCCTGATAATTTGACATGGAACAGTTTTATCCCAAAGTCATCTTCTCCCATCCTGCAGTCTGTGGAACATTTGTCTTCCATGAAACCAGTCCCTGATGGCAAAAAGGTTGGGGACCACTGCTATACAACTTTATAAAGTCCCTGTGCCTGGGAAATGTACCTGTGCACATATGTGTTCTGTTGCAGGAAGTGCTATTTGATCCAACAAAGCCCAAAGCCCCACATTTAAAAAAATGTTTGCTGAAGGTAAGATCCACAGATATACACTGCAAGATCTACCAAGGCAACAGCCTTGATAACCATGGTAGCACGCCTGAAGTTGCTGAAATGTTGAGTAGGTATCAGATAAGAGACCTGCTGCTAATACCCTTGTGAATCATTAGGTCTCAATTTTCTCCTTGCTCAGTATTAAAGTGCCTCAGACTCTCTTGTGTACAGATGAAAAATAATACATTAAAAAAAAGAAGTCACCTTAAGCCAGTTGTTCTTTGGATCTAACTGTGATTGAAAGTACTATTAGGACAAAAGCAGAAAGAAACAGATTGTTCAAAGCCTGTAACATTAGTTACTAATAGATTCTGTGGGAGAACTAAATGTAATAAGATAGATACATTGTGTGATGTCAAATTAACCCATCTTTTCAAGGACTATTGTACTGAGAAAAACAAAGCAAAAATGTGTGTAGTTGTGAATCCAAAGGTTTACAGTTATGAACAATACTCAATTTGTGCAATTTACTAGAATGACCTGAAGTAAAAGTAGCCAGTCCTGTAGACAGGAAAGTATTTGGCTAAAACACGGCAAGAAGCACAAACCAACTCTTGAGGAAGTAGTGAGGGTTATGAAAAGCCAGTCGGAGTGGAATAATTTGTTAAATGAGTGTTTTCTTCTACCTTCACCTTGATAAACAAGCACCTCTGAAGTGAGCAGAAGCCTTAAGGAACAGCTATCTAATGCAAGGATGATGACCAGATTTCAGTAAACAAGTGGTTGAACTCAAAGGACCAACCTAAGGCTAATATTCACCAAAGGTTTCTTCTAAGGCTAATCCACTAATTCATATTAAAGCATCTATGAGTCCAAATACCCGATATAATAGATCCAACAAAGAAAAGATAATTTAAATAAGGAAAATTATTGAACTATCTTATAATTTTTCCCCAAATTTAGTCTTGCTGTTTCAGAATAACTGGACAATATTATGACTGATACTGTTTTTCATGCTAAGGGACAGGGATTTACAGATTATTCTTTAGGGCATTCTGTAGTTTCTATTTGGATTAGAGAAAAATAATTTGGAAAATTTATTCTCAATTTCCATTTGTCATCTTTCTGTATCAAAGACAGATGGAATTAGATGCAAACATATGGGAAGATTTTTTTTTTCTAAGCCTAAAATGTCTTGTATATTTGTGTATATTCTCATTAGTATACAGGACTGTCACTTGGCTGTCACCTAAAAGTAATTTCATCTGGGACATAGAGAGTATCTAGGCCTAGGTTAATTCCACCATAGGAAAAATGAAAAATATATAAAACAACTTCCCTAAGCAGCCTGTTTTTCTCTACCCTTCATAAAAACTACTTCTGACCAATGTGCTCAGGGCAGTTTCAGCTGCACTCTTCTGGTGCCTCTCTCTCAGCAAACTTTGGACCCTAAAACAGGCATACGGGATTTTCCATGACACAATTGCTTGCAAAATCAATTTCTGTGTTATCTTTCCATTTGTATGTTTATACTCATCTCTCATTTTTGAAATTGAACCAGTCATATGCTTTCTCATCAGCATTTGAGGTCTGTTTGCCACAAAACACTTACTGTCTTTAAATAAGCCCCCTGGGATTTACCTTATCTAGTTGCCATCACTATCCACCAATAAACATTTTAATATAAAATATTTCTTTACATAGCTGGCAGGACTTGTTTCCCACTTTCAGTGGTAGTAGATTAAGTTTGATTCCTCTATTTGTTTGTACCCACCTTCCTGAATCACTCCTTCCCCAGTGTCAGATAAGAAGTGAAAGACGGTACCATTCCAGTTATTTTAAGTTAAAATAAAACCATGAAAGATCAAGAAGAAAATATGGAAGGATATTAATCTTTTCTCAGAATGGGCTAGGCTTTTGTAAACACAAGAGCAAAAAAGAAAAGTCATGAAATAAAAGATGTGTGCACCTAACAACTAAAAAATACAAATCTTCTGTATGTTGAAACAAAACTAAATTGTAAACAAGAAGCTGGGAAAATATACTTACCAAACATATGTGATATGTGAAAAGATAATAGATAAAAACATAATATAGTAAGTTAGCCAAACAACAGCACATGTTTTTTTTGCCCATTTATCTATTTGAATATAAAACTTTTTTGTATTGGTTTGTAAAAGCTATTTGTATATTAACAATATTAACCCTTTTTGTGAGTCACTGGCAAAATGACACAAGGGTAAGGGTAGTAATGTGACACAAGCTTGCAAGCAAGTATCTGCTGGAGGAGAGAGGCATTTCTAGGAAACCTGGTTATGTTGATTAAAAATACAGACATCACATATATTACCACCTCATTCTTCCTGCCTTGGACAAGGATGGGATGGCTGAAGCTGGGGCAATCATCTTGCAAACATGGTATCATTGAGCTGCTCAGACCGGGACTTATACCATTGGCTCCTCTGCTTCTCAGGCTTTCAGACTTGAACTGAATTGCAACACAGGCTTTCCTGATTCCACAGCTTGCAAATAAAACAATATCAGCAGCTGCTTACTTCAAGACATCTGTTTGTGTGAGGAAAAAATAAACCCTTATTAGTTTAAGCCACTGTTAATAAGGTTTCAGATACTTTGAGCCAAAAACATTTCTCACGGATGTTCCTCACATGATTAAGCAAGTAACACACAAAAAGTGAGATACAGATGGATGATAATTATGAATATTATTTCACTTCTGTGATGGTTAATTTTATGTGTCAACTTGACTGGGATAAAGGATGCTCAGATAGTTGATGAAACATTATTTCTGGGTGTTTCTGTGAGGGTATTTCCAGAAGAGATTAGCCTTTAAATTGGTAGACTCAGTAAGGAAAATTGTTGTCACCAGTGCAGGTGGGCATCATCCAATCCTGTTAAGGGCCTAAATAGAACAAAAGGGCAGAGAAGATATCTATTTGCTTCTATTTGAGCTGAGACATCCATCTTCTCCTTCCCTAGGACATTGGTGCTCCTAGTTCTTGGGCCTTCGGGCTCAGACTGGGACTTACACTATTGGCTCCTCTGCTTCTCAGGCCTTCAGACTTGAACTGAATTGGACTAAATTGCAACACTGGCTTTCCTGACTCCTCAGCTTGCAAATGACAGACCATGGGATTTCTAGGTCTCCATAATCACGTAAGTGAATTCCTGTAATAAATCTCCTCATATATATACACACATACACACACACACACACACACACACACACACACACACATACATTGATGTATAATTCCATTTATTGGTATTGAATTTATATATATGTGTGTGTGTGTGTGTGTGTGTGTGTGTGTGTGTGTGTATAATTGGTTCTGTTTCTCTGGAGAACCTAACTAATACAACTTAACAAATAATAAAATATATTAAAAATAAGATAGTCACCTTGAAGACATTATGCCAAGTGAAAGAAGCCAGTCAAAAAGGACAAATATTGTATGAGTCCACTTGTATGAGGTCCCTAGTATAGTCCAATTCATAGGGACAGAAAGTAGAAGAGTGGTTGCCAGGGGCTGAGGGAATGAGGAATGGTGAGTTAGTGTTTCATGGGTATAGAATTTCAGCTGGGAAAGATGAAAAAGTTCTGGTGACGGATGTTGGTGATGGTTGCACAACAGTATGAATGTACTTAATGCCACTGAGCTATACACTTAAAAATGTTTAATGGTAAATGGTAAAACTGGTAAATTTTGTATTATATATATTTTCCCACAATAAAAAAGCTAAAAATCAGAAAAAAATAGTATTTTAAATTAATAATTAATACTATTTTTCAATTTTAAAACTGACTACATTTAAACATTTTTTATGAATTTTGTTAATGATGGTCTGCTGGTTCTGAGTGTGGGGAAACAGGGATTCTCACATACTATTGGGGGCAGTCTAAACTGGCCAAGCCACTTTAGAGGGAAATATGGTCAATTGTACTCAAAAGTTTATACACTTTAACAAAGTGATCCTACTTCTAGGAATACAGCCAGTAAAATAATCAAAATTGTAGATAATGTTTTGTGTCCAAAGATGTTCATAACAGCATTGCCTATAATATTAAAACATTTGAAACAGCCTATGTGTCCAGAAAGTGGTTGATTAAAATGCATTTCTATGTATTCCTTCCATGGAACACTGTATCAGCATGATGAAAAATGGAGTAGATTAGCTCTGTATATTTGCTGCTCATTTGAATCACCCAGAGAGATTTTACAATTCCTAGTGCCAGCCTTATCTCATATCCAGTAAAGCAGTATTTCTGGAGATGGGGCCCAGGGATCAGTACTTTTTAAATCTACCCTCTCCCCAACCATGTACTGATTCTAATGTGCAGCCAAGCTTAAGAAATACTGTAGATTTCTATTTATTGACATGGAAAAAATATAAATATTCACTAGAATTTGATGATAAAAGCAGATTATAGAACAGTCTGTATAGCATGAGCTCATTTAAAAATATAAATGTGTGGGCCTTCTGCGTAAAGATGATGGATTGAACACCTACATTTGCTTTTACTTCCTCCTGAAACTCCACTAAAACAACAATAAAAAGATACTTTAAAAAGTGCAAACTGATGAGGAAAATATAACTTGGGGGAGGAGGAACACCAACGAAATTTTGGAAGTTAGAAAGCATTTGAATGGTGACTTAGTAGAATGAAGTTGAATCTCAAACCAAAAGTGGTGGGTAAGCAAATTTATAATGCAAAACTCCCATCCTTTATGATAAACTAATTAGCAGACGTGGATACCTCTGGAAGGGATGAAAGAAAAGATCACTAGAAAGTTTATTTAGGAAGCAGTTAAAGCTCCATATTCTTTCCCCAATCCCAGCAGGAGTTGGTTTATTTTCTGAAGAGAATAAAATAAAGTGTCTCCAGACGGAGTCACCAGACACAGTTGTGGACTGACGGTGCTGTGCTAATAGTGGATGGATTTGGTTAAGGCAAAGATCTCTAGCTCCTTTTTCCCCAGTCAGTCTCCAGAGCTGTATTTGCCTGGTTTATAATCTTCCAGGAAGAAATTTGGGAGGAATCTGAGTAGCCCAAGAAGAGAGACATAACGGTACTTGTTATAGGCTTATTGGGCTCTCCAAAAATTCATATGCTGAAGTCTTACCACAGAATGTGACTGTAGTTGGAGATAAGATCTTTAAAGAAGTAGTTTAAGTAAAAATGAAGTCATTAGGTTAGGCCCTTTTCCGATATGACCGGTATCCTTATAAGAGAAAATTTGGACACAGACACATACAGAGGGAAGGCTATGGTGAAGATACAGGGAGAAAACATCCATAAACAAGCCAAGGAGAGAGACCTTAGCAGAAACAAACCCTGACAACACCTTACCTTGGACTTCTGATCTCTAATATTGTGAGAAAATAAATTTCTGTTATTTAAGCCACTCAGTATGTGCTACTTTGTTATGGTAGCCCTAGGAAACTAATAAAGTACTATGCCAGAATTCTCCCTGAAATGGCTTTACCATGCATGCACGCTGCAGAGAGACTCTAAGTTGACAAGGCCTACACACTCTTAGATATTCCAATTGACTTCTGGTCCCCCTCTTTTAAAACTTAGCAGATATCCAAGGCTTATCAGACATTTGTGGAACACTTCCAACATGAAAGATATAATCCAAAGCAAACAAACACAAAGACTCAGGGAAAGCAGGAACTACTCATGAAGGACAAAACCACATGCTACAACATGGATGAACTTTGAAAACATGATGCTAAGTTAAAATAAGCAGACACAAAAGGTCACATATGTTATGATTCTATTGACATTAAATGTCCAGAATAGGCAAAACCGTAATGATAGAAAGTAAATTAGTGGTAGATATAGAATTGACTGCCCTACATCTTTTCTTTTTGAAACCTTCCATTGCTTTACTGGGGAAAAAATCCATCATCACACAACTCTGCTTCCCCTGCCTCAAGAGTGTTCACTTGCCCCAAGTTGATCAATATATACTATCCTCCTGATCATGCTGGTTGTTTCCTAACATTATACAAATAAAGCCAAGCCTAGATCTTTTTCAGGATTAACATAGACATTGGTTATAAAAGTGCCTCTTCTAAGACTGTAAGCACCAGGGACAATGTAAGCCTGGAGTTGTCAGAAGCTCTCTTTGCAGCCTAGTGTGAGAGGACTGCTTAAGAATGAAGCTAACACTAAGGTAATTAGAGCAAAGACATGGAAAGAGAAAAACAGACTTGAAATGATATTATTTGAATGCCTGGAACTAGCTTCACCTTTGGCCATGCAAGATTATGTGAGCAATCACATTCATCAGATTCTTTTTTTTTTTTTTTAAGCTCATTTGAGATACGTTTTTGTCAAACTCAAGAGTCCTGACTAATCCAATAATTCATTGCATTGGTATTTCAGAGCAGAATAACTATATTAGTAGTGATATGGTCTTGCTTCGTGTCCCAACCCAAATTTCATGTTGAATTGTAATTCCCAGTGTTGGGGAAGGGACCTGGTGGGAGGTGATTGAATCATGGGTGTGGATTTCCCCCTTGCTGTTCTCATGATAGTGTGTGAGTTCTTATGAGATCTTAATCTGGTTGTTTAGCACTTCAGCCATTCTCTTTCTTTCTCTCTCCTGCTCTGCCATGGCAAGACATGTTTGCTTCCCCTTCACCTTCTGCCATGATTGTTAAGTTTCCTGAGGTTTCCCCAGTCATGCTTTCTGTACACCCTGTGGAACTGTGAGCCAGTTAAACCTCTTCTCTTTATAAGTTACCCATTATCAGGTAGTTCTTTAAAACATTGTGAGAACAGACTAATAAAAGCAGTCATCACCAGAATATGCTAATTTTGTCAGTTTCACAAAGGTAGATTCCAATAGTAGCAAGGATTTCTTAGACAATCAAAAAAAAATCAGTTATAAAAGTTTCTGCCCCCTGGATTTACTCATACTTCAATGAGCTTTTAATGGAATAGAGATCCTATTAGGCAATCAAATAATATTGTATCTGTAATTCAGCATTAGCAATATGTGTGCAAAAAGTTAATTTTTAAAAAGCAGTGCTATTTTCAAAAATGGCAAATGTCTTAAATTTGAGCTATAAGATACATGATACAGTTGAAGACATGCAAAAAGAATATAATTCTAACCTAAATTTCACAAATAGGGAGCAAGATGGTGCAATAGAAGGCTCCACCAATCAACCCCTCTTCAAGAACACCAAGTAAACAACTATTTACACAGAAATAATACCTTCATAAGAATCAAATATCAGGTGCACTCTCACGGGTACTTGGCTTTAACTTCATATAACCGATAAAGGCACTGAAGGGATAGAAAAGCAGCCTGGAATTGCCAACACTGCCCCCAACCCTGCAGCAGCAGCATGGGGTGGGGAGTATCTCTGGGTGCCAGGGGAGGGAGAGCACAGCAATTATGAGGCACTGAACCCAGTGTTGTCCTGTTAGAGCAGAAAAGAAAATCAGACCAAATTCAGCTGATGACTGCCCAAAGAGGGAGCATTTAAACCATCCCTAGCCAAAGGGGAATTGCTGATCCCAGGGGTCTGAACTTGAGTTCCTGCAAACTTCGCACAGAGGGCAACTGCACTCTAGGTCTCCATGAAAACTTGAAAGGCCGCCAAGGCCATAAATATTGCAACACTTAGGCGAGTCCTAGGACTGAAATATGCCCAGAGACAGCAGACTGGGGAAGGTGCACACGACCTACTAAGACACCAGCCAGGGCAGCTAAAAGAGTGCTGGCATCACCCCTCCCCTAACCACAGGCTGCACAGCTCTCAGCCGCAAAAGAGAACTCTTCCTTCTGCTTGTGGAGAGGAGAGAGAAGAGTAGGGAGAAGTATGCCTTGCATCTTGAATACCAACCCAGTCACAGCAGGATAGGGCACTAGACAAAGTCATGAAGCCCCCTTTCTAGGCCCTAGCTCCCAGATTATATTTCTAGATATGTCCTGGGCCAGAAGAAACCAGACGCCTTGAAGGTAAAAACCCAGCCCTGGCAGCAGTCATCACTTGGTAACTGAAGAGCCTTTGGGCCCTGAACAACCAGCAGCAATACCAGGTACTACATCAAGGGCCTTGGGTGAGATTCTGAAATTTGCTGGCTTCAGGTGAGACTCAGCACATTACCAGATGTGGTGGCTATGGCGTGAAACTCCTTCTGCTTGAGAAAAACAGAGGGAAGAGTAAAGGGGACTTTGTCTTGCACCTTCATTACCAGCACGGCCACAGGAGAATACAGCACCAAGTGGGCTCTTAGGGTCCTTGTGTTCAGGACTTCACTCTTGGACGGCATCCCTGGACCTGTCCTGGGCTAGAGGTGAAACCACTGCCCTGAACGGTGAGTCCCAGGTCATGCAACACTCATCGCCCTGAATAGTGAGTCCCAGGTCATGCAACATTCACCGCCCTGAATAGTGAGTCCCAAGTCATGCAACATTCTCCACAAGCTTGGGCCTTAAGGGAATATCGGCAGTAGTCTGGCAAAACTCCCCATGGCCTATGGTGGTGCCTATGGGGTGAGGCTTCTCTGCCTCTGGAAAGAGGAGGGAACAGTGGGAAGGACTGCATCTTGTGGTTTGAGTGCCAGCTCAGACACAGTACAATGGAACGCCAGGTAGAACTCTAAGGTTTTTGACTCTAGTCCTTGTCTCCCACACAGCACCTCTGGAACCACTCAGGGCCTGGAGGAACTCGCTGCCCTGAATGGAAGTACACAGGTGTAGCCGACTTTTTCATCAGCTGATTGTAGAACCGCAGGGCCTTCAGCAAAAATAGGCAGTAGCCAGGGAGTGCTTACAGCAGGCCTTTGGTGAGACCCAGTGCTGTGCTGGCTTCAGGCCTGATCCAGCATAGTCATAATGGTGGTATCCACAGGGGTACTTGTAGCACTCCACCCCCAGCTTCAAGTGGCTCAGAACAGAGAGAGAGAGACTCTGTTTGGGAGAAAGTAAGGGAAGAGAACAAAAGGCTCTGCTGGGTAATCCAGAGAATTCTCTTGAATCTTGTCTAAGACCATTAAGGTGGTATCTCTACAAGTCTGAAACAACCACAGCATTACTGGGTTTGGGGTGCCCCCTAAAGTAGATACTGCTTAGATCACAGCACCCAAATTCTTTCAAATATCTGGAAAGACTTCTCAAGAAGGACAGGTACACATAAGCCCAGACAGCAAAGACTATGATAAATACCTAATTCTTTAATGCCCAGACACTGAAGAACATCTACTAGCATCAGCACCAAAAAGGGAAACAACCTCAACAAATAAACTAAACAAGGCACCAGGGACCAATCCTGGAGAAACAGAGATATGTGACCTTTCAGATGAAGAATTCAAAATAGGTCTCTTGAGGAAACTAAAATAAATTCAAGATAACACAAGAAGAAATTCAGAATTCCATTAGATAAATTTAACAAAGAGATTGAAATAATTTAAGAGAATAAAGCAGAAATTCTGGAGATGAATAATGTAATGGATATAGTCTTTGAAAAGCAGAGTTGATGAAACAGAATAAAGAAATAATGACCATGAGGACAGGCTCTTTGAAAATACACAATAAGACCAGACAAAAGAAAAAGGAATGAAAAACAATGAAGCAAATAGCCTTACAAGGGCAAATCTAACAGTTATTTCCCTTAAAAAGGAGGTATAGAAAGAGATAGGTGTAAAAACGTTATTCAAAGAGTAATAACCAAGAACTTTCCAAACATAGAGAAAGATATCAATCTCCAAATACAAGAAAGTTATAGAACACCAAGTAGATGTAACCCAAAGAAAACTATCTGAAAGCACTTAATAATCAAACTCCCAAAGATCAGAGATAAGGAAAAGATCCAATCCCAGCACTTTGGGAGGCCAAGGTGGGCAGATCACAAGGTCAGGAGATTGAGACCATCCTCGCTAACGCAGTGAAACACCATCTCTACTAAAAATACAAAAAATTAGCTGGGTGTGGTGGCAGGCGCCTGTAGTCCCAGCTACTCAGGAGGCTGAGGCTCAGGAGGCTGAGGCAGGAGAATGGCGTGAACCTGGGAGGCAGAGCTTGCAGTGAGCCAAGATCGTGCCACTGCACTCCAGCTTGGGTGACAGAGCAAGGCTCCATCCCCCACGCCCAAAAAAAAAAAATCCTAAAAGTAGCAAGAGGAAAGAAACAGATAACATAAAATGGAGCTCCAATATGTCTGGCAGCAGACTTTTCAGTGGAAACCTTACAGGACAGGAGAGAGTGGCATGACATATTTAAAGTTCTGAAGGAAAAAATATTTTACCTTATAATAGTATATTCGGCAAAAAAAATATCCTTCAAACCTGAGGGAGAAATAAAGATTTTCCCAGACAAACAAACCCTGAGGGACTTAATCAACATCAAACCTATTTTACAATAAATGCCAGAGGGAGTACTTCAATGAGAAATAAAAGGATATTAATGCACAATAAGAAGTTATCTGAAGTATAAAACTTCCTGGTAATAGTAAGTAAACAGAAAAACATAAAATATTATAACACTGTAACTGTGGTGTGTAAACTACTCTTATTCTAAGTAGAAAGATTATGTGATGTCCCAATCAAAAATAATAACTACAACTTTTCAAAACATAATAAAAGAAGATGTAAATGGAAACAAAAGAAAAGTGTAAAGAAAACGGGGACAAAGTTAAGACATGGAGTTTTTATTAGTTGTATTTTTGCTTGTTTGATTGTTTATGCAGATAGTGTTATGTTGTTATCAGGTTAAAATAGTGGCTTATAAGATAGCATTTGCAAGCCTCATGCTAACCTCAAACCAAAAATCATACAATGGAAGCAAGGAAAATAAAAAGCAAGAAACTAAATCATATCACCAGAGAAAACCACCTTCACTAGAGGAAGACATGGAGGAAAGAAAGAATAAAGAGAAGACTACAAAACAACCAGGAAACAAATGATGAAATAGCAGGATTATGTCCTTACTTACCAATTGTAACATCTAATGTAAATGAACTAAACTATCCAATCAAAAGACAGACTGGCTGAATGGATGAACAAAACAAGACCCATTGATCTGTTGCCTACAAGTAATATATTTCACCTATAAAGACACATATAGACTGAAAATAAAAGGATGGAAAAAGATATTCCATGCCAATGGAAACCAAAAAGGAGCAAGAGTACTTATATTATATCAGACAAAACAGATTTCAAGATTTTAATACAAAAAGTGTAAGAAGAGACAAAGAAGGTCACTGTATAATGATAAAGGAGTCAATTCAACAAGAGGATATAACAATTATAGGCATATATGCACCCAACACTGGAGCACCCTGATATATAAAGGAAATATTATTAGAGCTAAAGAGAGAGAGATGGATCCCTCTGCAATAATAGATTGCAACTTCAACACTCCACTTTCAGCATTGGACAGATCTTCCAGACAGAAAATCAACAAAGAAACATTGGACTTAATCTGACCTATAGAATAAATGGATCTAACAGATATTTACAGAACATTTCACCCAAGAGCTGCAGAATGCACACTCTTCTCCTCAACATATCGACCATTCTCAAGGATAGAATATATGTTAGGTCACAAAACAAGTCTTAAAACATTCAAAATAATTGAAATAATATCAGGCATCTTTTCTGACCACAATGGAATAAAACTAGAAATTAATAGGGATTTAGGAAACTACACAAATACATGGAAATTAAACAATATGCTCCTGAGTGACCACTGGGTCAATGAAGAAATTAAAAAGGAAATTGAAAAATTTCTTGAAAGAAATGGTAAAGGAAACATGACATACCAAAACCTACGGGATATACCAAAAGCAGTACTAAAAGGGAAGTTTTCACTATAAGTGCCCACATCAGAAAAAGAGGAAGAAGTTCAAATAAACAATCTAATGATACATCTTAAAGAACTAGAAAAGCAAGATCAAACCAAACCCAAAATTAGTAGAAGAAAAGAAATAATCAAGATCAGAGCAAAAATACATGTATTTGAAATGAAGAAAACAATAAAAGAGATCAATGAAACAAAAAAATGATTTTGCAAAAGTTAAAAAAATTGACAAACCTTTAAAAAGACTAACTGAAAAAAAAAAGAGAGAGGCTCAAATAAACAGAAACAGAGACGAAAAAGGAGACATGAAAACTGATACTGCTGAAATTCAAAGGATGGCTACTATGAGCAAATATATGCCAATAAACTGGAAAATCTAGAAGAAATAGACAAATATCTAGACACATACAACCTACCAAGATTGACTCCTGAAGAAATCCAAGACCTGGACAGACCAATAACAAGTAATGAGATCAAAGTGGTAGTAAAAATTATCGCAGTAAAGAAAAGCCTGGAACCCAATGACTTTGCTGTTGAATTCCACCAAACATTTCAAGAAGGACTAATACCAATCCTACTAAAACTATTCTGAAAAATACAGGAGGAGAGAATAGTCCCAAACACATTCTATGAGGCCAGTATTACCCTGATGCCAAAACCAGACAAACACACATGAAAATGAAAAGTACAGGTCAATATCTCTGAGGAATATTGATACAAAAATCCTGACAAAATACTAGATAACCAAATGTAATAATAAATTAAAACAACCCTTCATCACAACAAAGCCCTGGGATGCAAGGATGGTTCAACATATGCAAATCAGTATGATACATCGTATAAACAGAATTAATGATGGAAATCATATGATCATTTTGATTGATGCTGAAAAAACATTTGATAAAATTCAGCATCCCTTCATGATAAAAACTCTCAAAAAGCTGTGGATAGTAGGAACATACCTCTATATAATAAAAGCCATCTACAACAGACCCATAACTAGTATCACACTGAATGGGGAAAAACTGAATGCCTTGCCTCTCAAGTCTGGAACACAAGAATGCCTACTTTCACCACTGTTATTCCACATGGTACTGGCAGTCCCAGCTAGAGCAATCTGAGAGAACACATAAAGGGCATCCAAACTGGAAAGGGAGAAGTCAAATAATCCTTATTTGCGGATGATATGATCTTATATTTGGAGAAACCTAAAGACTGCAACAAAAAACTATGAGAAGTGATAAATTCAGTAAAGTTGCAGAATACATATCAACATACAAAAATCAATAGTATTTCTACATGCCAACAGGAAACAAACTGGAAAAGAAATAAAAAAGTAATCCCATTTACAATAGCCACAAATAAAATGAAATACCTAGGAATTAATCAAAACATGCACGATCTCTACAATGAAAACTATAAAACATTGATGAAAGAAATTGAAGCAGACACCAAAACATTGAAAAAATGTCCACGTTCATGGATTGGAAGAATCAATATTGTTAAAATGCCCATACTACCCAAGGCAATTTACAGATTCAATGAAATCCCTATCAAAACACCAATAACATTCTTCCCAGAGATAGAAAAAAATAATCCTAAGATTTATATGGAACCACAGAAGACCCAGAATAGCCAAAACTATCCTAAGCAGAAAGAATAAAACTGCAGGTATCACTTTATTTGACTTCAAATTATACTACAGAGCTGTAGTAACCAAAAGAGCATGATATCAGCATAAAATCAAACACATAGAACAATGGAACAGACTAGAGAACCTAGAAACAAATTCACACACTTAATCATTTGCAACAAAGGTGGGAAGAGACAGTTTCTTCAATAAATGGTGCTGGGAAAACTGGATATCCATCTGCAGAAGAATGAATATCCTTCATTCTTCTAGATAGATAGATAGTCTATCTCTTGCCACATTCTATCTCTTGCCACATTCAAAAATCAAATCAAAATAGATTAAAGACTAAAATCTAAGACCTCAAACAATGAAACTATTGCAAGAAAACACTGGGGAAAATCTCCCAAGACATTGGTCTGGTCAAAAATTTCTTGAGCAGTACCCCATAAACACAGGCAGCCAAAGCAAAATGAACAAATGGGATCTTATCAAGTTATAAAGCTTCTACACAGCAAAGGATACAATCAACAAAGTGAAGAGATAACCCATAGAACAGGAGAAAATATTTGCAAACTACTCGTCTGACAAGGGATTCATAACAAGAATGTATAAAGAACACAAACAGCTCTATAGAAAGAAATCTAATAATCAAATTAAAAGATGGGCAAAAGATTTGAACAGACATTTCTCAAAAGAAGACATCTGAATGGCAAACAGGAATATAAAAAGGTGTTCAACATCATTGATAATCAGAGAAATGCAAATCAAAACTACAACAAGATATCATCTCATGCCAGTTAAAATAGCTTAAATCCAAAAAACCGGCAATAGCAAATTCTGGAGAGGATGTGGAGAAAAGAAAACACTTGTACACTGTTTTGGGGAATGGAGATTACTACAACTACTATGGAGAACAGTTTGGAGGTTCCTCGACAAACTAAAAATTGAGCTATTGTATGATCTAACAATTCCATTGCTGGGTATATACCCAAAAGAAATAAATCAGTATATTGAAGAGACATCTTCACTCCCATGTTTGTTTCAGTACCGTTCACAATAGCTAAGATTTGAAAGCAACCTAAGTGTCCATTAACAGATGAATGCTTAAAGAAAATGTGCTACTCATACACAATGGAGTATGGAATACTGTTCAGCCAGAAACAGCCAGAATGAGATCCTGTCATCTGCAACGACATGGATGGAACTGGAGATAATTATGCTAAGTGAAAGAATGAATAAGACATACCATTTGATCCCACAACAAGGTGACTATAGTCAATAATAACTGTACATTTCAAAGCAACTAATAGAGTGTAATTGGATTGCTTGTAACCCAAAGGATAAATGCTTGAGGGGATGGATAACCCATTCTCCATGATGTGATTATTTCACATTGCATACCTGTATCAAAACATCTGATGTATTCCACAAATATACACCTATTATGTACTCACAAAATTAAAAATGGCAAAACAATTAAAATTTATCAAAAAAGGGGGACAAGGGGAGGGATAGCTTTAGGACAAATACCTAATGCATGCTGGGCTTGAAACCTAGATGACGGGTTGATGGGTACAGCAAACCACCATGGCACATGTATACCCATGTAACAAACCTGCATGTTCTGCACATGTATCCCAGAACCTAAAGTAAAAGAAAAAGAAAAATTATCAAAAAATAAATTTCACAAATAATTTCCAATCTCTTAAAGTTTTTAAACATTAATTTGTAATCATTATAATTTACTCTTTATAGTCTGTATGTATACATATATTCTCCTTAGAACATATTTTCAGAATTAAAAGAGAAAAATGTTTTCAATTACTATTGGCAAACAATGAGTTTGTGTGGGACTCAGATTAGTGTGAGTTTTTACTTTGGTGTTTTCTTTTGGAAATTGAATATATTAATTCTCATTTACAGAGAAGGGATGGAAGTAGGGAGAGAGGAAGGAGAAGAAGGGAGGAAAAGGACATACATAGGCAAAGGGAAGAATAACTAGTACTTGAATCACTTGTTAATTATAAGCATAATTTTAAATTTTCAGGTGCAAAAGTAGAAAGCAAAATATTTTGCATAATTATGATTCTATCAAGCCAGATTCTTAAATGGATGTGTTCTAAGTTTGGTATAAACATATTAACTCAAGGGTATGTATTTTACCACACTTAATTGTCACAAAAATGTCCAGTTTTTTTTTAATCTTGTTTAATCTTGTCGGAGAGCCACACTTATTTAATGTAAAGGTTGAAAATACCAGCCACCTAATAGAATAATATCTCCTTTTAATAAGTAAAGATCTCTTCAGATGAAACCAGTTTTAGCATACAAAATACAATATAAAGAAATGTCATTTGTATAAATATCCAATCCATTAGCATAATAAAACTTCTAAGTCTAATTACAATCTAGTATTTATAAAAATAATTTGTATTTTAATATTTAAAAAGCAATCAAATTACTTCTCTTCACAATCAGTTTAGAGTGAATTACAGTAATTCAGACATATTGGCTTATGAAATGGTTTGGCTGTGTCCCCACCCAAATCTCATTTTGAATTGTAGTTCCCATAATCCCCATCGTGGGAAGGACCCAGTGGTAGGTAATTGAATCATGGGGGTTTTTACCCCCATGTTGTTCTCGTGATAGTGAGTTCTCACAAGATCTGATGATTTTACCAGGGGCTTTCCCCCGCTTTTGCTCAGCACTTCAACTTCTTGCCATCTTGTGAAGAATGACATGTTTATTTCCCCTTCCTCCATGACTGTAAATTTCCTGAGGTCTTCCCAGCCATGCTGAACTGTGAGTCAATTAAACCTTTTTCCTTTATAAATTACCCAGTCTCAGGTATGTCTTTATTATCAGCATGAGAACAGACTAATACAGCTTATTCAACACGTAACAAACTGCTGCTTTCCCTGTCCTAATTTTTACTTTATCAAAGTAATGAATGCAAATGGTACCAAAAGGTACAGAAAATCCTATGATGAAAGGCCCAGACTCTCTCCAACCTCACTCTTCCCCAACCCTGAACCCACTGTTCTAAAGCAGTCAATTTTTACTGTTTTGCATTTTGAGCTCTCTAAGTATGGATGATGTGCTTAGACCACTATTTCATGATTTGTATCTGTTGAGACTCTCATAGTCCTGATATGAAAAACAAGCACTTAATTCACACGATCCCTCTGGTCCTCTCTCATCTTCCTGATTTTTGATCTTTGTTATTTTTAATTCTCCTCTGGTTGCCTAGGTAACTTTAAATACTTGTGAAATGTGATATACAAAATGGTATCACTCTGCTGCAGAGCTCTAAAATGGAGTCAGAAAGCCATTCTAAGAAGGACTACCTGCACAGCTTGCAACCTTGCAAAAAACAAAAACAAAACAGAAACTTGCCTTGAACTTTTGAACTGGGCCAAACTGCAATGACCACAACATCTTGGAAAACAGCCGAATTTCACCAGCACTACAACTCCTGAACAGCAACAATCAATGAACTATGGACTTATGTAGCAAGCCAGCCACCTGCACCAATGATAATTCTTTCAAAATAACTTGCACAATCAGCATTCTTTTAAAAATCTCTACTCTCCTTTTCCTCTTTGGAATACAATTTCACTTCTAGCCCAATCTGTGTCTCCTGAATTGCAATTCCTAAGACCCCAATAAACACTTTGTCTTACTGCTTTGCTGTCTGGTCTTTTGCCTCTTCTTGGTTGACATTAAATGGTGTCAGAATAGAGTGGGGTACAAAGCAACTTTCCCCTGCATTCTGGCACTGCCATGGATTCAAGCATGGTACCTGTAGGATCCCTTTGTGTTCCATCGTCTCCCCAACAGCCCAGGACCTTATTGGTGAGTCTTCTTGTGTCCCTGAACCTCCCTCCTCTCTTAAGTTCAGCCCTGTCTTTTGTTGCTGGCTGTCGACAAAGGAAATTTTCCCTTTTTGGTGAGTGCTCATAGAGACGTTTACTTCTAAGGGTATAGGTTATGTCATTCCCTTTTGGAAGCCCTGCTGGGTTTTCGTACAAAAAAAAAATGTATGGTCCTTCATTTTATAAATTTCTTTCTTGATGGATCAACATTACTAAAAATGATTTGGAATTATAATGGCCAACCTGAGGATTTTTTGATCTCCTGAACTTGTTTTCCTCCATGGACAATTAGAAGGGCTAACAAGAAATATTAAAAGATTAAACAGTCAAAATGGGACATCTACATTAATTGGGTATCTTGAGGCAGCTAAAATACTCCAGGAATGTAAACTGGTGTCCCTAAGAGGTAACGATACCAAATGAGCTCAAAGACCCTAAATGGGGGGAATAAAAAGTAGAAGCTTCTATTAATAATAATAAACAAATCCGGAATTGTGCATGCCTCTGTTTGTCTTTGGCCTGTGTTGCCTCCCGCTCCTAGTGAACCTCCATCCCACTACTACCCTCTGCATTCTCTTGCTTATGTTGTAAAAATTTATTCTAAATTGGAAAAATTATCTCCTGGGCTCCATGGAGAGGCTTGTTGGAGGGAGTCACTATTGGAATAGGAACACCATCAGAAATTCTAATCATCAGTGGTCAAAAGATGAATCCTTTAAATTAGAAAGACTCCTTTATTTGAAAAATAGTTTAGAGATTTCTCATTCTAAACAATTATTTGTATTTATGGGAGGATTAAAAAAAATTAAGATGCACAATAATGTCATGGCTAGCCTTACAAATTCTGACAAAATTAAAGAGCAAAGATCTAACCTAAAACAAAGTTAAAATCCTTTGTATGCTCAAACTGCCTGCTTTGGATTCCCTGTGGGATTTACATAGAACGGGCACTCCACCCTATGGTCTAGGGGCCAGGATTTGGCACTTTTAGTGCTTTTGCCCTGGTTTAATTCCCAATCAGGAAACCATTCCCTGCTGATTTAAGTCTTTTAAATCAGAAGAAACATTTACTTAAAAACTCATTTGATATTTGTGTGACTCAACATTTCGGGGTACTAATTTGTTATTGATCCTTTTTCCTTCTATGGGTAACTTTTGATTTTCTGTCTTACCAACTGATATGGTTTCGGTATTTGTTCCCTCCAAATATATTTTAAAATTTGATCCCCAATATGGAGCTAGATCCTAGTGGGAGGTATTTGGATCATAAAGGCAGATCCCTCATGAATGGCTTGGTGTGTCTTCACAATTATGAGTGACTTCACATTCTATCAGTTTACGTGAGAGCTAGTTGTTTAAAAGAGTGTGGCACACCTCCCCTCTCTTGCTCCCTATTTCATCATGTGACACACCTGTTCCCCCTTCACCTTCCACCATAATTGGAAGCTTCCTGAGGTTCTTGCCAGAAGCAGATGCTGGTGCCATGCTTCTTGTACAGCCTACAGAACCGTGAGCTAAATAAACTTCTTTTCTTTATGAATTACCTAACCTCAGGCATTCCTTTATAGCAATGCAAAACAGACACTAACTGACTTTTAAAATCTGTTATCTATGGGGCACATGGGATGGTTGACTTTTGTGTGTAGATGGTCAGCTGAGAAGCTGAGATCCTAGATAATTTGGCAGGAAAGAAATATGGGTTGTACTTTATATGTGACTGAACTTTCTTTAGCTGCCTTTTAGATGCTTCTGGATCTTATGAGGACTGCTTTGCACCTCTTTGGAGATGTCTCATGCATTCTTAGTTAAGTCATAACCTTGGTTAAGAGGTTTTGGTTTTGGTGAGTTATTTGAAAGATAACTTCGTGGGGGAAGTTTGAAAGCCAAGAATATTGGCTGTGTGTCCCAACTAAAATCTGATCATGAGAGATTTAATTTTTTTTTTTTTTTAAAGCTCTATCGTCAGAAGTCAGCTTAATTAAAGGCTGATATTCAGACTATAATACTTTTTTAAAAAAATAAAGGTTCTTTCTACTTTTTCTCTTTTGGATTCTGCTAGTGGGATTTACTTTTCAGTCAATTGAAATGCCCTTTTAATTATATGATTGGTTATTCTGTTTCCTTTTTTTTTTTCTTTTTCCCATGATTTTTGCTAAGAAAAATGTAAAACTTCATTGTCCCTTCTGGAAAGCTTAAAATCTCCAAATTGGTACATCTAAGACTTGTTCTTTCATTTTCCTTCACTTCTACTCCTCTTTCTTTTTTGCCATCTTCAATTCCACATAAAGAAATCTAGAAAGGACTTCTAGTAGCTCTAAGACCCCTTATGGAACACAGAAAAAGTCCCACACATCCCCTTTTCGGGGTCATATATTTTTCTCATGGATCCCCAAGAGTTGTGGACAGGTTCCTCTCAGTTCTAAGGCTCTGCTCTTTTGCATTAAATTCCATGATCTATCTAACTTCTAGGGGTACCAGGAATGACTTTGTACCATGAGAGAAAACTTAATCTCTGTGTGTCTTATAGCTAGTGGGTCACTAGCAAAGGCTGCAATTCTGGGGGTGGCTGAGAGCAGTTACAATGAATGGTTATTTCTGTATGGGGCTATTCATTTGTTTGTGCATTTAAATCAGAAAAGTGAAGTTTGGAAACTTGGAGGCTATGGCTACATCACCATCATCAAGGGATAAGACTCCCCTGGGGGACGAACTGATCACAGAGTGGGCTGATTGACATTGGGTCACCTTTTGCAGTGTGGAAGTGTTGTACAGCTTGGTCCTCTGGCATTCCCTTTTTTTTTTTTTTTTTTTTTAGGTCCCAGGATTCAGTGAAAAAATTGGGTTATTTGGGAGGCGGAGCTTGCAGTGAGCCGAGATCGCACCACTGCACTCCAGCCTGGGCGAGGAGTGAGACTCTGTCTCAAAAAAAAAAAAAAAAAAAGGGGGAGTTAGTGATTTCTGAGGACCTAGATGATTTGCCTTCCCACTGCTTCTGCTTTTCACTATATAAGTGAAAAGACCTCAAAAGCTGCAAATGTTTTGTTTGCCCTATTCACTAATGGGCTCTACCCTGAGGTCAGTGGTACAGCTGTAAAATGGAGACTAAATTAAAAGCCAGCTATCTAACTAAAATTGGTCTCCATATAAAATCATCTGGTGATTCTCAGTGATTTTGTGTTACCTTAGCATTCATTTTAATTTTCCTCTAACATACCCAAATTCTCTCTTCAAAAAGCTTAAATTCTCTCTTCATTCTTTGAGATGTAAATTTGCAACCCTGGTTTCTCTAAAACTCAATAAGGACTTCAACCATGTGGGACAAATAAACTTTATTTAAAAATATTTTTTATTTTTTATTTTTTTAGAGACAGGGTCTCAATCTGTCACCCAGGCTGGAGTGCAGTGTTATGATCCTAGCTCGGGGTCACCTCAAATTCCTGGGCTGAAACAATCCTCCCACCTCAGCTTCCCAAGTAGCTGGGACTCCAGGCACACACCACCACGCCTAACTAATTTCTTTATTTTTTACTTTTTAGTATAGACAGGATCTTGCCTTGTTGTCCAGGCTGGTATTGAACTCCTGGCTTCAAGTGACCCTCCTGCATGAGGCATTGCACCCAGCCCAGACAATCTTTAACTTGTTTCATTTACAGAGGCACAAATTAATCGAACGGTCCTTTTAAACTAGTGAGTTTTATCAGTCTTATAACTAAAATTTTAAAATAAAAGGAAACATAGTTTACATATTTTCCCTACCCAAATCTTATGTTGAATTGTAATCCCGAATGTTGGAATTGGGGCCTGGTGGTAGGTGTTTGGGTCATGGGGGTAGATCTCTCATGGCTTGATGCTGTCCTCAGGAGAGTGACTGAGTTTTCCTGTAATCTAGTTGGTTAAAGTGTGGGGCACCTCCCCTACTCTCTCTCTTGCTCCTGCTTTGGCATGTGAAATGCCTGCTCCCATTTGCTCTCTGCCAGGAGTAAAAACTTCCTGAGGCCTCACAAGAGGCTGAGCACATGCCAGCACTATGCTTCCTGTACACCCTGCAGAATCATGAGCCAATGAAATCTCTTTTCTTTATAAGTTACCCAGTCTCAAGTATTTCTTTATAAAACAGCCTAGCAAAAAAGCTATAAAATCTTTATTTATGTCTGTTTGTTTTTTATGTATAAATGTGTATATATCTGTGTTTGAATATTGTCTACATGGTACTGAGTTGACTTATAAATAAATGAGTACTCACAAATTAAATAATCCCAAATTTTAAAAATTCGTATGACTTTAGTAATCTTTGATATAAAAAGCAAATTTTTACAATGTTCATAAAATAAAATAGAAATGTCTTCAGAACTTTAGACTTTTTTGTCTTAATCTACTGGTCAAACAAATGTATGTTGTTTCCGCTAAATGTTTTAAGGTCAAAAAACTTGTTTCTGTGATATTTTTGATAATTGTTTGATTTGTCTTTAAACATATGTCTTTGGTTTTGAGCCTTTAGATTCCAGAGTCTCGACAGGTGGTCATGGTGAGGCTTCCACAGCACGTAGACCACTAGCTGCAGGGCAGAGTCAAGCCCAATACATCCTCCCTGGCCCAGCTTTGCCTCCTGGCCATGCTGGAAGGGGATAGATCCTCCATTAACTGTCTTTGCAGCTCCGTCATTTGTCCTGGGATTTGCATTTGATACATAACAATTAAAATTGCTTTACTTCCTAGCTTTCTCATTCAAAATTGGGGTTACTAGAGTTAAAACTGTAGATAATATATGTAATTAAATCTACTAGACATAAGAGAAATGATTCTATAAAAAGAGTGTGCAAAGAATGTAGGATGTGTTTGGGGTGAGGACGGTTATAAGAAAAACGTGAAGCCAGATGCTGTGGCTCATGCCTGTAATCCCAGCACTTTGGGAGGCTGAGGCAGGAGGACTGCTTGAGATCAGGAGTTCATGACTAGCCTGGGCAACATAGGGAGACCCCATCTCTACACACACACACAGACATACACACACACACACACACACACACACACACACAACTTGAGTCTGTGGTTTTTGTTAAAGGAAAAGTATTTTTTTCTAGTTTAGAGGTTATTTGAAGGCTCCTTTAAGTTGAAAGGATAAAAAGGAATGACAGGAAAAACTGAATGGATATAAAAAATTGGGGAAAGAAAGAGAATTGGAAAAATTGTGAGAGATTATAAAATGTTCATGTAAATCTTTTCTGTGGTCAAAGCTGATTGAGATTGGATGGATTTGTTTATAATATTTTATTAAATTAACTTTAGTGTTAATAATACACTGAGGAAAAGTACAATTTGGTTTTCTCTTTTGAACAAGATTTTCATGTAGCACTAACAAGAAATGGTAAAATATTTGTTCACCTTTTCAGTAAAAAAGGAAGAAGACTTTGCCTCATGCTGTCTTTATTAGGTCTTTTGATTGTTTGGAAAACTTAATCTCCTCTCTATCAAATAGTAAAGGTTTTTTTTTTTCACTTTTTGAAATCTTTTAATTATCATTTTGACTAAATGAATGACTAATATTTTATAGTGATTTGTGATCTTATTTTGATACCAAGTGTTTTAAACCTTTGATATTTGACAAACATCCCAAAATCAAATTTCAAATTCTAAATTAAGTGTTATTTAAGCTTGAACTAAATATTTGAACATTCCAAAAAGATCCCCTGGAAGTCCAAGAGAGACATATTAGGCTAATTTGGTATGTTAAAATTATATGGGAAGCATTGTTAAATAAAAAGTGATGTCTAACTTTCTTTGAGTTATATTCTTATGGATATGTTATTAATGTATTCCAAAATTCTATGAGATTACTAAAAATATTATATATCTTGGCATATTCAGTAAATTGCTTAATTCTGATGCTATTTTTCTAAAAGCTCTTTGTTACTTCTAAAGTGATGTGTCTTCAAGGAAGTTCATGGAAAAGACTGCTATGTAATCTGAAATACAGTCCTCTGCATATGACTTTGAGATTACACAATTGCACTGGGGGGTAGAAAGTTAAAAAGAAAACTCTAATGAAAAATTAGACATAAAATTAGAAAATTGCTAACCTAACATCAAGTAGAACAAGAACATGAGACTAAAGTGATGAAGGGCTGAAATGATTTTTCATGACTTTTTGCTTCAACATGGATGATTCTTTATCTGTTTTGTTTTCTATAATCAAGAAACATCTTTTTCCCTCTTAAGCTATTCATAGCTTATAGTAATTGGGTGAAATATAGTTTTGTAAGAAAATGGAAACATTTATCTCATAGGAATGTTTTCTTCTTTAACAGGACACAAATGAAAACACTGGTTATGTTAACAAAAGCTTTGGTAATTTTGTGTCATATTTTCAAATGTGACCAGGCTGCTTTGAGGAATTGCAGTTTACTTTAAAGCTGACATTCTTGGAAAAAGATTGGCTGGGTACCTTATCTACACTATTCCCTTACAGGGTTCCTGACCTTGTGGTAAGTAAAAGTTGTCAATTTCTGACAGAAATAAGCTACCTCAGATATTTTGGGGACCTCAAGAAGAGAGAAATTCACACAGGTATTACAAGCCCAGACTGAACATGAATCCTTCGCTTAGTGTCCTAGCCTCAAGAGGCTTTTAAAAGTCTATTCTGGGATTTCTTATTTAAAAGTTCCAGCAAGGCCAACTTAAAAATAGCCTATATGGCCAATCACTATTCTTACTGCAAACAATCAGGCAAAGTATACTAAGACTAAAAGTTATTTTGCAAATAAATTGGTCCTCCTATGTTTTAGCTTTGGTAGAAATGGGAGACTAAAGAGAGATATATTTTTCAGAAGAAAACTATAGTACACATTATTAGACTCTAGCCTTGTCCTTTGTGAGTCTTTATTATTTGATTACAACAATTTGTACTGAATTCTGAATTTTTTCCTGGCTACAAATCTCCAAACTAACATTTTCATATTTTTCCATTTTTCTGACTTGGACTCAGTGAAATTGCAGCTTGTTCCTGAGGCCCTGCAAGCTGAAGCTCATATATGAACAACCTTGTGATATACAAACTACAGACCAGAAAAATATGTCAGATTGCCACTGTCTACTTCCACTTTAACTGAAGATGGTTTGAGTCTAACGTCTAGCACTTCAACTGATTGCCCCCCAAACTCTAAAGAAACTGACTTAAAAAGTGTCCCAAACATTTGGGAGGCCGATGTGGGCAGATCATGAGGTCAGGAAATCGAGACCATCCTGGCTAACACGGTGAAACCCTGTCTCTACTAGAAATACAAAAAATGAACCGGGCGTGGTGGCGGGCACCTGTAGTCCCAGCTACTCGGGAGGCTGAGGCAGGAGAATGGCATGAACAAGGGAGGCGGAGCTTGCAGTGAGTCGAGATGGACTGCACTCCAGCCTGGGCGACAGAGCCAGACTCCGTTTCAAAAAAAAAAAAAAAGTGTTTCAAACATTAACCTTTCTTCTTCTTCAGTTTGAGAGCCTGACTGCAACACCATCTCCTGAAATGAGACACAACTATTTAATTCACTGGCCTATTCCCAGAAATGGGAGACCAATTTAATGGTATCCTTTGCCACTCAGCTATAAACTCAGTTTTTCTCTCCACAGCCACCAACTCAGTTTTTAGTGTGTAAAACGTCTAGGGAAGTTTCAGGAAGGAGAATGTTGGGCTACAGAAAATGATTTTCCAAAATATGGCACTTTGGCACGCTGAGTACTTTTGAAAAATGAAAGGCATCAGAAATAGGATGTTAGGCTAGCAATTTTATACGTCCTCAAATCAAAGTCCATCTAACTTTGTCTTGTTCCTCCCACTGCATGGCCAAGGAGGTACTCTCTCTAGAATTTCCTTCCAAGTAGCTAGAATTACAGGTGTGCCCCACCATGCCTGGTAAACTTGCCTTTTATCCTATCCCTGAAATCTCACAATCTATTTCAGAAAAGAAAACTGAGTAATGACCTACAGACATGGTTAATCAAATATACCCTTCTCCTGACATACAGCTAATCGCCATAGACTAATGCAGACCTCCTTATTAGAAAGGCTTTTTTGTTACTTGAATTAGACGAATCTCTAATGCCTTGGACGCACATTGACTTTCAATAACCCAAACTCTAGAAACACCTTTAGAGTGGAACATGACACTCTAGAAACGCATTTCTACCTCCAAGGGGAAAAGATAACAAATCTTTGGCTGACCAACTGATGTTTATCAGCCCTCACATCACATCTTTATCAAAATGAAGAAATGTGAAATGTGATATACAAAACAGTATCACTTGGTTCAGAGCTCTAAAATGGAGTCAAGAAGCCACTCTATTACTACCTACACAACATGCAATCCTGCAGAAAAAAAAAAAAAAAAAAGGAACAGGAACTTGCCTTGAACCTTTGAACTGGGCTAAACTACAATGCCCACATCTTAGAAAGCAGCTGAATTTCATCAGCACTGCAACTCCTGCATAGCAACAACCAATGTACCATGGACTCATGTACTAAGCCAGCCACCTCCACCAATGATAATTCTTTCAAAACAACTTGTGCAATCACTCTCGGCATCCTTTGAAAAATTCCTACTCTCCTTCCTCTCTTTGGAAAAGAATTTGGCTCTTAGCCAAATCTGTGTCTCTCAAACTGCAACTTTAAAGACCTCAAATGCCTAGTCTTACTGCATTGCACTCTGGTGTTTTGACCCTTCTTACCTGACATATAGTTACATCTCTATTTCTAGTTGTATTGATTTTTTTTTTTTTTTTAAGATAGTGTCTCACTCTGTCACCCAGGCTGGAGTACAGTGATGCTGTCAGGGCTCACTGCAGTGTTGACCACCTGGGTTCAAGTGATTCTCCCGCCTCAGCCTCCTGAGTAACTGGGGCTACAGGCATGCACCACCATGCCTGGCTAGTTTTCTTATTTTTTGTAGAGACATGGTTTTACCATGTTGCCCAGGCTGGTCACAAACTTCTGGGTTCAAGAGATCCACCTGCCTTGGCCTCCCAAAGTGCTTGTATTACAGGTGTAAGACACTGTGCCTGGCCTTGTATCAACTTTTTGATAGTACCTCTTGGGCAGAATGTAAATGTGAGTAATATAGACTCAGCATGGTAGAGAAATGATATATGGAAGAGTGATATTACAGAGACAGGATAGATTATTCAATAAATGGCTCTGGGACAATATGCCCTATTCAAAAATCAGTTGCTGGTGAATCAAAATTTTATTTTAAAACTTTATTTTAAATAAAATTTTGTTTATCATATATATAAGCATCTGCATGGAATTTTTCCCATGTTTTTAAGTGTTTGAGGGTACACAGTAGATACACATATATTTATGGGGTACATAAAATATTTTCTACAGGCATGCAATGCATAATAGTCACATCAGAGTAAATGGGGTAGCCATCCCCTCAGGCATTTATTCTTTATATTATAAACAATCCAATTGTACTCTTTTAGTTATTTTGAAATGTGCAACTTAATTATTTTTGACTACAGTCACCCTGTAGTGCTAGCAAATACTAAGTCTTATTCATTCTTTCAAACTATTTTTTGTACCTGTTAACTATGCCCAACTCCCACCCGCCCAGGACCCCATTACCCTTTGCAGCCTCTGGTAGCCATCCTTCTACTCTCTATGTCCATAAGTTCACCTGTTTTGATTTTTAGCTCCCACAGATAAGTGAGAACATGCAAAATTTTTCTTTCTCTGCCTGCCTTATTTCACTTAACATCATGACCTCAAATTCCATCCATGTTGTTGCCAATTACAGGATCTTATTCCTTTTTTATGGCTGCACAGTACTCCATTGTTTATATGTGCCATATTTTCTTTATCCATTTATCTGTTGATGGAGACTTAGGTTGCTTCCAAAGCTTGACTATTATGAATAGTGCTGCAATAAACATGGAAACCTTGATACACTGATTTCCATTCTTTTGTGTATATACCTAGGGGTGGGATTGCTGGATCATAAGGTGGCCCTATTTTTATTCTTTCTGAGGAACCTCCAAAGTGTTCTCCATAGTGATTATACTAATTTCCATTCCCACCAACAGTGTACGAGGGTTCCCTATTCTCTCCATTCTTGACAGCATTTGTTGTTGCCTGACTATTGGATAAAAGCCATTTTAACTGGGGTGAGATGATATCTCATTGCAGTTTTTGTTTTGATTTTTGATGATTAATGATGTTTAGCACCTTTTCATATGCCTGTTTGCCATGTGTATGTCTTCTTTTGAGAAATGACTATTCAGATCTTTTGCCCATTTTTAAATCAGTTTATTAGATTTATTCCTATAGAGTTGTTTCAGCACCTTATATATTCTGGTTATTAATCCCTTGTCATATAAGTAGTTTGTAAATATTTTCTCCCATTCAGTAGGTTGTCTCTTCACTTTGTTGATCACTTGCTGTGCAGAAGCTTTTTAACGTGATGTCATCCTGTTTGTCTATTTTTGCTTTGGTTGCCTGTGCTTGTAGAGTATTACTTAATAAATCTTTGCCCAATTCAATATCCTGGAGATTTATCCCAATGTTTTCTTTTATTATTTTTATAGTCTGGGAGCTTACATTTAAGACTTTAATCCATTTTGATTTGATTTTTGTATATGGTGAGAGGTAGGGGTCTACTTTCATTCTTTTGTGTATGGATATCTAGTCTTCCCAGCACCATTTATTGAAGAGAATGTCCTTTTACCCAATCTATGTTCTTGACACGTTTGTCAAAAATGAGTTCGCTGTAGATGTGTGAATTTATCTCTGTGTTCTTTATTCCATTCCACTGATCTATGTGTCTATTTTTATGCCAGTACCATGCCATATTGGGTATTTCTCTGTAGTATAATTCGAAGTCGGGTAATATGATTTCTCCAGTTGTGTTGGTTTTGCTGAGGATAGTTTTGGCTATTCTGGGTCATTTGCAGTTTCATATAAGTTTTGGGATTCTTTTTCCACTTCTGTGAAGAATGTCATTAGTATTTTGATAGAGGTAGCATTGAATCTATAGATTGCTTTGAGTAGTATGGACATTTTAACAATATTGATTCTTCCGATCTATGAATATGGAGTATATTCCCATTGTTTTATGATCTCCTCTATTTCTTGTATCAATGTTTTAAAGTTTTTCTTATAGTGATCTTTCACTTCTTTGGTTAATTAAGAGGTGTATTTTTTTATTTGTAGCTACGGTAAATGAGATTACTTTTTTGATTTCTTTCTCAGATGTTTCACTGTTAGCATATAGAAATGCTACTACTTTTGTATGTTGATTTTGTTTCCTGCAACTTTATTGAATTTATTTATTATTTCAATTAGTTTTTTTTTTTTTGGTGGCGTCTTTAGGTTTTTTCCAAATATAAGGTCATATCATCTTCAAATAAAGATGATTTAACTTTTTCCTTTCCAATTTAGATGTATTTTATTTCTTTCTCTTGTCAGATCATTCAAGCTATGACTTCCAGTACTATGTTGAATATTAGTGATGAATGTGGGCATCTTTGTAGCATTCCCAATCTTAGAGGAAAAGCTTACAGTTTTTCCCCATTCAGTATGATACTCTATATGGGTCTGTTGTGTACGGCTTTTATTATATAGAGGTATGTTGCTTTCATACACAGTTTTTGAGGGTTTTTACCATGAAGAAATGTTGAAATTATCAGATGCTTATTCAGCATCAATTGAAATCATTATATGGAGGCCAGGAGCAGTGGCTCACATTTATAATCCTGGCACTTTGGGAGGCCGAGACAGGCGGATCACTTGAGGTCAGGACCAGCCTGGCCAACATGGTGAAACCCCGTCTCTACTAAAAATACAAAAATTAGCTGGGTATGGTGGCGCACACCTGTAATCCCAGCTACTTGGGAGGCTAAGGGAGGAGAATCGCTTGAACCCAGGAGGCAGAAGTTGCAGTAAGCTGAGATTGTGCCATTGCCTTCCAGCCTGGGGCACAGAGTGAGACTCCACATTAAAAAAAAAGAAAGAAAGAAAGAAAAAAAGAAAAAGAAATGATTATATGGTTTTTGTCCTTCAGCCTGTTGATATGATGTATCACATTAATTGATTTGCATGTGTTGAACCATCATTGCATCCTTGGGGTAAATTTCATGTAGTCATGATGAATGATCTTTTTAATGTGGTAATTAATTCCATTTGCTAATATTTTGTTGAGGATTTCTGCATCAATATTCATCAGTCATATTGGCCTATAGGTTTCTTTTTTTATATGTGTTTATCTGGTTTTGGTATCACGGTAATACTGGCCTCATTGAATAAGGTTGAAAGTAGTCCCTCCTCTTCTGTTTTTGGGGATACATTGAGTAGGATTGACATTATTTCTTCTTTAAAAGTTTGGTAGAATTCAGCAGTGAAACCATCAGGTCACTGGCTTTTCTTTGCTGGGAGACCTTTTATTACAGCTTTGATCTCATTACTGGTTATTGGTCTGTTCCGGTTTTGGATTTCTTTATGGTTCAATCTTGGTAGGTTGTATGTGTCTAGAAACTGGTCCATTTCTTATAGATTTCCAATTTATTGGCATATAGTTGCTCATAGTAGCCACTAATGATCCTTTGAAGTTCTGCAGTATCAGTTATAATGTCTCCTTTTTCATCTCTGATTTTATTTATTTGGGTCTTCTCTCTTTTTTTCTTAGTCTGGCTAAAGGTTTGTCAATTTTGTATAACTTTTCAAAAAAACAACTTTTTGTTTCTTGATCTTTTATATTTTTTATTTCAATTTCATTTATTTCTGCTCATATTATTATTTATTTTCTTCTACTAATTTTGGGTTTGGTTTACCCTTGGTTTCCTAGTTCTTTAAGATGCACTGTTGGATTGTTTATTTGAAGTTCTTCCTCTTCTTTGACTTAGGCTAAACACTTCCCTCTGATTACTGCTTTCATTGTGTCCTATCGGTTTTCGTATGTCATGTTTCCATTATCATTTTCTTCAAGAAATCTTTCAATTTCCTTATTTTCTTCACTGACTCGCTGGTCATTCAGGAGTATATTATTTAATTTCCATGTGTTTGTATGGTTTCCAAAATTCCTCTTGTTATTGATTTCTAGTTTTATTCCATTGTGGTCAGAGAAGATGCTTGATATGATTTTAGTTTTTTTGAATGTTATAAGAGTTCTTGGCCGGGTGTGGTGGCTGACAGCTGTAATCCCAGCACTTTGGGAGGCCGAGGTGGACGGATTGCCTGAGGTCAGAAGTTTGAGACCAGCCTGGTTAACATGGCGAAATCCTGCCTCTACTAAAAATACAAAAATTACCTGGGCATGGTGGTGCATGCCTGTAATCCCAACTACTCGGGAGGTTGAGGCAGGAAAATCGTTTGAACTCAGGAGGTGAAAGTTGCAGTGAGCCAAGATTGTGCCATTGCACTCCAGCCTGGACAATAAGAGTGAAACTCTGTCTCAAAAAAAAAAAAAAAAAAAAAAAGAGTTTTTTGTGGTCTAAATATGGTCTATCCTTGAGAAAATCTATGTGCTGAGGAAAGATGGTATATTTTACAGATGTTGAATGAAATGTTCTGTAAATATGTATTAGGTTCATTTGGTCTACAGTTCAGATTCATTCTGATGTTTCTTTGTTCACTTTCTGTTTGGAAGATCTCTCCAGTGCTGACAGTAGGGTATTAAAGTCTCCAGCTATTATTGTACTGGGGTCTATTTTCTCTCCTTAGCTCTGATACTATTTGCCTTACATATCTGGGTGCCCCAGTGTTGGGTGCATATATATTTACAATTGCTATATCCCATTGCTGAATTGGCCCCTTTATCATTAAATACTGTCCTTCTTCATCTCTTCATATTGTTTTTGTTTTGAAATATGTTTTTTTCTGATGTAAGTATAACTACTCCTGCTCTTTCTTGGTTTCCATTTGCATGCAATATCTTTTTTCATCCCTTTATTTTTAGTCTATGTGTGTCTTTATAGGTGAAATGTGTTTCGTATAGTCAACCAAGCATTGTGTCTTGTTTTTTTTTGTTATCCATTCAGCCACTCTATTGGACTGTTTAGCCCATTTACATTCAATGTCATTATTGGTAAGTAATGACTTCTGCCTTGTTGTTATTTGTTTTCTGGTGGTTCTGTGGTCTTCTCTTCCTTCTTCCCTTCCTTCCTGTATTCTATTCAGGGAAGACGATTTTCTCTGGTGGTTTTAATTTGGTGATTTTGGTTTTTTGTCTATTCATTATATGTATTTGATTTGAGGTTACCATGAAGCTTGCAAGTACAATCTTAGAATCCATTATTTTAAGCTGATAAGAACTTAATACTGCTTGCATAAACAGAGACAAAAAGAAACCTAATAACAATCCTACATCTTAACTTACCCCCAACTTTCTACATTTTTGTTGTTTCTATTTATATCTTATTGTACTATGTCTTGAAAAGTCGTTTTAGTTATTATTTTTGATTGGTTTATCCTTTAGTCTTTCTACATAGGAAGAGTTCACTCACCATAGTCACAGTGTTATAATATTATGCGTTTTTATATACTTATTATTGCCATTGAGTTGCATACCTTCAGATGATTTCACCTTGATCATTAACATCATTTTCTTTCCGATTGAAGTACTTCCTTTAGCATTTCTTGTAGGAAAGCTCTGGTGTTGATGAAATCCCTCAGCCTTTGTTTGTTGGGAAAGTATTTCTCCTTCAGATTTGAAGGCTATTCTTACTGGATGTACTATTCTAGGATAAAAGATTTTTTCCTTTAGCACTTTAAATATGTCATGCCACTCTCTCCTGGCCTATAGGGTTTTCACTGAGAAATCTGCTGCCAGATGTATTGGGGCTTCATTGTATGTTATCTGTTTCTTTTATCTTGCTGCATTTAAGATCCCTTCTTTATCTTTGACCTTTGGGAGTTTGATTATTAAATGCCTGGAAGTAGTCTTTTTGGGGGTTAAATCTGCTTAGTGTTCCATAACCTTCTTGTAATTGATTGTTGATCTCTCTCTCTAGGTTTGGGAAGTTCTCTGTAATTGTCCCTTTTAATAAACTTTCTAACCCTCCTCTTTCTCTGTCTCCTCTTTAAGGCCAAAAACCCTTAGATTTGCCATTTCAAGGCTATTTTCTATATCCTGTAGGCATGCTTCATTGTTTTTTATTATTTTCTGTGTCCTGTGACTGTGTACTTTCAAATAGCCTGTCTTCAAGATCGCTAATTATCTCTTCTGCCTTATTAATCCTGCTATTAAGAGAATCTAATGCATTCTTCAGTATGTCAACTGCATTTTTCAAGTCCAGAATTTCTGCTTGATTCCTTTTATTTATTTCTGCCTCTTTGTTAAATTTATCTGATACAATTCTGAATTTCTTCTCTGTGTTATGTTAAATTTCTTTGAGTTTCCTCAACACAGCTATTCTGAATTTTCTGTCTGAAAGTTCATGTCTCTGCTTCTCCAGGATTGGTCCTTGGTGCCTTATTTAGTTCATTTGGTGAGGTTCTTTTCCTGGATGGTGTTGATGCTCTTGGATGTTCATCTGTGTCTGGGCATTGAAGAGTTAGGTATTTATTGTAGTCTTCGATGTCTGGGCTTGTTTGTACCAATCTTTCTTCGGAAGGCTTTCCAGGTATTCAAAAGGACTTGAGCGTTGTGATCTAACGCATATCTGCATTAGGGGAAGCCCAAGCCCTGTAACTCCGTGGTTCTTGGAGACTCATAGAGGTACTGCCTTGATGGTCTTGAATAAGATCTGAAAGATTTCTCTGAATTACCAGGCAGAGACTCTTGTTCTCTTCCTTTACATTTCCCCCCAAAAAATGGAGTCTCTCTCTCTGCTCTGAGCTACCAGGAGCTAGGGGTGGAGTGATATGAGCATCCCTGCACCCACCACCACTAGAACTGCACTGGGTCAGACTTGAAGCCAGCACAGCACTAGGTGTAGGTGTTGTCCAAACTTGCTATAACCACTACCTGGCTACCGCCTACATTTGCTCAAGGCCCTGGGACTCTACAATCAGCAGTTGGTAAAGCCAGCTAGCCTCTTGCTCGTCTCTTCAAGGCAGCAAGCTCCCCTGGGCCACAGGCAGGTCCAGAGGTGCTATCCATCCAGGAGCTGGAGACTGGAGTCAAAAACCTTAGAAGTCTACCTGGTGTTCTACTGTACTGTGTTTGAGCTGGCACTCAAACCAGGAGATGCAGCCTTTTCCACTGTTTCCTCCCCTTTCCAAAGTCAGAGGAGCCTCACCACATAGCCAGTGCCACCACAGGTCATGGGACCTACTGCCAGAGTACCGCAGATGTTCCCTTAAGGCCCCAAAGGATCATCAGTTAATGTGTGGTGAATGCTGCCTGGCCTAGGACTCAGGTTTTGGGGCAGTGGGCTCCCCACTGGCCCAGGGCAGGTCCAGGAATGCCATCAAAGAGTCAAGTCCTGGAATAAGGAATCCCAAGAGCCTGCTTGGTATTCTGCCCCACTGTGCCCAAGCTGGTTACCTGATTTGGGATTCTTATGAATATGCTTTTTCGTTTTTTGTATGGATGTTAAATTGGTGTCTTTGTGGGTGGGATGGTTGGTGGAGCATTTTATTTGGCCATCTCGCTCTGCCCCTCTCCCATTTTTGGGATTAAAATTTTAACGTGACAAAACAAATTTTAAAATGTAAAACATACCATGGGAATATATCTTTACAAACTCACACTAAGAAAGTATTTCTTAAGACACATAAAGCAATGACAATAAAATAATAACTTTGAATTCATTAAAATTGACTTTTGTTCACAGAAAAAGATAACCCATAATCTGTCATTGGATTAAGAGTGTTTAAAAAAAATAAGCAAAAAGCAAAATAAAGACAAATTAAAAAGACAAGTCAAACTAGGAGAGGATATTTGCAACAAATAGGCCTGTCGAAACATTAATATCTAGAATACATAAAGAACTCCTACAAATCAATAAAACAAACAATTGAATAGAAAACTGGGTAAAAGTCGTGAACAAACATTTCGCAGAAGGTGAAAAATGAATGTCATATAACCATGTAAAAAGATCTTCATCTTAATTAATAAATTAATAATCAGAGGAATACAAATATAAATTTATATCCACTAGCTTGTCAAAAATTAAGAAGTCTGATAATATCAAATGTTTTTCAGCATGAATATCATTAGGAAGTACTGGTGGGAGTATGTACACATATAAACACTTTGGAAAACAATTTTTTAGTTCATTTTTCATTAAGAATACCCCAGCTTTATGTGAAGACTCACGAGTTTATCTTCTGTCCTGCCACAGTCATTGTATTCTAACCCCACATTTTTTTTTTAACTGAGATTGGCAAGCATGACAGCCAGAGCTTCAGCTCCGGCTCTAGCTTACACCAGTGGTTTTCAATTTCATTTGGTTCATCCCCTGGGAATTGCTCTTATTTGCTTTTGAGCTCAGCTAACACTTTTGAGATGTTAGGAATAGTTTATCCAACATTTTTCTGGTGGTTTTTGCTGTGGTACATTGTAAATTATTTTTTCAATCTCTTACATGAAATTGGTCTTTTCCTTTTTCTAACTTCTACTTTGGTCAATTTTTGTTATCATATACTAAAAGGAAATCAGTAAGCCCTCTCTGTTTTCAGATCTGCTGCTAAACACATGTATGTAATTATTTACTTATAATTCTCACTATATATTTTATATGCGTTTACATCTTCTTTCTGCTTGCATATTTTGTTAATTTTTGGTTTCTCTACTTTTTTTCTTAATCTTGCAAAGGGTTTAGCTAATTTACAGGTATTTTCAATGAAAGAGCATTTGCATTTTATGCTATGAACTAACATTTTTGTTTCTTAATTCATTAATTTTAACTTTTACATTTCTGAATTGCTTTTTCACTGTTCTTTTTCTAATATTTCAGATGAATAATTAATTTGTTAATCATATTATTTTATTAAATTGAAGATATTTAAGGCTATGACTTTTCCTCTCAGAATGTATTTTGTGGCTTAAATTACTCCCATTGCTTTCTGAACAGTTTTCAATTTTTTTCTTTGATCCAAAGTTTATTTATAAATGTGTTTTTAATATAAGCAGATAAGGGCCACCTTTATATTATTATTTTATTTAAATTGGATCTGTAAATTATATTTACAGATTAAATATAATCTGTAAGGGAACTACTTTTAAAATTCTGTTTCATCTTTCTTTTTGGACCAAATCCTGATTGATATTTTAAATATTCCATTGCTTTCTCCCTTTTCCTCAAAAATAGTATGCTCATCAATCCACACATACCTATTAACTCAAGTTTATTGATTGTGTTATTTAAATCCTCTATGTATCAGACAGGAATTGTTTTCAGCTGCTAGAAAGAAAACCAACACAACAGTAATTTCAACAAGAAAGATATTTATTTTCTTTCTTAAGCACACACAAAACAAATCTGGCAACAGATAGTCCAGGAAAGATATGCCAGCTCTATGATGTCATTAACAATCTGGATTCCTTTCAGCTTTGCAATCTTGAATTCTATCTTGTATCCTCAAAGTTGCTTCATGGTCATGAGATGGCTGTTGCAATTTCAGCCATCATATCCAACATTATGGACAGAAGAAATAAAGGGAAGGGGCAAAAGACATTTTCCAGGTGAGTCAGCCTTCTTTACGTATCTCTCCTAAAACCTCACTCAATAATTTCTGTTTATAAATCAATGACCTCCCTTCACTCTCTTTAGCTGATATGTTGTTTACTGAATGTAGGTTTATGTTTATGTTTATTAGAGTCTTGACTTTTACAATTATATAATGTTCTTATTTGTCCTGTTTAGTGCTTTTAACTTTAAATTCCACTTGCATCTTTTTTTATTTGCACTTGCCTAATATTTTTGGCCAACCTTTTAAGTTAAATACGTATCAATTTATTTAAGTGTATTTTTAATCTCCTGTCTCTGTAGTTTAACAAGAGAGATCAGTCCATTCAAATATAATGTAAAGTATCACGTGTTACTTTGTTTTACAGCTTGCTTTATATTTACTATTTTTTTGTATTGCTGTTTGCTATTTTTCCTTTCTTCTAATACACATATTTCTTTACTATTTACTTAGAATAGCATATCAAATGTGGCCTCCATCAAAATGTTCTATTTCTTCCCCATTTTTTTCCAATGCAAGTAAGATAAAACACTTAGAATACTTTTACCTCACCCTACCCTCGTCTCCTTATCCTTTAAAAAGGCCTTTATCTCTCCTTACCTCCCATCTTTCAGCCTAACCTCTATATTTGATGCAGGAACAATTGGATATCTATTTGAAAAAAATTGAAGCTTGACCCACACCATCAATTTTATAGAAAAGTTAAACTGAAATGGATAAGGCCAAGCATGGTGGCTCACACCTGTAATCCTAGCACTTTGGGAGGCCAAGGTGGGCAGATCATTTGAGCTCAGAAGCTCAATACCAGCCTAGGCAACATGGTAAAACCCTGTCTTTACCAAAAAAAAAAAAAAAAAAAAAAAAACCCACAAAAATTAGCCAGGTGTGGGGACGTGCACCTATAGTCTTAGATATATAGGAGGCTGAGGTGAGAGGATCTCTTGAGCACAGGAGACAGAGCTTTCAGGGAGCCGAGATCGCACCACTGCACTCCAGCCTGGGTGGCAGAGCCAGACCCCGTCTCAAAAAAAAAAAAAAAAATATATATATATATATATATATATATATAAAATAAAAAAGAAAGAAAAGAAAGAAAGAAAAGAAAAAATAGATTTAACATTTTAAAAATTGAAATGAATGATAAACCTATATCTAAAATCAAATCTATAAAACTTCTAGAATATAATATAGGAAAGAGACCTTTACCATCTTGAGGTAAGTAAAGATTCTATTAGGTAGAACACATAAAGCCCAATCTATAAAGAATAAATAAATTGTACTGCATCAAAACAGAATATTAAGAGAAACAAACAACCTTTTAAAAATGGGCAAAAGATTTTTGGGCAGTTTACTGTAGAAGATAAATACACGAATTTAACATGCTACTCATCGGGAAAATACAAATTAAAACCCATATGTGGTATCACTTCACACCTATCGGGCTGGCAATTTTTTTAAAATGACAATGCCCAGTGCTGGAAAAAATGTTCAGCAACATATATTGCTGGTGGCAATGCAGAATAGCCACTTTCAAAAATCAGCTAGCAATTTCTCGTAATAGTAAGCACACCATTACCATATAACCCAGCAATCCTGCTTCTGTACATTTACCTGAGAGAATTAAAAACTTGTATTTACACACATATTTCTATGCAAATTTTTATGCCAGGCTTATTCATAATCTTCTAAAAGGGAAAACAACCCAGTGTCTTCTAAGCAACGATTAAACTGTGGTACATGTCCATATATGCACATAATGCACTACTACTCAGCAATACAAAGTAACAAATTACTGACACATGAAACAACATGGACAAAGTTCAAAAGCATTTTTCTAAGTACACAAATTCAGACTCCAAAGGAAACATATTGTATATGATTCCATTAATGAGACATTCTGGGAAAGGTAAAACTATAGGGAAAGAAAGCAGGTAAGTCTTTGCCAGGGGCTAGGTACGAGAGGGAGAGACTGTGGTTATACAACTGTGATGATTTATCGAAACTCATAGAACCATATCAAAGCCTGTAAATTGTACTTTATGTAAATTACGCTTCAATGAAAATGACAAAAAAAATCCAAAATAACTCAATTTTGCACTCTGTGGTTACCTCATGATCAATGCAGTGATAAGGCACCAAGTCTGTTCCTTCCAAATAATCTAGTGAATAGAGTTCATAAAATCCTCAAGAATGGTGTATAGTTTTGTCAGAACCATGAGAGGTCAACTAGAAGTTGAAATTCCTACTCAGACTTGGGTGGGGCCAATGCCAATAATATATTCTTCAGGAATTTAACTGCCTCAGATGAACTATTTTCTTCTGGCTGGTAATACTAGCAGTTCTCAGTTTGCATGTCCAATCAGCACCTGTTTTCAGCAGCAATTTAACTTGGGGGCAGGGCTCAGTCAAGCCTGTCTCCCCAGAGTTGCTTTCTGAAAAGGTTTTTTTCTAATTCTATGTTTTCCTTGTGCCTGCAGTCAGACTCTTTGAGCTCTGAAGCTAGGCAGTGCAGCTTTTCTTCCACAGGTCTCTCTGATTTCCTTTGTCTATCTGACTCATGGCATCCTTCATTGTGGTTGGTTCTCGCTGTTCATGCAGGAGGAGCTCATTGTGACCTGACAGTGATAGGGAGGCAGAAGATCTCCTATGCCTTGCTCAGTTTATTCCTGTTCGGTGTGCCTAATGCCAGAACTACCACTGTACTGTTAATACTGTAGATTTCCCTCCTGTCCAATAATACTGTGCACTTAACAACCCCTCCCATCTTTTACAATCTGCACTTTCCCAACTTTTATTAGACAGTCCAAATTTTCCATTTGCCAGCTCAGATACCACAGCCTCAAGCCAAGATTTTAAGTCTAAGAAAAAGAAAATAAAAGAAAAGCAAACAAACTATTCTTTTCCCAAGACTTGTGGCCTTGGGAAAAAGTATTCGGTAACTATCTGGGCTTATTGAAAACATCCTAGCTCCAAATGCTAATGCTGAAAAATTAATTTCTTCTGAATAATTAGTTGGTCAGTTTCCATGAATAATAACAGTGTGTTTAAAATGTAGCTTACCACTTCAGGAGGTTGAGGTAGGAAGATAGCTTGAGGCCAGGAGTTTGAGACCAGCTTGGGCAACATACCAAGACCCCATCTCTACAAATAAATAATAATAATAATAATAATAATAAAGACCTTGTCCCAGTGCAATCAATTCCTTGCCTCCTCGGTATGCCAGCTTTATGAATGCTTTTACTGGTTCTTTCATATGGAGAACTCCAGCAGGAGGCCATGGGTTCTGCAGCCAGGATTCATTCTAAAAACCTGATAATATAAGATATTTAGTATCAGTCCTCCTGTCCATGCAGGCCTCTGTTCTTGAACCACATTTGCTGGATCTTTCTATACATTATTTCTTAATAGGCCTCCCATTCCTTCTATTCCTAAAAAAAATAGACTTATTGCAGATCATTCTACCAGCAGTTTTGTGGACATGCCAAAATTCCAGCTGTGAAAATACCTTAGGCTCATACTAGTACATTTGGATCTCATTCATTCTAATTACAGTTGCTGTTTTTTCTATGTAAATACTTATTTTGTCATGTAATAATTTTTCCTCCAGCATTCCCTTAATTTTTTTGGTGTTTGTTTGTGTGTTTGTTTGTTTGAGACAGAGTCTGGCTCTGTCACTCAGACTGGAGTGCAGTGGTGGAGAACCTCCGCCTCTCCAGCTCAAGTGATCCTTCTACCTCAGCCGCCTGAGTAGCCGGGATGACAGGCACACACCACACCACCACACCTGGCTAATTTTTGTATTTTGTTGTAGAGATGTGGGTCTTATCATGTTGCCCAGACTGGTCTCAAGCTCCTAGGCTCAAGCAATCCATCTGCCTCACCCGCCCATAGTGCTGGGATTACAGGTGTGAACCATTGTGCTCAGCTCCCCTTAATTTTTTTAATGAGGAAATGTTGGAAGAAAAATTATTTTCCTTTTTATTTTAGAATAATTTTCAATTTACAAAAAAGGTACAAAGCTAATACAGAGTTCTCATATAACCTCCACCCCTCACCCCTCACCCAGTTTCCCCTAATGTTAACACTTTATATTAGCATGTCCGCAATTGGTGGGGTCTTGGTCTCTCTGACTTCAAGAACAAAGCCGCAGACCCTCACGGTGAGTATTACAGTTCTTAAAGATGGTGTGTCCAGAGTTTGTTCCTTCTGATGTTCGGACATGTCCCGAGTTTCTTCCTTCTGGTGGGTTTGTGGTCTTGCTGACTTCAGGAGGGAAGCCACAGACCCTCGTGGTGAGTGTTACAGCTCATAAAGGCAGCACAGACCCAAAGAGTGAGCAGCAGCAAGATTTATTGCAAAAAGCAAAAGAACAAAGTTCTGTAGCCTGGAAGAGGACCCAAGGGTTGCCACTGCTGGCTCCGGTGGCCCGCTTTTATTCCCTTATCTGGCCCCACCCACATCCTGCTGATTGGTCCATTTTTACAGAGAGCTGATTGGTCCGTTTTGACAGAGTGCTGATTGGTGCGTTTACAAACCTTTAGCTAGACACAGAGTGCTGGTTGGTGCGTTTACAATCCTTCAGTTAGACACAAAGTTCTCCAAGTCCCCACCTGATTAGCTAGACACAGAGTGCTGATTGGTGCATTTACAATCCTTTAGCTAGACACAGAGTGCTGATTGGTGCATTTACAAACCTTTAGCTAGACAGAAAAGTTATCCAAGTCCCCACCCATCGCAGAAGCCCAGCTGGCTTCACCTCTCACTGGCACTCGCTGCCAGACTTTGCTGGCACCTAGCCCTGGCACTCTGGCAGCCCAGAGGGAGCTCAACCCAGACAACCAAGAGGAAAAGAGGGGAAGCAACAAAGAGAAGGAGACCCGCCATCATGGCCAATGACCCCATGAAGAGAGAAAGGCAGTCCACCCACGGGACCCAGGCTCTGATCAAGCCCAGCAGGCACCAGGGGCCCGCAGAGTCCCTGCCCACCTGGAACCCATGCCTGCCCACGATTGCTGTGTGCAACCTGGGCTCCCACCAGTGCTTCTCCCTCCACACCTCTACATGAGCAGAGGGAGCCAGCTCCGGCCTTGGCCAGCCCCAGAGAGGGGCCCCCACAGGGCAGCGGTGGGCTGAAGGGCTCCTGGAGCGTGGCCAGAGCAGACACGGAGGCTGAGGAGGCCCCGGAGGGACAGCGAGCAAGGGCTGCTAGCACGTTGTCACCTCTCATTAGCATGTTACTTTGTCACAACTAAGAAAGCAACATTTGTATGTTACTATTAACTAAACTGCAGATTTTTTTCAGATTTTGCTCATTTTTTCACTACCTTCCTTTTTCTCTTCCAGTATCTAATCCAGGATACCACATTGTGTTTTGTCAGTATGTCTTTTTAGTCTCCTTTGGTCTATTGACATTTTTCAGTCTTGTCACTTTAATTTTTAAATGATTGGATTTTTGTTGTTGTTGTTGTTGTTGTTTTTGGAGACAGGGTCTTGCTCTGTTGCTCAGGTGGGAGTACGGTGGTGCAGTCTTGGCTCACTGGAACCTCTGCCTCCCGGTCTCAGGTGATCCTTCCACCTCAGCCTCCTGAATAGCTGGGACTACAGCCTCCTGAGTAGCTGGGACTACAGGCACATACCACTATGCCTGGCTAATTTTTTTTTTCTTTTTTTTTTTTTTTTTTTGGTACAGACGATGTCTCCCCATGTGGCCCAGGCTATGGTTAGGATATTTTTATGTCAGTTCGACAGGAATGATCTGAGGCCTGCTCTGCCGAGGTACTACAATTTGTGAAAAATGTTATTTCCCACTAATTCTAAAAAGGCATATTTGTCAACAGAGAGGAGCAAGAAAGCTCTAGAATGTTGCTTCATAATATAATCATGGATTATGCTACTGAGGTTGGATTTTCCTTTACTTCTTTAAAACAGGCAACCTTTTCATACAGACTTGGAGCAAACATCTCTGCACTTAAGCCATATCCTCTGCTCCGTCAACTAGTTTGCCATTTTGAGTAACGGGATGAAGGGTGCAGCGCTCACAGCAAGTTGCACGCCCAAGACCATCATCCCCTTCTTCCAAAAGAAATACAGTTCTGTTTAGGACAGAAAGGTGTCTGGCTACAATCCTCAGGCTTCCTTGTAGCTATGTGTGGTCAGGTAACATGGTCCTAGTCAATGAGATGTAAGCAGAAATCTACTGAATGTAGATTTCTGAATGCAGGAAGAGCAAATATTTTCCTGATTATTATTTTTAAAGGAGCAGCTGGCATATGCCTTTTGCACTCTGTTCTTAAACCCTTTTTCCTGCATAAAATGTAAATTCATGGTCTAGAGAAAGAGCAGTCAACTTCCCAGCATGGGAATTTCAAGGAGGATTAGTGGGAAGAAGGCACCACCAGACTATATCCTCACTGCCTGTCTCCAGACTTCTTGTTACATAAAAAGAATAAATAAAATAAAATAAAATAAAATAACCTCTTTACTTGTTTAAGTCAATATTTTTCAGGTTTAAGTAATATATAGTCAAATGTAACCAGATCAATAAACAGAGCCACACTTGTGACATGTACTGACCCAGTAAGTGCAGTAGACAGTGACAGTCGGTAACTACCTTAAATAATCTCTGAGAAAGATGTCAGGAGATTGGAGATAGACAATTCCACATTTCCACATTTCAAAAGAAACATACAGACCTCCAAACTCAATCAACTCCTGGAAAAATTCTAAACTCTATTCTTTCTAAACAGAGTCACACTTCTGAAAGACTTTGTTTACTGCCCTTCAGGTAAAAGTTCACTTAACTTTGGCAGTTCATTGAGCCCAAATTAATGCTCAAGCCAAGGTCCATTGCAGCTTAGAAATATTTCTCTGCTTCAGTATTAAGCGCTCTCTTAAAGCACTCCTTGATATCAGAACAAACTAGTCATAAGTGCTACTTCTCAGAGGCAAAATTTTGTGTGGGTTTGTGGATGATGAGGGCAATACATGCAGAGGGCTAGGTCCATAATTCAGTTTTAACATCGTTGAAAAGACATTTAATGTGTGCAGACACTGGTTGAGTTATTTACATAGATTATCTCATTTGATGTTCACAACACCTCCAATGAGATGCACGCTTTTATTATCCCCATTTTATGGATAAGGAAACTGAAGCACAGAGAGATCAAGTAACTTGTCCAAGAAGACTGGTTAAAGAAGAGCCTCATTCCTAATTCATAAAAACCTTAGAAATCTATCCTTTGGTTGGATCTGATAATCAAAATGAGTGATTGTGCCATAAGTCTCAAAACATCAAGGTTTATTGAGCCAGCTTGAGGGTGCACCCAGGAAAAATGTGAGTCACAGAAGCATCTGTGGCTGTGTTTTTCCCAAAGAAGTTAACAGGAGGTTTAGTATTTACACATTTTTCTTAAAAAATGAGGAGTGGCAGTGAGACAAATAATTATATATTTGTGAGACTTTAGTGTCCAGTAAATCCACACTTACATAAAACAAGGTTAACATTTGAAGAAAAAGGGCATGGAGAAAGCAAATTTCTTGGGGAGAGGTAAATAAATGATTAATCTCATCTTGTCTTTGTTCTGTACCTGGGACAATAATCTAGTAGTCTTTCGAAAGGGCTGGTTTCTGTTTAGCCCTTAGGAAATAAAACCTATGACTATTAGTGAGGGAGGGAGTACAATGAGGTGTGTCCAATCTCTCATCCTGTCATGGCCATGAATTCAGCTTTCAAGGTTTCTCTGCAGTTCTCCTGGCCAAGAGGGGGTCTGTTCATTCAGATGAAGGCTTAGAATTTTACTTTTATTTCTCAGATCCATCTGTGCAGCTCAGGGAAACTACTAAGGCTCCCACCTCCTTGAAAATTGCCATTTTCTCATGTTACTGGTCACTGATGCCTTGGTTTAATGCTTTTTCTTTTTCTTTTTCCCTTCTTAAACTTTTTTTTAGAGACAGGGTCTTACTTTGTTGCCCAAGCTGGGGTGCAGTGGCCTGATCATAGCTCACTGTAGCCTCAAACTCCCCACCTGGAGTGATCCTCCCACCTCAGCCTCCTAAGTAACTGAGACTATAGGCATGCACCACCATGCCAGGCTAATTTTCTAACTTCTTATAGAGTGGTGGGGGGTGCAGAGGGAAGTCTCACTATGTTGTCTAGGCATGGCTCAAACTCCTGGCCTCAAGCAGTCTTCTTAACTTGGCCTCCCACTGGGATTACAGGAATGAAACTGGCACTTTGAGTTTACAGAGACAACATCCCCTCCACATTTCATGTGACATATGTGCATAACAAATGGCAACCAGCAAAACTCTAGTACTTGGAATTTCAACAATGTTGAAACTGATCTTTGCTTTAATTCTTTGAATGGGTGGGCCTCAACATGACTCATTGTAGCCAGGTTGACGCCTGCTCTTCATAGTTGTTATCTATTAGTCTGGTTGTTTGCTTTGTACCTTAGATTCCATATAGGTTTGGTGCTCTATCAGAAATGCATATGACTGCAGGTTATTGAAAAGCCACTTTAGCAATACCTAATCAAACAGAGGTTTATTTTTCTCACATAAGTCTGGTGGTGGCTGGACACAATGGCTCATGCCTGTAATCCCAGCACTTTGGGAGGCCAAAGTGGGCAGATCGTTTGAGCTCAGGAGTTCGAGACTATCTTGGGCAACATGGTGAAATCCCGGCTCTACAGAAAAATACAAAATTAGTTGGGTGTGGTGACGAACACCTGTAGTCCCAGCTACTCGAGAGGGTGAGGTGGAAGGATGGCTTGCGATTCTCTTAACCACAGCCTCAAGGTTTCCCTAACTTTAGTTGTCACATCCATAACCAAGGCAGGCATTACAAAAGAGGATACAACATCAGCCAAATTTGTCCCCTTTTCTCAAAAAAGCAAAAGCTTTTCTAGAAACTTCCCTGTAAACTTATGTTTAGATCACAATTGCAAAAAAAGAAAAATAGTCATGTGGCCGCTATGGCTTCAGGGTTGGCTGGAAACTTGCATATTTAGGTTTTCCAGTCTCTAGGTTAGAGGCAGGCAAGAGAAAATAAGGCTGGGCATGGAAGTCAAGTTAGCCAAACCAGTGACTGTGACAGATTGCATGCTATTTGTTCTCAATGGATAAAGAGAAAATAATGTGATTATCTCATAACAAAATCAATACTAAAATGACCTTGAGGGTCAATACTTCTACTTGTACAGGCTTCTTGGTGATGTTTGGGCTCTGAATATCAGTCCTGACACTCGACTCCAAGCCAAGAAAGAAATTCCAACACAAATGTCTAATATTGAGCTCTGACATGTACAGAGCTTGGAAATGGCACTCCTTTCAACAACAACAAAACATTGAACAAACAGAAAAGCAATGATTTATCTTAGACCAAGAGATTTGAGGTCCCAGGGCAACCTGCCAGCACCAAATCTGGAGCAATAGGTGAATACAGAGAATCAGAGCAGAACTTAGATTTCCTGAAGCAGCAGCCACTGGAGCCAATTAGGTAGGAAAACTTAAATTGTGGTTTTGGTGAATTGCTTGCGACTGGGTGTGGGCTAGTTTGAAAGTTGAAAATTCCTGGGGGACAAATGGGTGGCAAAGGCTACACTTTCATGGGTTTTGCCTTCAGGAACCCCACCACTTTCTGACAGTGTAGATCAGAGAATTTCTGCTTCCTGTTTCCTGAAGGAAGAGCAGGAAGCAACCACTTTGAAATAGATTCAGAATATTCTTTATAACAAATGCCTGCCCTACAAGGGAAACTACCTTTCCAGAACCATTCTTGACCTAGGAAGGGACTATTAGCCGGTGCTAGTCCTTTCTAGCCTTCTTATCTCACCTAAAGGGAGAAAAAAAGCTAACAAATAATTCTGAAGATTGCAGCCCAGGAACTCAAATAAAAATCTGAAATTTAATCATCAATTATAGAACATTTCCCTTCCCTAACACCATGCCACTGCATCAACAGTGCTCCAGTATAATAGCAATAGATTACAATGAGAGAGCTGAGAAACCCAGACCATTTAAGAAGTTGATAGGGAAACGCAAAGACAGCAAAGGAGACAAAACCAAAGATACTGAACTAAAGCATCTGGCACCTACAGCTACAGCAAACATTAAACACCCCAACTCCTAACTGATTAACATAAAAACTCAAACTAAAACCTAATTACCTCAGTTCCTATTACCCAATACATTATACCTGACTTTCAACAAAAAATTGCAAGGAATGCAGAAAGGCAAGAAAAAACACAGTCTGTAAAGATAAAGCAAGCATAGGAACCAGACTTAAATATAACAGTGATTTTAGAATTATCAGAAAGTAAATTTAAAATAATTATAATTAATATGTTTAGAGCACTAATGGAAAAAGTAGATAACATGTAAGAACAAATGGGTAATGTAAGCAGAGAGAGAGAAAAAAAATCTCCAAGAAAGAATTTTAAAAATGATAGAAATTTTTTTAAAAAACAACTGTAACAGAAACACAAATACCTTTGATGGGTTCACCAGTAGACTGGAAAGAGCTGTGGGAAGAATCAGGGGAAAGAATCAATGAGATTTAAGATATGTTAATAGAAACTTCTGTTAATCAAGTTTATCCTAAAGCTGCCTCCTTACATATTTAAGTTTGGCCTAAAGGTTTTTCTGTACATCTTGAACTATAACAAGTGGAGGTATAAACTGACCACAGTTTATACCTGTGCCAATGACTGAGTTTTGACCAATCAAATGTAGCCAATTGTTTGAACCCTGTTTAAATAAAGTTAACACCAAGCTGTAACCAATCCAGTTGTTTCTGTACTTGACTTCTGATTTCTGTATGTCATTTCCCCTTTTTGTCTATAAATCTTCCATCACATGGCTGCACTGGAGTCTATGTGAATTTGCTGTGATTCTGGGAGCTGCCCGATTCACCAATCATTCATTGCTCAATTAAATTCCTTTAAATTTAATTTGGATGAAGTTTTTCTTTTAACACTTCCCAAACTGAAATGCAAAACTTAGAAATAAAAAAAGAAACAAAATATCCAAGAACTATAGAACAATTACTAAAGGTATAATATGCTTATATGAGAATACCAGAAGTAGGAGAGAAAGAAGCAGAAGAAATATATGAAATAATAAAGGCTGATAATTTTCCAAAATCAGTGACAGACACCAAACCACACATCCAGGAAGCTTAAAAGACACCAAGCAGGATAAATTAAAAAAAAAAAAAGTCCACACCTAGTCATATTATGTTCAAATCACAGAAAACTAAAGACAACCAGAAACATGAAAGAAGCTACAGAAGAGAAATTTACCTAAGGAGGAACAAGGATAAGAATTACATCAGAAATCTCATTGGCAACCATGCAAGAAAGAAGAAGGTAGTGTGAAATATTTAAAGTGTTGAAAGGAAAAAACTAGAATTCTGGATACAGTGAAATTATCCTTCAAAAGCGAAGAAGAAATGCTTTCTCAGACAAAGGCTGAATCTGTCACCAGTAGACCTGCCTTGAAATAAATGTTAAAAGAAATTTTTCGGACAGAAAGGAAATGACATAGGTCAAAAACTGAAATCTACGTAAAGAAAAGAAGAGCTTTCAAGAAGGAGTAAATGAGCATAAAATAAACTCTTTAATGTTCCTTAACCTTCATTGATCTAATAAATATAACTATTTTTTTCAAACTAATGATGTTTTGGGTGATTATAGTATATGGATAAGTGAAGTGAATAATAGCAAAATTATAAGGGACATAAGGGAGGAATTGGGAGTACTCTGTAATAAGGTACCTGTACTACCCATGAAGCACTATAGCGTTATTTGAAAGTGGACTTAATTAGATGTAAATATATACTGCAAATTCTAGGGAAACTACTACATTTTAAAAACTATAATCAATATCTAAGATCTCTTTTCTTGGAGAATAATATAAAATGCTCAATTAAAACCAGAGAAGGCAGAAAAACAGGAAAAGTTAAAAAAGAAACCAAGAACAAGTGAAATAAATGGAAAACAGTTAAAATATGGTATATATGAATCTAACTATATTATTATAATAATCAATTTAAATGTGAATGGTCTAAATACATAAATTAAAAAAATGAATACTGTCAGAATGAATTATTTTAAAAGACCCAATTATGTACTGTCTTCAGGAAGCCCAATTTAAATGTAAAGATATAGCTAGACTAAAAGTAAAGGGATAGGAAAAGATATACCATGATGACACTAATCAAAAGAAAGCTGAAGTAGCTATATTAATTTCAGACAAAGCGGACTTCAGGACAAGGACATTATCGGGTATAAAGAGGGGCATTACATACCGATAAAGGTGTTAATTATCCAAGAAAACATAAAAATCCTTATTGTGTATCCATCTAGCAACAGTGTCAAAATATATGAGGCAAAAGCAGACAGAACTGCAAAGAGAAACAGACAAAAGCACTGTCATATTTGGAGACTTCAACACCACTCTGTCAGTAATTTACAGATATAGCCAAAAAAGTCAGTAAGGATATAGTTGAACTGAACATCCTTATCAATCAACTTGATCTAATCAAGATCTATAGACTTTTGTGTGTGTGTGTGTGTGTGTGTGTGTGTGTGTGTGTGTGTGTGTGTGTCTCGCTCTGTCGCTCAGGCTTGGAGTGCAGTGGGCAATCTCTGCTCACTGCAAACCTCTGCCTCCCGGTTTCAAGCGATTCTCATCATGCCTCAGCCTCCTGAGTAGCTGGGATTACAGGAACACACCACCACACCCAGCTAATTTTTTGTGTTTTTAGTAAACTCGGCATTTCACTATGTTGGCCAGACTGGCCTCGAACTTCTTGCCTCAAGTGATTCTCCCACCTTAGCCTGGCAAAGTACTGGGATTACAGGCATCAGTCACTGCACCTGGCCTGATATTTATAGACTATTTGATCCAACAGAGACAGAATATACATTTCTCTCATGTTCACATGGAACATTAATCAAGGTAGACCACATTCTGTTTCATAAAATTCACCTTAAAAATTAAAAAAAATAGAAATCAAACAAGATATTTTCACAGATTACAATAAAATCAAACTAGGTATTTTTAGAAACCTAAAAATATAGCTGGGCAATGCCCTCAAATATTTGCAGATTAAACAACACACTTCTAAATAATATACGGATCAAAGAAGACATTTCAAGAGATATTAAAAATATTTTGAACTAAATGAAAAAATAAACTTATTAAAATTTATGGGATGCAGCAAAAGCGGTGATGAGAGGGAAATTTATATATCAGCAATGAACAATTGGAATATGAAATTAAAAACATGCCATTCAAATCAGCACTGAAAAACAAAATATTTAGGTATAAATCTAACAAAATATGTACAGGATCTAGTTCAACACCTTATGAAAGAAATGAAAAATCTAAATAAATTGAGAAATATCCCATGTTCATAAATAGCAAGATTAATGTTGTTAAGCTGTCACTTCTTCCCAACTTGATCTATAGATTCAATGATATCTGAATCAAAATCCTAGCAAGTTATTTAGTGAATATTGACAAACTGACTGTAAAGTCTACATGGAAAAACAGAAGATCCAGAATAGGCAGTATAATATTGAGGAAGAACAAAGTTGGAAGACAGACACTATCTTACTTCAAGGCTTATTATAAAGTTACAGTAATCAAGACAGTAGGGTATTGATGAAAGAAAAGAGAAATAAAGTTGTTCCTCAGTATCTGGGGGGAACTGGTTGCAGGATGTCTGAGGATACCAAAATCCGTGGATTCTCAAGTTTCTTATATAATATGATGTAGTATTTGCATATAACCTATGCATATCCTCCTCCTGTATACTTTAAATCATCTCTAGATTATATATAATACCTAATACAGTGTAAATGCTATGTAACAGTTGTTCCACTTTATTGATTTTTTTTTGTATTATTTTTATTTTTATATTGTTATTTCTAGGGGATTTTCTTTTTGAGACTGAGTCTTGTGCTGTCGTCAGAGCTGGAGTGCAGTGGCGTGGTCTTGGCTCAGTGCAACCTCCGCCTCCCGGGTTCAAGTGATTCTCCTGCCTCACCTTCCCGAGCACTATGGATTACAGGTGCCCACCACCATGCCCAGCTAATTTTTTGTATTTTTAGTAGAGATGGGGCTTCACTATGTTGGCCAGGCTAGTCTCGAACTCCTGACCTCATAATCCCCCTGCCTCGGCCTCCCAAAGTGCCAAAATTACAGGCATGAGCCATCACTCCTGGCCATTTTTAGGGGATTTTTAAAGAATATTTTTGGTCTGTCATTGGTTGAATCTGTTGATGCAGAACCCATGGATACAGAGGGCCAACTGCAGATAAATGGAACAAAATAAAGATGCCAGAATTAGACCCATACAAATACAGTCAACTGATCATTGACAAAGGAGCAAATAATTCAATGGAAAAACAATGGTCTTTTCAACAAACAGTGCTGGAATAACTGGACATTCATATGCAAAAAAATAATCTAGACACAGACCTTATATCTTACTCAAAAATTTACTCAAAATGGATCATAGACCTAAATGCAAAACACAAAACTGTGACACTTCTAGAAGATAACATAGGAGAAAATCTAGGTGAACTTGTGTTTGGTGATGCCATTTTGGGTACAATGCTAAAAGCATGATCCATGAAAAAAATTGAACAGTTGAAATATTTTAATTACAAACGTCTGCTCTATGAAAGACATTGTTAAATGAATGAAAAGACAAGCCACAGTCTGTGAGAAAGTATCTGCAAAATACATAATCTGATAAAGGGCTGATATCTAAAATATATAAAGAACACTTAAAAATCATCATTAAAAAAACAACCCAATGGGTAATAGATCTGAGCAGACACCTTATCAAAGAAGATAGATAGATGGCAAATAAGCATAAGATGCCCAATGCCATATGTCATTAGGAAATTGCAAACTAAAACTAAGATTCTACTATGCACCTATTAAAATAGCCAAAATTCAAAATACTGTCAACACCAAATGTTGGCAAGGATGTGGAGTAACAGGAAGTCTCATTCATTGCTGGTGAAAATGCAAACTGTTAACAGCCACTTTGGAAGACCATCTGGTAATTTTTGATAAAGCCAAACATAGTCTTACCATATAATCCAGCAATCATGCTCCTTGGTATTTACCTAAATGAGTTGAAAACTCATGTCCATACAAAAACCTGTAAAGAAAGTTTACAGTAAGCTTATTCATAATTTTAAAAGACTGAAAGCAACCAAGATGTCTTTCAATAAATAAATGGATAAACAAACCATGGTATATCCATACAGTAGAATATTGTGCACAATAAAAGAAAACAAACTATCAAGCCATGAAAGACAAAGAGGAATGTTAAATATATATTGCTAAGTAAAAAAAAAGCAGTATGAAAAGACTACATACTATATGATTCCAACTCGTGACATTATGGAAAAGGCAAAATTCTACAGAAAGTAAAAACATCAGCGATTGCCAGTGGTTGGTTGCAGGTGGACCAGATGAATAGGTGGAACACAAGGAATTTTTTAGTGCAGTGTAACTGTTCTGCTGACCCATAATGGTGGATATGCTATGCTTTTTTCAAAACCCACAGAGCTGTGCAACACAAAGAGTGAGTCTTAATGTAAACTATAGACTTTAGTTAGTAATAATGCATCAGCTGTAATAAATGTACAATACGAATGCAAGATGTTAATAATTGGACGAACTGTAGGGGAGGAGGGGAGATTAGGGAGTACATAGAAACTCCACTATCACTTAATTTTTCCATCAATCTAAAACTGTTCTAAAAAATAAAGCCAATTAATTATTTTTTTCCTAATGTCTCATTTGAATGAGAGGTTACGGTTAAAGGAAATTGTCAGAGAAAGTGTCAAGAAAGAAGTGTGACTTTAGCTGGGTCCTGAAGGATACATAAGATTTGAGAGTCGGAAAGGGCAGAAGGCATTTCAGCTGGGATTGAGGCATGAAAAAGACTCAGAGGGCTCAAATTGCGAAGGAGCAGGAAATAGCACAGAATAAATCAATGCAAAGACAACAGGCAGCAATTTAATGGAAACCAGGGGCCAAGGCTGGGCTAGAAACACTGAAGCATCATTCCAATATCAGATAAATATAGGCATGAGAGCTGACTCAACCTTGGCCGGGTCCTCAACACATATTCATTCATTCATGTAATATTTAGTAAACATTCACTATGTTCCAGACACTGTGGTAGGCGCTGGGGACAAGCAGTGAATAAAACAAATGGAAATCTTTGTTCTCACTGAGCTTACACTCTAGTGAGAGGAGACAGACAGAACCTATCTGGTATTTTCAAGAAACAACAAAGAAAATATTGACTGGAATGAGAAACAATGGCCTTTTCAATAAATGGTGCTGGAATAACTGGACTTTCATATGCAAAAAATAATCTAGATACAGACCTTATATCTTTCAAAAAAAATTACTTAAAATGGATCGTAGAACACAAATGCAAAACACAAAACTGTAAAACTTCTGAAAGATAACATAGGAGAAAATCTAGGTGAACTAGATAGATTTCATTCACTGGAATGAAGTGAAGGGGGAAAGCAGAAGGTGACATAGAGGAGATAACAGAAGTCATAGTATATAGGGCACTGAAGCCAGAATAAATAAAGACTCTGGCTTTTACTTGAGAGATGTAGGGAGTCACTGGGGGATTCTGAGTGGCAGAGTGACTTGATAGACACCTGAACAGGGTCATTCTGTCTTCTGTGCTGAGAACTGTCAGAGAGAGGACAACAGTGAACAGTGACTGCAGGGATACCAGCAAAGAAGTTGTTGCCATAATGCAGGTAAGAGAATGGAAGCTTGGACTATGGTTTTAGCTGAGAAAATGATGAGAAACAGATACTGGATTCTACAATGATTTGCTGATGGATTTGATGTGTGAAAGAAGGTCAAAACGTCTCAGTTTTAGGCTTGAGCAATGAACTGGAGGGCAGGAGCTGCCTGTAATGAGAGAAAGGAGGGAGAGAGAGAGAGAGAGAGAGAATGTGTGTGTGTGTGTGAGAGAGAGAGAGAGAGAGAGAGAGGATTTTGGAAGAGCAGGCTCATGAGCAGGCCTGAGCTCAGTGTCTGAATTCAGGTAAGCTATCTTGAAAGGAGAAATATCAAAAGCTAGAGATCAGAGTGAGGCTGAGACTGAGAGTCATGTGGGCAAGACTAAGTGGCAGTATGTACTGGCAGTGAGGATAAGTATTTATTCATTCATTGAACATACCTTGAAATCAACCACTTTTAATGTGCCAGGGGCACAAAGATAGAAAAGACATTTGCCCTGTCTGGAAGGTACTAATAATCCAATAAGGAAAACAGAAATATAAATAAATTATTCTGGTACACTAACCATCACAGTAGAGGTATTCAACATTTGTTGAGTCCCTGCTATATGCCAAGCAGTTTAGGTATGCACAAAGTTCTACAAGAGCACAAAATAAGTTCTGGCAAAGGTTTGTAAAGACATTCACAAGGGTTTTCACCACAGTATGACCTCAGGGAGTTGGCAGTAACCTAGATGCCCGATCAGTAGGGATATGTATGAATACAATTTCTGGCATACTCAGTAGCAAACTAGGTGTACACACAGCAATGTGGGTATAGCTCAAAAACAGAGTGTTGAGTAAAACAGTTGTAAAGAGAGATTTACAGTCCAATACCATCTCTGTAAACGCAAGAAGCATAAACAAAACATTGTCTTAAATTATCAAGAATCTCTATCAAACACATTGCAGTTTGTGTCTAGAAGAATGAGTGGGGATTGAGGAAGATGAGGAAAAAATAATATAAAAAATGTAAAATAATATAAACAAGGACCTTGTAGGGACTGATATGACAATGTGCTGAATATTGAAGAGCAAAGTTAACTCTCTGTACCTGAGAGAAGATAACTAGCTAATGGGAATCCAGCTGAAAACCTTAAGGGGTAGGGCCTCTACGGGGCCCAGGAAGGATATGTAGAGACATGAACGGATGAAAGTGCATCACAGGTTCAGGGAACAACACAGGTTGAGTGTGGCTTGTAGTAAAAATGGTTGTGAAGAGTTGACATATTTTTAAGTCCTGGATAAATTGAACAACATCTTACACTTGGAGGGGTATAATCATTCTAATCAATGTGTACCCTTTTACTATAATATATTGGAGTTACAGCTAATGCTCTGCTCCCATTCAGCCTGATGAGATTTTCTTTCAGTCCTCTTGGGGTCTTGGCCTCATGTGACTACTTCAAAGACTCTAGTCCAAAAGGTCTTTCCTGTTTACTATGGTCTTGAGGAATGTGGCCCTAGATCCACTGCTTTAAAGCTGGAGTTCCACCAGCAGCAACATCCTCTCATTCTGGGGCAGCTGCCTGAGGCAGGTCATCCTGCCTCGGCCAACGCAGTGCTACCAGTTAACTCTCACCTGCCATATTCCAGCTGGAATCATTTCCCCTTCTCCACCCCAGACTGGGTCATGTTCCGCCATCATGGAAGCACCTATTCTTCATATCCCTTATCACAGCTGCAACTCCTCATTTACTTGTCTGATAATTTGATTTATGTCCATCTACTTTGCTAGGTTCTAAGTTCAATGCTGGCAGTCTTTTCTTCTTTTTTTTTTTCTTTTCTGTTTTGCTCACCGACTTCTCGCTAGCACTTAGCACAGTGCCTGGCACATGATAGGTACATAAACTTCTCAGTTGGGTACCAGCATCCCGAAGGGAACATGGATTAAGGCAGCTATAAGCACGGTGCAAAACAGGAATAAGAAAAAGTTGAGGTTTGTTTCACAGTAGAAGGTAAAGGGTTGCAAGTAGGTGCATCGGCCCCTGTAGACAGGACGCATGACTGCTACACACGTGTTCACCCCACCCTCTGGTACAGGGTGCACATAGAGTAGGGGCAGAAATGAACCTCAAGTGCTTAACCCAATTTTTAAAAAATATATGGTCAAGTGAAAAGTATGAAAATTAGTTGAGGAAAGGTGAGTACGTGGGTCAAAGCTGGGTCTGAGAAAAGGCTAACATTTTGAGGTCCTGACTCAATCCATGTCCCTTAAAGGGCACAGGGTGTCTCCACAGGGCCACCCAAAATCTGGTGAGAGAGGGCGTGACTCCTCACCCTCTGCCTCTACAGGTCACAAAAGCCTGGGTCACCCTGGTTGCCACCGTTCCTAGTTCAAAGTCTTCTTCTGTCTAATCCTTCACCCCTATTCTCGCCTTCCACTCCACCTCCCGCTCAGTCGGGCTCTCCGCTACTTTGAAACAAACCAAACCAAACCAGACATCCCCCGGGAATCCTAGCGAGGCCGAACTGGGATAACCGGATGCATTTGATTTCCCACGCCACTGAGTGCACCTCTGCAGAGATGGGCGTTCCGGCCCTCGCGAGGCGGTGCGACCTGTCACCGCCCTTCAGCCTTCCCGCCCTCCGCCGAGCCCGCGCACGCCCGGCCAGCGCCTCTGACGTTCGACCCGAATCCCCGGACGGTTCCCAGAAGCGCGCATGCGCGCGCTCCCAAACCACTTGAAGAGAGAGGGCGGGGCCGAGGGGCTGAGCCCGCTGGGGGAGGGAACAGCGTTGATCACGTGACGTGGTTTCAGTGTTTACACGCGCAGCGGGCCGAGGGTTCGGCCTCAGTCAGGCGCTCAGCTCCGTTTCGGTTTCACTTCCGGTGAAGGGCCGCCTCTGAGCGGGCGGCGGGCCGACGGCGAGCGCGGGCGGCGGCGGTGACGGAGGCGCCGCTGCCAGGGGGCGTGCGGCAGCGCGGCGGCGGCGGCGGCGGCGGCGGCGGCGGCGGCGGCGGCGGGCGGCGGGCGGCGGCGGCGGCGGCGGCGGCGGCGGCGGCGGCGAGCGCCCGCAGCCCACCTCTCGGGGGCGGGCTCCCGGCGCGAGCAGGGCTGAAGAGAAGATGGAGGAGCTGGTGGTGGAAGTGCGGGGCTCCAATGGCGCTTTCTACAAGGTACTTGACTCCAGGGCAGGCCCCATCTTCGCCCTTCCTTCCCTCCCTTTTCTTCTTGGTGTCGGCGGGAGGCAGGCCCGGGGCCCTCTTCCCAAGCGCCGTGCCAGGGCACGCTCGGCGGGATGTTATTTGGGAGGGAAGGACTGGACTTGGGGCCTGTTGGAAGACCCTCGAGCCCCGCTCCGAGTCCGAGAGGCCCTAGCGCCTATCGGAATGAGAGACCAGCGAGGAGAGGGTTCCCTTTCGGCGCCGAGCCCCGCCGGGGTGAGATGGGGATGGGCGAGGGCCGGCGGCAGGTACTAGAGCCGGGCGGGAAGAGCCGAAATCGGCGCTAAGTGACGGCGACGGCTTATTCCTCCTTTCCTAAATATCTTCTCCCAGCGGGATCCGGGCCTGACGTGTGGGTAGTTGTGGAGGAGCGGGGGACGCTTCAGCCGGACCGCCTCCTGCAGCGCCAAGAGGGTTTCAGGTCTCCTTTGGCTTCTCTTTTCCGGTCTAGCATTGGGACTTCGGAGAGCTCCACTGTTCTGGGCGAGGGCTGTGAAGAAAGAGTAGTAAGAAGCGGTAGTCGGCACCAAATCACAATGGCAACTGATTTTTAGTGGCTTCTCTTTGTGGATTTCGGAGGAGATTTTAGAACCAAAAGTTTCAGAACATGGCCCAGCAATGCATTGAAGAAGTTGATCATCGTGAATATTCGCGCCCCCCTTTTTGTTAAACGGGATAAATTCAGGAATGCACATGCTTCAGCGTCTAAAACCATTAGCAACTCTGCTACTTAAAAATTTTGTGTGTATGTTTAAGTTTCCAAAGACCTAAATATATGCCATGAAACTTCAGGAAATTAACTGAGAGTATATTATAAATAGGGCATTTTTTTTTTTAACTGAGCGAAAATATTTTTGTGCCCCTAAGAACTTGACCACATTTCCTTTGAATTTGTGGTGTTGCAGTGGACTGAATTGTACTGAGTTGTTGAGGCCTTATATAGGCATTCATGGGTTTACTGTACTTGATAAAGTTACACCATTGCAGATCAACTAACACCTTTCAGTTTTAAAAAGAAGATTTACAAATTTGATGTAGCAGTTGTGCGTTTGTTGGTACGTAGTTGCTGTAGATCTATTAATCTATAGATTCTCATTTCCTTTTGAACGTCTATAACCTCTTGAAATAATATCCCACCTTACTACAGTATTTTGGCAATAGAAGGTGCATGTGGAAGGAAGCCTGGAAAATAGCTATTACCAGTGTCCAGCACAATTCTTAAATGTATTATAGAATGACTTGAATGTTTCAAACAGGACACGTTTGGCTATAGGAAAATAAACAATTGACTTTATTCTGTGTTTACCAATTAAGACATTTGGAGATCAGTATATTTCATAAATGAGTAGAGTATGTAAACCGTTCCATACTTTGAGCACAGAGTTAAAACCTTTTGCTGTAAAAGGAGGCAAAAGGTAACCCTACGTTTATGTTCTTAACACTCTCATAAATATACGATTGTTTCAGTTGACTCTGCAAAGTTTTAATTTCATTGATCGATAATTTCTTCTGGTGAGTTTGCGTAGAATCGTTCAGGGTCCTAGATTAGTGGTTTAGGTCACTAGATTTCTGGCACTAATAACTATAATATATATACATATATATGTGTGAGTAAGGGTTAATGGTTAAGCAAGATTCTGATTGATCTGTGATATAAACTTAGATTGGATGCCACTAAAGTTTGCTTACCACAGAGGGCAAGTAGCACATTATGGCCTTGAAGTACTTACTGTTCTCTTCCAGCAACTTATGATTTGCTCCAGTGATTTTGCTTGCAAACTGACTGGAATATAAGAAATACCTCCTATTTTGCTATTAATTTCCTCCTTTTTTGTTTCGTTTTGTAACAAAGTTGTTTAACTTGAAGGTGAATGAAGAATAGGTTGGTTGCCCCTTAGTTCCCTGAGGAGAAATGTAATACTTGATCAAGTGTGTGTCAGATAAATTGCTGTTACGTTTATTTAATTAAGTTTGATTTCTAAGAAAATCTCAAATGGTCTGTACTGATGGAAAAATAGTTTCTGTAACAAAAAAGCTTGCAATTTTTATATGACTTATAATTTTGCTGTGAGTTTAAAAAGTAAAGCAAAAGTAAACTGAGTTACTTGTCCAGTGGGATGGACAGGAAAGATGTGAAATATAAACCAATTAAAAATGAACTGCTGTGGATAAGTGTTACATTTATGGAAAAAGAAATAGGAACCTTGTTCATCAAATTGATAGAAAAGCTTTAAAAACTAAACAAACAACTTGAGTATAATTGAATTCAGACTTTGATTCGCCTGACATAACCACCATATTTCCAAGGACATCTCTCTATCTTCTGGTGTTTATTCTTAAAAACTTAAAAGTTAGATTTAGCAATCACCAGAGCCACTACTTTTATGCTTAGGTATTTGTTTGACTTAGAAATAAGTGGTCACGTGTACCACTTTACAGTGCCCTGCAGGTGTTAAGATATGAAGACACTTTGACTTACACCTCATAAAATCTTTACAAAGTATTTTCTAAGTGAATAATGATGAAATAAAGTCTTTATTCTAGGTGCATCTGCCCCACATAATTTGTTTTCTTTGGACTAGAAGTTTTGATGTGTTGAGAATGGTAATGAATTAACTCCATTTTAAATGTAGAATGCGTATCATTCCAGTATGAATGCCCTAATCCTAAGATTTGTAGGTTTTGTGTACTAGTATGAAAATTACTGAAGATGGATAAATCACATGTTGGAGACATAAAATACAAACCTTTTTTGTTTTCTGAAAATACAGCTTCTGATTTCTGATTCCTTATTGTAATATGGTATAATTATACTTGATTGTAATTTTATTGTTAGATTATACTTTATTTTTTAAGTTCAGTGTTTGAGGACAGACTTTCATTTGGTTAGTAGTATTATGGCAGCTAGCAGCTAAATATGGTGAAGTGTACAATCAAAAGGATATTTTTAATGAAGATATTAGTGGTGTAACATGTCATTTCAGATGCATAGCTGAAATGTAGTAAAATCAGTTTTGCTACAAATAAACTTGCATAAGGTATGTAAATTTATGAGTTTATAAATCAACTTGCGTAAAGTAAATAAACTTGCACTCATGGTTTCTCTGAAGTTTTTTGAGATAACTTTGCATAAAGGTGTTATTCTGTACTTCGAGGAAGTGAATTATTGGGGTCAACCACATTTTTTTTTTCCTTCCTAGAGTCTAATTGCCCTTTTTAGTTTTTAGGATCTTCGTGGCTGCATCATTTTTCCCCTTTTGAACTGTGCTTTTTCTAACTCCATATTAAATATTCTGATAACTTCCAAATTATTAATTAGATGCAACGTTCAGTGGTATATTACTGGAGTTTCTGATTTCTGCCCACTGTAGGAATGTGCTTCCTGAGAAGATTGGGATCGTGATTATAATAATAGTTAACAGGGGATGAGTACTTTCTAGGTGCCAGGCACTGTTCTAGGTGCTTTACCTTTGATACTTTATTTTATGTATTGTTGTTATTCTCATTCTTTAAATGATGCACAGAGAGGTTAGGTAAGTGACTTAACTACCAAGTTTCAGGGCCATTAAGGGTCAGGATTCTGAATTCCTGAAATGATGAAATTTAGCTTGAAGAAATTGGTTTGATTTCCTGCTCAGTTTTCAATTTCATTGTGGTCTTTGATTTGTGGTATTTTGTGCTATAACACTGCCTTAGCATCCTATAACTATAGTTACGATGTTATATTATGACTTTTTACTGTTAATACAAAGCCATCATGAAATAATTCAGTTTATGTGCCAGCTTCTCTTGTTATTAGCTCTTGAACCTTGACGCTGTACTTCTTCATATGGATGCCTGTTAAGGAAAGATAAGGTTAGAAATCTTTGACCCTGCTAGGAAATTTGCCTTTGTTATATTGGGAACTCATAAAACTGAAGTATTCAAAAGTTAGAATACATACACACAAGAAAAATTAAAAACTAATTTAATAATTTTTTTTTGCACTTGTCTCTGTTGTCTTTTGGTCAGAATGAAGCAGAATGTGTTTTTCTTATAATTTGTAGCAGATGCCTATATGAAGTCCTGGACATGTGGTATGGTTGGAAGGACTGTTGATGAGGTTTATTGTCTCTGTTTATTCTTTTATGTTGTTAGTGTCCCCATACAGCGGGGTGGGGGGATGGGGACAAAATGATAACTCGCTTTATATATGAAGCCTTGGGTTTGCATCATACTTTTATCACATTTCTTATGTCCCTATCCTGTCTCCTGCACATTTTCTTTCTTGGTGTCCTTTCCTTTCCTTTTCCTTTTCGCTTTCCCTTTCCCTTTCCCTTTCCTTTCCTTCCTTTCCTTCCTTTCCTTCCTTTCCTCTGTTCCGTTCCTTTCCTTTCCTTTCCTTTGTTTCTTTAGTTTGTTTCTTTGTTTCTTTAGTTTGTTTCTTTGTTTCTTTAGTTTGTTTCTTTGTTTCTTTTGACAGGGTCTCACTGTTGCCTAGGCTGGAGTGCAGTGGTGGGATCTCAGTTCACTGCAACCTCCACCTCTGGGGTTCAAGCCAGTCTCATGCTTCAGCCCTCCAGGTAGCTGAGATTACAGGCATGTGCCACCATGCCCGGCTATTTTTTGTATTTTTAGTAGAGATGGGATTTCGCCATCTTGGCCAGGCTGATCTCAAGTTATCCACCTGCCTCAACCTCCCAAAGTGCTGGGATTCCAGACATGAGCCACAGGGCCCGGCCTCCGGCAGGTTTTCTTTAGGAGGGATATTTTACAATGCTGTAAGTTTTTCCTAACGAGAATTACCATAGCACTACATGTTCTGTCTTCAGTAAATGATGGAAGCTTACTGATGATGTTGTGGTTGTGTTCATTGCTGGTCGGGTGTACGTTGAAACTTTAATACACAATATCCTCTCCTGTGAGCAGTGGTTCCTGTTTGTAAGATACTTTACTAAGGGAAGGAATGTGAGATGTTGCTGGGGAGAGTTTACCCAAATAGGGATGGACTTTCTGTTTTTGTTTTATCAGTCCTGGTATTAGAATGTGTGAATGGATAGCACTAGGCTTTACATACTTTCGTAAATATGATTGTTGTAATTACCTCTTTGGCCCAGTTGCCAGTAAATTGGGGACCCCTTAATGATTTATTTCCTGTTTATTCACCCTGATGAAGAACCTGTATCTCTTTTAAACTGTACTTTATCACCTTTCTCAAACCCCAAGATTTTCATCACATTTTTATTCTTCCCAAACTCTAAATAACCTTTTAGTATTAAGTATTTTTGTGGAAACATTCTTTTCTTTTTCTATCCCAATTTTTAAAGTTTTTTTTTTAAGTGTGCTTTTGTTGGAATGTACATTTTCCAAATGCAAAAGCATTTATGATTCTGCATCTCTTATAAAATATGACGCTCTCTACTTTAGCTCTCATTTATTTGGTACCCCCCATGTGTGTAATTTCATTACCCACAACAGTCTTAGGGAGACTGGTTGAGTTCCTTATTTGCAGATGAGGAATCTGAAGTCCAGAGATCACTTCTTGGTGAGAGTCTCACAGCTATTACGTGTTAGAGCCAAGATTTCGAACGTAGGTCTGATTCGCAGCAAAACCGTTAACCACTAAGTACACTGACTCCAACAAGAGCCCTAGCCCTCACACAATACACTTTAGTTCCCCTGTGTGTTCTTTCAAATTCATTCGATTTGCTGCCTTTGGAAACCTCTCAGGAACCTCCTCAGCCTGCCTTCTCTACAGACATCAGCTTTGCCTGATAGGTAGAGATCACAGGAAAATGCAGTTTTCCAAGGTGGTGATAGGTGGAATGATAGTGCTCTGGAGATGGCCAAAGAAGAAAGGTATGAGTGTATCTGTGGGTGGGTAAGTGGTGGATAAGGGGAAAGATAGAGCCCAAAGGGAGCTATTGGAAAAACTATGATGAGAAACAGGAAGATGGAACCTTGTTGGAATGAAGATTTAGTGAAAGACCTTAGAATTAACAGGAGGTATTTGTCTTTCACGCAAGTGTAGACCAAAGGCAACCTATGAGTTTCTTTTATTCCACTTATTAAAGCACCAGCCAAAGGTATTATATACCTTCTGTATTCACTTAAAATGACTGATTTTGAAAAAGTCATGTAAGCATCCATTTACAGATAAGCCTTATTAACTCAAAGGCAGTGGCTGTCTTGGGCTCCGATGATTATTCAAACCATTTCTGACACTACATCTAGAAATGCATTCAGAGCCTGCAAAAGCTTTTTCTTTCTTTCTTTCTTTTTTTTTTTTTTGAATGGTCACAGCACTTGCAGATCTTCCTCCTTTGAGAGAATATTTGATTTTAGGAAATAAGCAAATGTGGTGAATAAGTATGATTCAACTGGGCAATAACTTTTAGGCAAAGAGAAAAAAGCAAAATATAACAATGTAGTAATAAGGCTGATATTATAGTGCTTTTATGATGAGTCTGAAAACAGTCTCCAACATTTATAAATGTTTTAAATCGGTTCTGTCTACTGCAGTAGCACTTAAGCCATATGTGGCTATTGAGCGCTTGACATGTGGCAAGAGTGAATTGGAGACTGATTTTAATTTTATTTAATTTTGATGTAAGTAGTCACACATGACCTGTGGCTACTATGGCAGATAGCATAGTTTTAGACAAGGGCAGTAGTCTTGGATAGATACTTGATTTACTTAGAACATTTATTTACCTAGCTGTAACAGGGTTCTAATAGCTGGTTAAAGGACTTAACATTTTTAGCATGTAGTATACAGTAAGGAACTAATGTTAATTACTGCCAAGATGTATAAACATTATAAAACTTTAGACAAGGATGAACACAGAAGTGTTGGCCCTTCTTTGTAAATAAGGGATCAGTTACTTCCTAATAGGTGTCTTAATTTTAGTTAGTAATCTAATAGCACCCCCAAAAACCAAACTTAATTTGTCATTAGCCATCCTGTAAAGACAAGGGAGAAATGGGGGCCAGGAGAATCCTCTTTGCCATTCTCTATAATTTTTATGACCTATAGAAATAAGAGCCTAAGAGTGACCAGTTCCTGCAACCTAACTCAAAATTAGGCCTCTCTGTTGAAGTAATAGTGCAGCAAACAATCCCTTGAAGCACTGGGGCATGAACCCTTATGAAATCTAATAATTCTAAAGTATCATTGGCAGTATTAAGCTAGAGTTCTCAAAATATGCTGTAGAAAATATTGTTCATTTAAATATAGCTGAGTAAAAATAACCAAGATCAAAATCGTAAGAAAATGTTGATTTCTCCCCTTTTGAACCAGTAACTATAAGGATATATACCCATGCTTAACTTAAAAATAATTATTTAGCCACGTTGGGTATAGCACAACATATGGATGCCATTATAGTCCACCTTGATATTATAAGGAAGCTTTCTTTTAGCGTAGCTTTACTTTTATTTATTTAAGCATTATTGAAGAAGCTTGGTATCTCTGTTAAGTTGCTTAAGTTGCTTCTCTATCAGTGTTTTCCAGGGCCTCATCTCAGCTTCCATAGTTTTTCTTAAGAGCAGCTAATTAATGCTTCACTCCGTATGCTTTAATTTGATATTTTGGGAAGTTTCATTTTTTAAAAGAATCTTTTTATTTCAGACCTTTGAAGACAGACATGTTTGTTTAACAAGACATCTGCATTGAACCATTTGTTTTTAAAAACATGTATCAGGCATCTTCTATATACCAGAAACTATGCCATTTCCTGAGGACACAGAAGTTAGAGAATGGTCTTAATCCAAACCAGTTATCGTCTCACTATCCATTATGCGTATCAGACATTCAATGTCGTGAGGATTTACGACTGTGTTTTCTCCCAAGAGTTTTATAATTTTGGCTCTTATATTTAGGTCTTTGATGTATATTAATTGATTTTTTTTTTTTTGTATGTAGTGTGAGGTAAAGGTTGAAACGTACTCTTTTTGCATGTGGATATCCACTTGTCCCAGCTTCATTTTTTGAAAACACTATTCTTTCCCCATTGAATTGTCTTGGCTTCTTTGTTGACAAAGGATTTATTATTTCTGCCACAACCCAGCTGTTTCTCACTGTCTAAACCTTTATGCCTGCTGCCCCTTAGGCTTAGTGGAATGCCTCTCCATCCTCCTCTCTCTTTTGTTTACCTAATACTTCCTTATCCTTTAAGGGGTCAGTAGGAACCTCACCTTCTTCAGTATGTTTTCCTTTGTCTTATTAACCTACCGCCATCACCCGCACACATACCTTTTCCCTAAGGCTGGGATAGGAACCTCTTAGGCAATGATCTATTTGATAACTACTCACTGAGTTCATACTAGGCACTCTGCAGTATGACCATAAATGAAGTAAAACCTGACGCCACCCTCAGGAAACTTACTGTTAGTGAGAAAATGGGCTATAATAATAGAGTGGGGTAAGTTTATTGTAGGGATAAGCATAGGATGCTATGAGAATGCAGAGGACAGGAATTTAACCTGGACTTCTCAGTTCTCCCATTGAAGATGACATCTGAACTGAAATCTGGAAGAACAATAAGAGATAGCTATGTAAAAAGAGGGGAAGAACTAGTAAAGAAGGAATGGAGAGAGGCCCAGAAACTACAGAGTATGGCACAAGTAGTTTAGCATTGTTGGGTCACAAACTCTAAGGATGTGAAAGATAAAGTTGGAGACGTGGTGGGACTGGGGAGGACAACTCCTGTAGAGCCTTTTATGGCTGGAGAAGGAGTTTGGCTATGGTCCTGCAGGCAGGGAGAAACCACTGAAGGGGAGAAACACATACAGAATAAATTTGAGTAAGAAGCTTAAATCTCCCCAAGCCCTTTTAAAATGAATTAAGTTAAAAAGCCTTTGGGTTTCTTTATGCTTTGTCCTATTCTTCTAATTGTCCAAAACAAAAGCTCTCCTTTTCTGTACCTATTAAAAGGTTAATTTTGTAAAATTACGGACAGTATGCTGATTAAAGAATTCTTGATGATTGGCCATTTTGTTCTGTCTTTGTGTAGATTATTAACAATTGTGTCATCAGATTTAAAAGATCTAAACCTCTGGACTTTATATATTTTTTCTACAAGTGCCTGTGAGATTGAGAACTTAATTCAACTCTAGTAACTGGACTTTTTAGTGTTGTTTGCAGCATATGATTGTTAAAGAAAGTTTAGTATATTTGTGTGTGTGTGTGTATATATATATATAGACTTGAGGTTATATTTAATCATTGACTATTGGTATTCTTCTAAGATTTTAAGGAGAAAAAGGTAGTTTACAACATGTGGCTGATATATGGTTCTGGAACAATTTTCTTAGTTTTCAGTAACTCTATCCTAAAATGTACGTCCAGCTTTGCACTCACCACCACATTGTAATTTTCAGTATACTTGTCTACTTTTTGAGATGTTGAAGGCTATGCAGCAGTTTTTTTCTTGTTTAGTGTTTTAGCTATCTGTGTCTTTAGGGTGTAGCACATACAAGGTGGCAATATAAATGTGCTTAATGAATAAATGATCTTCAAAAACTGACCTTCATTTGAAGTTCTGTTTTATTCATAAACACATAAAACGTTTGGTATCTCTGTAAAATTTGACTAGAAACAAAAACTATATTTAAGCTCAAGTTAATTTAACATTTTTTCTTACACAGGCATTTGTAAAGGATGTTCATGAAGATTCAATAACAGTTGCATTTGAAAACAAGTAAGTGTCTCGTTACATAATTTTAATGATGAGGTTCTTTAATATTTTATGCTAATTCTTCTCGTCATTTTTTAAAAATTCAAGTCTAGTTTGAGTGCTTGTCAGGAATGGATCTTCATGTTACTGACTTAGAAGTTTCTAAACAACTCAGTATTAAACTAATGGAATGACTGTTTCTGCTAATGACCTGAAGGTCCGTTATTGTATGATATTGATCCTTACGTTTTAATTACCTTGAATGTGAGGAAACAAACCAGAGATTCTTGTGTATTAGTAACTGGAAGTTTGCATAGGAATATTTGTAAATTTTAAAAAGATAGCAATGAAGGGATTCATGGGTATTGCTAAAAAGCTGTATGTGAGTTCTTTAACATTAAATCTAAAACTGATGGTTTTAGTTGTCTAGTATATTTTATGGAAACAGTCCTGTTTAGCCATTATGTGATTTTTTTTATGTTTCATATATTCAGCAATAGCAGTAGCTGATCTTTTCTGCTCTCTTTTGCTAGATGAGGAAATAAAAACAGTCATAGGCCTAGGAATATTAACTGTATGAAAGCATCAATAGTATAGATGTTAACATTTTATTGGAGAAGACAAGTCTCTTGACTAAATTTTTTGAATGCTAATAAAGGCTATTTTCAGAGTAGCTGTTTAAGATTGTAAAGTACATATAAACTCCTTAGTCAAAGTGTAGATGTGGCTGTGATCTTAGGATTTTTACTAAACTCTGATGGATGGTTAACAGTTATCATTTTTTTTTTTTTTTTAGCTCTTATGTAACAAGAAAATTAATAATATATCAAAAGCAGGCTGCAAATCTATAGAGACAGAAAGTAGATTAGTGATTGCTTAGTGCTGGGGCTGGTAGGGAGGCCATAGCTGAAGAGTACAGGATTTTTGTGTATGTGGCAATGAAAATGTTGTAAAATTGACTGATAATTATTACACATAACTGTAAACCTTCTACAAACCATCGAATTGTACATTTAAATTGATGAATTATATGATATGTGGATTATGTCTGCTAAAATGTAGTATGTGACCCAGGCATACTGAGCAATAGATACACACATCTTGCTTCTAAATAAAAATAATAGTTTAAAACCAGGCCTGTGTTTCAGTGTCTAGAAAACAAATTTTGTAATTGAACTTAGCAGAGTCTTTTGGCTAGCAGTAGGACAAAGTAGTATCCTTAGATGCCTGAAACACATGTAGGGGGACAGAGATAAAAAGATCAAAAGTATCTAACCCTATTTCTGGCTCTGGACTAATAATCATAGACCAAAATACAAGTTTGAATAATAGAATACCTTTCCCTGAACACATAAAGCCAAAAGTTTTAGTATTTGTCTCTTTGCCGTTTCATGTATCCATCGCCATACAATAGACAACAGCATCATACCAACAGAGGAATCTTTGATAACTTGGAGGGTATTTTTTTCTTACAATTATACACTTTATCTGTTTACTTACATCACTAGGTAAATGCTGTTTCCCATAAAGGGAGAGTTGTCTTTATTTGCTACTCTTAGTTTTTCGTAGTCTATAATCTAAAGTATTAAGCAAACACTCATTTCCTCTATGCATTTAAGAATTTGTCTAGTTTATACATTGATTTATCAGATCACTTCTTTTTGGTTTTCAGTCAGATTTCTACCATAAACTTAAAATTATTTCCTCTTTGGACCTTCTAATTATTTATCTCCTATACCATATGTGCATGAAAGTTTCTCTTCAAGCTCTTTGTCATCCTGGGAGTTTGAAATAGATCATTGATTTTTAAACTTGTGTTCATGGAGTATGTTTGCGATACAACACTGGGTTTGAGCACATCAATAGGATTTAATAGGTCTATACCAAAGTAATCTCTTTGCTCTTCCTTGTGTGTTTCCTTTTTGGTTTTCTGTTAGAAACAAAACGAAAACAGTGTTTTGTAGAATGCCAGATTGTATTTATCCTTTCTTTCCTTTCAATCAGGAAGAAGCTCCTGTTACTGATACCATATTGTTTTAGGTGCTTTGTTTTTAGGTGCTTCCTAAACCTTCCATAAAGCATAAAGCTGTTCTCATATTTCACATTTTTTAATAAGGAATTTGAATTTTTATCTGTATACACTTAAAATAATTATTTATTTGGAACCAAGAAGTTATATTATACATTACTATATGCCTTAAAATCAAATTTAGCAATGAATCCGTAACATCTATTAGGTATGTATAATAACTCAGAGGAGGGTTTAGTTAATTTAGGCCCTAATCAGATTTCCACAAATTCTGACTTAATATTTGCCCTCTTATATAACAGCTCTTCTTTAAACAAAAACGAGTACTTTTCTCAATAGAATTTTACTAAGAAAGCTCTTTGGTAAAACATTGACATTATGCATAGAACATATCTCAGTATCTGCTAATGAAGAACACCAAAAAGAACCCAGATGTGACTGCTTCGGAAGTTGAATCCTCAGCGTTTTTGCAAAGTTTGTCTTTTAATATTTTATATATATAAAAAAATATATATATATTTTAAGACAGGGTCTCACTCTGTCATCTAGGCTGGAGTGCAGTGGCATGCTCATGGCTCACTGTAACCTTGAACTCTTGAGCTTGAGCTATCCTCGCACCTCAGCCTCCCAAGTAGGTGGGACTATAGACACATACCACCACACCTAATTTTATTTTTTAAAATAATTTGTTGTAAAGATGAAATCCTACCTTGTTGCCCAGGCTGCTCTTGAAGTCCTGGCCTGAAGCAGTGCTCCCACCTCAGCCTCCCAAAGCTCTGGGATTATAGGTTTGAGCCACCGTGCCCTAATATTTTGTATTTTTATGGATATAAAAAATAATTTGGTATCTTTCAGAGTTGTTTAATATCATTTTAAATTTAAAAACATAGGCAACTTAAACTCCTATAGGCTGTCTCCATCGGGTTTCTGTGGTTTAGGAGACCCCACCATCCCAGTGCATGCTGATAACGTCATACTGATCAGCATCCAGCTACCCACAGCAAGAATTGACCACCTCGTGGGATCTAAAATTTAAAGGGGGAAAAGTGAGTTGTGAATTGCTAATGTGCTGACAGCCCCATTTTGCTTGGGAATTAGAGGGCAGTTTTTGTGGTCCTTGGAATGTGGTTAAAATTCTTCTGCAAGTGGAAGTATGTTTATATTACTAACAATTACTGGTACTAATATTCAAATATTGAAGGAAATTTCTGTTGTGGACTTATGTTTAAAGCTCTTAGAAGTTGAAATTATTGGAAAGAAGACTTGTTTTGAAAATCATAATATTGCTGTATTGTGTTTAGAGAAATATTCCAAACGGGAGTAGGCTGCTGTGCTGCATGCAGACTTTGCTGAAATGTTACTATATTGCCATTATGTCCCACTCAGCAAAAACTGATGATTTTAAAGCTTTTGCTTCTTGAAAGTAGAAAAAGAGGGGTCACGCTTAACCGAAAGTTGATGGCAGAGTGGTCACTGTTTCAGTTAAACATGAAAAGCATGTTAAATAATTGTATGTTTGCTTATTTACAGCTGGCAGCCTGAAAGGCAGATTCCATTCCATGATGTCAGATTCCCACCTCCTGTAGGTTATAATAAAGATATAAATGAAAGTGATGAAGTTGAGGTGAGTTTTCCCTGCCATAAAGTCATTTAGCACTGAAGGAGTGGGGTTATTTAATTTATCTGTGTGTGTGGGGTGTGTTTTTTTTTTTTTTTTTTTTTGGATACCTTGTCTTTAACACTGTTTAAATTACTTTGAGAATTACAGTTGAAATGGACATGTGCTTTTGACTGACTCATCTTATTAATAATTCAAAATGATACATGATGCTTACATTTGGCTACTTGAGCAGTACTCAGAGCATATATTTGAAAGTCACTGCCTCAAGTTCCTTTGCCCACTAGTAATTCTTTTCTCCTTCCCTTAATTTCTGAATCTTTGAATATGTCGTTTGTTTACAACTGTGTCCCCATTGTAAGCAAAATGGGTTATGAAAGTTAATTTTACACAGGAAAGAAATCATGCTTTATTACAGAGTAGTATACTAGAATTTCTTTAAGTAGCAGTGAATCTTCTTGGTGTATTTTTAAAAACCTACAAGCTTTAGTTAATACATATTAGTAAAATCTCTTTTTCATAGGGCATATCGTGAACTACCTGCTTATCTCCCATTGAGCTCTTTGACCAAAATGTGCGATGGAGATCTAACATGTGAACAGAAATGTTGTGCTTGTGATTTCTTTCTCCATTAGAAATTGGTTTTGTATTTAAGGCACTAACAGTGCCTTACATAGTTTGTGTGGTATCCTGTCTCCTTTGTATCCTTTCACATACTCCATTTTGAGCTGCTTCTCTTTTTTTTCCACGATAATAAGCATAATGCCTTACTATTAGTTAATAGTAGTTGCCGTTCCATGAATATTTGTAGTATGAAGGATGTGGCTTAGCAGACATTTGTGCAGGTGAGGCAGAGTGGTTCTAAGTCCTGTCCTTCAGTTCTTTATTTTTATTTTTTTATTTTTATTTTTGAGATGGAGTCTCACTCTTGTTGCCCAGGAGTGCAGTGGCACAATCTTGGCTCACTGCAACCTCTGTCTCCTGGGTTCTAGCGATTCTCCTGCCTCGGCCTCCTGAGTAGCTGGGATTACAGGTGCCCACCACTGCACCCAGGTAATTTTTATATTTTTAGTAGAGGTGGGGTTTCACCATGTTGGTCAGGCTGGTCTCGAACTCCTGTCCTCAGGTGATCCACCCGCCTCAGCCTCCCAAAGTTCTGGGATTTACAGGCGTGAGCCACCGTGCCCAGCTGGTGCTTGAATTCTTATTTGCTGCACTAGGTAGTAAAGGTGTAGCAAAAACAGGACAGAATCTTCTGCCTTTGATGAAATCACATTCCAGTGAGGATAGCTAATGTGACAGATGTGAGTCTTAACGAAGAAAAAAAAAAAGGGAGAAAATGAAAGGTGATATAGGGCAGGATTGCTGTTTTAGAGAGTAGTCAGGGAAGGTCTGTCAATGTCCAGGCCTGTGTTTTTCTCTCTACAGTTTTAAAGTGGACATAGGATAAAGTGTTATTTATTTTCCAAAAATGTAAGCAATCTCTACTAGGTTTAAGCAGCTGGGCTTGGTTTTGCAAGGGATCTTAATAGGGAACAAAAACACTTTGTATACTTAGCTGTCCACTTCCCCAGGAGACTGTAAGCTCTCTGAAGGCAAGGCCCAGGTCTTTGGTCTATATTAGGAGTACCCAGAATTTGATGGAGAGATGAAAGGGACTTTTTCTCCCCTGCTTGGTCACTTGACAAATGGGGACCAATGAGATACCATTGCTAGGATGACCTCACCGATTTGCTGAGGTAATTTCTGTGGCTAGAGTAGTTGAGAAAGATGGAAGCAAGAGGGAAAGGTATGTTAAGTTGTATTCAGTCACTGTATTGTGTGATCATTAACTTTGGTTGTAAAAGGGAGGCAAGCTCGAGCTTTTACTCACTTGTCACCCCTAGACTCTGTACCTTTCTTGGCCTCATGTCCTCATCCCCCTTGTCTTTCCTGTTTCTGTTTTCTGCTTCTGAGTATCTCTGTCTCTCTCTCCATATATACTCTATTGTCTCTTTTCCTGTTAACCTTGATTTGTTAGGGTCTTCATGAAAGATTCCATGCTGTACGTCTTAAGTGAACTTTAAAGTGGTCACCAAAGAGATGAGTTAGAAGAACTGATCTGCAGTGTGTGACAGACCAGGAAGGTGATATCCAGAGGATTGCCACCATGAAGTTGTCCGTTTTAGTGGAGAGGAAGCAGGAGACCAGAGAGTGACCAAGGATCTGTCCATTTAGTTCCAGGAGATGTGAATGCCAGAGTGGTGTCCTTAGTGGGCTGAATGTTCAGTGGTCTTACTTATTTAGTGACGAAGCAACAAGACAGTAGGGCATGGTCAGTAACTTTCAGTCAATTTTTGGTTACTAGAATGAAAAATAAGTTTATACATTTTGAGATACATTTTTGTAACTCGCTGAGTACCCAAGGAAAGTGTGGTTGTATTAGCGTCTATTTTCAGAGCACTAACTATTGCTGAATTAGAACAGAAATATAGGAAAACTGATTTTTACGAGGAGCTTCAAAGCAATCTCAGGTAGTTTCTGATTATGTATCTCTGCCTAGGGGTACATAGACAGGGTTACAATTTGGTTAAAGATACATGATGTGATTTTAAAGACACCTAGGGGCATTTTAAGAAAATTTCCTCGCTGTCTGATAATCTGCAGATTTCAAAATTATGTTAATCATGAAATATTCTGTGTTGTAATTTTTGTGTAGGTGTATTCCAGAGCAAATGAAAAAGAGCCTTGCTGTTGGTGGTTAGCTAAAGTGAGGATGATAAAGGGTGAGGTAGGAAAATGCCTATTTAATTTTTTTTCTTATACTATTTCCTTTTTTTAAACCCAGGTTGTACATTTCCATATGGATTTCTATTTTGAAGTAATATCTAATTTTGAGTAATTAAAATGTTTTCACTATTTGTTCAGTATGTTTCAGTTGGTTATAAATTTTTTCCCATAGATAATTTATTTTAAAATAACTGAATAGGGAGAACGTCTTACTCTTCTTACTCTTACTTTAAAAATTGTAATTAGGAGTGACTTTTATTTATTTCTCAGTTTTATGTGATAGAATATGCAGCATGTGATGCAACTTACAATGAAATTGTCACAATTGAACGTCTAAGATCAGTTAATCCCAACAAACCTGCCACAAAAGATACTTTCCATAAGATCAAGCTGGATGTGCCAGAAGACTTACGACAAATGTAAGTTGATACACAAGAAATGCTGAGAACTTGGAAGTAATATGCAATTAGTTTAAAAGAATATAAATTTTAAAATACTAGAAATTGATTTTAAATTTGGTGGACTTTGGCAAAAATGGTTTGGTTTGCAAGAGCAGTGGGGGAAAAACTTATTTAGCTTTTCCTACTTATAGAATCAAGGCAACCTTGCACTTGATTAAACTTACTTGGCTACACACATGGCTGATGTACATAATGTACATTTGTTTTCTAAACTAACTTTGTTCATTCTAAGATTTAAAAATGGATCAAACAAATGTGATAATTCTGTCATAAGTCACAAACTAAATTATAGACTAAATAATTTCTCCTGTTTTTTTCTCTTTTACCTAAAATGTTTTCAGATAAATGTGTAATAAGTAGAGCCAAAGAAGCTTTAAAAAGTCATCTCATCTTACAATCCTTGATCTGGAATAATGATTAAAGACTATAGAAGAGATGCATTTTTTTTTGCAGATTTTATCAAGTGAATACAGTACATTTGATTTGGACATGTTGTTGAACATTAAATTGCAGTTCAGAATACATAGAAATCCTCCCTTTTCTAGAGATTGTGTATGTGTGTAAATTTTTGTGCCTTCTGGTTCATATGTTTCCTTCTCTCCCTCAAGTTGTTTAGCAGTTTCTTACCCCATTCTCCATGATGTGCTTATTTCATATTGCATGCCTGTATCAAAACCTCTCATATGCCCCATAAATATATATACCTACTATGTGTGTGTGTGTATATATATATATATACACACACACACACACTATATATACCTACTATGTACCCACAAAAACTAAAAATTTAAAAAAAAAAAAAAAAAAGAGAAAAAAAAAGGCCTGCGACAAGAAAAAAAGAAAGAAATCAGTTACCCTGTAGGTAGCTATCTCCAAAAGTTTTCAATAGTTGACTTAAGAAAACTACTGACTTGTATGTAACTGAAATCAGGAAACCTGTAGTGTAGAGTGGTTCCCCTGAGTATGTCTCCTTTGGTAATCTAAGCTGTACTTCAGAGATGTACAGAAAAAGGAGCTAAGCTTCTAAATGGATATAGCTTATTTTGCGTAAATCAAATTTAATATGAATCCATGATTCTTACACATGTAAATCTATCTGCATTTATTTATGTCAGTAGTTGGTAATTATTCATCTTAATTTTTTTTTTTTAATTTCTAGGTGTGCCAAAGAGTCGGCACATAAGGACTTTAAAAAGGCAGTTGGTGCCTTTTCTGTAACTTATGATCCAGAAAATTATCAGCTTGTCATTTTGGTGAGCATTTTCGAGTTGTTTATTTTTGGTTTAATTTGTCTGGGGCAATTGCCTTAATAATAATGTTGTTAATTTAAATCATTTAGTCCATCAGTGAAGTCACCTCAAAGCGAGCGCATATGCTGATTGACATGCACTTTCGGAGTCTGCGCACTAAGTTGTCTCTGATACTGAGAAATGAAGAAGCTAGTAAGCAGCTGGAGGTATGTCACTTTCCCTAGCACTGCTTGTAAGGCTACCTAGGAACGATAACTGTATCGTTCTACAACTTGAATATGGGGAGCTTGTTATTTATTTACTGCTTCTTAACAATTCCTTAGGTTCTATAGTTGGAAAATTATACAAAGCATAATCATACTAAAGTTTCCATGCCTGAGGTTTCAAAATTCAGCAGCAGCTTATGTATATTAAGGGACTTCTGGTCCTTTTACTTTTACTAGAAGTTTATCAAAGCTGCTAATAAAATGAGGCAATGCTTCTTCCATATAACATGTTGTCATTAAAAATACTAGAGAATATTTAAATATCTAATCATATTCCTTTCATTATGTATGTTTATCTTTGTTTAAAAGGATATAGAACTTCTTCATTCTAATTGGTTGTCATTCTTTAAAACTCCTGTCTTCAGATTCCCGCCAGAGGCTATTTCCCTAACTTACTATTTCGTCTCTTAAGGTGCATTTTATCTACTTCTATTAATCCTCCAATAATTTTCATCACCATACATTTGTTTTCGTTGATAACTGTCTGGTACGTCCATCCATTACTAGAGAAACTAAGTGGATCTTAGAAGAATGTGCCAGCTCTACTATATTACTGTCAAATTCCAGAGTTCCTCATCATTATTCATTAGAAGGAAAACACCACACATTTGAAATAGTAAAGATAAAAAGGAGTTCCAAACTGCATTTTAAGAGAAAAGGTAGTCAAGACTGTGTTCTTATAAAAACCCTGTGAAATTTGCCACCTGCCAACTTGATGTATGATGCTGAACTCTTAGAAGAACGGGAATAGTTTAATCTCCTTTTGCCACTTTGTTTTTTCTTAAGGCCATGGAGGGCTGTTTCACTGGTCTTTGCTCTCATTCTTTCTTGATGTCCCTGTGTTCACAATTTTGTGGTTTCTTTAGTGATTCTCTCATAACTTTTAGCCCAGAACTGCCTCCTTACTTTGATTGTGAATATTATGAAAATATACTCATATGCCTCTTCTTAAACATCAAATTATTCTTAAATGATCTATTATACTTTTGGCTAACCATTTATCAGTGAATTATCAATGAAAAAGAATGAACCAGATTAATGAACCAGGACTCCAAAAACATGACTTCTTGAAAAGTCCTAGAATTATTTTATAGATTTTATTACTCTAGTCTAAAAAAAATGGATATTGCACTTTTAAATTATTTATACTAGTTATATTCATTCATTCAAATTATCAGGTCTATTGAACAATGAGAAACTAGTTTGCATGTCTGTCTTTGTTCACTACTAATATTAAAGAGATTTACATGTTCCTATAAGAAATTCCCATTTTTCAACATGAGCCACTAATACGTTTGGTTTTCATTAATGGCATGCTAGAACTAAACACTAAATTTTGGTAATGGTATTTAAAGACAGTGATTATCCACAAGTTTGGGATGTCAGTGTAACTTAGTTTCGTCATCACTGAATATTTACAAGTGCTCATCATACTTGTGGATCCAGATCACAAGGTCTTACAGACTCTGGTCTCATGTTAGCTTTCAGATGCTTACTTACTAAGAGTTTAATTTTTGACATTTTTTGATTATTCAGTTTAACTACTGTACCAACAATTTTTGATTCCTTAGGTTTTGAGGGAGGTATCATTTTAATGTCATTTCACAACAGCGGACTGTTTAGACCACAGTACCTAATGAAAAATAGCACTATTTCCAGAAAATATATACTGATACCTTTTAATAAAAATGAAGCGAATAAAATTTTCTATAAAGATGATATTTAAACATTTTTTTTTACCTAAATAAGTAACATTGAGTTTGTCAGACCGAGTGAGCTGGTTTTTATTGGGGAACATTTGACCTGCTTCTTAGTTATTATATTGTTGATGTCATTGGTTAACTAAGGCAGCCTTGCAGATAAGTTTTCAGCAGTTACCTTGGAAAATGTCAATAAGTTCCTTCCTATTAACAAAAACATAAAATGTCATAGACCTTTAGTAACCTAAAAAGTACTTAGACTGTGAGAGGTATTTTCTAAAACCTGTTAGTTTTTAACTAAAACTATTGAAAATTTATAGACCCCTCATATACAGGGTCAAGATAATTTACATGGCTGGCCTCAATACAGTTGTCATGATAGTTGATAAAGTGTATTTATCAGACGTGCATTTCTCTTCAGAGTTCAAGGCAGCTTGCCTCGAGATTTCATGAACAGTTTATCGTAAGAGAAGATCTGATGGGTCTAGCTATTGGTACTCATGGTGCTAATATTCAGCAAGCTAGAAAAGTACCTGGGGTCACTGCTATTGATCTAGATGAAGATACCTGCACATTTCATATTTATGGAGAGGTAAATATTTTACTGCATAGTTTTTTTCTTTTTCCCCAAAACAAGTATTTCAGCTAGCTAATCTTTTGTCTTAAAACTTTTCCCCTTTTATTAGGATCAGGATGCAGTGAAAAAAGCTAGAAGCTTTCTCGAATTTGCTGAAGATGTCATACAAGTTCCAAGGAACTTAGTAGGTAAGTCAGAAGTATCTGTTGACATATAGTACAAAAACAAAGTTTAGGTATGTTTTAGTTTATTTATGGTGATAGAATTCCACTTTTTCTCACTGGAGGGTATCATTTAATTGAAACATAGTCTTTGAAATATGGTCTGTTCTTCTAGCATACAAAAAATTATTTGGTAAGTATGATGTTTAAAGGTTACATTTTCAGAAGATACTCAAAAGAGATTGCTTTTCTAATTCAAACCTACTAATACCTGAAAGGGTAAATCTTGCCCAGCCTCCTTACTGTATACTTTTTATATCTTAAAATTAAATAATTTTTCAAAGTGAATGATATTTGGGGGCTTTATGATTTGAAGTAGATTTGTGTTTGATCCTTCTCATGGGACTATAAAATGATAGCATTCATTTTAATTATCTCAGGGTTGAAGATCTGAACATAGGTTACTTAAATCTAAAAAGTTCCAAAGCTAGAAGAAACTTCAAATGTCTCTGGGACTTTCTGCAAAGTCAATAGTAATTCTTCATTTTGACTTGAGTACTGTTTTATGACCAGCACCATCGTGAGTATCAGCAAATATTTAGGAGCTCTTCACCAATACTCCTAAATGCTGCAGATATCTTTAGTAGAACATATCAAAACCAGGTGCAGTTTTATCAAGAAAGCTACATATGTTTTTAATTTGTAAATAAAATTGGGACATACTGCCTATATGTGTTTTATCTTTTAAACTTGAGATCATGGCCATTTTATATAAAGTAATACATTTTCTTTGGAAACTTTAAAGAAGAAAGCAAGGACTTCTCATACATTCTGTTTACGTAGTTTCGATGCTAATTTAGCCTGCTTTTTTGTCAGCATAGAATCATAAACATCTTCCTTGTCATTAACAAACACTAGAAATGGTATCTTCCAAAGAAAATTAGCTTGAAGATAAAGTACAAATAGTAGGGATATAATGCAGAAGTGTTAGCTCAACTGTATACTACAGACAACTGGAGAATGTGTTTGTAATGTTACTAAGGTAACTTGCATACCAATTGTATGTGTACAGAATGTATGCATAGCACAAGATAAAGTGGTAATCTCAAGACAGTCGGGTGATGAATAATATTTATTTTCTTCTTTACAGCTTGTCAAGCAGTTGCATACCTTTTGTAGTTAGAAAGGTTATTGTAAATTTAGGAATTCTTATGGAAAAAGAGCCGGTAGGTTTTTTTTTTTTTTTTTTAATAGCAAATGAGTAGAGAATTGTGTGTCAGATTCATTAAAGTTGGTTTTGAAGGTGGCATGATGGTAGTGGGGAGAGTGCTTGGGCATTGGAGCTGGATCTGGATTTCAGTCCTACTTTATTCTTTGGTGGCAGTGTGACTGTGGGTCACTGTCTTAGCCCCCCTGAGACTTCTTTTTTTTACCTATCAAATGTGATAATAGTATCCACCTCATACAGTTGATGTGATAATTAAATGGGAAGATATAGTAGGGGACAATTCTGGACACAGTAGGGGACTCTGTTCTTCAGCTTATTCAAAACAACTCCATTTCAGTAGAATGGAATCATAGTAAATTGCCCTTTGGGATTTGGAAATAAGTGTGTAATGTAGAATTGGATTATTTGCTATTAAATATTAAAAGTAGATTCTACCTGTGGTTACCTGGAAAGAAGAGGATCTCAGAAATAACCAGAAAGACTGCTAAAGTAAATCAGCCTTGTTTTTGTTTTGTTGTTTCTAGTTAGTAAAATGAGATAATTCTGTTTTAGAGATGGTCCACTGCAACACTGGGAATGTTGGGAATTTTCAGAAAGCATTTTATGTAAGATTTTGGGCAAGGCAGATCTTTAGAGAGGTGTCATAATCAGTTTCGCATGCGTTTTGTTTGAGTCAACCAACATTATTTGTGATCTCTATTTTTCACAAACTCTCTTTAGTATATGCACTAATGTATCTTCTTTTCATGATTCTTCACTCACTCAGAATGAATTGGTATAACCAGTCCGCTATAGTTAACACACAGTACTTAGGATAGTTAAGACATTATCTTAATAAAAACATCCCAAAATCTCATTTTTCATTTTGGTAACTCACTTAGATCTTTATTAAAGTCAACATTAATTCATGAAAATATAAGTGTTGCAGATTAAAATCAAACTGTGTGAAGACTCCAAGTAGCTTCTCTCACCTCACCTTTCCCCTTTTCATTGTAGAAGAGCAGAAATAATTGACAGGACCTAGACCAAGAATCCTGATTTAATGGTGTCAGTTCTGTTCTATGACTAGTCAAAGAGTTTCTAGGGGTGAATGAGGCAGCCACACACGGCAAGAGTGTCAAAGCTATGCTCTGATTACAAGAGCCACAAGAATTTTTTGTGAGAAGGCTTTTCACTGAGTTCTTATCTAGCATTGGCTCAGAGCAAATTTTCGCTTCCATCTTTTCCCCCAACTTTGCCTTGAGCTTTGCCTTTAAAGGCAAAAAGGAAAACATGGAAGATGAGATGGTGAGGGCAAGCATTTGGTGGATGTGGCCAATATAAGGGTACTTAGGTACCTTGGGTGAGCCCTCAGAATCAGATGTAGTTCACATATACATTTCTAGAGTTAGTAATTCTTAAGTTTGTAATGTCTTGCTTTAACACTCATGTGCGATGATGCTTATGAAAGCAGCCATTTTCCAGTAATGTATATGATTGAATTTTACAAAATAAGGAAAATGATCAAGTACCTATTTTTTATTGGTACTTGAAATCTCAAGTTTTAATAGATGTTACTGAAAAATACTTAAACTGGTTTTAAGTTTTTTCATTGTGGTTTTGAGTTATCTTAAAGTGGGTTTTCTTAATCTTTTACTCTGTGACTAATCCCTTCACTTTTTAATCCATTGCTAAAGTTTATAAGTAATGCACAGGAGTGATACTCTGTTAACACATTGACCTTGAAGAATTTGTATTCCTTTTGGATGTATGTATAGCTGCTTAAGCCACTTTCGAACTTAGATTATCTTTTATAAATGTGCCTTCCATACAGAATTCTGAAAATACCATGGACAAAGAAGCAGATTTAAATCAGGTACAGATAAGAATGGAAAGTATTGAATAAGTGAATATATTTCCCATTATCTCTCCTTTTTTCTTAATTCTTTTTATAGAACTTTGCAGAAAGAATGATACATACCACAGTACCAGCAAGTTTAAAGCGTACCCTTTTGTGCAAAAATGAGAGGCTATCTTTGAACTGCCTTAAAAATTCAAAATTACCCAATCAGTTTGCAAGCATTAATCAACTCTGGTACCTGACCAAAGGAGTTTAAACAATGATGTCCTAATGAAACAGAAAACCAGATTAACCATCTTGTTGAAAAGAGTCTCTACTTTGGTTTTGAAATCTTACAATTCAATACGTACACATACACATAAAAATGTCTATCTATATGAATGTCATAGTTTACAGTAGGGCTGTGCTTACTGCTTTAAGGTATGTGTTTTTAAAACCAAACTTTATTTATTTATTTCTTAGGCAAAGTAATAGGAAAAAACGGAAAGCTGATTCAGGAGATTGTGGATAAGTCAGGAGTTGTGAGGGTGAGGATTGAGGCTGAAAATGAGAAAAATGTTCCACAAGAAGAGGTATGTTCCAGTACAAATACTTTGTGGCTTGTCTAATAGTAAAAGTTTTTTTTATGTGATATGTTGAAGACCTCTAATATGTGCATAAAGTAAATGCAAATATTCTGATTATCAAGCATGCCTGCTGTAATTAATGTCATAGTTGTAGATAATGGCCCCTCTCTGTACTCTAATGCTGTGAGTTTGGATTAGTCACTTTATTGAATTCCTTTTTCCTAATCTTTAAAATGGGTAGTTATAAATTTTTAAATATGAGACATACATCACTGGGTTGAGTGTTAATAACAATTTAGTAAAATAATATATATATATAAATGCTTTTTAAAGCACTTTGTAAATGTTAATGTTGCTGACAAAGGCAAAATTGGAACGTAGGTTTTCTGGCTTTTATCTTTTCACTTTTTTAGTTTGGGGATTGTGTAGTATATGTGTTTATTCTGTGTGCTTTAAATTTATTTCTGTGCTTAATATCTCTTCCCCATCCTCCTTACCTTTAAATTCTATAACCCTTTTATCTTCATAAATATATGCTTTTTGTAGCAGCTTTTAAAGTATTTGCATGGGGTAGAGAGGTGAGGATGCACCTTTCTGTGCAATAGTACTCTTAAGATACTGTCTCCTCAAAGAGCCATAATTTTCACATATTGTCTAGCTTTCTTTTTGAAAGATTCTTTTAGCTAAAGTCAAATCTTTTTTTCTGTATATAATTTGTATTCTGTAATTTTATAAACCAAAACTGTTTATAATTTACATCTTTAAAAAATATGATTGATAACATTAATAGAGCTAAATAAAGTTTTAAATTGGCCCTTTTTTTCTTTTTTGTGTTTTCTGTTTTTTACCAAGGAAATTATGCCACCAAATTCCCTTCCTTCCAATAATTCAAGGGTTGGACCTAATGCCCCAGAAGAAAAAAAACATTTAGATATAAAGGAAAACAGCACCCATTTTTCTCAACCTAACAGTACAAAAGTCCAGAGGGTAAGAATTACTTGTCACTTTGAATTACAATAAAAGAAATTTGTCTCAGATGTCACAATTGGTATTTTGGGTTTTTTCTCTGGTTAGACTTGTAGGCTACTGATGTTCTATTTTTTTTTTTTTCAAATGTGATTGCCAGTTTATGAGATACTACATATTAATGTGATACATACTTTTCAATTTATTCACAGTGACAAATCTTATGCTGTAAACACAGAATAATGGGGTTGCATTTAGTGGTCACATTTTTCTTTTGACAGTGGGCTTTTTTCCATGCCTTCTTTCTTTAAATTTTCCAGGTATTGTAGCTCAAAATACACCTTCTGTTAGATGCATTAGTTACTACTTAAAACCATATTTTAGAAACTAATTTTCTGAACTAATCTATTTAGAAATCGGTTTAAAAGTCCTGCAGTGAAAGTCCTGCGTTCAGGCTTCTGTGTATCATTTGTTATAGTTAATGACATCCCTTGCATTCCTTATACTGCTTTAGGTGTTAGTGGCTTCATCAGTTGTAGCAGGGGAATCCCAGAAACCTGAACTCAAGGCTTGGCAGGTAGGAGAACATTCCTTGAGAAGTACACTTTCAGTTTATATTTTAATGTTTATTCCCCTTGTTAAGAAAGATTACAAAAGATCATCAGGATTAGGGACTGGAGGGAGGAGTGTTTGTGGGTATGTGGATCCATTGCCCCGGAGTTAAAGCTTAAACACCTTCATGCCGCTTGTAAGGCTTTTCCCAGTTACTTGTCCAGTATCATGTCTAAATTATCTTCTCCCTTGCACTCTAGAGACGCTTAAGCCATACTGAAGTACTTTGAGTTCTCTGAACATTCTCATGCTTATGTTGCTTCTAGACGTATGTAGAGGTTTACTCTGCCTGGAACGCTTTTTCTCCTCCACTTGTCACTTCATTTTGACTTTATTCCTTACAAAGCTTTCCTTGTGTACTTGCCAAAGATCCCCACCGCCATGGCTGGTTCAAGAGCCTTCCCCTTCTGTTTTGCAATGTGCTCAGCCCTAGCATAGCACTTAAACATAGATGTTTATTTGTTGATCTCCTCAACCACATTGTAAGTTCCTTGAGGGCAGGGAGAGCTCGTGAGAACTGTTTATGGAAAAAATGTTGTGAACTCATGGATTAAAAGCAAAGGTGCCATTTTACAAAGAGAACTATAACGGCAAGTAGATTGGATATGTCTCATTACCGGGCAGCCCATTATCCCAGAACAAGGAGGAACTTTTTTCTGGTGTCCATATTGAAGGCCATCAGTCAATTCTTGCCTTTCTTCATTTTAATTTACTATTCAGGTCTACTCGTGAAGTGCTTAAATTAGAGTGGCCCTTGGGGTACTCCAACAGTTTAAACGTTGCAAGAAAAGATATTCGTAAATAATTTGCTCCAAAGTCAATCTAACTAAATCTATTACATAGGATTTTAAAGCTTAGTTTGGTGATGTTTGACCCAGAGGGAAGGGTGTAGCATTCATTCCATCACATGGTATTTTGGGAAATAATACAGTTAAAGGCTTTGTAACAAATAAAGCTTGTTGGAGAAACACCCAACATGCAGAAATGAATTGCCAGTTAATAATTTGCACAATTGTGTCTAGGTTTCGCTATAACTTGTGACAAGAAGTCGTTTTTTTTCCCTCATTTTATATATATATATATATATATATATGGGCTAGGAGTACAGACATTTAGCATATGCCTTTTAAAAATCTGTTCTTATATTAAGTAGTGTCCATAGAGAGAAGTTCAAACTTCCCTTGTGATTCAGCCTTTTAAAATTTTCTGAGTACATTATTGAACTGTGTATGGGCTTAATAAAACTTAACGCTTGTCAGTGTACCTATTTTTTTTGTCTCACAGATTATTCAGTGCATTTTTATCCTGATGTTTTTGTTTGTATTTTGTGTGTACTGTTTTACTTGGTTAGCAGAAATGATTTACTTTTTACTTTTGTACCCTTGGTATTTCATTTTGATTTTTTTAAAGAATTTGATCGGCCAGGTGCAGTGGCTCATGCCTGTAATCCCAACACTTTGGGAGGCCAAGGCAGGCAGATCGCCTGAGCCCAGGAGTTCGAGACCAACTTGGGCAATGTGGCGATACCCCTTCTCTACAAAAAATACAAAAATTAGCTGGGTATGGTGGCATGCACGTGTAGTCCCAGCTATTCAGGAGGCTGAGGTGGGAGGAACACCTAGGGCCCAAGGAGGTCAAGGCTACAGCAAGCCATTATCATGCCACTGCACTCCAGCCTGGACAACAGAATAAAAAGACCCTGTCTCAAAAACAAACCAAAAAAGCCCCCAAAAAATTGATCAGGATAAGGCCTTTTGTAAATGAATTAGAGCATCTTATACTGCTAATTTTGTTCATACATCTCATGCTAAAGCTTGTATAATTTTGAATTATACATTTTGTGATTTTGCTAATACTGAATACTAGTCTTTATAATAATCTGATATGTTTAAGAGGTTACTATTGATCTATTCGTATTCATAGTAGATGTATAAAGTAGTATATCAACTACTTTTGTTTTCATATATTGATTTATATTTACAGCAAACATTTGTGTACCTACTATTCACCAGATCCTGTGCTAGGGAATTAGTCGTTACTTGCATTTTTCAGATTAATCTGTCATTAATTTTATAGGATCATTGTTACAATTTCTTTTTCAGGGTATGGTACCATTTGTTTTTGTGGGAACAAAGGACAGCATCGCTAATGCCACTGTTCTTTTGGATTATCACCTGAACTATTTAAAGGTGAGAACAGAAAGAACTTTAACTTCTAATCCTTTTGTACTAAAATATACAAACTTTATAGTAGATCTTTCAGCAGTTAGGACTCATTCTAGCCTGTGCAAAACACTGTATGACTTGTCAAAGATAATAGAGAAAATACGTTGTTTAGCTTATAATTTTTCTAAAAATGGAAGTCTTTATAAATTTAAGTACCAATATACCAGTTCTCAATAAAGTTTTATATTTCCCCTTATTCTTCTCTTAAACCCTTACACTCAGTTTAGGCAATCCTGTACATAGCCTGTTAATCCATTTGATCCTTTCTAGCATTTTGCTTTTTTCCAGGCCAAAATTTGTGTCTATAACTCTTGCCTTTATTGCTCCTTTTATGTCATTTATCAAGGAAATCTAAGCATTTCGTGAAGTTCTTTGCTTAAATGTTTACCCTCTCTACTTTTCTCTTTACTGTTATTCAAAACACAAACTATTTGTGTCTTCTCGTAAATGTTCATTTTAGTTAGTGTGATGCAGTTATGCCTCCTTTAAATTTCAAACTGGAAGATAGGAACCAGGAGGCTACAAGGTGTAGTGGAGAAAGCACTGGATTGACAATCCAGCAATTTACTTATAAGACTTCAGCCAATGAACTAGCTGTGTGACTTCAGGCAAGTCACTTCCCTACGTTAGATGCTTCTTGAAATTCCTTTTGGCCAAAATGTTCTATAATTTAATGAAATGGAAATTGATCTACTTCATTTTCATAATGTTTTATTTGTATCCATACATATCAAAATTATAATGTAGCTGGTATTAAATGTTTTTAAAGAGCATTTCAACTCTTATTTATGGCATTAAGAATTTTTTTTGCTGATTTCTTGAAAGAAAAAGTACATGATTTCTGCTTGTGTGTAAATAAGAATGAAAGGAAGAAAAAGTGTAATACTGGGCATGCCATTCATTCTTATGGTGGCCAGTTAATTAAAAGTGGGAAGGTTTCATCCAGCAAGGTTTACATGGGTAGGATACCTCTTTGATTTTTTTTTTAAGTATGTTTATGTGTAATCTTGTGTGTGTGTTTCTTCATATTCTTAGCTTAAATCATTATGAAGGCCTGGAGAGTTAGGATTGCATTGTATCAAATCCCTTGTTCTTTTGACTGATGTTCTTTCTTAGATCCTTTGATTTATTCTCAAGAATATCTTCTTTGGTTATCAGCAGCTGCCCTGTTGCCATTCTTTCCATCACCAGAACTTCCCTTGTTTGGGCCTGGCATCTCACCAAAAGGTGACTGCTTTGCCCCAGTGGGATAACCTGGACTACTGTTCTGTTTTGCAAGATATTCCCATTCTATGAGCTATTACTATACCTTTGGAAGAAGTCACTCAGCTGCAGTCTCTCCTTTGCTCAAATTCTATGTAAAACAGATTCTGGTGTAACTATGTAACTTGCTAATGATGGCAGAGCACAGATGAAACTGACCAAATCCTTACCTGACCTTTCTTTTCCAGAAGCTGCCACAACCAAGATTTTAGAAACTTAGCTGTACAGGGGGTTCTCCAATGACTGTTGATATAGACAGTCTCTATGATAACCTCTGCTTCACTGAGACACCTACTACTACTATAGTTATGAATCTGATTCCCTGTAGCCAGTAAATGAGATGTTTATGAGTGGATTGGGAGGACAGTGGTTAGAAATGAGGTTTCATCTGGTTTTAACAGAACCCAACATACTGGAAGCACTGTTTGTAAGGGTCTGTCAGTGGACCCCAGGTGTATATTTCTATCAACTGAATGTGTACTGTTTCTCATACTTGTTGTAGCAGAGTTGTAGTCTTTAAGAAGTTTTCAAGGCCTGATGTAAGACCTAGCTGTCTGGTCAGGTATTAAATAGTTTTGTTTTCCCCTCATGAGGAATAGTCAGCATTTTCAGTTCATGAAAAAATCATTGTTCCTTAACCATAGTATATGTTCTTTTAAAACAAAAGATGGCCCAAACTCAATGCTTTGTAAATTAAGGTATTAACTGGCAAATCTATTTTAATCAAGATTATTTACAATGTGTGATTTTTAAGGTTAACTGGTTAAACCTTAAATGTCATTTATCTGTATTCATACAGTTTAGCATTGTTTTATTTAATATCCTATCATGAAGAAGTCCCCAAAATAGCATATCTGTGCCTTAGCAGTAGAATAATTGGATAATAGTGCCAAATTAGACAACTTTAAATTGTATTCAGTATAACTTTAATGCTGAGTGTTTTTGTTATATCTCTAATTCTCGACATCGATAATCTATTATCTGTAGTGATTTTCTTTTTAAGGAGATCATTCAGTTTCCTGATAATTCTGTGTAACAGTGGTTACTGTAAATTTAGAGCTGAAATTGAAATATTCCAGTATATTTTTTATCTGATGAAAAGGAGAAAGGTTTTATTAAGTAAAATGTCAAATTATTTTTACTGTTATCTTGTATATTTTAAATAGGAAGTAGACCAGTTGCGTTTGGAGAGATTACAAATTGATGAGCAGTTGCGACAGATTGGAGCTAGTTCTAGACCACCACCAAATCGTACAGATAAGGAAAAAAGCTATGTGACTGATGATGGTCAAGGAATGGGTCGAGGTAGTAGACCTTACAGAAATAGGGGGCACGGCAGACGCGGTCCTGGATATACTTCAGGTACAAACTAAGCATTTTACTCAGTAACTTTATCTGTTCCTAGACTTATAGCTGCTAATCTCTAATATTCATTAGAACCCCATTATAACAATTTGTCACTACATGGTTTCCAGTTCGCAATGGGTTAAATTGTGTTACAAGAGACATAGAATAAAAACCTGATAATAAACACGTAGAGTTCACAGGGCAGGTGCAAGTTCTGTTCATGCTCTGATTGGGGGTAAATCTGCAAAGCCCTTGTGTGTTGATGACTTTCTTTAAGGCCTCTCCTGATTTTATAACTGTATAGTCAAAACTTTTTTCATTTGTGTACTGTGGCTCATTTTTTTGTCAGGTATGTGCTGGTCATACTTGCTGGATGGACTATGTAAATCAGGGGTCTGCCTCTTGTGGCTCATAAGGTGATTTTCAGTGGCATGGCCAAAGTCAGTCCTAGGCACAGTCAAGAAGTAGGCAAAGTTTCTCTTTGCCTTCCCAGCTTTTCTGTCCGTGCTTCTTTCTTCTCTCCCAGTACCTTTCAGTGAACCTGATCCCCACCTGCCAGTGCCTACTGTCTTTCTTGCTCAACTGTGTATCTACTTTGTAACTTGCTAATGGTGGTATAAGATATAATCCATCTCACGCATATTTGCATTTCAAAAAGGAACTCTTTAAGATGGAAAAGCCTTCAAGATCCACAGGAATGAAGCTATAATGGTGAAGCTATAATTGGTCATTAGCTCCAACAGAGGAAGAGAGAGGTAGTAGAGTTGATATTCTGGAGTTGGGGAGAATTACCTACTCCTAAGGCCAACCTTGAACCTAACCCCTAACCCCTCTCCCAACAGTCTATTCTTTTTATTCATGAATTTCTGCCTCACCATGGAGCTCTTTTTCTCCACTCCTGTCCTCTAAGTCATTAACCCCTTCAGGCATAATGAGTTTATTATAGTAATTCTTTATTAATGATCAGTTATTGTAATGGGAGTTGGGGGGGCAGGTTGTGGACCAAACATCAGGCAAGCGTGTATCTGCCTTCAGCTAGATCCAATCCGTGACCCCACAAAAGACCCTTCCCTGAAGCAGTTGCCATGGTGGCCTCCTTTGCCACCCTCTCAGAAATGACCAGATTATATACATTCCCCTCTGTCCTGGGCCAAATCTTGCTAAAAGGAGCTCTCTTTATAGAGGTTTTATCAAGGTATCACACTTAACTGTCGTAGATAATCTTTCCTCCAGAGAGCATAGATGTTTAAAGGAACACAGCTGTTTAATGATATGGCACATTAAGGTTTGAACTTAGGTGGCTAATAAAATACCTTTTTAAAAATGAGAATGAAACATGTTTATAACCGAAATTACCTCAAATATTGCAAAGCCCTTCATTTTGAGTTTAAAATTTTGTTTTATGAAATGGAAGGTGATAATACTCTTTGTGGGCTTATAAATTGGGAAGAGTTTTGGATTACCCCTGAAACGTCTCTGGAAGCTTCTGTTAACCTCTTTTTTTTTTTTTTTTTTTTTTTAAGTCAGACAATGGTATATAACTTTTAACTCTCGATAGGAACTAATTCTGAAGCATCAAATGCTTCTGAAACAGAATCTGACCACAGAGACGAACTCAGTGATTGGTCATTAGCTCCAACAGAGGAAGAGAGGGAGAACTTCCTGCGCAGAGGAGACGGACGGCGGCGTGGAGGGGGAGGAAGAGGACAAGGAGGAAGAGGACGTGGAGGAGGCTTCAAAGGTATGGAGATCTTCATTAAGAAATCAAAGTGAATTGTAGCAGCTGTCTTGAAGTTCCATGAAAAATCCTGTTGATGCAATGAACTATTATCAAGATCCCATCTCTCCCATTTTGTGCTGATCACCATAGGAAAGGATCAGCCTTCCACTTGTGTAGAAAGAAAGAATATTAGGCAGCCTTCCTTATGGTTCATATAGATACATGAATAAATGCTGATAACTAATTCAGCATCTTTGTGAGTCTAAACAGCATCACTTCATTAACTCACATTGACCTGTAGATGCAGAATTACAATACCTGTGAAATATTTTCTGTTACTTGACAGCAGGCTAGATTATTGATCATTATGTAACTGGAATCACTGGGGTTGATTACATTTCAGATTCTATGGTTGGTTTAAATAGAGGATGTGGGAATAAAGAACTTCCGGTAAGCATTTCAGAATTCAGTAACTGTTGAACCTTTTGAAAATATTCTCGTAGGAAACGACGATCACTCCCGAACAGATAATCGTCCACGTAATCCAAGAGAGGCTAAAGGAAGAACAACGGATGGATCCCTTCAGGTAAACCCTGTCTGCCTCTTTTCATCTTAATTGTTTGAATATGGTAGTTTGAGATTTATGAGTTTATTTTACTTTATTGAAAACATGTTCAAAGATTACAAATCCAGTTTATATGAAATATTTTACCTTCAACATTACAGTTGTAGTCAATCTTAGTTCTTCGTGACAAGTATAAAAATAAGGGGATTTCTCTAGAGAATATGCAGTCTGAGTATTTATAAAGACCTTGACAGACACACTATGATTTTATTATTTATTATTTATTTTTACTTTTTTGAGACAGAGTTTTGCTTTTGTTGCCCAGGCTGGAGTGCAGTGGCGCAATCTCAGCTCACAGTAACCTCTGCCTCCCAGGTTCAAGTGATTCTCCTGCCTCGGCCTCCTGAGTAGCTGGAATTACAGGCACCCGCTACCACGCCCAGCTAATTTTTGTATTTTTAGTATAGACCTGGTTTCACCATGTTGGTCAGGGCCGGTCTTGAACTCCCAACCTCAGGTGATCTGCCCGCCTTGGCTTCCCAATGTGCTGGGATTACAGGCGTGAGCCACCGTGCCCAGCCACACTATGATTTTAATACTGCGTTGGTAGACCTACAATCCCCTAGAGAAGGAACATCCTGGGATGTACTTAGAGACTTCAGTAAGCTCTATGTGTCTTTGCTCCCCCGAGATACAGGGATAGGGTATTGTCTTTGAATAGAAAATAAGGAAAAGAAGATGTCTCTCTCACAACTAATAATCATGATAGACAGAGCTGATGATATTCAGCTAGTCTCCATGCTTGGTCAGTCATCCGCTTATTTACACCCAGGACCTAGTCTGAGGATCCCTTCTCAGTTGGCTGTCACCAGTGCTAAACCAGTTGTTATATAATTTTAAAATTATCTCCTGAGCACATCCAGGCACCTTTGCTAAGTGCTTTGTGTATGTTTTATCTCATTTAATCTTACAGCAACCCACTGAGGTAGTTTTATTATTCCACTTTATAGGTGAGTGCACTGAAGCTTCAGTCCTTTGCCCCCAGTCACATAGCTAGCATATGTCCAAATGATAGTCAAACCTTAATGTTTGATTCTCCGAATCCATGTTGTTGTCTACTTTTTCTGTAACTTTTAATTTTCAAGACAAGTAGTTAGGGTTCCTTCCTGACTATGGATTCATTTGGGACCATCACCCAAGATTAGTGAGAGATACTTTTTAAGACAAAGTTTACGATGGAATATTTCTTGGAATTCATAGCAGCTCAAAGTGAGTGTTAACTATTGATGGGTTCTTAAGGACCACAGAAATCCCTTGGACATAGATAGATTGGCAAATTAGTGTATGTACCTGTCTTTTACAAAGCTATAAGATATTTATGTACCAGTTTTGTAATTCTCCACTTTAACCAACATGTTTGATGAACTTGGCAGTCTAACCAGGATGCACATTTATATTTCTAAATGAAATGGAATACTGAATTAAAAAGGTGATATTATGAAAATAGATACAAATCTGGCCAGGCACGGTGGCTCACGCCTGTAATCCCAGCACTTTGGGAGGCCAAGGCAGACTGATCACCTGAGGTCAAGAGTTTGAGACTAGCCTGGCTAACATGGTGAAACCCTGTTTCTACTAAAAATGCAAAAAATTAGCCAGGCGTGTTAGTGGGCACCTGTAATCTCAGCTACTCGGAAGGCTGAGGCAGGAGAATCGCTTGAACCCAGGTGGCAGAGGTTGTAATGAGCTGAGATCTCGCCATTGCACTCCAGCTTGGGCAACAAGAGCGAAACTCCATCTCAGAAAAAAAAAAAAAAAAAAGCTGGGCACGGTGGCTCACGCCTGTAATCCCAGCACTTTGGGAGGCCAAGGCAGACGGATCACAAGGTCAGGAGATCGAGACCATCCTGGCTAACATGGTGAAGCCCCGTCTCTACTGAAAATACAAAAAATTAGCCGCGTGTGACGGCATGCGCCTGTAGTCCCAGCTACTCGGGAGGCTGAGGCGGGAGGATGGCGTGAACCCGGGAGGCGGAGCTTGCAGTGAGCCGAGATCATGCCACTGCACTCCAGCCTGGGTGACAGAGCGAGACTGTCTCAAAAAAAAGATACAAATCAAAGTACTGAATCCTTGGTAACCAGACATTTAAAACACATGCGCATACCCGCTACTTAAACATACTTTGAAATTACAACTCTTTGGGGATGTTTTTAGCATTTGTGCTTGAAGTAGATCAATATTTGTAGTTGTTTTAGTTCCATTTGTCACTGTTAACTTTCATTTGTACCTCTGGAATTAACAGTGCTGTATTCAGCATTGGCACTTAAAATATTGTATAGCTCTTAGAACACTATTTTTTAAATTATATTAATCTTTATACTCTCCTAGGATTCCAGTCCTTCCACAAATTATTATATTCAATTTTCTTTATACTGTTCCATTCTTCAGACAGAGTTCAGGTTGTAGGATCATCCGAATTTTCTTAGTGAAATACAAGCCAGTAGAAACCAAAGCTTGTGTTTTTCTACTGTATGACTATGGGAGCTCACGGTATAGAGAAACTTGATCATACCTGTGATAGATACAAAGATGTAAACTAAAGTCTAGTTAGTGAGTTATTTGAGGGTAAAGCCAGAATAGGAAAACATTTTGTTTCTCGTTTCCTAGGTTTCACAATCTTTGGAGAATAACTCATTTTATTTTAACTCTAGTGTTAGAGGCATGTATGTCTTCTGGTAATCAGTAATAGTAATTCATTTTACCTGTTTGTTTCTCACTGTATTATTCTACTTAGAAGAAGACATGATAGGATTGTGAGTTTTTCTCTAACTTTGGATGCAGTGAGATGACCAGTGTGTTCCAGTTAAAGGAGAAGAGTGTTTTAAAATCATAAACCAAATAAAGAATCCTACCTTACATTAATTTCTTGCACTTCTTCTGTTCTCATCTCCATTTCTCTTTTTAACATGTGGAGTTTACACTTCAGGTTTAAATTTCTTCTCAGGCCAATTACAGATTACAGTAGGATATGGTCTGTGTATATAACAACTATAACTTGTTTTAGATCAGAGTTGACTGCAATAATGAAAGGAGTGTCCACACTAAAACATTACAGAATACCTCCAGTGAAGGTAATCGGCTGCGCACGGGTAAAGATCGTAACCAGAAGAAGGAAAAGCCAGACACCGTGGATGGTCAGCAACCACTCGTGAATGGAGTACCCTAAACTGCATAATTCTGAAGTTATATTTCCTATACCATTTCCGTAATTCGTATTCCATATTAGAAAACTTTGTTAGGCCAAAGACAAATAGTAGGCAAGATGGCACAGGGCATGAAATGAACACAAATTCTGCTAAGAATTTTTTATTTTTTGGTATTGGCCATAAGCAACAATTTTCAGATTTGCACAAAAAGATACCTTAAAATTTGAAACATTGCTTTTAAAACTACCTAGCACTTCAGGGCAGATTTTAGTTTTATTTTCTAAAGTACTGAGCAGTGATATTCTTTGTTAATTTGAACCATTTTCCTGCATTGGGTGATAATTCACCAGTACATTCTCAGTTTTTCGTAATATATAGCATTTATGGTAATCATATTAGACTTCTGTTTTCGATCTCGTATAGAAGTCTTCATGAAATGCTATGTCATTTCATGTCCTGTGTCAGTTTATGTTTTGGTCCACTTTTCCAGTATTTTAGTGGACCCTGAAATGTGTGTGATGTGACATTTGTCATTTTCATTAGCAAAAAAAGTTGTATGATCTGTGCCTTTTTTATATCTTGGCAGGTAGGAATATTATATTTGGATGCAGAGTTCAGGGAAGATAAGTTGGAAACACTAAATGTTAAAGATGTAGCAAACCCTGTCAAACATTAGTACTTTATAGAAGAATGCATGCTTTCCATATTTTTTTCCTTACATAAACATCAGGTTAGGCAGTATAAAGAATAGGACTTGTTTTTGTTTTTGTTTTGTTGCACTGAAGTTTGATAAATAGTGTTATTGAGAGAGATGTGTAATTTTTCTGTATAGACAGGAGAAGAAAACTATCTTTTCATTTGAGAGAGGCTAAAATGTTTTCAGCTAGGAACAAATCTTCCTGGTCGAAAGTTAGTAGGATTTGCCTGCTCTTTGGCCTGATGACCAATTTTAACTTAGAGCTTTTTTTTTTTAATTTTGTCTGCCCCAAGTTTTGTGAAATTTTTCATATTTTAATTTCAAGCTTAGTTTGGAGAGATAGGAAGGTCATTTCCATGTATGCATAACAATCCTGCGAAGTACAGGTACTTTGTCTAAGAAACATTGGAAGCAGGTTAAATGTTTTGTAAACTTTAAAATTTGAAATATATGGTCTAATGTATAAGCAGAATTGGAAAAGACTAAGATCGGTTAACAAATAATACGTTTTTTTCTTTTGTTTTTTGAAGTGTTGGGGTTTGGTTTGGTTTTTCGAGTTTTTTTTTTTTTTTTTTTTTTTTTTTTTTTTTTAGTGAAATTTATTGAGGAAAAATATGTGAAGGACCTTCACTCTAAGATGTTATATTTTTCTTAAAAAGTAACTCCTAGTAGGGGTACCACTGAATCTGTACAGAGCCGTAAAAACTGAAGTTCTGCCTCTGATGTATTTTGTGAGTTTGTTTCTTTGAATTTTCATTTTACAGTTACTTTTCCTTGCATACAAGCAAGCATATAAAAATGGCAACAAACTGCACATGATTTCACAAATATTAAAAAGTCTTTTAAAAAGTATTGCCAAACATTAATGTTGATTTCTAGTTATTTATTCTGGGAATGTATAGTATTTGAAAACGGAAATTGGTACCTTGCACACATCATCTGTAAGCTGTTTGGTTTTAAAATACTGTAGATAATTAACCAAGGTAGAATGACCTTGTAATGTAACTGCTCTTGGGCAATATTCTCTGTACATATTAGCGACAACAGATTGGATTTTATGTTGACATTTGTTTGGTTATAGTGCAATATATTTTGTATGCAAGCAGTTTCAATAAAGTTTGATCTTCCTCTGCTAAACTGATGTTGATGCAATCCTTACAAATGATTGCTTTTAAAATTTTAAGCTAGGAAAAGAAATCTATAGAAAGTGTTCTGTTACAAAATGTAACTGTTACCATTGGAAATTTCACGTCATAGGAAGTTAGCCTTTATCTACCAACTTTCAAGAACTTGTTTAATAAAGTGAAAAACTCAACCAAATGGTACAAAACCACAGTGTACCATTACATTATGCACTAAGTCTCTTTTTTACAAAGGCTGAATTCAGCAAGGCGCTAACTTGCTTAAATGTGAATTACTAACTTCTAAAACTGTACTTTGATTCACATGTTTTCAAATGGAGTTGGAGTTGATTCATATTACAATATTTGTGTGCTAAACGTGTATGTTTTTCAGTTCAAAGTCATGATGTTTTTAAAATCTTATTAAAGTTTCAAAAATCTGAAGATTGTTTATCTAGATGTAAATTTTTATTAAAAAGTTGCACTTATGAAAAAGCAAAAAATTAGTCTGACAGATGTTTGCTCCTGGTTTTAAATTTCTACATTTGACAAAAACTAATGATATGTGGGGGGAAAGTTGTGCAAAGTAAATGTATGTCGCAAATAATCTTTTATGAGCCCTTAAAAGGCAAAAACGAAGATACTTGAAAATAATTCTCCATATTCCCAGACATAAAATTTCAACACATTTATTGCATAGGGTGCCACTAAACCATATTAAACATATACTCCTATTTGTGCACACATAAACATACCCTGCCCTTTGGAAAAAAGTATGTCTGTGGAGTAAAACAAAAATGATTTAAACATCTCAGTAATAAAATAAATGACAGGTTTTTAGGTAGAATGTGCCTGGGAATTGACTATGGTAATCACTTCAAGGAACTCTGGCACAGCCTACCCGCTTAAAAGGTACAAATGGAGAGGTGACGGTGTCAGTGTTCTACCCAGTGTTAGAATCCAAAATGATGTTAGCTTCCTCTACCTTGATGAGTCTTTTTTCCCAGAAAAATAACTTTATTTTCTGCTTTTCTAGTTTTTCGTTCTGATACTTTTGTGGTTCTTTGCTACCCATTTTGTCTAACTGGGCATCATTAGTGCTGGGTAGGCTGAAACCATACTCAAGTAACTTGTTTGGATTTTCCTTGTTTCACAGTAATTTTCAGCACTACACATGAACAGCCTGTTGGAGGCAACCAGCTTAACACTCAACTTAGCTCTCTCAGAGCCATCTCTCTCATCTGATCATGGTCTTAGAATTCCTGGTGACTCGGAATATCCGTCTTTTAGAGGCAGCAAAATGATTCTGACCCTTTCGAGCCAGTTTCAGTTTCATGGCGATAAACAGCCTTGTGAACCTCTATGCCTCTGATAACCAGTTATTCTGAAATAGTCATTACCATGTGCTACTCTTGATTGCTCATAAGGCTTAATGTACCAGACTTTAAATCTTGAGCATCTTTTTTTTTTTTTTTTCTCTGTTTACCTGAGGTCATTTAAAAAGTTTTTTCAAAAAAAAAAAAAAAAGTTTTTTCAATTTCTATGTACCATAATGAAACTGAGAAAATCCATTTTATTTTAATTTTTTTATATACTAAGGAGTTTTCTGTTAGTGGGAGAGGCTTGCTCTGTGTTAAACTCACAGGGAAGAAAAATCCTTCCCCTGGAATACAGACCCAGGGTGCAGCCAGCAGTGCTCTAGCCTTTGCATGAGAGAATGGTATCCTTGTGTCTCTTCCTGACCCTTTGCTGACAAGTTTCCCTCATTAAAACCTTTTTCTTCTGTGTGTCTTTGTGCAGTTTGCCATAGCCCATTACCTCAAAAATGGTGCCCAACATGAGGTAAAATCCGCTTATTTCACCTCTGGCTTTTTGGAAACTGCAAAAGGGATCAACTGAGCAATACTAGGGATGGACAGCATCCCTGCTGGGGCTGGTGATGGGAAACCCAGCCAAGCTAACATCTCTGCTATGCATGTTAGTGTGGTGCTTATTGGTGTCCATGTGCCACAAAGATCCTGGGAAGTCTGTGTATGGGAGATTGAGACAATTTAATCATTTGGCACTCCAAGTCTGGCAGACTTTTTGAAACCTAAGGAAAAAAGTTGGGAGAAAACCCTCAGCCCCAGCCCCTAAGTGCCATTAGAATAGTTGATGCAATCTAAACTTTTTTTTTTTTTTTTTTTTTTTTAAGAGACAGAGTCTCTGTCACCCAGGCTGGAGTGCAGTGGCGTGATCTCAGCTCACCATAACCTCCGCCTCCCAGGTTCAAGCGATTCTTGTGCCTCAGCCTCCCTAGTAGCTGGGACTACAGGCACGTGTCATCATGCTCAACTAATTTTTCTATTTTTTGTAAAGATGCAGTTTTGCCCATTTGGCCAGGCTGGTCTCGAACTCCTGACCTCAGGTGATCTGCCTGCCTTGGCCTCCCAAAGTGCGGGGATTATAGGCCTGAGCCACCGCACACAGCCACAACTTTTAGATTTGAGACTCGTCATTGTGCAGTGTACCACCCAGGGGCCTTTGGGAGGAATTGAGGTGTATCCTGTGGGGTTTCAAAAACACTAACAGGGAATTGGACTCCCAGCAATGGTCACAAGAGTAACCTGAGGCTTTAATTGCTTATATGATGAAGAGGCTACACCCACAAAGTAGTGAAGCTGAATGGCAAACACTTTGGGTTTATCATGAGATTATCTTTTGCCAGATGAATGTGCTAGGCTGACCAACGGGGAGGGAGCAAATGGACCTGCCTTGTTCTTGAATTGGATGTTCAGGGAAATCAGATTCACCTAACCACCAAGAGGAGACTTCCTGAGAAACTGAGTACAAAGTGGACCCACTCTACTGAGGTTAAAGCTGTTTTGAGACAACTTGGCATTTTTGCATGCTTGCATGAAAATCCTAGCCATCTGGGATAAGTAGTAACCAAATGACCTTAATTCAGAGAATGTTGGAAAAGTTGATGGTTTCTTATACGGAGACATCCCTAACTTTGCTCCTTCTGCCAGAATGTAAAGGATGAAATAATCCTTTGGAGCTGATATATGCCCCACCCAAAGCGGGGTAATGAGATAAAGGGACCCTGGAAAGAATATGTCTCAGCAAAAATGAAAAGGGAAGAGCATCACTCCAGACTTTTCCTAGGCTCGCACAGGCAGTACATTATGACTCTTGGTCTGGAAGAAAGTGATGACTAGCTAAGGAGACAGATAGGAAAAGTAGAATCACTCTAAGGAGCTTGCAGAGAGAAGGATGCAGGAAACAACGCTGGTATTACAGTAGGCATTAAGGACCCCCCTATGGAGAGCTGATGCAAGGAGGTTCTGGATGTGAGGGTTCCCTTTGGAGATGGAGGCAGTTAGCTTTCCCCACTGCGTGGCCAGCAAAGCTCCAACGCCTCCTGCGTCCTTGTAGAAGGGTTTAGAGGAAGCTAAGCAGTTGACCACATCTTAACACTGCTGAAACAAGACTCTCAGACACTTCCTACCCCCAGAGGCCTCTGTGTCACCTGAGAGTTTGATTTTCTAGGCCGATTGCTGGGGAGCTGTTCAATCCAAGTCCATTTAAACTAAAAGCAAGCTTGGCCCAGGGCCAGTTCCTCTGCCCTTTACAAGGAGATGCTAACTTCATGTCCCAATCCATGTAGCCTGGAACATAGGTAGGGGAAGGACTTAACAGACCTAGACTTAATAAAACACAGGAGCCCAAGAAGCTGTTATTCTTGGACCTGATAAAGTCCACAGTAAATTTCCCTGGCCGGAGTTGGGATTGGTTTTACTTAGAACCAAGAGACTCAGCACAATTACTGCAGATGCTGTTGGCTGCTTTGATAAGACCATGCTCACTCACCACCCCTTTGTCAGACTCCACAATTGATATGGACATGCTGAGTCCCCTCAGCCCAGCAAAGCAAAGCATCTGAATGGATGCAAGCATGGCAGTCTCTCTTAGTGAATACTATAAATCAGTCTTATTGAATTTGCAGAACTCTCTGCACTTCCAAAGCCTGTCGGGATTGTACAGTTAAAGCTGGCACATACCGAAGATGAGAAAGAAAACATTCCCCTTGTACAAGATTTACTGGCATTGCCAGGAGGGAATGGTAGGCTACACTACCTTCCAATTCCACAACCCTTTTAAGCCAGTGAGCAAATCCAGTGTCCTTGGCCCTAGATTACAGATCATTATGGATCATTGTGATTTTAACAGTGGCCGCCATGGCACTCACAGTGCCTGATACACCAACAGATGACTGAACTGATTGCAGCCGTTACTGGCAATGTGGTATGTCCTAGAGCTATGCTGTCCAGTTCTTAAGCCACTAAGCCACATACGGCTGTTGAGTACTTGAAATGTGCTCATCTGAATTAAGACGTGCTGAATATGTAGAATACATAAGAGATTTTGAAGAGTTGGTTTGGAAAGAAGAATGAAAAATGTCTCTTTTTTATATTTAGCTGTTGAAATATAAATATTTTAAATCTCTTGGGTTAACTAAAATATGCCATGAAAATTCATTATACCTATCTCTTTTTTACTCTTTTTAGTAATGACCACTAGATAAGTTAAAATTACATATGTGGCTTACATTATATTTCAATTGGACAGAATTACTCTAGATATTACTAATGTTCTTCAAATTTCTCCAGAAAGAGAAGAAATATTTTGCTTTCACCTGACAGAACATTAATTTCTGGTTTGTTGTGGGAATTTCACACTCCTCCAGCAAATAAGTGCAATTTATCAGTAATGGGTTGGGCAAGCCCATTCCATTATATTGATGACATTTTGGTAGTCCTCACTTTAATGCATGCTCTCTAATCTAAGCACAAGTGTCCACAAGTGGCCTGGCCCTTGAATGAGTATAGATACCAGAGCCAGGCCACCCAACTACATGTCTTGGGGGCTGTATTAGGAACAGCCCAAAGAGACATCCCATAGCATAATAAGGAAAGTCTATTGGCCTTACAAACACTACCAAAAAAAAAAAAAAAAAAAAGGAAAAAGCCTATGATCTGTTTGGCCTCTTTGGGTATTAGAGGCAGCACATCTCACATTTCAAAATGTTATTCAAGCATCTGTACATAGTCACCAGACTGGTAGCCAAATTTAAGTGGAGACCCCTACAGCAGGAAGCCTCAGAAGCAATACAATAAAATATAACCTGATTCCCATGGAGTTTTATGTATCTATGACAGGTCTTACATCTGATACACCTGGCAAAAAGACTGCCAATACTGCGGTGGGAAATATCTCCACTGCTGAATGGTATGTGCCTTTTAAATGACAGTTATTTGTCCATTATAATTCCCTGGCAGGGACCGTTGTCTCACTGAAGGGAAGTGATTGTCAGATCTAACATCCCCACTCTACAATGGGTTCACTGAACCAAATTTCATAAGATGAGTGTATCAGTGAGTGTATCCACCTGCCCCAGAGCGGTCAGGAAAACAGAAATCACACCACTAATTTTAACAGAGAGTTTGATGTAGGGATTGGTTAAACAGATATTATAGGGCTGAAAATGCAGAACAAAAACATTAAGGTAATAGAGGTAGGATCTGCAGAAAGCATCTACCATCCTGAGGCCTGGTGGAATGAAGGGATGAAGCTGGTATGATGAGGACCCAAAGCTCAAAGGAGAGGCCCATGGAATTAAAACTCCAGACCTTTAGGAAAGGGACACTGCTTAGTTAGTACTGGTATCTTGAAGGCAGACCCTCATGGGGATTGGACTTAGACCACTGAGGAGAGGGTGTCAGCCAACTGGCTGACGCTGGTGTCTGAGGAGGCATGATGATACTGGCTCAGAGAGTGTGGAGGTGTGGAGGGAAAAATCTGGGAACTGGATTCAAGTGATGCTACTAAACAAACTGTTTCTACCAGAGTGAAGAACCATCATCTTCAAGTCTCCTTCTAGAACCCCTTGTTGTCAGAACCTAATAGGAAGCAGCTGGTGAAGGAAAAATGTGATGTGCGGAGTCTCAGCCCCAGCATCACAGAGCAGATTATGGAAGGATAGTTTGGAACTGAGAGACAATAATTTAATAATTGGCAGAGTGTGACAAGCTAAAGAAATGTGAAATGGAAATAGTACATCCAATTGAGAGTCAAGCCAACTGCAAGGATAAGTGGTTGCCTATGCAGTAGGTATGGAGAAAGCTTTACTCCAGCTTTGCCTGAGCAACTGGCTCAATGATGGCTTCAATTTCAATGGAATACTAAGCGATTGGTTATAATGATGATAAGTGTTGATGTCCCGTGGTACTGGCTGCTCTGCATAATTAATAGAAGTACTTCAAGTGGTGCTTTTGGGCAATAAAACATTCTGCTCCTTGAATGAAAATGTCTTTACATAGACATGGGCTGCTGCTACTGGCTTTGCTCTTAGGTCAGGATGTTGGACCACCCAGGATGAGACCATTAAAGTCAGACTCATGTGGTGCTCCCTATGGAAACAGATGCAACTCATCCACAGGCTCAATTAATAAGTTACATATGTATTTGTCTCTTAAAAAAGGCCACATCCTGAGAAAAGCAAAACATTTGGAATGAGAAAGTCAATTGAGCCTGTGAGCCATCCTATTTATGGTGACCTACTAAATCCAGATTTAGACCCACCACAGAAACAAAACCATCATGAAGGGCTGTCATACAGAAGTCAGAACTAACTCATACTGGCAGATTTACTTTATAGGCCCCCCCGCCCCTATGTAGGGCCATATAGTGGGTCCTGACTGCTTTAGATACACTCTAGGTATGGGGTTGCTTTCCACCTGTGCCAGTCAGATAGCACACATAAAGTGTGTGACTGACTTTACTACCTTTGTCATGTGTTGACATGTTCTTACATGATACAATATGACAACTCATTTATGGCCAGTGTCAAACAACAATGGGCCAATGAGTCTGTCGGCATGGAATTCACTGGCACTCCTATGCTTCTTTCCACTCTCATTCAGCAGGTGAAATAAAGTGCTAGAATGGCCAGCTTAAGGAACAATCACACTGGCCACTTTAAGAACAAATTCTGTAAGGCTGACTAGCACAATTCTCATTAGCTGTATACACTGCCATATTCCATGTGTTAGTTCAGGTCCTCTGAGAAGCAGATGTCAAGACAGAATTAAATGTGCAAGATATTTTGGGGTGAGAGTCCATGACAGATTAAAGGGGAGGGAGCCAGAGAACATCAAGAGAGAATTTAGACCATGATACAGATCTAATACTGATGAAGGATAGGGAAGAAAGAAGGACTGGGTAGGGAGATCCTCAACTATAGTGCAGTTTCAAGTAAGTTTCAACCAGGTTGATGAGGAGTGCTTGATCTGAAGTCATCTATTTAAAAAGTTCTACTTACAAGAATCATTCTGCATTTGCATTAGTACCTCCACTATGCTAAATTAGTGGCTAATTATTGGCTGAAAGTAGCCTGAAGGAAGCACAACCTTGGTGCATACACAGTGGTGGATCCAGAAGGGTAGCATCTGGGGCTGTCAGTCAATTATGCTCTCCACAATAGGAGACTGAAGTGGTACACTTTGGTGGCCACCACATTATGTAATAATAATTCCCCTCTTTTTTATTTTAAGAAATGAGGTCTCACTCTGTTGCCCAGGCTGGTCTTGAACTCCTGAGCTTAAGTGATTCTCTACCTTGGCCTCCCAAAGTGCTAGAATTACAGGCATAAGCCACCACACCCGGCCAAATTCCCTTCTTTTTTGGTCCCGCATTAACCATGATGAATAGCTGCGAGGATTGTACTGCATGGATCACAGAAATGTGGATGAACATACATTTGGATGCTCTTTTCTTTTTTTCTTTTTTCATTGAAATGGCATCTGGTGACCTTTCCCCTGCCCCCCACATCCCCAGACAACTCTGAATCTGGGATTGCCACACACCTCGTCTGCAATTTGAGAACACTGCCGTGGTTCTCATGCTCATGTAATTAGTCACCTCTGTGCTGTAACCATCTTCCTGGATCTTAAGAGGTTGCCTTTGATAAAGGGATTGTTATCCCCATGGTCTCTGCAGAGATTTTCATTCTAGGAAATAAAAGAAAGTCTGGTTCTTTCCTGAGGGTAGCTGACAGACCCTGACTGGTTGGGCATGGGGGCGAATTCAACCCTGAGAAGCAAGTAGAGGATCAAGGGGCAAAAAACTTCTCTGTTTTCCTATTCCAGATAAGGGACAGACTATACCTGTCTGAGGCAGTGACCCCTAGTGCCAACTATTACAAAGCTATATCTGTCACTCCCAACTGGATTTGGCTATGGGGAATCATATTAGCATCCCACTATCAAATGATGCCTCAAGTATTGCTCCTATAGGCAAGAGGCCTCAGCCACCATTTTCCTTGGCCTTCTACACTCATGTGTCTATCCCCTGTGATGTCCATACCAAATGAATGCAGAGGATCATCTTGGACCCAACTCCAAGTAGCATTTGTGTACCTCTTGCCCGCTTTCAGGATTAGTTTTTCTGTGCAGTCAAGATAGCTTCCTTTGCCTCCCTGCCTTTCCCTTAAAAGGGTTGTCCACTTCCTGAGGGTAGTCATACAACTCTTCAAAAAACAAAGAAGGAGTGGGCGCAGACTATATCTTCAGCTTCTGGCACCATCAGTAGGTTCTCCTTGGGAGCATTATGGACACAGTTTGTTGTTATTTTACATGGGTTTTTCTCTCATCAAGAGGTGTTCGTAAGGCTTACCAGGAGAGATTACCGATGAGACAGCTGGAGAGCTCACTATCAAAGATGTGGACTCTCTAACTCAGATTGTTAGACATCTGCATAACTTTGGATTGTTTACTAACTAGGCAATGTGCATTGTGGTCAACTCGATTCTGGGTGAATACTTCAATACAAGTAGAGCTATCACTCAGCAACTGGTGGAGTTAGCCACACGGCTCCAAAACACTCCCAATCTAAGCCTTGGATCTTTTTCTCATAGTTTGGCCTGCGCTCCATGACTAGAGGTCTCAGAGAACTCTACAGGTTTTTATTTTGAACTTTGTACTATTATTTAGGACCTTCCTTATTTTACACAATTTCCTTTGGCATAGTCACAAACTCCAGAAATCACATTGAAAAATCCAATTGATGTTTAGTCCCAGTGGGCAGGCACATCTCCCAGAAGAACAGGAACCCATGTACTTCATCTTACTAACACTTTGGCCTTTACGTTACTCCCAATTAAACCTATTCATATGCCTATTCTATATAACACAATAGTGTATTCTTCCACTCACCTTTCAAAGACAGACTAAACGGGCAAAACTAGAGGCAGAAAGATCAGGTTGTTGAAATTATGAGCCAATGCTAAGGTAGTGAGAATGGAAAAGAATTACGGGATTCTTATGACATTTAGGAGATGGGATCAGTGAGACTTGCTGATTATTATGTGGGGACAAAGGGGAAGGGAAAAAATTAGGGTTATGATTTACAATTTCTTTTGGAAATAGATTTATTCATTCAACTGATGTTTATTGACTGTATACCATGAGTCAGGCAGCGTGTTTGATGCTGGGGATACAGAAGAAAAATACACTGGGAGACAAAAATTAACATAAAATAAAAGAACAATTACAGAGACAAATAGATATAATGTGCCTCCTCATATGATGCACTGAGAAGGATACAACCTCACTTCTGTAGTGTTCCTGCTAAAAAATGAATAAACTGAAATTAATCCTATGGAAACATCAGACAAGTCCAAATATATGAACGTTTTACAAAATAAATTGCTTGCACTCCTCATAATTATTGAAGTCATAAAAGACAAAGAAATACTGGGAAACTATTTCAGGCCAAAGGATACTAAAAATATATGGTAATTAAGTGTAACATGATCCTGGATTGGACTTTGAACCAGAAAATGTTGTCTTTTATCATAAATGACATTATTGGAACGATTGGCTAAATATGAATAAAGTCTGCAAATTACACAATGTGACAATGCTAACTTCCTAATTTCAAAGATTGTACTGTGGTTATGTAAGAGAATGTTCTTGGTTTTAGGAAATACGCACTAAAGTGTTTAGAAGGAAAAGGCTGAGATATTGGCTGAAATAAGGCATAAGCAGTAGCAGAGCAACCAAGCGTGCTTAGGCTCTGGAGTTAAACTACCTGGATTCTAACCCCAGCACAGCAATTTGCTACCTATGAGACTTTGGGCAAGTTATTTAAGCATTCTACAAATTAAATTTTCTCATGAGTAAAATGGACGATGCTTATAATAACCCCTACCCCATAGACGTGGTATGAGGGTGAAATTAGTGAGCATATGTGAAGCACTTAGGCTCATGCCTGGCATGTATGTGTCATCAATGCTGGCTGTACTTAAGCTATTTTCACTGTGTCCTGTGAATACAGAGGGAAATGTGACACAGCCTCCTTCTTCAAGAAGACACAGTGTAGTGGGAAAAATAACAAAGTTAACAGACAATAATAAAACCATGTGATGAGTACCCTGCTCTGGACTTGAGCTGAAAGCTGCTGAGCTGGAGCAATAAATTCTGTGGGGGGATGTCAGGAGGGGTTTCACAGAGGGCTTATGATTTAAATTGGATCAAGAGATGTGAACAGAAGTTTGCCCAAAATATGCATCTCTCACTTCTGCCAGGCCAAGGGCATCATCGAAACTCTGTATAAGCACAGAGTTCTAGAAGAGTATTGCGTACTATAGTGTATGCATAAGATATGCAGTAGTGTAGCATGGGATATGCAATAGAAGGGAGAGACTTACCTTCCAGGTGTGTGGAGAGCATTGACTGCCAGTCTTGTTGATACAGGTTCAGATCCCAGCTTAAATATCAATGGTAGCTTTGAGCAACTCATGAAACTTCTCTGAACCTGTTTCCTTTCCAAAATGGAGATACTAACGTTTACCTCAGAGTTCCTATGAGGATTAATGTAAAGTGCTTAGCACAATGCTCAGCACATGGCCTGAGTTCAATAATGGATAGCAATTAGTAATAATACTGGTATTAGACATTTCCAGGGCCCCCCAAATTTCCTGGTTCTCCTTTTCTTCTAGGTACATACTTCCCTGAGAGAACATGGCCCTATACCTTCCTTTGGATAATAAAGTGGAAGTGGAAAGGATAGATGTCCTTTCTGACTGGAGCCATTGAAGAGGCAGTATGGTTTGATTCTCTGCATACTCTTCCCCTGATACAACAATTTGGAAGTTCAAGTTGGGATGGCAGCATCATAAAATGGTGATATCTCTGTCAGCAAAGGTCTCAGGGACGATCAGCAGTGTCCCTGCCAACCTGTGTTGGGCATGTATCATGCGCAAGCAACAAACCTTTGCTGCTTTAGGGCACTGAGATTTTGGAGTTTCATCATCTTTAGCCACACTTGGAAACCCTGAAGAATTGGGAACTATTCTAAACACGTTCATGTCTCATGCCAACCTCCAAATAAGGGAAAATGGGCACTCTTTACCTCTCCTACCTTGTTGATGGGATGACAAAATTAGGGGCAAGGTTTGGCAGCAACTTAGCTTAACAGAGGAATCCCAACTCAATATAAACAAAGAAAAAACGCCAGGCAGATGTATGGCCACTTAAAGACATAGTGACTCAGAAAAGCTCCCAAACAGTTCATAGAGGAGGCAGTAAATATTGAGCATATATTTATCTCTTCATTTAAACTAACTGAATTATTTTTCATATTCAAGCACTATAGGATTAATGATATTGTAACCAAACCTTATTGGAAAGTATAAGATGGGGATTGAACCTGATCTGAGGATGATATTTAAGTTGAGGCCTGAAGGAGGAAGAGGAGCTAGCTATGTGAAAAGAAGAAGAAAGCATGTACAAAGGCAGGAGACAGCATCAGGAGTCTGGGGAAGTTTGGTTTGGTCATAACATATGAATGAGGGAGAGGGGGCAAGAGCTTAGGCTAGGGTGGTAAGCAAGGTACAGAGAAAGTGAGTGTTCATAAACCAGGGAAAGGAATTTGGATTGTTGGGGCAATCACCAGCAGTTGAAGGATATTAAGCAAGAGAGTGACATAATCAGGTTTACAATTTTACAAGTACACAAGAGTTTCAGTGTGGTGAATGGATTGGAATGAGCAAGACCACAGGAGGAGAGAGTGCAGAGCCCTGAATTAATTAGAGATATAGTGTATTAAGTGTATCAGTCAGGGTTCCCTACAGAAACAGACCCAGTATTTTTTTTTTTTGTGTGTGTGTGTGTGTGTGTAAAATATAAAGTATATAATGTATAAAATATATATTGTATACATATTAGATCAGAGATTTATTTAAGGAATCAGCTTATGCAATTGTGGGAGCTGGCAAGTTCAAAATTCATAGGGTAGACTGGCATGCTGGAAACTCAGACAGGACCCCATGCTGGAGTCTACAGGCAGAATTTCTTTTTCTTCAAGGAAACCCAAAATTTTCAACTAATTGGATAAGGTCAACCCAAATTGTCAACAGTAATATCCTTAACTTGAAATCAATTTAAACCGCACCCATTCATTACACCATATACAAAAATTAACACAAGATGGATTAAAGACTTAATGTAAAACCCCAAACCATAAACACTCTGGATGACAACATAGGAAATACCATTCTGGACATAGGAACTGGCAAAAGTTTCATGAGTAAGATGCCAAAAGCAATCACAACAAAAGCAAAAATTGACAAATGGGATCTAATTAAAATAAAGACCTTCTGTAGAGCAAAAGAAACTATCAACAGAATAAACAGACGATCAACAGAATGGGAAAAATTTTTTGCAAACCACATATCTCACAAAAGTCTAATGTCCCGTATCTATAGTTTACTTATATAACAAACCTGTATATGTACCCCAAGTTTTGTTTTAACTTAAAACAAAAGTTAAAAAAATCCAGTTGATTGTAGATTTAACCTCATCTACAAAATACCTTCAAGTAATACCTAGTCTAATGTTTGAATAACTTGGCACTATAGCCCAGCCAAGGTGACATTTAAAACTAACCATTGCAGGTAGTTTTGGAGGTAGAATAGACAGGTTTTGCTGATTGAATGAATGGAGATTGAGGAATGTGGAAGAATCAAGGATGACTCAGATTTTTCACTTGAGCAACTGGATAAAGGATATCACTGCCGATTAGGTTAGAGAAAGGTGAAGAAAGTGCAGGATTGTGGTGGATAACCATTCAATTTTGGATATGAGTAGTTTTAAGCGTTTTCAAGTTATCCAAGCAGAGATATTTAAGTGGGGATCAGTAGAGAGATACATGTAAGCTGTAGTTTTGTAAGTCATCGGGATATCATGGCAAGTTAGCAATGGGAGTGCATGGGATCATTTGGGAAGATAGTGTAGAGTGAGGAAGGAAAAAGAAGAAGACCTAAAAGAAAGTCCTGAGGAAACCCAACACTTAGATGCCAAGTAGAAGAGGAATATTCATGAAAGCAAATGAAAAACGCAGCCAGATATGTAAGAAAGCAAGGAGATAAACAACTGAAAACACCAAAGAGAGAGCGACTGCTTCATGGGGGGAGCAGATTTATTGCCATCATTTTTCTTGTAGACTTCAGGGAGCCAGAAAAGGCATTCAAGTAGGAAGAATCATTTGACTGCAATGAGCAGGGTAGATTCAAACTATGAGACCCTATTAGTTGAGAGGTTATTTAGGGACCATTTTCTAGCCAAGGGAAGAAATAACAAGGGTCTGATCCAGGACTGTTGATACAGGAATAGAAGGGAGGAATGGGCTTGAGAAGTATTTTGAAGCAAAATCAACAGGCGTCTAATTGGATATGAGCAATAAAAAGTCCAAAATGACCCAGAGGTCTTAAGTGGAAGAGACCAGAAGAAGGGTAGGAAGTCAGAAGGAGATATTAGCTTAGGAGGAAAATATTTGAAGGTCAAGTTTGGACATAGTTTTAGGTGCGGCAAAGTATTTATCTGTTTCCCAAATGTGCCATATCTATCATACCCGTTCATTTTTCTAAGTCTGTCTTCAGACTCCTCCATGAAAAACACCTTTCCCTTCTTGTTTGCCTGGACATTATCTACTCAATCTTCAAAGCCCAAGTTAAATGTCACTTCTTAGTAGTTTTCACTGATGATTCCAGGCTGAATTAATTGCATCCTCCATAGTGTTCCTGCAGCACTGTGTTCAAAACTTTGTTTTTAAGAGCATTCATCACATTGGACTACAATTGTATTTTACATGCCTGTTTCCTACACTAGACTGGAGGTCTTAGAGCCAAAGGGTCTCTGCCTTAATCTGTCTGGTTCTTCTAGAAGTAAGAACATTGAGCTTGCTTAGTTGATCTCCATCTTGGAGCTCAGGAAAGGGACAAGGCTAGGTATATGAATATTAAAGTGTCATTGATATAGAGGTGATCTCTAAAGAAATGGAAATAAATATATCATGCCTGGTTGTGGAGTGACTAAAGAATACAAGTAATAGATGGCAGTAGGACCAAATTTCAGGGAGTGTTTACATTTATCCAATAGGATGAGGATCAGGAGAATGTGAGAATTGAGCTTTGTCTGACAATTATGCATTAAAATATATTTATTGGGGAAATACTATGACCTATTTAATATTCAGGCCTGAAAACACAGCAACAAATGAGGCAGACTAGTTCTCTTCTCTTGTAGAGCTTACAGGCCAGTAAGGACACATAGATTCCCTGAGAAAAAGAGGGAAGTTAGGTGTTTCAAATGCTGCAAAGTGTTTGAGAAGGATAAATACTTTAGTGGCTTTCAAATTTGAAAAGTGGAAGCCAAAATAACCATGTAGCCAATTTCATTCTAAGAATAAAGGCCAAGGGTGTTGTAAAGGAAAGGAAGTTGCAGATTCAGGTGCAAAAGTATAGAAGGAAGAAATATAGACTTTTAAAAATGTAGTAGGCCCTTGAGATCCAAAAACTGGAGCAGGTGGTATAAACAGATAATGTGGGCTCCAAAAGAGGAAACTGACCACAAGCATTGAAACCATGGCTTGGGGTAGCAAAGAGGTCTAAGAAATTTACTGACCTCTTCTTTTCCCCTGGAAGTAGAAGGAGAAGCAGTATCCACTGAAGGGAGTTTCCAGCACAGTGGTTAACCCAGGGAGGATTAATCAGTTGGAAGCTAATTCAAGGGGTAGGAAAGCAGAGGAAAAGAAAAAAATGTGAAGATTTAGAGCAGCTTCTTTACATCAGGATGGAGATTTTAAAAGGCACAGTGGAAGAAGCTGATAGAGTGTGTAAGAAGTGGAGTGTGCTTGAGTGGTAGTAGTTCGGGGCATAAACTGGGTGCATGTGAAGCTATTAAAGATGGTAGTGGCTTGCCCAACATCCAAACCTCTTCAAGTATGCCTTCCTACACTGCAGAAGGTAGAAAGCTAAAAAGCCACATTTTCCAGATTCCTATGCAGACAGGATTTTGGAAGTGATTTTAGTACAACCAATCAGTTGTAATTACATTATGCGTGATTTCCAAACTGAGCCAAATGGGAAGGAAGTGGCATGCAAGACATCCATTTTGCTGGTGAGGGTCTGGAGCCAATAGTTCTGGCAGCAGGTTCCTTATCCCCAGATCTCAGCAAACTACAGTTTTCCTAGAACCAACCATTCTAGAACTGACTTACTGAACCCCAGGCAAAGTACATGAACAGATACTTCCCAAAAGAAGGTATATAAGTGGCCAAGAAACATATGAAAAACTGCCCAACATCACTAATCATCAGAGAAATGCAAGTCAAATCCACTGTGAGATATCATGTTGCATCAGTCAGAACTGCTATTATTTAAAATGTCAAAAATTAACAGATGCTGGCAGGGCTGTGGAGAAAAGGGAATACTTATACACTGTTGGTGGGTATGAAAAGTAGTTCAGCCACTGTGGAAAGTAGTTTGGAGATTTCTCAGAGAACTAAAATAAAACTACCATTAGATCCAGCAATCCCATTACTGAGTATATAACCAAAGGAATATAAATAATTCTACCAAAAACACACATGTACTCATATGCTCATCACAGCACTATTCGCAATAGCAAAGACATGAAATCTATCTAGGTGTCCATCAATATTGGATTGGATAAAGAAAATGTGGTATATATACACCATGGAATACTATGCAGCCACAAAAAGGAATGAAATCATGTCCTTTGCAGAAACATGGATGACACTGAAGGCCATTATCCTAAGCAAATTAACAAAGGAACAGAAAACCAAATACTGCATGTTCTCAGTTATACGTGGGAGCTAAACATTGGGTACACATGGACATAAAAATGTGAGCAATAAACACTGGGGACTACTGGGGGTGGGTAAAGGGAAGGGGAAAAGGGCTGAAAAGCTACCTATTGGATACTATACTGACTACGTGGGTGACTGAATCTCTTATAACCCAAATCTCAGCATCATGCAATATACCCATGTAACAAATCTGCACTTGTATCCCCTGAATCTAAATTAAAAGTTAAAATTACAACAACAAAAATAAAAAATAACAAAAATATTTGATTTAAAAATATATAATCTGGTAAAGAAACTGAAAGGACACAAAAGAATGGAAAGATATTTTATGCTTATGAGTCACAATATTATTAAAATGACAATACCCTCCCAAAGCAACTTATAGATTCAATGCAATCCTTATCAAAATACCAATGATATTCTCCATCAAAATAGGAAAAAAATCCCTAAAAATTATGTGGAAACACAAAAGACTCAAATACCTAAAGCAATCCTGAGCAAAAAGAACAAAGCTAAAGGCGTCACACTATTGGACTTCAAAATTTACTACAAAGCTGTAATAACCAAGACAGCATGGTACTAGCATAAAAACAGACACATAGACTAATGGAGCACAATAGAGAACCCAGATATAGAGGGGTGTTCGCCATTGCTGAGGCTTGAGTAGGTAAACAAAGCTGCCAGGAAGCTCGAACTGGGTGGAGCCCACTGCCACTCAGTGAGGCCCACCTGCCTCTGTAGACTCCACCTCTGGGGGCAGGGTATAGCTGAATAAAAGGCAGCAGAAACTTCTGCAGACTTAAATGTCCCTGATTGACAGTTCTGAAGAGAGCAGTGGTTCTCCCAGCACAGTGGTTGAGCTCTGAGAATGGACAGACTGCCCCCTCAAGTGAGTCCCTGACCGCCATGTAGCTTAACTGGGAGACACCTCTCAGTAGGGGCTGACTGACATCTCATACAGCCGAGTGCCCCTCTGAGACAAAGCTTCTAGAGGAAAGATCAGGCAGTAATATTTGCTGTTCTGCAATATTTGCTGTTCTGCAGCCTCTGCTGGTGATACCCAAGCAAACAGGGTCTGGAGTGCACCTCCAGCAAACTCCAACAGACCTACAGCTGAGGGACTTGACTGTTAGAAGGAAAACTAACAACAGAAAGGAATAGCATCAACATCAACAAAAAGGACATCCACAACAAAACCCCATCTGTAGGTCGCTATCATCAAAGATCAAAGGTAGATAAAATCACAAAGATGGGGAGAAACCAGAGCAGAAAAGATGAAAATTCTAAAACCAGAGAGCCCCTTCTCCTCCAAAGGATCACAGCTCCTCACCAGCAATGGAACAAAGCAGGATGGAGAATGGCTTTGACGAGCTGACAGAAGTAGGCTTCAGAAAATCGGTAATAACAAACTACTCTGAGCTAAAGGAGGATGTTTGAACCCATCACAAGGAAGCTAAAAATCATGAAAAAAATAGACTAATGGCTAACTAGAATAAACAGTGTAGAGAAGATCTTAAATGACCTGATGGAGCTGAAAATCATGGTACGAGAACTACGTGACGCATGCACAAGCTTCAGTAGCCTATTTGATCAAGTGGAAGAAAGGGTATCAGTGATTGAAGATCAAATGAATGAAATGAAGCAAGAAGAGAAGTTTAGAGAAAAAGGAGTAAAAGGAAATTAACAAAGCCTCCCAGATATATGGGACTATGTGAAAAGACCAAATCTACGTTTGATTGGTGTACCTGAAACTGATGGGGAGAATGGAATCAAGTTGGAAAACACTCTTCAGGATATCATCCAGGAGAACTTCCCCAACCTAGCAAGGTAGGCCAACATTCAAATTCAGGAAATACAGAGAACACCAAAAAGATACTCCTTGAGAAGAGCAACCCCAAGACACATAATTGTCAGATTTACCATAATTGAAATGGAAGAAAAAATGCTAAGGGCAGCCAGAGAGAAAGGTCGGGTTACCCACAAAGGGGAGCCCATCAGACTAACAGCAGATCTCTCAGCAGAAACTCTACAAGCCAGTATGTCACCATCATCAAAGACCAAAGGCAGATAAAACCACAAAGATGGGGAAAAAGCAGTGCAGAAAAGCTGGAAATACAAAAAATCAGAGCATATCTCCTCCTCCAAAGGAACTCAGCTCTCATCACCAGCAACAGAACAAAGCTGGATGGAGAATGACTTTGATGAGTTGAGAGAAGAAGGCTTCAGTCGCTCAAACTTCTCAGAGGTAAAGGAGAAATTATGTAACCAGTGCAAAGAAATTAAAAACCTTGAAAAAAGATTTGATGAATGGCTAACTAGAATAGCCAATGTAGAAAAGTCCTTAAAAGAACTGATAGAGATGAAAACCATAACATGAGAACTATGTGAAAAATGCACAAGCTTCAGTAACTGACTCAATCAACTGGAAGAAAGAGTATCAGCGATTGAAGATCAAATGAATGAAATGAAGTGAGAAGAGAAATGTAGAGAAAAAAGAGTAAAAAGAAATGAACAAAGCCTCCAAGAAATACGGGATTATATGAAAAGACCAAGTCTACGTCTGATTGGTGTGCCTGAAAGTGAGGGGGAAAATGGAACCAAGTTGGAAAACACTCTGCAGGATATCATCCAGGAGAACTTCCCCAACCTAGTAAGGCAGGCCAACATTCAAATTCAGGAAATACAGAGAACGCCACAAAATACTCCTCAAGAAGAGCAACTCCAAGGCACATAATTGTCAGATTCACCAAAGATGAAATGAAGGAAAAAATGTTAAGGTCAGCCAGAGAGAAAGGTCGGGTTACCCACAAAGGGAAGCCCATTAGACAAACAGTGGATCTCTCAGCAGAAACTCTCCAAGCCAGAAGAGAGTGGGGGCCAATATTCAACATTCTTAAAGAAAAGAATTTTCAACCCAGAATTTGATATCCAGCCAAACTAAGTTTCATAAGTGAAGGAGAAATAAAATATTTTACAGACAAGCAAATGCTTAGAGATTTTGTTACCACCAGGCCTGCCTTACAAGAGTTCCTGAAGGAAGCACTAAACATGGAAAGGAACAACAGGTACCAGCCATGGCAAAAACCTGCCAAATTGTAAAGACCATCAATGCTAGCAAGAAACTGCATCAACTAATGAGCAAAATAACCAGCTAACATCATAATGACAGGATCAAATTCACGCATAACAATATTAACCTTAAATGTAAATGGGCTAAATATCCCAGTTGAAAGATACAGACTGGCAAATTGGATAAAGTGTCAAGACCCATCAGTGTGCTGTATTCAGGAGACCCATCTCACATGATGAGATACATATAGGCTCAAAATAGAAGGATGGAGGAAGATCTAGCAAGCAAATGAAAAGCAAAATAAAGCAGGGATTGCAATCCTATTCTCTGATAAAACAGACTTTAATCCAACAATGATCAAAAGAGACAAAGAAGGCCATTACATAATGGTAAAGGGATCAATTCAACAAGAAGAGCTAACTATCCTAAATATATATGCACCCAATATGGGAGCACCCAGGTTCATAAAGCAAGTCCTTAGAGACCTACACAGAGACTTAGACTCCCACACAATAATAATGGGAGACTTTAAAACTGCACTGTCAATATTAGACAGATCAAGACAGAAGGTTAACAAGGATATACAGGACTTGAACTCAGCTCTGCACCAAGCAGACCTAATAGACATCTAAAGAACTCTCCACCCCAAATCAACAGAATATACATTCCTCTCAGTACCACATCACACTTACTCCAAAACTGACCATATAGTTGGAAGTAAAGCACTCCTCAGCAAATATGAAAGAAAATAAATCATAACAAACTGACTCTCAGACCACAGTGCAATCAAATTAGAACTCAGGATTAAGAAATTCACTCAAAACTGCACAACTACATGGAAACTGATCAACCTGCTCCTGAATGACTACTGTGTAAACAGCAAAATGAAGGCAGAAATAAAGATGATCTTTGAAACCAATGAGAATGAAGACACAAGCTACCAGAATCTCTGGGACACATTTAAAACAGTGTGTAGAGGGAAATTTATAGCACTAAATGCCCACAAGAGAAAGCAGGAAAGATCTAAAATTGACACCCTAACATCACAATTAAAAGAATTAGAGAAGCAAGAGCAAACACATTCAAAAGGTAACAGAAGGCAAGAAATAACTAAGATCAGAGCAGAACTGAAGGAGACAGAGACACAAAAACCACTTCAAAAAATCAATGAATCCAGGAGCTGGTTTTTTGAAAAGATCAACAAAATTGATAGACTGCTAGCAAGACTAAAAAAAAAGAAAAGAAAGAAGAATCAAATAGATGCAATAAAAAATGATAAAGGGGATATCACCACCCATCCCACAGAAATACAAACTACCATCAGAGAATACCATAAACACCTCTATGAAAATAAACTAGAAAATCTAGAAGAAATGGATAAATTCCTAGACACATGCACCCTCCTAAGACTAAACCAGGAAGAAGTTGAATAGACCAATTGCTGAATAGACCAATAACAGGCTCTGAAATTGAAGCAATAATTCATAGCCTACCAACCAAAAAAGTCCAGGACCAGACGGATTCACAGCCGAATTCCACCAGAGGTACAAAGAGGAGCTGGTACCATTCCTTCTGAAACTATTCCAATCAATAGAAAAAGAGGGAATCTTCCCTAACTCATTTTATGAGGCCAGCATCATCCTGATACTAAAGCCTGGCAGAGCCACAACAACAAAAAAAGAGAATTTTAGACGAATATCCCTGATGAACATGGATGTGAATATCCTCAATAAAATACTGGCAAACCAAATCCAGTAGTACATCAAAAAGCTTATCCACCAAGATCAAGTTGGCTTCATCCCTGAGATGCAAGGCTGGTTCAATATACGCAAATCAATAAATGTAATCCATCACATAAATAGAACCAAAGACAAAAACCACATGATTATGTCAATAGATACAGAAAAGGCCTTCGATAAAATTCAACAGCCCATCATGCTAAAAATTCTCAATAAACTAGGTATTGATGGAATGTATATCAAATTAATAAGAGGTATTTATGACAAACCCAGAGGCAATATCATACTGAATGGGCAAAAACTGGAAGCATTCCCTTTGAAAACTGGCACAAGACAGGGATGCCCTCTCTCACTACTCTTATTCAAAATATTGTTGGAAGTTCTGGCCAGGGCAATCAGGCAAGAGAAAGAAATAAAGGGTATTCAATTAGGAAAAGAGGAAGTCAAATTGTCCCTGTTTGCAAATGACATGATTGTATATTTAGAAAACCCCATCTTCTCAGTCCAGAATCTCCTTAAGTGGATAAGCAACTTCAAAAAAGTCTCAGGATACAAAATCAATGAGTAAAAATCACAAGCATTCTTATACACCAATAACAGACAAACAGAGAGCCAAATCATGAGTGAACTCACCTTCACAATTGATACAGAGAGAATAAAATATCCTAGGAATCCAACTTACAAGGGATGTGAAGGACCTCTTCAAGGAGAACTACAAACCACTGCTCAATGAAATAAAAGAAGACACAAACAAATGGAAGAACATTCCATGCTCACGGATAGGAAGCATCAATATTGTGAAAATGGCCATACTGCCTAAGGTAATTTATAGATTCAATGCCATGCCTATCAAGCTACCAATGACTTTCTTCACAGAATTGGAAAAAATTACTTTAAAGTTCATATGGAACCAAAAAAAAAAAAAAAAGAGCCTGCATTGCCAAGACAATCCTAAGTCAAAAGAACAAAGCTGGAGGCATCACGCTACCTGACTTCAAACTATACTACAAGGCTACAGCAATCAAAACAGCATGGTACTGTTACCAAAACAGATATATAGACCAATGGAACAGAACAGAGGCCTCAGAAATAACACCACACATCTACAGCCATCTGATCTTTGACAAACCTGACAAAAACAAGAAATGGGGAAAGGATTCCTTATTTAACAAATAGTGCTGGGAAAACTGGCTAGCCATATGTAGAAAGCTGAAACTGGATCCCTTCCTTACACCTTATACAAAAATTAATTCAAGATGGATTAAAGACTTAAATGTTAGACCTAAAACCATAAAAACCGTAGAAGAAAATGTAGGCAATACCATTCAGGACATAGGCATGGGCAAGGACTTCATGTCTAAAACACCAAAAGCAACGGCAGCAAAAGCCAAAATAGACAAAAGGGATCTAATTAAACTAAAGACCTTCTGCCCAGCAAAAGAAACTACCATCAGAGTGAACAGGCAACCTACAGAATGGGAGAAAAGTTTTGCAATCTACCCATCTGTCAACGGGCTAATATCCACAATCTACAAAGAACTTAAACAAATTTACAAGAAAAAATCAAACAACCCCATGAAAAAGTGGGCAAAGGATATGAACAGACACTTTTCAAAAGAAGACATTTATGCAGCCAACAGACACACGAAAAAATGCTCATCATCACTGGTCATCAGAGAAATGCAAATCAAAACCACAATGAGATACCGTCTCACACCAGTTAGAATGATGATCATTAAAAAGGCAGGAAACAACAGGTGCTGGAGAGGATGTGGAGAAACAGGAATGCTTTTACACTGTGGTTGATATTGTAAACTAGTTCAACCATTGTGGAAGACAGTGTGGCGATTCCTCAAGAATCTAGAACTAGAAATACCATTTGATCCAGCCATCTCATTACTGGGTACATACCCAAAGGATTATAAATCCTGCTACTATAAAGACACATGCACATGTATATTTACTGAGGCACTATTCACAACAGCAAAGACTTGGAACCAACCCAAATGTCCATCAATGATAGACTGGATAAAGGAAATGTGGCATATATACACCATGGAATACTATACAGCCATAAAAAGGAATGAGTTCATGTCCTTTGCAGGGACATGGATGAAGGTGGAAATCATCATTCAGAGCAAACTATCGCAAGGACAGAAAACCAAAGACCACATGTTCTCACTCATAGGTGGGAATTGAACAATGAGAACACTTGGGCACAGCATGGGGAACATCATACACTGGGGCCTGTTGTGAGGTGGGGGGATGGGGGAGGAATAGCATTAGGAGAAATACCTAATGTAAATGATGAGTTAATGGGTACAGCAAACCAACATGGCACATGTATACATATTTAACAAACCTGCATGTTGTGCACATGCACCCTATAACTTAAAGTACAATAACACAAAAAAAATAGAGAACCCAGATATAAATCCATCCATTTATGGCCAACTCATCTTCAACAAAAGCATGAAGGACATCCAGTGGGGAAAGGACAGTCTTTTCAATAAGTGGTGCTAGACAGGCTGAATAACCATATGCAGAAGAATGAATCTATACCCCTATCTCTCACCCTACACAAAAATAAAATCACAGTGGATTACAGACTTGAATCTAAGACCTCGAACTATGAAACTACTGGAAGGAAACATTGGGGAAATGTTCCATGACATTGGTGTGGGCAAAGACTTTTTTGTGTAAGACCTCAAGAGCACAGGCAACAAAAGTAAATGTAGACAAATGGGATTACATCAGGTTAAAAAGCTTCTGCACAGTAAAGAAAACCAATCAACAAATTAAAGAGACAAGCCACAGATGGAAGAAATTTTTTTTTTTTTTTTTTTTTTTTTTTTTTTTGAGACGGAGTCTCGCTCTGTCGCCCAGGCTGGAGTGCAGTGGCCGGATCTCAGCTCACTGCAAGCTCCGCCTCCCGGGTTCCCGTCATTCTCCTGCCTCAGCCTCCCGAGTAGCTGGGACTACAGGCGCCCACCACCTCGCCCGGCTATTTTTTTGTATTTTTTTAGTAGAGACGGGGTTTCACCGTGTTAGCCAGGATGGTCTCGATCTCCTGACCTCGTGATCCACCCGTCTCGGCCTCCCAAAGTGCTGGGATTACAGGCTTGAGCCACCGCGCCCGGCGGAAGAAAATATTTGCAAACTCTCCATCCAATAAGGGATTGAAAACCAGAATACATAAGGAGTTCAAAATACTCAATAGCAAAAAAGCCCCAAATAATCTGATTTTAAAATGGGCAAAAGAGCCAGGCGCGGTGGCTCACGCTTGTAATCCCAGCACTTTGGAAGGTCGAGGCGGGCGGATCACCTGAGGTCAGGAGTTTGAGACCAGATTGACCAACATGGAGAAACCCCGTCTCTACCAAAAATACAAAATTAGTTGGGGTGGTGGCACATGCCTGTAATCCCAGCTACTCGGGAGGCTGAGGCCAGAGAATCACTTGAACCTGGGAAGCGGAGGTTGCGGTGAGCCGAGATTGCGCCATTGCACTCCAGCCTGGGAAACAAGAATGAAACTCCGTCTAAAAAAAAAAAAAAAAGGCAAAAGATCTATATAGACATTTCTCAAAATAATACACAAAAATGGCCAACAGGTATACGAAAAAATGTTCAACATTACCAATGATTAGAGAAATGCAAATCATTAGAGAAATGCAAATAAAACCCACAGTGAACTATCATCTCATCACATTTAAAATGGCCTGTGTCAAAAAGACAGGCACTAACAGATATTGGTGAGGATGTGAGGAAAGGTGAATCCCTCACACACTATTGGTAGGAATGTAAATTAATATAGCCACTAACAGTATGGAGATTCCTCAAAAAAACTAAACATAGAATACCATGTGATCCAGCCATTCTACTACTTGGCATGTATCCAAAAAAAAAAAAAAAAAAAAAAAAAAAGGAAATCAATATACTGAAGGGATACCTGCACTCCCATATTTATTGCAGCAGTATTCACAACAGCCAAAATATGGAATCAACCTAATTCCCTAACAAAGGATGAATGGATAAAGAAAATGTGGCATATATACAGGAAAGAATATTATTCAGTCATAAAATAGGATGAAATCTGGTCATTTGCAACAACATGAATGGAATTGGAAGTCATTATGTTAAGTGAAATAAACCAAGTAAAAAGCAACACATATCACATGTTCTTACTCGCGTGGAAATTATAAAAGTGAATCTCACGAAGACAGACTAGAACAGTTACCAGAAGTCAGGAAGGTTGAGGGGAGAGGGAGATGAAAGGAAAAAAAAAGAATATAAATACATTTATTACCACTAAACTGTACACTTAAAGATGTAAAGGTGGCAAATTTTATATGTATATTTTACCTCAACAAAAAGATGTAAGAATATACAAAGAAGCAAACAATATTAAGTCTTAAGAAAGCAACTGGTTAATATTTAATTACATTATAATTTTTAACTAAAAGGGGAACAAACATCCACATATTGTTCTGTTGCCCTAATGAATAATAGCAATAAAATTACAGTATAATAGCATTTGCACTATACCTCACAGTCGTCACACTATTTCACCGTAAATTTTAAACACAAATAAAAACTCCAAGTGGTATTATAGAATGACAGAACTGAAGAAACTCAGGTTTTTTGTTTTCATATTTACAATAACTGTGCTATTGTTTAAACACAGGAATGTTTAGCATCACAAGTGTTAGAAACACGAAGTAACTGTACCTGAAGGAAACTTGAATTGATTTTAAACTGTGATGAACTTGCTCTCAAAACAGAAATGTATAGTTGGGTCCAGGAAGCATGGGGATTGCATGTATAACTGGAGGTTCTCCAAATTAACTTCCCTTTCAAATACAATGTTGATGAAAAGAGATGTAATTTAAAAGTGCTGATTTGAAGTACACTTATCTATTATTGCAACTCAACAGTAGTCTCAGCAATTTTTTTGGAATATAGCTCAACAGATGATTTTGTATTCAGAGAAGAGCGTGTTCCCACTGACATGATTTAGAATTGTTGACATGGTGATAATAACAAAGCAGACCAAATTATAATTGGTTTTCTTCTTCTTCTTCCTTCTCTAGAGACAGTGCACTTCCTCATTGCTTGCAACCAAGGCAATGCTCCCATTGCCCTGGCCTTGATATGTCACTGGTTTCCTACTGTGTTGTTCTACAAATTTTTCCTGGAAGCCCAGCTGACCCTCCTCCTCCAGTCCTTCCTACAATTTTGTAATCAACAAATTCCCTATATGAAAATCCCTCTTTGCTTAAACTATCTAGTTATGTATTCTAACTAACTATTCTAGTTAGTTGCAACTAAACCCTGACTGATACAGATAGTAGGCAAGGAACAAAGGATTTTGCTTAGAGCGATGGCTTTTAAAAACATTTATTCCTTTATCCATCCATTCACTCAACACTTTCATGCATCTCTCTGTATATATAGCTATGCCCATGTGTTATTCAAATTTGGGGTATTTTCTCCTGAGAGCATTGAATTTTGACTAGGCGATCAAGTCGTGCACAAGAGAGATGGATTGGACAACTATATTAGTTAGAAAGCGTTTGGCTCTCAGAAACAGAAACACTAACTCAAAGTGATTAAAACTATTAGGAAATATACTATCTCACAAACTGGAAGTTCCACAATGGGTCAAGTTTTGGGGTAGCTCAATGATATCATTAGGTATTCAGGTTCTTCCTGCCCTTCTCTTCTGCCATCTTCCATATTGACTTCATCCTTGTACTGGCAGCAAGATGGCTTCAGCTCATCCAGAAACAACAACGATCAGAGAAAGAGAACAGAATGGTTCTCTCTTAGTAGTAAGTAGATTGCTGTGTCATTACGGCCCCACCCACAGGTGATCTGTAGGATGGCGGGGAAGGGAACCTACTGGGCAGAACTTTGAGTCGTGTATTTGGTTGTCCCCTTCGTCTGGAACTTGTCTTATTTGCCAGGAAGAAACAAAAGGCTGTGGCAAGGATCTATGCTGAATCATGGCAGAGACTAATGTTGCGGCTGGATGGTCTTGGAAGGAGCAAGTTTGGAGGATTGCAAATTTGGAGCAAGGAAATTTGAGAAAGAAGTATGTGAATTGATCTATAATGTATGTCTTGCATATGAATATTTATCACAAGGTAATCTTCGTAGGAGAGGTGCTAAATAGTCAGATGGGCTTAATGCCCATTCAGTGGATATCAGTCAGACTCTCTACCACTCCAGTACTTGATTGATGAGCTCATATACAAAGTGGCCTTGGGGACAAAGATGAAAATATGCATGGACTCAATAATATGAATTTCTTCTCACCAAAACTTACTATTACTACTGCTTGGATGTCAAATTTACCAGTAGCAGCCATTAGCCCTGGGGCCCTGATACGGTATAATATCCTATGGGTACCAACCAGCCATCCTGAGATAGTTTGATTGCTTTGGACTCCTTTTATTACAAACTGGACAGTGACTTTTTTCTTACCTTAAATAGATTGTAACTCCAAATTGGATTTGTTTTCCTGTTTACCATACCTCGGCTAGCCCTACCATCTGTAGATTTACTGAATACCTTACACAGCACTATTTTATCTCACAAAACATTGCTCCTATCAAAGGAACTCACATCACCCTGATCTAAGTACAGCAATGAACTGAAGCCTGTTCATGCCAACTCACCTAGAAGAAATCAGCCAATAAAACAATGAAATCACCTCTTATAGATCTACTTATGACACCGCCTAGCAAAAACACCCTGTGAGTTTGGGGTACCATCTTGCAGGAATGTGCTGTACATTCTGAACCAGGACTAGTGATCAACATATGGTGTTGTTTCCTCCATAACCAGAACACATGGGGCTGAGAACCAAGGGATGATGGCAAGATTGATACCTCATGATCCACTTACAAAAAGTTTTGTGTTTTGCTTCCTATTCTCACAACTTTGGTTTCGGCTATTTTAGAATTAGAAGATTATTATTCAATATTTCTTTCAGGGAACACAACAATGATTCCCCTCAATTAGAAGCTGGGACTGCCACCGTATGCTGGTAGGCAAACCAGCAAAAAAAAAAAAAAAAAAAAAAATTAGGCAATTTATCCTGATTATCGTTAAATGTTATACACTGTAGGAATGAACTAGTTTGCTTTTATTACCCTACTGGGACATCACTTATGTTATTTCCACTATAACAATGAACATCGTTGTACATGTCCGCTTGTACACATGAGTGAAAGGGTAGATACCTAAAAGTGGAATTCCTAGGTCACAGAATATGTGAATATTTAACTTTACAATTTGTTGTCAAAAACTCACCAAAGTGGGCCAGGCACAGTGGCTCATGCCTGTAATACCAGCACTTTGGGAGGCCGAGACAGGCAGATTACCTGAGGTCAGGAGTTTGAGACCAGCCTGGCCAACATATAGTGAAACTCCTTCTCTACTAAAAAATACAAAGTTAGCCTGGCGTAGTGGCACGTGCCTGTAGTCCCAGCTACTTGGGATGCTGAGGCAGGAGAATCGCTTGTACCCAGGGGCAGATGTTTCAGTGAGGTGAGATCGTGCACTGCACTCCAGCCTGGGCAACAGAGCGAGACTGTGTCTCTCAAAAAAAAAAAACAAAAAACAAAAAAAAAATCACCAAAGTGGTTGTACCCATTTGTAACCCCACCTACAATGACCAAAGTCCTATTTCGATATATTCCTGTGGATATTTATTGAGTTTTGCTAATATAAGTGTGAAATATCTCATCATTGATTTAACTTATGAGTTATTTGTAACTTATGAGCTATTTGTAACTTATTTAACCATGATTACCTGAAGTCAGGTATCTTTTCATGTCTGTCTGTGGTGATATTTGAAAAAAAATAGTGTCAATTCTGTTTTCCACAAGAACAGTAGTTACATTCTGAGCAGTGATATGCACTACCTCATGAAGCAATTCTTGTATTCATGCCCCATGCAACACATTTTTATCTCTAATTAGGTCTAGGTTGTTTACTATCCAATTTAGCTCCCTTGAGGGTATAGGACAAAAGAGGAAAGCCAGTGCAGGACTTTAAATTTACATCTGATAATCTGTAAAATGGACACTTCACATGGCTTTGCGTGTGTTCGTGTGTGTGTGTGTGGCCTCAATCTCGAATTAGTGTTGTGTAAGCCAGGAAGTGCTGAGATGTAATCTTAGGGATTTTATCCTTTGAGTTCCTGTTAGTAATTTGGGTTTCTAATGGTATAACGTGGATTGCATTGTAGTAGAACTGCCATGCCTCACGGGTTTGCAGCAACCTCAAATGCTACAGTCAAGTATGAGTCATAGCATGCCAGAGCTGAATGGTATCTTCACAATCGCGCTATCCACAGCCCATAATTGGTAAAAGGGGGAAACTAAGGCAAAGAGAGCTCAACCTGTGAGATGGCAAAGAGCTGAGTTCCCAATTGCGTGCTCTAGCTTGATCTGAGACCTCAGGGTGGCTATGCGGTGTCTGGTCATATGATAATTTTCCACCTGTGCTATGATATGAACAAGGCTGCTGTTGGGAGGCAATTTTCCATGGATTTGTTGAGTTTCTGCATGTCTCAGGAGAGCTTTTGTCCTTTGTCTCTGACTCAGTTGTCTTGCATCTTCTGCCAGCATCTATAAAACTGCAACTAGTTACCTTGCTACTTGAAAGAAGAGTAAAATCTCAGATACTTCACGGTTCCTCGCAGTTACAAGCAGTAGTTTCAGAAGCTATTAATAAATGTTTTGTGTGATAACAATCCTCTCATCAAATTAGTTTTGGAAAAGCTGAAGCCAAAAAAAGGATTTAAAAAAATATAGAAGGAAAGTGGGTTCTTTTCCTGTTAGACTCTTTGATAAACTAAACGGCATTATGAATGGCTCTTGGGCATGGGGCAGGGATGGATGGAGTGTGCCAAGTTTCAAGAATTATTGGAATAGGAAGCCTTGCTTCTCCCTTCCTCTGTGGGAGGCTTAGGAACACTGGAAATAACAATAGAATAAAATTAGTAGAAACGGAAAGTGCGTATAATTACGAATAAGGATGGAAATGCAGTTGGGGTGGTTTTCATATCCTTTGTAAACTAGAATGTGGTAAGCTAACAGTTATGGAAGCAATACCTACACAGTCCTTTTGCAGGTGTGCCCAAACCAAGGAAGGTAACGGGAGTTTGCCCAAGGGTCAGATTTTAGAGCCAAAAGGGGGTCTAGAAACAATGTCCAACCCTTCCATTTTACACATGAGGCACCAAGGCCTAGTTGGAGGAAGGCATTTACTTAGAGCCACCCAGTTCATGGGTAGTAATTTTGGCAATAAAGCGTAAATGATTTTAGTAACTTTTCAGTGTTCCTCACACATTATTTGTTCTCATGTTGTTGTATTGTTTTATTTATTTGTAACTCAGTTTTAAGGTTTCATAAGGCACACAGCATTTTGTCTAACACTCAAAGCTTCTACTAAAGTGTAATAATCTATTGAATATGATATTCACTAGTCACTCTTCACATCCAGCACTGCCCAAAACAACTTTTTGCCATGATGAAAACCCTCCAGCCGGGCGCGGTGACTAACGCCTGTAATCCCAGCACTTTGGGAGGCTGAGGGGCTGAGGTGGGCAGATGACCAGAGGTTAGGAGTTTGAGACCAGCCTGGCCAACATGGTGAAACCTTATCTCTACTAAAAATACAAAAATTGACCAGGCATGGTGGCGCACTCCTGTAATCCCAGCTATTTGAGAAGTTGAGGGAGGAGAATGGCGTGAACCAGGAAGGTGGAGCTTGCAGTGAGCTGAGATCGCCCCACTGTACTCCAGCCTAGGAGACAGCAAGACTACGTCTCAGAAAAAAAAAAAAAAAAAAAAAAAAAAAAAAAAAAAAAAAAAGAAATTAAAAAAAAATCATATTGCCAGTGTCCAGGATGGCAGCCATGAGCCACATGCGGCTATTGAGCACTTGTTAATGTGACTATTGTGATTGAGGAACTCTTTTCTTAATTTCATTTAATTTTAAGTAATTGAAACTTGCACTTAAATAGCCACATTTGGCTAGCAGCTGCTGTCGTGAGCGCTGTAATGACGAACTGTAGTGACCGGACACTACAATGTGCACTCTAGGAATGAGGAAGAATGGAGTCAGAATCCGAGTTATTCCTTTTTGTTGATCTATGACAAGCAGTCATGCCACTGGTCCAGGCCTGAAGCCCCGTTCACTTGTTCCACAAGCATTTAGCAAGCACCTACGTGCCAGGCTTTCAGTGGGAGTGTGAGGGTGCACCAACCACTGGCCACGTGGTTGTAAGGGTCTGGGCCTGTGGAATGAAGCAGAAGACGTCATCGTGAAGGAATCAGTTTCAGCCCCGCGAGAGTTGGCACATGCCACGCGAGGGTCACTGCCCCATTGGCTTCTGAGTCACGGACTGCCCCGGAAGCTTTTGGGTCACGGACTGCCCCGGAAGCTTCTGGGTCAGGGACTGCCCCAGAAGCTTCTGGGTCACGGACAGTTGGGCAGTGAGGCGGCGTCTCAGCGAGGCGGCACCCGGAGCCATGCCTTCAGATAGGAGGCAAGCGAAGGGGAGGAATCGGTCAAGTCGCCATGCCATGCGTGTGGCTCACTTACAGCTGGCAACTTATGAGGTGGCGGCAACTGGGTCGAATCCCGAGAGCAGCCATCCCGGGTACGAGGCCACCATGGCTGACAGGCCTCAGCCAGGATGGCGGGAATCTCTAAAGATGTGGGTCAGCAAACCCTGCGGGATGCTCATACTCTCCATCTGGATCCTGCTGTTGGTGTGCTACTACCTGTGCTCTGGTGAGTGCTGGCTCAGGCCAGGCGGGGAAATGCTGGGGGAGGGGTAGGGAGAGGGGGCGGGGTGTGGCGATGCACCGGCACCAACTGTAGGCCTTCCTGCCCCTTCCTGTCCTCTCTCCTCCCCAAGGCCTTTATGGCCCCATCTTCAGCAGTCCTTACAAAGTCCTGCCCTCTCTCACCTGGCCGCAGGAAGTCTTTCCCGCCTAAACTCACTTCTAAAAGACTTTCCCTCCCCGACTTCCCCTGACAAAAGCCTTTCCTTCCTCACACTTCCCACCACAAAATACTAACCTTCTTTGTCACCGCTTTTTAAAAGTTGAGGACCAGGCGCGGTGGCTCACACCTGTAATCCCAGCACTTCAGGAGGCCAAGGCAGGCGGATCACTTGAGGTCAGGAGTCCAAGAGCAGCCTGGCCAACATGGTGAAACCGCCATCTCTACTAAAAATAAAAAAATTAGCCGGGCATGGTGGCACACGCCTGTAATCCCAGCTACTCGGGAGGCTGAGGCAGGAGAATCGCTTGAATTCGGGAGGCGGAGGTTGCAATGAGCCGACATGGTGCCACTGCACTCCAGCCTGGTGAGAGAGCTAGACTCCCTCTAAAAAAAAAAATAGGGCCGGGCGCAGTGACTCGCGCCTGTAATCCCAACATTTTGGGAGGCCGAGGCGGGCGGATTGCCTGAGCTCAGGAATTCAAGACCAGCCTGGGCAACAAGGTGAAGCCCCGTCTCTACTAAAATGCAAAAAAATTACCTGGTCGTGGTGGCATGCACCTGTAGTTGCAGCTACTTGGGAGGCTGAGACAGGAGAATTGCTTGAACCTGGGAGGCCGAGGTTGCAGTGAGCTGAGATTGCACCACTGCACTCCAGCCTTGGTGACAGAGACTCAGTCTCAAAAAAAAAGAAAAAGGCCAGGTGCCATGGCTCATGCCTGTAATCCCAGCACGTTGGGAGGCCGAGGGGGGCGGATCACAAGGTCAGGAGATTGAGACCATCCTGGTTAACACTGTGAAACCCCGTCCGTACTAAAAATACAAAAAAATTAGCCGGGTGTGGTGGCAGGCGCCTGTAGTCCCAGCTACTCCGGAGGCTGAGGCAGGAGAAAGGCATGGACCCGGGAGGCGGAGCTTGCAGTGAGCCGAGATCACACCACTGCACTCCAGCCTGGGTGACAGAGCAAGACTCCGTCTCAAAATAATAATAATAATAATAATAATAAAATTGAGGTGAAATTCACATAACATAAAATTAACTACTTTATAGTGAAAATTAAAGGAATTTAATTCATTTAAATGTTGTGAAACCATCACCTCATGTAGTTCTAAAATATTTTAACCACCCCAAATTAAAACCCACACCCATGAACCAGTTACTTCCAATTCCCCAATCCATAAGGCTACTTCCTTCCTTTTTATGGCTGATTCGTATTCCATTGTAGGGGTATACTATATTTTTATCTAGTTTTTGAAATTTACCGAATTTGGGTTGTTTCCACTTTGGGCCTATTATGAACAATACTGCTATGAGCATTTGTGTACAAGTTCTTGTGTAGACGTGTTTTGAGTTCTCTAGGAGTAGAATTGCTGGATCGTATGGGAACTCCGTTGATCTTTTTGAGGAAGTCCCACACTGTTTTACAAAGTGGTTGAACCGTTTTACATCTCCATTAACAATGTTTGAAGGCTTCAATTTCACCAATATATGTTATCTGTCCCGCTTGTTATAAATTATAGCCATCATAGTGGGAGTGAAATAGTATCTCATTATGGTTTTGATTTATATTTTCCTAATGCCTAATGACTTTGAACATGTTTTTATATGCCTGCTGGCCTTTTGTACATCTTTGGAGAAATGTCTTTTCAAATTATTTGACCATTTTTAATTGGATTGTTTGTGGTTTTGCTGTTGAGCTTTAATAATTCTTTATATATTCTGGATACTGAATCCTTATCAGATACCTGATTTGCAAATGTTTCCTCCCATTCTGTGGGTAGTCTTTTCACTTTCTTGATAATGTCCTTTGATGTAAAAATGTTTTTAATTTTGAGAAAGCTCAGTTTATCTATTTTGTCTTTGGTTGCTTGTGTTTTGGAGTCATATCTAATAATCCATTGTCAAATCCAAGGTCATGACGATTACTCCCATGTTTACTTTTAAGAGTTTTATGATTTTAACTCTTATATTCAGATTGTTGATCCATTTTTAGTTGATTTTTGCATATGGTGTATGTTAAGGGTCCAACTTCATTCTTTTGCATGTGGATAACCACTTGTCCCAGCACCACTTGTTGAAGAGACGATTTGTTCCTCAATTGAGTGCTCTTGGCAGCTTTCTCAAAAATCAGTTGATTATGGATTTATAGATTTAGTTCTGGACTCTCAATTTTATTCTGGTCTATGTATCTATCTCTATGCTGGTACCACATTCTTTTGATTACTGTAGCTTTATAGCAAGTTTAGAAATTGGAATGTGTGAGTCCATCATTTTCGTACTTCTTTATCCATATTGTTTTGTGTATTCATGGCCACTAACAACTCTATATAAATTTGAGAGTCAGCTTTTCCATTTCTGCGAAAAGGCCATTGGAATGTTGATAGAGTTGGCATTGAATCTGTAGATCACTTTGGAAGTACTGCCATCTTAACAATATTAAGTATTCCAATCTGTGACCACAAAATGTCTTTACATTTATTAATGCCTTCTTTAATTTATTTCGGTAATGTTTTGTAATTTTCAGTTTACAAGTCTTTAACTTCCTTGGTTACATTTATTTTTAGATATTTTATTCTTTTGTATGCTATTGCAAATGGAATGGTTTCCTTTTTCTTTTCAACTTGTACATTGGTGGTGTATAGAAACACGGCTGATTTTTACCTGTTTGTCTCGTACCTGTAAAGTTACGAAATTCATTTATTAGCTCTAGTAAGTTTTTTGTGGACTTTTTGGATATTCTAGATATAGAATCATGTTATCTGTAAATAGAGAGAGTTTTACTTTTTACTTTCCGATTTTCATGCCATTTATTTCTTCTTATTGCTTAATTGCTCTTGCTAAAACTTCCAGCACAATATTGAATAGCAGTGATGAAAGCAGGCATCCATGTTTTAGAGGAAGCTTTCGGTTTTTCAACATTGGTTATAATGTTAGCTGTTCATCAGCTCTTCATCATGTTAAGTAAGATTCATTCTGTTCCTCGATTGCTGAGTGATTTTATTATGACAGGGTTTTAGATTTTGTCAGATGCGTTTTTTGTATCAATTGAGATATGAAATTGTTTCCCTTTGTGTATTATGTTGACTGATTTTCTTACGTTGAACCATCTTTAGATTAATGGGATGAACTCCACTTTACAGTCGTTGCGTATAATCCTTGTAATATGCTGTTGCATTTGGTTTGCTAGTATTTTGCAGGATAATTTTGTATCTATATTCATAAACGATATTGGTCTGCAGTTTTCTTGTGGTGTCTTTTTCTGCCCTTGGGATCAGGTTACTACTGAACTCCTAGAATGAGTTAAGAAGTATTGTTGCTGAAGATTTTGAGAAAGATTGATGTTAATTCTTCTTTAAAAATTTGGTAGAAATTACCAGTGAAGCCATCTGTTCCTAGACCTTTTTTTTGTTGAAACATTTTATTTTTATTGTTTTATTTTTTTATTTTTTACTTTAAAAAAGTTCTGGGATACATGTGCAGAACGTGCAGGTTTGTTACATAGACATACATGTGCCATGGTGGTTTGCTGCAACTATCAACCTGTCAACTAGGTTTTAAGCGGTATTTGTCAGAACGCTCTCCCTCCCCTTTCCCCCCACCCCCCGACAGGCACTGGTGTGTGATGCTCCCCTCCCTGTGTCCATGTCTTCTCATTGTTCAACTCCCACTTAAGAGTGAGGACATGCGGTGTTTAGTTTTCTGTCCCTGTGTTAGTTTGCTGAGGATGATCGTTCCCAACCTCATCCATGTCTCTGAAAAGGACATGAACTCATTCTTTTTTATGGTTGCATAGTATTCCATGGTGTCTATGTGCCACATTTTCTTTATCCAGTCTATCATTGATGGGCATTTGGGTTGGTTCCAAGTCTTTGCTATTGTAAATAGTGCTGCAATAAGCATACATGTGCATGTGTCTTCATAGTAGAATGACTTATAAACCTTTGGGTATATACCCAGTAATGAGATTGCTGGGTCAAATGGTATTTCTGGTTCTAGATCCTTGAGGAATTGCCACACTGTCTTCCACATGGTTGGACTAATTTATACTCCCACCAACAGTGTAAAAGTGTTTCTGTTTCTTCACGTCCTCACCAGCATCTGTTGTTTCCATACTTTGTAATGATTGCCATTCTAACTGGCGTGAGATGGTATCTCATTGTGGTTTTTATTTGCATTCTCTAGTGACCAGTGATGTTGAGCTTTTTTTTCATATATTTGTTGGCCTCATAAATTTCTTCTTTTGAGAAGTGTCTGTTCATGTCCTTCACCCACATTTAGTGGGGTTGTTTATTTATTTCTTATAAATTTGTTTAACCTCCTTGTAGATTCTGGTTATTAGACCTTTGTCAGATGGATAGATTGCAAAAATTTTATCCCATTCTGTGGGTTGCCTCTTCACTCTGATGATAGTTTCTTTTGCTGAGCAGAAGCTCTTTACTTTAATTAGATCCCATTTCTCAACTTTGGCTTTTGTTGCCATTGCTTTTGGTGTTTTCATCATGAAGTCTTTGCCCATGCCTATGTCCTGAATAGTATTGCCTAGGTGTTCTTCTAGGGTTTTGATGGTTTTAAGTCTTTAATCCATCTTGAGTTAACTTTTGTATAAGGTGTAAGGAAGGGGTCCAGTTTCTGTTTCCTGCATATGGCTAGCCAGTTTTCCCAACACCATTTATTAAATAGAGAATCCTTTCCCCACTGCTTGTTTGTCAATGATCAGATGGTTGTAGATGTGGGGTGTTATTTCTGAGGCCTCTGCTCTGTTCCATTGGTCTATATATCTGTTTTGGTACCAGTACTATGCTGTTTTGGTTACTGTAGTCTTGTAGTATAGTTTGAAGTCAGGTAGTGTGATGCCTCCAGCTTTGTTCTTTTTGCTTAGGATTGTCTTGGCTACACAGGCTCTTTTTTGGTTCCACATGAAATTTAAAGTAGTATTTTCTAGTTCTGTGAAGAAAGCCAATGGTATCTTGATGGGAGTACCATTGAATCTATAAACTACTTTGGGCAGTATGGCCATTTTCATGATACTGATTCTTCCTATCCATGAGCATGGAATTTCTTTTTCCATTTGTTTGTGTCATCTCTTATTTCCTTGAGCAATGGTTTGTAGTTCTCCTTGAAGAGGTCCTTCATGTTCCTTGTAAGTTGTATTCCTAAATATTTTATTTTCTTTGCAGCAATTGTGAATTGGAGTTCACTCATGATTTGGCTCTCTGCTTGTTTATTATTGGTGTATAGGAATGCATGTTATTTTTGCTCATTGATTTTGTATCCTGAGACTTTGCTGAAGTTGTTTATCAGCTTAAGGAGTTTTGGGGCTGAGATGATGGGGTTTTCTAAATATATACAATCATGTGGTCTGCAAACAGAGACAATTTGACTTCCTCTCTTCCTATTTGAATACCCTTTATTTCTTTCTCTGGCATGATTGCTTTGGCCAGAACTTCCAATACTATGTTGAATAGGAGTGGCGAGAAAGGGCATCCTTGTCTTGTGCCGGTTTTCAAAGGGAATGCTTCCAGCTATTGTCCATTCAGTATGATGTTGGCTATGGGTTTGTCATAAATAGCTCTTATTATTTTGTGGTGCTGAGAAGAATGTATATTCTGTTGATTTGGGGTAGAGTCTTCTATAGATGTCTGTTAGGTCTGCTTGGTCCAGAGCTGAGTTCAAGTCTTGAATATCCTTGTTAATGTTCTGTCTCATTGTTCTGTCTAATATTGACAGTGGGTTATTAAAGTCTCCCACTATTATTGTGTGAGAATCTGTCTTTTTGTAGGTCTCTAAGAATTTGTTTTATGAATCTGGGTGCTCCTGTATTGGGTGCATATGTATTTAGGAAAGTTAGCTCTTCTTTTTGCATTGATTGATCCCCTTTACCATTATGTAATGCCCTTCTTTGTCTTTTTTGTTTATATTTGTTTTATCAGAGACTAGGATTCCAACCCCTGCTTTTTTATTTTTTATTTATTTATTTATTTTTTGCTTTCCATTTGCTTGGTAAAATTTCTCCATCCCTTTATTTTGAGACTGTGTATGTCTTTGCATGTGAGATGGGTCTCCTGAATACAGGACATCAGTGGATCTTGGCTCCGTCCAATTTGCCAGTCTGTGTATTTTAATTGGGACATTTAGCCCATTTACATTTAAGGTTAATATTGTTATGTGTGAATTTGATCCTGTCATCATGATGCTAGCTGTTTATTTTGCACATTAGTTGATGCAGTTTCTTCATAGTGTAATTGGTCTTTATATTTTGGCGTGTTTTTGCAGTGGCTGGTACTGGTTTTTCTTTTCCATAGTTAGTGCTTCCTTCAGGTACTCTTGTAAGGCAGGCCTGGTGGTGACAAAAATCCCTTAGCATTTGCATGTCTGTAAGTATTTTATTTCTCCTTCGCTTATGAAGCTTAGTTTGGCTGGATATGAAATTCTGGGTTGAAAATTTTTTTCTTTAAGAATGTTAAATATTGGCCCCCACTCTATTCTGCTTCTAGGGTTTCTGCAGAGAGACCTGCTGTTAGTCTGATGGGCTTCCCTTTGTAGGTAACCTGACCTTTCTGTCTCGCTGCCCTTAACATTTTTTACATTTTTTCCTTCATTTTAACCTTGGTGAATCTGATGATTATGTGTCTTGGGGTTGCTCTTCTCGAGGAGTATCTTTGTGGTGTCCTCTCTATTTTCTGAATTTGAATGTTGGCCTGTCTTGCTAGGTTGGGGAAAGTTCTCCTGGATAATATCCTGAAGTGTTTTCCAACTTTGTTCCATTCTCCCTGTCACTTTCAAGGATCCCAATCAAACGTAGGTTTTGTCTTTTCACATAGTCCCATATTTCTTGGAGGCTTTGTTCATTCCTTTTCAATCTTTTTTCTCTAATCTTGTCTTCATGCCATATTTCATTAAGTTGATCTTCAATCTCTGATATCCTTTCTTCTTCTTGATTGATTTGGCTATTGATACTTGTGTATGCTTCACGAAGTTCTCGTGTTGTGTTTTTGAGCTCCATCAGTTCATGTACGTTCTTCTCTAAACTGTTTATTCTAGTTAGCAGTTCCTGTAACCTTTTGTCAAGGTTCTTAGCTTCCTTACATTAGGTTAGAACATGCTCCTTTAGCTCAGAGGAGTTTGTTATTACCCACCTTCTGAAGCCTACTTCTGTCAATTCATCAAACTCATTCTCTGTCCAGTTTTGTGCCCTTGCCAGAGAGGAGTTGTGATCATTTGGAGGTGAAGAGGCATTCTGGTTTTTGGAATTTTCAGCATTTTTGCACTGTTTTTTTTTTCTCATCTTTGTTGATTTATCTACCTTTGATCTTTGAGACTGAAGACCTTTGGATGGGATTTCTGTGTGGGTGTTCTTTTTGCTGATGTTGATGTTACTGCTTCCGGTTTGTTAGTTTTTCTTCTAATAGTCAGGCCCCACTGCTGCAGGTCTGCTGTAGTTTGCTGGAGGTTCACCCCAGACCCTGTTTTCCTGGGTATCACCTGTGGAGGCTGCAGAACAGCAAAGATTGCTTTCTGCTCCTTCCTCTGGAAGCTTTGTCTCAGAGGGGCACCAGCCTGATGCCAGCCAGAGCTCTCTCCTGTGTGAGGCACCTCTCAACCCCTGTTGGGAGGCCTCTCCCAGTCAGGAGCCACAGGGATCAGGGACCCACTTGAGGATGCAGTCTGTCCCTTAGCAGAGCTCGAGTGCTGTGCTTGTAGAATCCTCCTTGTCAGGGTCCACTGCTCTCTTCAGAGGCGGCAGGTAGGAACGTTTAAGTCTGCTGAAGCTGCGCCAACAGCTGCCCCTTTCCTCGGGTGCTCTGTCCCAGCGAGATGGGAGTTGTATCTATAAGCCCCTGACTGGGGTTGCTGCCTTTCTTGCAGAGATGCCCTGCTCAGCGAAGAGCAATCTAGAGAGGCTGTCTGGCCACAGCTGCTTTGCCGCACTATTTTGAGTTCCACCCAGTCCTTAGCACAGTCAGGGGAAAGCTGCCTACTCAAGCCTCAGTAATGGTGGATGCCCCTCCCCACACCAAGCTCAATCGTCCCAGGTTGATTTCAGACTGCTGTGCTGGCAGGGAGAATTTCAAGTCAGTCTTTCTTAGCTTGCTGGGTTCTGTGGGAGTTGGACCCACTGGCTTGGCTCCCTGGCTTTAGTCCCCTTTCCAGGGGAGTGAAAGGTTCTGTCTCACTGGGGTTCCAAGTGCCACTGGGCTAAGAAAAAAAAAAAAAAACAAAACTCCTGCAGCTAGCTCCATGTCTGTCTGAACAGCTGCCAGTTTTGTGCTTGAAACCCAGGACCCTGGTGGTGTAGGCACATGAGGGAATCTCCTGGTCTGCGGACTGCAAAAACCATAGGAAAAGCATAGTATCTGGGCCAGATAGCACAGTCCGTCATAACTTCACTTGGCTGGAAAAGGGAGGCCTCCGCTCCTTGCACTTCCCAGGTAAGGCAACACCCCACTCTGCTTCTACTCACCCTCCATGGGCTTCACCCACTGCCTAACCAGTCCCAATGAGATGAACAGTGTACCTCAATTGGAAATGCAGAAATCCCCCACCTTCTGCATTGGTCTTGCTGGGAGCTGCAGACCAGAGCTGTTCCTTTTCAACCATCTTGCCAGCAGATGCCCCTGTTTTTGCATTTTTATATTGATATATCATAGTTGTATGTATTTTTGGAGTACACGTGATATTTTAATATGTATACACAATGTGTAGTGATCAAATCCAGGTAATTGAGATATCCGTTACCTCAAAAATTTATCTTTGTGTTGGGAACATTCCAATTCTTTTCTTCTAGCTACTTTGAAATATAAAACAAATTATTGTTAACTATAATTTCTCTATTGCAAGGGAGATTTCGTTTAGTGTTTCAATCTCTTTACTTTTTATAAGTATTCTTTGAAAAGTCTTCCCTCCTTAACCTCCCTTCACAAAGTACTACCTTTTCGTTCCCTCTTTTCAGAAATGACTTTCTCTCATACATGGCTTTCCTCCCTCATCTCTCCCAAGGTCTTCTTTTCAGTATCTCCATCACATGGGACTAACCTTCTTCACCGCACCACTCAAAGTACTAACCTCCATCATCTCCTCTCTTAAAACTTTTCTACCCCTAACCTCACTTGCTAACCTCCCGTACTTCACTACACAAATTTCCTCAGTCACTTCCCTTCACAAAAGTCTTTCCTTGCTCATTTCCCCTCACGAAAGCCTTTCTTTACTCACCTTCCATCACAGAGTCCTACCCTCCTGCATGTTCACTCACAAATGCCTTCCTTTATTTCCCTCTAAAGGCTTCTTATCACAATTCTTCTGACAAAGTGCTTCCTTTTCTCACCTCAGTCATGAAGGCCTTTAATTCCTCAACTCTCCACTAAAATTCCTTGTCTTCCTTCACAAAGACCTTCCTCCCTCATCTCTTCTCACAAGGGCCTTTCTTCTCTCACCTCCCTCATGAAATTATAACCCCCTTCATCTCCTCTTCATAGTCCTTTCTTCTCTCACCAATACATTCCCTGTCTCACCTTTGCTTATATAGTTCTAACCTCCCTTATCTCTCCTCACAAAGGTATACCCTCCTTCTTCTCCTCTACCAGAATCTTCTTTCCATGCTCTCCCCTAACAAAATTCTAACCCCTTTCGCCTCCCCTCACAAAGACCTTACCTTCTTTTATGGTTGCCTTTCCTGCTTTCTTTACCCGAACAGTTGACTTCCCTCCCTGCTCAAAGGCCTTCTTCCCTCAAGTCCCCTCACAAAACCCTAACTTCCTCATCTACTTTCCCAAAAAACTTCCCTCCTTCACTTATCACAAAGGCCTTCCCTTTTTTACCCTCACAAATGCCTTCCCTCCTTCATCACCATTCCAAAAGTTTTTCTTGTCCTTCAGTCAAGGTCCTTTCATTTCTCACCTCCCCACAATGACTTTCCTTTGCCCACTTCACAGGCCTTCTCTCAAAAGCTTTTCATTCCTTATCTCACAGAGCCCTTTTCTCCTCTCTCTTAAAGTCTTCAGTCCCTTACTTCCCTTCTTTTACCTTATATCATCCTCTCCCTCTCTAAGCTACCTTCACTAAGGCCTTGCCTCTCTCCCTCAAATTCCTTCCCCTATCTCTTTATTTACCCTCCTCCAGGCCTTTACTCACTCCCCTTCAGAAGCCTACTTTCAGCTCTCCAAAAGTTCTTCTCCTCACTCAGGTTTTCCTTCCTTTACCATCCAAAGGCACTTTCCAATTCTTCCCCAAAAGCCTCCTTTTCTTCCTTCTACTTAATGATCTTTCTGCCTCATGTGCCTCTCTCAAAGTCTTTCCCTCCTCCTCCAGATTCTCCCAACCTGAACTGCTTTTCCTTTTCCTACACCCTTCTTTCCTTCCATAACCTTCCTAAGTCTCAGATGGTTTTCTCAAAACAGCTTTCTCTGTATTACCCACAATAGCATGCCTTTTCTCCCAGCCCCCTCACAAATGTATGTCATGTTCTCATCTGCACAAAGGCCTTAGATTTCCCACAGTCTCCTGCCTTTGAGCTCCAGACCCAAGCCCAAAGACTTCAGCATCCCCACATCTAATCTCAATGGCTTCTTTCTCCATGCTCTCCCTAGAGGTTTTCCATCTTCTCAACCAAGGTCCACCCACAGTCAAAGAGGGAGGTAAAGATTGGGCAATGGCATCACAGCTAAAAAGAATGGAGACTTCTATACACTATGTCACAACTACGTGGGTTTATAGGTTTTTGTGAGGAATGAAATTCGAAGTTAAATAAAATATATGCTGTGTCTTATCAATTATTTGAAATAAGTTAGAAAATATGATTTCTGTTCTTTGAAAAAATGTTAAGATATTTTTAATGATCATTTACAAATCATAGTATTACCACAAATTATTCAGGTTTATTTCTACTATTTATCTAAAACACCAAAGTAATTCTGAATTACTGAATTTGTAATAGTACAATACTAAAAGTCTTCTTATCCTCTAAAAAAGTAAGCTGAAAAACAAAACTATAAACTGTATATTTTTTCTTAGTCAGTGAGTTCTTCATTTTCTATTTCTATTTTGAGTAGAACTCCCACAACAAAAAAGAATACTGTCTAATTCAGTGTGATTTCTTTATTTCCAGGAGTACTTTTTCCATTATAGGTCTAACATGTTTTCTCCTAAAATAATCCATGATTCATTCTTTATATTGTTAGATTTCCCAGATTCTCAGGAGGTAATATGTGACTGTATGAATTAAATTTAATTTGCATTTAAAATTATTTCACTTAATTAACATAACAAAATGCACTGTGTTATGGGGTGAATCGTGTCCCCTCACCAAAAACAGTTGCAATTTTAACCCCAATACCTTATTTGTGATCTTATTTGGAGATAAGGTCTTCATAGAGATAATCAAGTTAAAATGAGGTCATCTGGAGTGTATTTTAATTCACTATGAATGGTGTCCTTATAAAAAAGGGGAAACTTGGACACAGAGACAGACACCTATGCAGGAAAGACTATTTCAATCTGCAAGCCAAGGAGAGGACTTTCCTCACAATCCTCAGAAGGAAACAGCCCTACTAACACCTTGATTTTGGACTTCTAGCCTCCAGAGGTGTGAAACAATAAATTTCTGTTTTAAGTCACCCAGTTTATGGTATGTTGTTACAACAGCCCTAGAAAACTAATATACATCAGAAGGTAAAATAATTGTCCATGGTCCTGTAGAATTATGGCGAAAGCAAAACATATGGTTCTGACATTAAAATTCCCTTTTTCGTTTCTAGACAGACCCCAGTGAGTTCTCTTACATTTAATGCTACTGAGAGGAATCGAAGTTGAGTTACCTGAGGTAACTCTGGGATATCCCTCCAGTTTGTATTGTCATTTGCATTCCCAAGCCACATTGCCTTTCCGGTTATATTTATGCAAAAGACATACAGACCAGTGGCATACAGGATGAGGAGAGAAGCAAATTGGGGACTGGGAGTTTGATCCCACCAATTATCTGTAACCTATTCAGTCAGTCCTAACTGCTCATCCTTTTTAGGGAAATTTAAAAAACGAGAAATAAAGATGGGCCAGTAGGTAATATTTTCAAATTGCCTTAGCTCCATGGACAAATCCCAGTAACTAGTTTCTGTATCATTTTATTAGAATACCTTATTTATCTAATATCCTTGCGGAGTGAATGAGGCATTACACATAGAAAGTCTGGCTGCCTGCCATGTACCTAATTGAGCACAAGGCTAACTTTTGCTTTAACCCCGTGTACATGTGGTGTAGTTGGAGGAGCCCTAAGCTAGGAATCAGGAGATCTAGGTTGCCCTGATTGTTCACATTAACTTGCTGTGTGACCTTTGATGAGTCATTTTACTTCTTCAGGCTGTAGCTATCTTGTTGAAAAAATGAAGAAATTTCACTAGGTAAGCATTTCTTCTGTTCACTCCTTTCAAGCTAGGAGCCCTAAGCTAGGAATTAGGAGATCTAGGTTGCCCTGATTGTTCACACTAACTTGCTGTGGACCTTTGATGAGTCATTTTACCTCTTTAGGCTTCAGTTATCTTGTCGAAAAAATGAAGAAATTTCACTAAGTGGGCATTTCTCCTTTCAGTCAGAATGCTTGGTTATCTTGATGATACCAGTCATTCATAATTCCCTTTAGGCTACCTTACTTTTTTACATTAATATATTTATTTAAAAAGGGAACTGTACCATAGTTATAAATGGAAAGTTGACCATATTTGCTATTAATAACATTATTAATAAAAATAAATATCCTTAAAACAAAGTAATGATATTAAATTTAAAATTGTAAGCAATAAAAATAAACAATGAAAGTCACGTAACAAACTATTTGTTTTGCATTGTATTAAACACTTCACATGTGACATCATTTAATCCTTATAACACTTCAAAATAAATATCACCATTTTGCAGATGAGTAAACTGAGGCAACGAGAAGTTTACTGACATGCTCAAGTTCACCAGCTAGTATGTGGCAGAGCCAGGATGCAAACTCAGGTCTGTTTGAGGCCAACACCCAGAAAGACAGTGGCATAGGTAGACCCTGAACTTGAAGCCCCAGTAAAATCCTTTAGATACTGATACAGTTAGCCACTGCTCTTTCTGTCTCCCCACCCTGTCATTCAGTTTCTCATCTATTAGACCTCACACCAGAGTGGGCGGGTGGGGCGGGAGGGGCAACATAATTTGTAAAATGAAAATACAAGATCTCTCATTCAAAATTTATGGATTTCAAAATGGTGATAGCAAAACATTAAACCAAGCATGGAGCTCCCCAAGTGTGGGGCCCTGTTTGACTGCACAAGTCACATATAGATGAAACTCTCTGTCTGCACTGAGTCTGGTGTTTCTTTTCTGTTGAAATGTAGTTAGATTTTTAGTCTTTCATTTGTAACAGGGAAATTTAAAAATAAAAATTCTTTGTGACAAGGAAATGTAATTGGTTCTTTACTATTTTCTACTACCAATTTAAAAGGCTGACTCCTAATCTTTTATTTGCTGAACATGCTAATGAGTGTAAAGATGCAAATTAGAGGCCAAGAGGATGAAATTATTCTTCATATGAAAAAAAATAGAGGAGGGGAAAAAGGCCAGAGGCTGTTTGGGTAGAGAGGAAGACCTGAGAAAAAGGCTTGTGTGCTGGCTGATGGGAGACTTTGGAGAGAGTTAAAGAGGAAAAGGAGACAATCGTCCCAGGGAAGAAAGAACAGGGATGAAAGTTTATAAAGCCTAAGCAAAAAGAATAAAGCTGGAGGCATCACACTACCTGACTTCAAACTATACTACAAGGCTCCAGTAACCAAAACAACGTGGTACTGGTACCAAAACAGACATATAGACCAATGGAACAGAGCAGAGGCCTCAGAAGTAATGCCACACATCTACAACCATCTGATCTTTGACAAACCTGTCAAAAACAAGCAATGGAGAAAGGATTCCCTATTTAATAAATAGTGCTGGAAAAACTGGGTAGCCATATGCAGGAAACAGAAACTGGACACTTTCTTTACACCCTATACAAAAATTAACTCAAGATGGATTAAAGACTTAAATGTAAGACCTAAAACCATACAAACCCTAGAAGAAAACCTAGACAGTTCCATTCAGGACATAGGCATGAGCAGAGACTTCATGACTAAAACACCAAAAGCAATGGCAACAAAAGCCAAAATTGACAAATGGGATCTAATTACACTAAAGAGCTTCTGCTCAGCAAAAGAAACTCTCATCAGAGTGAACAGGCAACCTATAGAATGGGAGAAAATTTTTGCAATCTATCCATCTGACAAAAGGTTACTATCCAGAATCTACAAAGAACTTAAACAAATTTACAAGAAAAAAAAAAAAAAACAAACATCAAAAAGTGGGCAAAGGATATGAACAGACACTTCTCAAAAGGAGACATGTATGTGGCCAACAAACATATGAATAAAAGCTCATCATCACTGGTCATTAGAGAAATGCAAATAAAAACCACAATGAGATACCATCTCACGCCAGTTAGAATGGCAATCATTAAAATGTATGGAAACAACAGATGCTGGAGAGGATGTGGAGAAATAAGAACGCTTTTACACTGTTGGTGGGACTGTAAACTAGTTCAACCATTGTGGAAGACAGTGTGGCAATTCCTCAAGGATCTAGAACCAGCAATACCATTTGACCCAGCAATCTCATTACTGGGTATATACCCAAAGGATTATAAATCATTCTACTATAAGGACACATGCACATGTATGTTTATTGCAGCACTATTTACAATAGCAAAGACTTGGAACCAACCCAAATGCACATCAATGATAGACTGGATAAAGAAAATGTGGCATATATACACCATGGAATACTATGCAGCCATAAAAAAAATGAGTTCATGTCCTTTTCAGGGACATGGATGAGGCTGGAAACCATCATTCTCAGTAAACTAACACAGGAACAGAAAACTAAACACTGCATGTTCTCACTCATAAGTAGGAGTTGAACAATGAGAACATATGGACACAGAGAGAGGAACATCACACACGAAAGCGTGTGATGTCAGGAGGTCAGGGGCTAGAGGAGGGATAGCATTAGGAGAATTACCTAATGTAGATGATGGGTTGATGGGTGCAGCAAACCACCATGGCCCGTGTATATCTATGTAACAAACCTGCACATTCTGCACATGTATCCCAGAACTCAAAGTATTAAAAAAAACAAAGTTTATAAAGATTTGCCATATGACAAGTCATGTCAGTCGTGTTTGATGTCATGGTAGGTTTGATATTTTACTCATATTTTTTTCTTCTACACTTTCAAATAAACTCATAGCAAACATTAATATATTTATAAATATTCATCTATGTTCTACCTAAAATTCTTATGTACTACTAGTGATAGACTATGCTTTGAGACATACTGCTCAAGTTAGTTTAAAAATAATTGTCTTTCAGAGTATGGAAGAAATCAGAGGTGGAGGGCAGGGTATAATATATTCTAGACTTATGGTTGAGACTGCCACTGATGTTGCTTATCTGAGTTAAGATGTTTAATTGTCACTTTCATTTCAAATGCCCATTGTAATGACCGAAAGAGCTATAAAGGGTGAAAAACTGGAGAACCTAGAATGGTTCCATCTGTCATCTATATGCCAGAAACTTGGAGGGTTCTCTGAAAGATAAAAACATGACGGAGAGAAATCACAGCAACTTGTGTTTCATGTGAAGCCAACGGCAAGCCTGTCCAGCAGGGACTGGGGGCTAGGGCACTCTGAGTTGGGGACTCTAAGTTGAGGGATTAATATTCTACAGGAACTCCAGAGAACGCATAACTTGCTGAATGTAACTTAGAATGGAGACTCGGGCCTCGGTGTGCTACTGTCAGCCAACACTTACTTCGGATGGTGTGCTGAATCAAGTGGCAACAAGGACAGCAAATTGATGAAGGGGGACACTGAGCAAACAAACAGAAATATGGAACAAAGGTCTTGTCAAGGTCTCTTCCATCTGTAGCTCCCTTCTCATGTCATGTGGGACAGGGTTCTCTGATCTGGCAAAGTGTGCCTAACAATATTAATCTCATTTCTTGTCCTTGTGCTGGAAGCACTCTCCCAGGCCCTTTGTTCAGCCAGCTACTTCTAGCCTTTTTTTTTTTTCCCCACTTAATTATCATCTACTCAGAGAGACTGGCTCCCATTTAAAGTAGCCCTCTCCTTTATTCTGTATCAGTATCCACTTTCTTCATAGCACTGATTACAATTTGTAATTATTTAATTTGTTAGTTGACTTACTTTTTGTCTGTCTTCTCCACTGCACTGTAGTAAGCTCCATGAAGGCAGGTATCTTGTCTGACTTGTTCACTGATATATCCTCAAAGCATAGAATATAGTAGGTGTTCAGTAATGAGTAAGCATTAGTAGAAAACAAGCAGGAAAAAATGGATTATTTTTAATATTGCCAAGGTATAATATATAGTGAAGATAAAATTGTCATGATTGAATATGCATTGTCGGAGTATATGAAACAAATAGTTTTAGAAATTTAAGTAGAAATCATCAAAACCACAGTCATGGTGAGGTACTTTAATATTTATCTTTTAGTCCTTGACAAAAAAAATAAACATACAAAGCATTTGTATAATATAATTTAGCTTGATTTAACAGTTATAATAGAGTTCATTGTGAGAGTACACATTCAAATGTGTGTGTATGGAAGTTGCTCTCATTAAAATGAGAAAGAAGATATTATCATTGATATAAAGGAGTTTTAAATATTACAGTGAGTAGTCTTAAGGGCAGCCAGAGAGAAAGGTCGGGTTACCCACAAAAGGAAGCCCATCAGACTAACAGTAGATCTCTCGGCAGAAACTCTAAAAGCCAGAAGAGAGTGGGGGCCAATATTCAACATTCTTAAAGATAAGAATATTCAACCAAGAATTTCATATCCAGCCAAACTAAGTTTCATAAGTGAAGGAGAAATAAAATCCTTTACAGACAAGCGAATGCTTAGAGATTTTGTCACCACCAGGCCTGCCCTACAAGAGATCCCGAAGGAAGCACTAAACATGGAAAGGAACAACCGGTACCAGTCATTGCAAAAACATGCCAAAATGTAAAGACCATCGATGCTAGGAAGAAACTGCATCAACTAACGAGCAAAATAACCAGCTAATATCACAATGACAGGATCAAGTTCATACATAACAATATTAACCTTAAATGTAAATGGACTAAATGGTCCAATTAAAAGACACAGACTGGCAAATTGGATAAAGAGTCAAGACCCATCAGTTTGCTATATTCAGGAGACCCATCTCACATGCAGAGACACACATGGGCTCAAAATAAAAGATGGAGGAAGATCTACCAAGCAAATGGAAAACAAAAATAGGCAGGGGTTGCAATCCTAGTCTCTGATAAAACAGACTTTAAACCAACAAAGATCAAAAGAGACAAAGAAGGCCATTACATAATGGTAAAGGGATCAATTCAACAAGAAGAGCTAACTATCCTAAATATATATGCACCCAATACAGGAGCACCCAGATTCATAGAGCAAGTCCTTAGAGACTTACAAAGAGACTTAGACTCCCATACAATAATAATGAGAGACTTTAACACCCCGCTGTCCATTAGACAGATCAACGAGACAAAAAGTTAACAAGGATATCTAGGAATTGAACTCAACTCTGCACCAAGAAGACCTAATAGACATCTACAGAACTCTCCACCCCAAATCAACAGAATATACATTCTTCTCAGCACCACATCACACTTATTCCAAAATTGACCACATAGTTGGAAGTAAAGCACTCCTCAGCAAATGTAAAAGAACAGAAATTATAACAAACTGTCTCTCAGATCACAGTGCAATCAAACTAGAACTCAGGACTAAGAAACTCAGTCAAAATCGCTGAACTACATGGAAACTGAACAACCTGCTCCTGAATGACTACTGGGTACATAACGAAATGAAGGCAGAAATCAAGATGTTATTTGAAACCAATGAGAACAAAGATACAACATACCAGAATCTCTGGGACACATTTAAAGCAGTGTGTAGTGGGAAATTTATAGCACTAAATGCCCACAAGAGAAAGCAGGGCAGATCTAAAATTGACAAATCCAAAGAACTAGAGAAGCAAGAGCAAACACATTCAAAAGCTAGCAGAAGGCAAGAAATAACTAAGATCAGAGCAGAACTGAAGGAAATAGAAACACAAAAAACCCTTCAAAAAATCAGTGAATCCAGGAGCTGTTTTTTTGAGACGATCAGCAAAATTGATAGACCGCTAGCAAGACTAATAAAGAAGAAAAGAGAGAAGAATCAAATAGATGTAATAAAAAATGATAAAGGAGGTATCACCACCGACCCCAGAGAAATACAAACTGCCATCAGAGAATACTGTAAACACCTCTATGCAAATAAACTAGAAAATCTAGAAGAAATGGATAAATTCCATACTAATAATTGCTTTGTAAATAGATGATTTCCTAGCAAAATAAAAATAACAAAATTAACTGTGACCATGAAGTAAAAGATAAAGAACTACCCCTCTCCAAAAAATAAAGACTCAGACTTTTTCTGGATGAGTTTTCCCAAACATTTAATGGATCAAATCATTCCTACATTGTTTCATCTGTTTTAGTCTAGAAAAAACAACAGGAAGCTTCCTAGGTTATTTTAAGAAGCAGGTATAACTCTCATGCCAAAATTTACAAATGTAGCACACAAAAGAAAACTAAAGACACACTTCACTTAGGAATGTAGGAATGTTGAATCATGAATCCTATATAAAACATTAGCACTTGTGGACTTTGCTCAGGAATGCAAGAATATTTTAATATTGGCAAATATATTAATAGTATTCAATAATTAATAGGCAGGGGGAAAGATCATCATGGCAGTAAATATTAAAAGGATTTGATAGAACCCCAGTTCTATCCCTGATTCAAAATGAAACAAAATAATAACAGAAAATTTGTAGAAAACTACAACTAGAGAAATACATCCTTAATTTAATAAAGGGTATCTATCTTACACCAGCAGCCAACATGATACTTAATTATGAAATACTAGCACATTCCCATTAAAGTCAGGAAAGATTCAAGAACGTCCATTGTTATGGTTGTTAATCAACATAGTTTAAACATTTCTAGGCAATGCAGTGAAAGAAGAAAAATAATTCAGCTGTTAATATTGTACAGAAGGGAGAAAAAGTCATCTATATTTAGTGATAATATGATTGTCTATCTGGAATGACACTGAAGAACAATGAGAACTAATGAGAGTTAACTAAGGTAGTAAGAAAATACATGTATAAAAATCAATAGCTCTCTTACATACCATCAATCCACTAGAAAATGTGGTGAAATGGATTATATTCACAAAACAACAAAATATATATGATGCCTGGGAATAAATGTACTAAGAAAAGTGCAGAGCCTATCTGAATACAATGATAAACCTTATTCAGGGACATAAAAAGAGACTTGAATGGAGAAACAAAACTACTTAGGTGAAAAAATTTTGTAACATTATCAGTTCTCTCCAAATGAGTCCACATTTAATTGAATTCATGCCTAGCACACGGGACACACAATAAATGATTTTTGAATGAATGATAAATAAGTGAACATAATTACCATAAAATTTAGAAATTGTTTTTGGCTTGACAAAATGATTTTAAGGTTCATCTAAAAAATTCTCAGAGCTGAAAATAAAATTTGATAATAGAGACAATCAAAAGATTACCAGATCAGTTATTAAAACATAATGACATAAGATAGGCCAGGTGCTGTGGCTTATGGAGGCCAAGATAGGTGGATCACCTGGGATCAGGAGTTTGATACCAGCCTGGGAAACATGGTGAAATCCTGTCTCTACTAAAAATACAAAAATTAGTTGAGCATGTTGGCGCATGCCTGTAATCGCAGCTACTTGGGAGACCGAGGCACAAGAATCACTTGAACTAGGGAGGCGGAGGTTGCAGTGAGCTGAGGTTGCACCATTGCACTCCATCTTGGGCAACAGAGCGAGACTCTGTTTCAAAAAAAAAAATAATAAGAAAAGATAAAATAAACAATAACATTAGTATTGGCACATGAATAGATAGATTTGTGGAACAGAATAGAAAGTCAAGAAGCAGATCTATGATTATGTAAGGATTTAGAATATGATGACTTTATCATAAGTATAATAGAAAAGGATGGATTTAATAAAGGGCCTTAGGACTGCTGGAAAAATTGTATCCCTACTCCATAACACACTGCAAAAAATATACTCCAGGTGTATTAAATATTTAAATTTAAAAAGTACAACCATGAAAATGTTGTTAGTATTAGAGTATAGAATGCCTTTATAGAGGTAAAAATAATAAAGGAAGAGATTGATAGATTTAATTACATATAAAATTTTAAGTTTCTGAGCTTCCCAAACACCATAAAAAATGTAAGGATAACCAATTACCTTGAAAAAAATATTTTAAATATGTGGCAGATTAAGAGTTAAGTTCTCTACTGTGCAACACAATGCGAAAGATGTAAGCTCACTGATTATGAAAGTTGCAAATTAAAACAAAGGATATTTTGTTTCATTTTGGCCATCAAATTGGCAAATAATAAAAAAACAGAGAGGTTTGAGAAAACTAGCACTTGCCTGTACTACTGGTAGAAGTGTATTTTGGGGTAACTATGCTGGAGGGTAATTTGGACATATTCAAGCACCATGCCTTAAGAATTTATCTGAAGTAATTTTTCATGAATATTTGCAAATATATAAAGCTTCAACGATAATCATTGCAAGCTAATGATAATGTAATGATAATCATTGCAGTATTCTTTATAACATCAATAAATTTTAAACAACCTGAATGTCTTCTTATGGAGAAATTGCTAACTCAATTATAATAGAGCCATATAATAGAATTCTGTGACATTATTAAAGATAGTTTTGGGAAATATTTAATGCTATGGACAAATCTGTGTTATCCTCTTCTCTTATGTAGGAGGGAATTGTGTAAATAAGACTGAAAACCAGTTCCTTAAAATAGTGAGAAAGAAGGATAAGGAAGGTTTTACTGTATGTAAGGCCTTGATTTTTATCAATATATATGTAAGCCAACATATTTTCTAAGGTTTTCTGTGATGGGATCTGATTTAGTTGGAATACATACTGTTTTCAGCTCATCAATTGATTAGGCCTCTTAATACTGTTTGTCAGAGGCAAGTTTACTATTGTAAATCAGTTTACAACAATGGGATGTGTCAGCCTATAGCTTAAGCATTTGCAAATTTAACACTTTTTCAGTTTCACAACAAAATTGCATTCTGATTATTAATAATAAGTTGTTAGGAGATGAAAGTATATCTGTTAGCTATTTGACTTTCTATAATTAATTTAAGCAAAGGTAATTACTATTAAAGGGTCATTGAAAGTGATATATACTTTATATGTTGGGATTAATAATTTTACTTCTTCTTCAGGGCCCTCATATTTTGTGCTTCCAAGTGGGTATATCCTGCAAAACAGTGAAAACACTAATGGCCAATCTCTGGAAGAAGATTACGCATCGGAAGCTCTGCTGAATTTTTTCTTTCCAACAAGTAAGTTCTTGTTTGATTTTTTTCCCCCTCTAATGTTCTTGTTTTGAAAAGAGTAGTTAACTGTTTAGGAAGCAGTGTGGTGTATTGGCACTGGAGTGGGACAGAGCTGAGTTTGAATCCTGACTCTGCTCTTTGGCTTAGACAAGACAATCTCTCTGAACCTCAGTGCCCTCATCTTTGAAATGAAGATATTTACCACTAAGAATTATGAGGACGAACTGAGATAATATTTGTAAGGCATTTCATAAATGTATATTACTGTTTATAAAATACTTTTCCTTTGCAAATATCTAAATCTTTCACAATTTACCTGAATGACATTGCCTGAAATTTAGTCACTGACCCAGTATTGTGAAATTGATGTCTTCTGTGGCATTAGTGAGAGGGTACTGTGTGACTGATGTTATGGAATATGCCAGATGTTTCCCCATCTGTTTTAATGATAGAAATCCCAGGCTTCAAGTCCCACCGTCTTTTTGTGATTCTGTATATAATGTGTTTATCAAGCACATTATGACCCCTGAGAATTATTAACCACAAAGAAACATGTTTCATTTTGTATAGCATGTGGTGCCCTTTCAAGGAGAAGCTTCGTATAAATTGGAATATGTGAAGTACGAAGATAAAGCTGTTATGAAAAATCATGCAGAATTTATTCTAACAAAGTTTGATATACTCTATAAGCACAAAATTATATCTGTTTTTCATTTCCAGGCCTTACTACTGAATTCTTTAGTGAACTTGAAAAAATCTCTTTGTGTTTCTTTGTACTTGTTTCATTAAGTTTAAAATAGGCATCTACCAAGGCTGGTTCAACATTCGCAAATCAATAAACATAATCCAGCATATAAACAGAACCAAAGACAAGAACCACATGATTATCTCAATAGATGCAGAAAAGGCTTTTGACAAAATTCAACAGCCCTTCATGCTAAAAACGCTCAATAAATTCGGTATTGATGGAACGTACCTCAAAATAATAACAGCTATTTATGACAAACCCACAGCCAATATCATACTGAATGGGCAAAAACTGGAAAAATTCCCTTTGAAAACTGGCACAAGACAGGGATGCCCTCTCTCACCACTCCTATTCAACATAGTGTTGGAAGTTCTGGCTAGGGCAATCAGGCAAGAGAAAGAAATCAAGGGTATTCAGTTAGGAAAAGAAGAAGTCAAATTGTCCCTCTTTGCAGATGACATGATTGTATATTTAGAAAATCCCATTGTCTCAGCCCAAAATCTCCTTAAGCTGATAAGCAACTTCAGCAAAGTCTCAGGATACAAAATTAATCTGCAAAAATCACAAGCATTCGTATACACCAGTAACAGACAAACAGAGCCAAATCATGAATGAACTTCCATTCACAATTGCTTCAAAGAGAATAAAATATCTAGGAATCCAACTTACAAGGGATGTAAAGGACCTCTTCAAGGAGAACTACAAACCACTGCTCAGTGAAATAAAAGAGGACACAAACAAATGGAAGAACATACCATGCTCATGGATAGGAAGAATCAATATCGTGAAAATGGCCATACTGCCCAAGGTTATTTATAGATTCAATGCCATCCCCATCAAGCTACCAATGAGTTTCTTCACAGAATTGGAAAAAACTGCTTTAAAGTTCATATGGAACCAAAAAAGAGCCCGCATCTCCAAGACAATCCTAAGTCAAAAGAACAAAGCTGGAGGCATCACGCTACCTGACTTCAAACTATACTACAAGGCTATGGTAACCAAAACAGCATTGTACTGGTACCAAAACAGACATATAGACCAATGGAACAGAACGGAGTCCTCAGAAATAATACCACACATCTACAGCCATCTGATCTTTGACAAACCTGAGAGAACAAGAAATGGGGAAAGGATTCCCTATTTAATAAATGGTGCTGGGAAAATTGGCTAGCCATATGTAGAAAGCTGAAACTGGATCCTTTCCTTACTCCTTATACAAAATTAATTCAAGATTAGAGACTTAAATGTTAGACCTAATACCATAAAAACCCTAGAGGAAAACCTAGGTAGTACCATTCAGGACATAGGCATGGGCAAAGACTTCATGTCTAAAACACCAAAAGCAACGGCAGCAAAAGCCAAAATTGACAAATGGGATCTCATTAAACTAAAGAGCTTCTGCACAGCAAAAGAAACTACCATCAGAGTGAACAGGCAACCTACAGAATGGGAGAAAATTTTTGCAATCTACTCATCTGACAAAGGGCTAATATCCAGAACCTACAAAGAGCTCAAACAAATTTACAAGAAAAAAACAAACAGCCCCATCAAAAAGTGGGCAAAGGATATGAACAGACATTTCTCAAAAGAAGACATTCATACAGCCAACAGACACATGAAAAAATGCTCATCACTGGCCATCAGAGAAATGCAAATCAAAACTACAATGAGATACCATCTCACACCAGTTAGAATGGCGATCATTCAAAAGTCAGGAAACAACAGGTGCTGGAGAGGATGTGGAGAAATAGGAACACTTTTACACTGTTGGTGGGATTGTAAACTAGTTCAACCATTATGGAAAACAGTATGGCGATTCCTCAAGGATCTAGAACTAGATGTACCATATGACCCAGCCATCCCATTACTGGGTATATACCCGAAGGATCATAAATCATGCTGCTATAAAGACACATGCACACGTATGTTTATTGCGGCACTATTCACAATAGCAAAGACTTGGAATCAACCCAGATGTCCATCAGTGACAGACTGGATTAAGAAAATGTGGCACATATACACCATGGAATACTATGCAGCCATAAAAAAGGATGAGTTCATGTCCTTTGTAGGGACATGGATGCAGCTGGAAACCATCATTCTTAGCAAACTATCACAAGAACAGAAAACCAAACACTGCATGTTCTCACTCATAGGTGGGAACTGAACAATGAGATCACTTGGACTCAGGAAGGGGAACATCACACACCGGGGCCTATCATGGGGAGGGGGGAGGGGGGAGGGATTGCATTGGGAGTTATACGTGATGTAAACGACAAGTTGATGGGTGCTGACGAGTTGATGGGTGCAGCACAGCAACATGGCACAAGTATACATATGTAACAAACCTGCACGTTATGCACATGTACCCTAGAACTTAAAGTATAATAATAATAAAATAAATAAATAAATAAAATAAAATAAAATAGGCATCTACCAATGAGAATAGCAAAATAAAGAAGTTCCTTAAATAAACTCAAAATACTGCCATGGTCAAACTGAGTAAATAAAAAAGAAATCTGAGGTGTTATGTTGTATAGGCTGAAAGAATGATTTGAGTGCCAAAATTAGTCGCAAACAACAACTAATGATGAGTTAAGCTTTAAAGCTTATGAAAACAACAGATGCAAACGGTCATATACTTACGTTTAATAACTACATTGTACAGACACTGAAACCACCTGTAAAAATGGTCCGAAAAAGATATGTGCATTTCCCAAATATTTCTCCAACCTGGTGCAGGAAAGTGAGTCAAAATCAATTATATGAAGTAACAATTTTATCCAACAAAATAAAGTTGTTCCATTTTAATAGAAACGTCTGACCTAGGTTGATTCAAACAATGATTAAATATTTATAAAATGTACATACTGTCTTCTTTGAAGACAATAACTACAGTTTCATAAAGCGTGAAATATTTTTAACCAATTTATTTCCTCCCCCACTTAATTGAAAATAAACGTTCTTACCACTTAAGCATGAAAACAATGTTCATTGTTTTGTCATTAGGCTATTATTCATAAAATATTTATCTCTTGCAGATTAAAATGATAACCTTGACACACACTGGCAGGAAAGCTTGAGAGATCACCTGATCTTTCTCCTTTTGGACAAAATTATATACCTAAACCTGACAAAAAATTGTTCTACCTTTTTGATTCTTTAAAATTAGCAATGCCTCTTAGTAATTTGAGCCTGAAAGTTAATTTGTTTTTCTTTTTTTGAGGCAGTCTGGCTCTGTTGCCAGGCTGGAGTGCAGCGGCATGATCTCAGCTCACTGCAACCTCTTCTTCCCAGGTTCAAGCAATTCTCCTACCTCAGCCTCCAGAGTAGCTGGGACTACAGGCAAGCGCCACCACACCTAGCTAATTTTTTTATTTTTATTAGAGACAGGTTTTCGCCATGTTGGCCAGGATGGTCTTGATCTCTTGACCTTGTGATCCACCCGCCTCGGGCCCCCAAAGTACTGGGATTATAGGTGTGAGCCATCAGGCCTGGCCCATGTTAATTTTAATATCTAGCATAAAATCCATCAGATGCACTTAAAGTATAAATTATCAGCTGATCTTAGAGATCATATAGTCTAGTCTCGTCTATGATTTAACCCTAACAGTAACCATCTCTTTAGCATTTCTGGAAGGTGGTGTTTGAACAGTACCCATGGTGAGAAACTCAGCATGCAAGGAAGTCCATCCCATCGTTGAGTAGTCCTGACTATTTTCACCGTTTTCTGGGTATTTGACACCCAGAACTGAACACTTGATGCGATCCAACCTAGGGGAGAGGAGCCACTCTGGGCCTAGCAGAATTGAAGAGCAGATTACTTAGAATATAGAACAACAAGTAGGATAAACTCTCCTGTCTAAAATGTTTGGAAAATGAGTATCTAGGCCACTTGGTAGTGCATTACATTTTTTATCTTGCATAAGTTACTTTGATCCTTTATTATTTTTAAAACAGAGGTTGTAAAACTCAGTTTGGGAGTTTGTTGCAAAGATTAGTAATAAAGTGTGTAAAGCAAGGTTCCTGGCCCAAACAGGTGCCTAAAGAATGGTAGATATTATTATTTTTACCTTGGCTTCAGCAATTGCCAATCTTTAAAAAAGAGGAATGTAGTAAAGTATACTGAGATTAAAATTTGCATAAAACAATTATATTGTTCTTTGCTGATGTTGAAGTGCTTTAGTGATTATAAAATATCAGTTACTACTTTTAAGTTTGTAATCATTGATAGTATAAGAGATTGAACCGAATCTATTCTGGCCTTAACACATAGACATACTGTGGAGGTTTTTCTTTTTGAATGAAAATCTGATATCGTGCTTTTTAGTTTGTATTTGTTTCTCTTATAAAGCAGGATATTATAGAAAATAAACTATTTGAGCTTGCAAGTCTTTTAGATTCAGGTATGTATGAATTTATTGCAGTTGCATGTGAATCTTGGTGTTAATGCCATAAATCATTGCCTGTTTAAAATTATAGAGTCATAATTTAAGGGTGAAACAAAGAATCCTAAAATGTATTGTAGTGCCAATATAGTAAGTGTTCACACAAAGTAGGTCAATACCAGTGTATCACTTTAGTCACTAGCAGCAAACTATGTAATTTTTACTTACATTCATTCTCATTGATGCATTCAGTGAGTTTCTGTAGCTTAGTAACGTTAAGTCAGAGGATATATGTGGGATCATTTTAACAAGGGGTTAGTTTTAAAAGCATTTGACCTGTTGTTATTTAATTCTTCTGTGTTATATTTGCATCACCAGCACTCATCATTTATTGTCCTTTTAAACTATCTTACCAATGATTTTTTAACAACTTGTAATTTTCTGCAGTTCACCTAGATTTGAAAATGTGATATTAAATAACTTAGTGGTAACTTTTAGCTGGTCTTATTTTCTTTTAGCACCCATCACTAGCTGTATATGCCATTCAATGCTTGCTTTTCTTCTTTGTCTTGCAATAATTATTAAATTAGGGAAAGTGCTAATTAACCATGCTGAATTCTGTTTCTTAAATTTCTGTTTCTAAAAGCTTGCATTATGAGCGAAAATCAGGTGGTAAAGCCTTGTAATGAGCTGGAAGATCTTAATGAGAGTGAATGTTTGAGCTACAAATGTTGTTTTTCATCATTGGGGACCATGAGCTTCAAATGTTTTGCTCCATTAAGAGATGGTAAGTTCTTCCTCTTTCATTTATTTCTATTTTTTAATATTAAATAAGCAGATCACAATGGCATAAGTTCGCATTTGGATTTCCCAGCTTAATACTTAAATGGGACTCCCAATTCTAGGGCAATGCTCCTTAGAAAGTCCTGAGGTGGTCACGACTCTAGTCAGGAGCAGTTTCTGCTTAGCCTTTAGATGGTGACTTTGGTAATTCAAAAATTAGTCTCATTTTTTTTTTTTTTTTTTGCTTTTGTCACTCTCTGTGTGTTGTCCTAAAGTTTCCAGGCTGTATGGAACCCTCAGTGGCTGAGAGAAGATACCGGTTGGGCATGCCTTAGCTTGCTTTTCCTTGCCCAGCTTTTCCTTCTAGGTAGAATTCTTCCCATTTGTCTTGTCTTCGACATCTCAGTATGTAGCAGTGGACTTAGATGTTTCTTTTAAGGTCTACTTACTAGTTTTTCTTTATTGGGTATTTTTTGAGATAGCGTCTCACTCTGTCACCCAGGCTGGAGTGCAGTGGTGACGTGGTCACAGCTGACTGCAGCCTCAACATCCAGGGCTCAAGTGATCCACCTGCCTCAGCTTCCTAAGTCGTTGGGACTACAGGCGTGCGCCAGCATACCCGACTAATTTTTAATTTTTTGGTAGAGACAGGATCTCCCTAGGCTTCCTACGCTGGTCTCAAACTCTTGGGCTCCAGCAGTTCTCCCGCCTCGACCTCCCAAAGTGCTGGAATTTATAGGTGTGAGCCACCACACCTAGTCTCGTTCTATAGTTTGTGAATTAGGTTCTTCTGAATACTTTTTTCTTTACAAAGTTTTGAGAACTACACCATCTGTTTTTGTTACCTTCATTTGGATAGTGGGGATGTATTTCCAGTTGCTCTCATGATGCATGGATTTGATATGATGAAATACTAACAAATACTACAAAAAGGATGCATGCAAAATAATATCTTAAGTTAATATAGTCCCTATTCAATTTATGGCTTTTTGTTGAACATGTAGTGTTAATACTGGAAACTAAAAGCTGATCATGAATATAATCTTACAATTTTAACACTGTCACATGTTATTTGTAATTCATTTATCAGTTCGGTCTTTATATTATGTATGAAGCAACATTTGGTTCTTGCAGAGGAAAAAATTTAACCATACTTACAATTCCCCAATCACATTAGAATGCATTTTCCAATGAATATAAGACTAAAATATGCTTATTTCACCTGCGCATTCTTGATTCCTTGTTTAATTTAATATTTTGTAATTTGGAAGTAAACCTGCAGCACCTGGTTATTCCCAGACAGTCTCCCATCCAAGTACTAACCAGGCTAGACCCTGCTTAGCTCACAAGATCAGATGAGATGGGGCATATTCAGGGTGGTGTGACCATAGATTAAGAAGCTACTTATTTACCAAGTTAATGGTTCATAGATTAATGTGCTCCCCAAGTGCTCTAGGATGTACAACATATGGTCAAGAGAAAAAACCTATTTAGGGCCAGAGGAAGAAATATATTATATGCATCATAATAATCAATGATTGTACAAAAAAGAGTAGGATCATTTTATTAAGGCTTCATTATGGGATACATATTGAAAGTGTAGCCTTCAATGTGTTTCAAGAACATTTCATGAACTCCTGTTCTTTATAAAGTAGCAAGGATATTTACCTGTCACATAAGAATACCTCCTCATTTCACTTTATTAACTGATAGTTACTTTATAAAGACTTTATGAAAGAACTTGGATTTACTTCTCTTGCTTAAGTCGTGAAAGTAACAGGATATAATTAAACCAACAGAGCCTAAACAGATGATGCGAATGTTTGGGCTTGGTGCAATCAGCCTGATCGTCCTGGGATATCTGCCCATTTATTGCTGCTCTCTTTTCTGGAGGAGGTAGGCAAACGTAAACTTTTATTTGCTGGTTGCTAAGTATACATGAGTATTTGTGTATAGACATATTTATTAATATACTTCAGAAATATAGGGATTATATTTGGGTTCTTTATGTTGAAAATATGGTAACTTGGGAAAAACCTAAAACTAGAGTTGCCATAATATGTTTTTAAAATACATGTTATCAGCCAGATCAGCCAGGCGTGGTGGCTCATGCCTGTAATCCCAGCACTTTGGGAGGCTGAGGCGGGTGGATCACTTGAGGTCAGGAGTTCGAGACCAGCCTAACCAACATGGCAAAACCCCATCTCTATTTTAAAAAATACAAAATTAGCCGGGCATAGTGGCACATGCCTGTAATCCCAGCTACTTGGGAGACTTAGGCAGGAGAATTGCTTGAACCTGGGAGGCCGAGGCGGGTGGATCACTTGAGGTCAGGAGTTCGAGACCAGCCTGGCCAACATGGTGAAACCCCATCTCTATTTAAAAAATTAGCCGAGCATGGTGGTGCACACCTGTAATCCCAGCTACTTGGGAGGCTTAGGCAGGATAATTGCTTGAACCTGGGAGGCAGAGGTTGTAGTGAGCCAAGAACACGCCACTGCACTCCAGTCTCAGCAACAAGAGTGAAAATCCATCTCAAAAATAAAATGTGCATTATTTTATTTTTCCATAGATTTTCTTCCTGCATAGTATCCGTACATTCCCTCATCAAATAAATCCACAGTTCGAAAGAAAAATAAAGTAGCAAGCTTGGTGTGTGTGCAGTGGGGGTGGCTATTAACTGTAAATCAGAACAGTTCCTGGAAGTGTTAGCTTCCATTGAGTCATCTGCCATTGCTCTTTAATGATCATCTACCGTTGGGTCATAAAGCCTTGATCTGTCTTCAAGCCAATTGGTAAACAGATTTCTTCGTAGCATCTTATACAAAATGCCAATGGACTACCAGCATGATGCTTCCCAGTTTTTTTTTAAGAATATATATATTAATATATATATATATAGCTCCCCACCTATGGGGACAGAGTGGGTATACAGATATAGAGCACAGTCAGGACTAGAGTGAGGTGAGTGAGGCACTTAGAGCACAAAGTTAAGGGAAGCACCCACGCTAAGGTTTGTGCGGTGCAAGGTCAGTGTTGTCACTACCCTGAGAATAAGTACCTCCTTAAATTCTCTGATAAAGAGAAGGTGCCTGTTGAAGGTTAAGCATCTTTGATGTTTTTATTGAAGTTAATGGGGAAGTAGTAGTTGAGTTACCAGAATATGGTTTAGATTTTGCAAGAAGAATTCGACTGTACACACTACCTTACTTTGGATAAAGATCGTCAAGGTGATTGGCAGTAGGAGTGGAATTTTTGACCCTTCCTTCTTCTCTTCAAAGGTTGATTTTTTATTAAAAAAAAAAAAAAACCATGAATAAACAATAAAGTAACATTTGCTAGAAATTGGTGGCTAGGAATATACCATGAAATTTAGAGACTTTCTAGGATAATAAGTTTGGTATGATAACTTCATTATGGTCCCTGTGTTATGCCTCTGCAAAGGAATTTTATGGGGGTGTTCAGGTTCTTTGGATTTTTTTTTTCTCTAAAGTGAAATCCAAAGGATTATTCTCTGGATGCTAATATATTTCCTTCTTTCTGCATAATACAGACTGCTTGAGAAACTTGAACAATGTGAGTAAGTGTATATATTGGATACTATACGTTTTGGTTTACTATGTTTATTTATTTTACTATTTTGTGCAAGAGCAGTATGCTCCTTCTGTCATCTTGAGCTGACTATCATGACCCTTGGAGCAGGCAGCAGATTCATCTTGCTGCTTAGCTGAATTTCCAGGATCAATGATTGAGAGTGGATGGGCACTTTAAGCCTATTATGGTAGGCTGATTTTAGAGGCAAGGGGAATAATTGTGTAAGAATGGGGAAATCCCATCCCTGATACCAAACAAGGAGCCAAGTGCAGGCCAAAGTCTGCTTTTGCAGGGCAAGATATCTCCTTAGAATGATTTCCTTAACTCACTTTCTGTTCTCCATTTCAAAGAATAAAGAGATAGGTAAAATATTAGAGTAACTAAAATAACCCATAAAAGAGAAATAGACACAGCAGTAAAATCAATATGTGATGGCTTAAAAAGGAAAAGAAAGAAGCCAAACACAGTTGTTTGTCTAAATCAGAGGTACCAAAACCTATTATGACTATCTGCAGTAATGTGATTTGGGCCTCTTTTGGAAGACCTTTTTTTGTTCTTTCATCATTGGAAGACACCCTTAAGCTCCTCCTCCTGCTAAATCCTGTCTAAACATTAAATAACTGAGCATTCCTTTAAGAAAGAACTGTCGTAGCTCTTCTCTTGTCCTTCAGTTGCAAGCCAAAACAAACAATGTTTTGGTATTCCCCAACCTCTGCAATTTGGACAGTGCCTTTTTTTAAGGATCACCTAAGGAGCCAACAACTGGCAAAAGTTGGAGAGCTTAAAAAATGAGAAGTACTTTGGGAGACCGAGGCAGGCAGATCACGAGGTCAGGAGTTCGAGACCAGCCTGAACAACATGGTGAAACCCCATCTCTACTAAAAATATAAAAATTAGCCAGCCATGGTGACACATACCTGTAATCCCAGCTACTCAGGAGGCTGAGGTAGGAGAATCGCTTGAACCCGGGAGGCGGAGGTTACAGTGAGCCAAGATCATGCCACTGCACTCCAGCCTGGGCGACAGAGTGAGACTCCATCTCAAAAACAAAAACAAAAACAAAAACAAAAAAACAAAAATGTGAAGCAATTTGAGTTGGTGGGAGAAGTAAAAGCAGTGTAGGTGAAAAGGGTAATTACGCACCAGAGCCATATGTACTTCAGTTTCTGGCACCTAAGTCATTTTTTCCACTATTGACCATATTCATTCAATGTTTGCATGTGCCAGGTATAATGGAGGATACGGAATTTTTAAGACATAGGCCCTAATTTTAAGGAGCTTAAATCCACCTTAAAACAAATCCCAAGTTTGACACATTTAAATTACAATATAAGATGAAAATAATTAAGGACTAAAATGGATGGTAGCAATAACTTACAAAAGTTTTGAAGCAGTGGAGAATAGGTTAAGTGGGAGAGGGCAGGTCAGGCTTCATGGTAGAGGTGCCGTTTGAGGTCGATTTTGAAGGGGGACAGATTTGGAGTAGATGGAGGGGGTCCTTTTCACAGAATTAATTACATTCAGATGGTGGTCTTCTCTCTATAGACACCTTAACTGATTTCACTTCTGAGCAGATACGGCTTAATTTTTCCACTGGAATAATCTATAAATGAATCTGTAGTTTACTTCTAGTTGACTTGAGTTCTAGTGTGATATGAACCCGGTATACAGAGGACTCAAGTGGGCTTGAACTGGGTGCACATACAAAAGGAAGCAGAGAGCCTTAGTGAAAAACTTTCTAAGAATTTACTAATAACTACATTAAACTAACATATAAGATGTGTTTTGCAATTTATTGCGTCCTCAAGGTTATGTAAGATCTATTTTTATCCTAATTAATAGGGATCAGAAGCTTCATTAGGTATAAGTGCCACTAGTAGGCTTAAGCCTTCGCTTAGAGGAGAAGGAAGGAAAAGATCAAGTGGATAGCAACAAAAGGAAGCAGGGAAGAGGGATTCTAAGGGGAGGAGAAAAAGGGAGGTGGCTGAATTGTTTTTATAACAGCTATTACTGTAGCCAGTGACAGTAGTCTCAAGTGCAGTTTCTAATTCGGTTTCTAATCTTTATCTGCTTTTAGATGAAGTTTAAATCTGTGTGTATATGCCATTTAAACATCTGTGGATTATGTAGTGATATGATACTTGAGTGTGTCTGTAGCTTTGGTAAGGTGGAAAATTTAAACATTATAATACCATACCTGTTACATTCAGATGAAGTGCATTTTCATGTTCTTTTTCTTCCTATCAGATTGAATTTGTAACTTTGAATTAAGACAGAATTCAGAACTTAGTCTGAAAATGACAAAACTGTATTTTCTTTCAACTAATAAAATGTCTATTTTTTTTAAAGATTGCAGATCATCTGATACACAGATGATGTAAAAAGCACATCCCCCATACACTTTCAATGTTGCTACTTGCCAGATGGCTGTTACTGAAAATTTCTACATTTAGACAAATCCTGCTGCATGATTCCCTGTATTATAATTTGGTTTTCATTATGCCAATAGTCTTAGTGCCACTTATTTTCTTACAATGAGAGGTAAAGAACTGGGAATAAATGTGTCAAAAACTGCCTTAAAATCATCACCCATTGAATTTAAAAAATAGGCATTTACATTTTCAATTTCCCATGTTTGCATGTCTCATTATACTGTACAATATAATTAGTAATGTTATTTTGAAAAACTTTATGCAGTAATTAGTGAACTACTGGAAAGTTTGAAGTTCCTAGGATTATATACATCTGGATTCAGAGGAAGGAAATAAAATCTATAAATTTTGAAAAGTATGACTAGCCTCTAAGAACTTTGATAAAATATGTCAGATGAGAATGTGAGCAAACTGTAACTCTGTTCTAACATGAGTCACTATAGGTTTGAAATTTGTATAAAGCTGGTTCTTCTTGGACGCTGTTCAGAGTAATTTAATTACTGAAATAATAAGAAAACCTCATTATATGCGGATCATATGTCTGAGGTGTTCCCATTGCAAGGACTCCAAGGACAGCATTTTAGAGAACTCTGGCATAGTAGGTACTATTAAAAGGAACATTCTGTTGCCAAGTAACTAATAACTTCATTGCAAAATGAAGTGACCTTTTCTCAATTCCCATTCAATTAGATGTTTTTGTCACAGAGTACACTGTTGACTGCTCCCTTCTTGAAATTTTCCCCTCTTGGATTTCATTGTTCCTCTTAAAATTTTGATCCATCTCAGTCTGCTTTTCTTTGTTCTCCCAAATGTGGTTATTTCCCAAAGCCTTACTCTCATTTATCAGAGAATGTTAGAAATATATAGGAGGAAGACATTTTAAAAGATCTGTGTTCCAATTCTGCTTTTGCCATGTTTCATGGATGTGTTTAAATTCTTTGAGTATTGATTTTCTAACAAAATTATAGTAGAGACTTGAGTTAGATAATTTCTACGGTATTTTCTGATCATAGTATTCCAAGAGTCTCTGGGTAAATTACTCTTAAATCCAAATCCTAAAATCCTCACCTCTGTCTGTTCCATATTTCCAGTCATGCTCGTGAATTAGATGTTTTATCAGCACCTCAAATGCAACATGTGAAAAAGTGAACTCATTTTCTTTTTCTCCTAAAGCATCTCCCCTTGACACTTCTCCATTCCTGTCAGTGATTTCTTTAGTTTCCCAAGCTGGAACCTTAGAGTCATTGGTGACTATTTCTTCTCATTTATCCTCAATATATAATTTTTTCACTTACTCTTCTTGTAATTTTTTTTTGTTGTTGTTGTTTTGTTCTTCTTTGGAATGAGTCTGGAATTTGTCCCTTCTCCCATTTTATTGTTGTAATTTAGTCCCAGCCTTGAGTGCTTTTTCCCGTTCTAGGCAAGTGGCTTCAGGAGAGGGGCAAAAGGGGACTAAGGGTAGCATCTAAAGAGCAAAGGCAGGTTTCAGAGCTGAGAGGTCATACTTATATATCTAATCCAAGAGATTCTTAGAAGAGAGACACTATCTGAGATGGGGCTGCAGGTGGGGCTTGGAGGATGGCTAGGAGGTGGGTTCCAGAGAAGTTTCTTGGTACTTAAATAGGAATGTATGGCATTGGCCTTAGGTGAAGAGGAATTAAGGATACCTGCCAAACCAGTTTGGACATACACCTGGACTCCTAAGCTACTCCCCCTCTAATCCATCCTGCAATGTCTTGCCAGACTCATCTTCCTGAAATATCTCTATTTCATTTCATTGTATCATTCAAGAACTTCTAATGCTTTCAATAATATCTGTGTTCCAGGCCTTGTGTTAGGTGCTGTGAAGGACAAACAAGCAAATCAGATTATGCTCTGTGCTCCCAGGGAACACATAGTTTATCTAATAAGGGACATATACAAGTATCTAAGGTAGAAAATCATTGTCCATAGAAGAGGTACAGGTAAAAACTTAGCATGTAGATGGCTTCTATGGAAGTAAACCTGGGATTTTTTTTTTTTTTTTTTTTTTTTTTAAAGACAAGTTCTCGCTCTGTAACCCAGGCTGGAGTGCAGTGGCACAATCATAGCTCACTGCAGCCTCGACTTCCTGGGGTCCAGCAATCCTCCCACCTCAGTCTCCTGAGTACCCAGGACCACAGGCGTGTGCCACCACACCCAACTAATTTTTGTATATTTGGTAGAGACAAAGTTTCACCATGTTGCCCAGGCTGGTCTCAAACTCCTAAGCTCAAGGAATCCACCTGCCTTGGCCTCCTAAAGTGCTGGGATTACACACAGAAGCCAACGTGCCCAGCCCGTGGGTCCTGGGCTTTTCTTTACTGGGAGAGTTTTGTTATAGCTTTGCTCTCATTACTTGTTATTGGTCTGCTCAGGTTTTGGATTTCTTCCTGGTTCAATTTTGTTAGGTTGTATGTGTCTAGACATTTTTCCATTTCTTCCAGATTTTCCAATTTATTGGCATATAGTTGTTCAGAGTAGCCACTATTGACCTTTGAATTTCTATGGTATCAGTTACAATGCCTTCTTTTTTATCTCTGATTTTACTTATTTGGGTATTCTCTCTTTGCTTAGTCTGGCAAAAGGTCTGTGAGTTTTATTCATCTTTCTTAAAAAACAACTTTTTGTTTCATTAATCTTTTATATTTTCTTCATTTCAAATTTATTTATTTCTGCTCTCATCTTTATTATTTTGTTCTCCTAATTGTGGGTTTGGTTTGATTTTGCTTTTCTGGTTATTTAAGATGTATCATTAGGCTGTTTATATGAAGTTTTTCCTCTTTTTAATATAGGTACTTATAGCTATAATCTTCCCTCTGAGTACTGCTTCTGTTGTATCCCAGGTTTTGGTATATCATGTGTCCATTATCAGTTGTTTCAAGAAGTGTTTTAATTTCCTTCTTAATCACTTCATTGATTCATGGCTATTCAGGAACATATTGTTTAATTTCCATATATTTGTATAGTTTCCAAATTTCCTCTTGTTATTGATTTCTAGTTTTATTCCATTGTGGTGAGAGAAGATGCTTGTTATTGTTTTAATTTTTTTCAATGTTTTAAGGCTTGCTTTGTGACCTAACACACAGTCTATCCTTGAGGATAATTCATGTGCTGGGGAAAGAAGGTGTATTCTGTAGCCATTGTATGAAGTTTTCTCTAAATATCTATTAGGTCTATTTGGTGTACAGTGCAGATTAAGTCTGATGTTACTTTGTTCATTTTCTGTCTGGAAGATCTGTCCAGTGCTGACAGTAGGGTATTGAAGTCACTAGCTATTATTGTACTGGGGTCTATCTCTATCTTTAGCTCTAATACTATTTGCTTTATGTATCTAGGTGCTCCAGTGTTGGGTGCACATATATTTACAATTGCTATATTCCATTGCTGAGTTGACCTCTGTCATTATTTGGTGACTGTCTTTGTCTCTTCATATAGTTTTGTTTTGAAATGTATTTTTTCTGATGTAAGTATAGCTACTCCTGCTATGTCTTGGTTCCCATTGGTATGGAATGTCTTTTTTTCATTCTTTTATTTTCAATCTATATGTATCCTTCTAGGTGAAATGTGTTTCTTGTAGGCAACTGATGATTTCATTGATATGGAATGTCTTTTTTCATTCCTTTATTTCCAGTCTATATGTGTCTTTATGGGTGAACTGTGTTTCTTCCTATAGTTTTGTTTTGAAATATATTTTTTTCTGATGTAAGTATAGCTACTCCTGCTCTGTCTTGGTTTCCATTGGTATGGAATGTATTTTTTTCATTCCTTTATTTTCAATCCATATGTGTCTTTTTAGGTGAAGGGTGTTTGTTGCAGGCAACTGATGATTGGGTCTCGTCTTTATATCTATTCAGCCACTCTATGTCTTTTGATTGGAGAGTATAGTCCATTTATATTCAGTGTTATTATTGGTAAGTAATGACTTACTTCTGCCATTTTGTTATTTGTTTTCTGGTGGCCTTGTGGTCTTCTCCTTCTACTTTCCTTCCTTCCTGTCTTCCTCTAGTGAATGTGATTTTCTCTGGTGATATGATTTAGTTTCTTGCTTTTTATTTTCTGTGAATCCATTGTATGTTTTTTGATTAGACGTTACCATGAGGCTTGCAAATACTATCTAATAACCTATTATTTTAAGCTGATAACAACATAACATTGTTTGCATAAACAAACAAGCAAAAAGGAAACTAATAAAAACTTTACATCATAGCTTCATCCCCCAACTTCTAAACTTTTTGTTGTTTCTGTTTATATCTTATAGTAGTCTATGTTTTGAAGAGTTGTTGCAGTTAATATTTTTGATTGGTTCGTCTTTTAGTCTTTCCACTTAAGAGTGGTTTATACAACAAAGTTACATTGTTATAATATTTTGTGGTTTTCTATATACTTATTGTTACCGGTGAGTTTTGTGCCTTCAGATGATTTATTATTGGTCATTAACATCCTTTTCTTTTTCGTCAAAGTATTCAATTTAGCATTTTGTGTAGGACATATCTGGTATTGATGAAATCCCCCAGCTTTTGTTTGTCTGGGAAAGTCTTTATTTTTCTTCATGTTTGAAGGATATTTTCGTTGGACATAGTATTCTAGGGTGAAGGAGTAGTATGTCTTATTTTTCCTTCAGCACCTTATATGTATCATGCCACTCTCTCCTGGCCATAAGGCTTCTGCTGGTAACTCTGCTGCCAGACTGACTGGGGCTCCATTGTGTGTTGTTTGTTTCTTATCTCTTAGTGCTTTTAGGATCCGTTGTTCATCCTTGACCTTTGGGAGTTTGATTATTAAATGCCTTGAGGTCATCTTCTTTTGGTTAAATCTGCCTGGTATTCTATAACCTTCTTGTACTTGTATATTGATATCTTTGTCTAGATTTGGGACATCCTCTGTTATTATTACTTTGAACAAACTTTTACCTCTATCACCTTCTCTACCTCCTTTATAAGGCCACTAACTCTTAGATTTGCCCTTTTGAGACTATTTTCTAGATGTTGTAGGCATGTTTCATTGTTTTCTTTATTCTTTTTTCTTTTGTCTCCTCTGACCATTTTAAATGCTATTAATGTATTTTAAAATAGCCTATCTTCAAGGTCACTAATTGTTTATTCTACTTGATCAATCTGCTATTAAAAAACTCTGATGCATTCTTCAGTATGTCAGTTGCATTTTTAACTCCAGAATTTCTGCCTGATTATTTTTAATTATTTCAACCTCTTTGTTCAATTTATCTGATATAATTCTGCATTCCTTTTCTGGGTTCTGTTGAATTTCTTTGTGTTTCCTCAAAACAGCTATTTTGAATTCTTTGTCTGAAAGGTACTATGTCTCTGTTTCTCCAGGATTAGTCTCTGGTGCCTTATTTAGTTCATTTGGTAATTTCACATTTTCCTGGATGGTCTTGATGCTTGTGAATGTTCGTCTGTGTCTGGGCATTGAAGAGTTAGGTATTCATTGTACTGTTCACTATCTGGGCTTGTTTGTACCTATCTTTCTTCGGACTACTGAGTAGTTTGGTGACCTCGACAAGTTACTTTCCCGCTTGGTGCCTCAGTTTCCCCATATGAAAAATGGGAATGATAGAAATAATACCTGCCTCATCAAGTCGTTATGAAGATTAAATGAGATCATGCACATGACATGCTTATATACAGGCCTTGGCACATAGGAAGTTTATCATACCTGCTACTAGCCATGAACACTGCAAAGTGGTCTAATGGAAAAAGCTTGTACTTTAGAGTCAAACAGACCTACCTTTAAATCCTGGCGTCTCCATTACTAGTTATCTGTGACCTTGGGTGAATTATCTTACCTCTTTAAGCCCCAGTTTAATCATTTGCAAAATAGGAAACACACATTCTAGGGTTGTTGGAGGATTTAATGAGAAAGTATATAAAGCACTTAGTGAAGTTCTTGGCATGTGGTAGCTTCTCAAGTGCCCCTTTACCAACTGTCCACACAAATACAAGGAGGTACGAGATTGTATACCCAATGACAACAGGAGTAAGTGAAAGTGCTTTGAAAATTGTCAATGCTAATATAATGTGAGCCATTACTATGTAGATTTGAAGTTCATAGGAGGAAGGAATCCCTCTAAACTAGGAGTGGAAGAGAAGACTTCCTAGACAAGATAATATCTATGCTTACTGTTAAAGAGTGGGTAACATTGATGTCAGCACAGGGAAGTGGGAGAGCATTTCTGTTACAAAAGGTCACATAATCAAAATGACTGTATAGAGAATAATAGTGATGGTTATGATGATCAATATGAGCAAGCCAAGTGGAATAATTTCTGTCAGATTTATTAAATCTGGTGAGTTAAAAATATCAAGTGAGAGAGTATAGTTATCTGGGCAAATATTTTTTTCCTTATAACCTCCCATTATTATTCTGTCACTAACGAGAAATAGGGTTTCACTTGAACTTCTTATATTACAGCAAGTGGGCCAATTTTTTACGAAGGAAGGTCAGCAGAGTTGTAACGGGTTTGAAGAAACAAAGAAGGAAACGAAAGAGGAAGTCTAAAATGTTACAGAGAGCAGCAAGAGGAGATGAGGAACATGGTGAAGAGTAGCAAGAGACCAAAGGTAATTGACAATAGGATTTAAAGTTGAAGTGCTCAATCTCTGATTCTTGTTAGCTTTATATTTCTACCATCATCTTGGTTTGACTGAAACATTTTTTTAAGCACACAAATGTTTGGATCACGGGAGGGGCAGCTTCTGAACAAATATTTATCACTAGAGATATTGAGATGGTAGGAAAATGGATAAGAAATGTGCCAAATTGTTTTGAGTGCCACATTATATGGTATACACAGGTCAGCTTTTCAGAGGGAGAAAAGAAGTTGAACCTGCCCACTCTGACTCTATGGCTCCCTGATAGACACCCTTGGTAAATAATGAAGCCCACAGTCCTCATATGTGACCACATCACATATCCAGTGGAAGGAGCATGGCCTTAGGAGTCTGACAGAGCTGAGATTGAATCCTGGATCTTACCTGTTAGTCTCAGCTACCTGTTCTTCAAACCTGCATGATGTAGTGTTAGAAGAGGTTGAGAGAGGGATCCCAGAATCATATACTAGGGACTACTTTGTACAAGTTACACTTGTACAGGCTTATAGACCCCTAGCCTTGACTTGGGTCTCCTCCTCCCAAAATAACTGTGAAGGACCAAGTAAGAATAAAATGGTTGGTGAGAAACAAAGCTGTATCTCAGGGACTGGGAGTAAGGAGACCCAGGTCATTAACTAGTAGTGTTTCCATAGGCAGTGAAATTAACCTTTCAGTTCCTTGATACCATCATCTTAGATTTTTTGTGTAACTTAAACAATATAATGTATGTGAAAATGTTTTGAAAATTGCAAAGCACTACCCAAAATTAAGGTGTTAAGTTACAGAGAGGCAAAGGAATGGAATAACAGACCACTGAATTCTGTGTCAGGAGACTCTGGCTTTAGTCCCAGTTCTGCCATTATTTACAGTGTATGCTTGAGCAAGTCGTTTAACTTTCCTGGGCTTCATTTCACCAATCTTCAGAATGAGAAGGTTGATTTGATGAATAGGAAAAGCAATTTATCTCAGAAGACAAAAAAGAAAATCTTTATATAAGGTATCATATATGTATATTTGATACATATTTACTTAAGCTAACACATAAATATATATTACTATAATAATGCCTTGCATTATTATTCATATGAATATATTTCCTTGTATCAGTTTGATGCAATACATGTGTGCATATGTACACATGTACACACACATATATACATATATAACATTATAACTAGGCTAACAAAACTTGGTTTCTGTGGACCATTCACTGAGACATGGAAGTTAACTTTGTTATTCAGAAATTATCTCTCTAATGATATTTGCTCTAATCTATTTTATATGTATGCCTCACAGAACAGAAGATGATGTACTGGCAAACTGAAAATACATAAGTTAATCATAACATTCACTATAAAGAATTTGATAATTTTGTTGCAGGGACTTCCTTTTATGACAAAGTGTGATGTGTGAATACTAGTCTTTTCAAGTTGTTTAACCCCACTTTACTTTTCTCCCATAGCATTATTTTCCCCTTGAGACAACACAAACCATTCAGAGCAGAGGGGACTGTCTCAGCCATCCAAACCTCATGGAGCATTTTGGAAAGTTAAAAATTGGTTCTTATTTTTGTCATGTTTACTTTCAAACGTGAAATAAAATTGAGTTCTGTTTTCGTGCATCAAACCAGAATCTGAATTATTTTTATTAAAAACGGTTCCTACAGAATCTTTAAAAACATGCCTAAAACACTGGTGGCATTTCAGATCCTAAAAAGTTACATGATTTTTCCAACTTGGGTTATTGTATCAAGGTATACTTCTGTTGGTACTAAATAAGACATATGTTCCATATTGTTATTCACCTGTCAGCAAGCAGAGAGAAAATCCCCAATGATCATATGTTGCAGTGTATGGGACTTCATTTATTTTGAGCAAAAGAGGTGAAGATAATTTGTAGGGTTTTTTATTTTATAATTTATAGTGTTACTTTTCCCACTATAAAAGTAAAATACAATTATTATAGGAAATTTGGTAAAGAAGAAAATATAGGATAAAGGAAAAAAATCATAATTTCACTAGTGCTAAATACTGTTATCTTGTGTTTTCTTTTTAAATAATTGCATTCTGTGATATATATGAATTTATTATGCTTATTTTTTAAAATCATGTCCTATGATTCACTTTTTTCTTTGGAAATATGTGAGACTCAAGTTTACCTGGGCTTGTTACTCATTCATTTGGCAAACATTCATTGAGTTCCTGTTATGTGCCATGCACTCTGTGTGCTTGGAGATAGAGTCATGAGCAAGACAGACTTGGCCCTGCCTTGATGGAGCTCACAGTACAGCTGGAGAGGAAGCCAGGTAAAGAAGTAATGGCAGGGCTATGATAAAAAGAGTATCAAGACTATGGGAGCACTTCACAGGGGCACCTTGCCCAGACTAGTAGTCGCTTGGAGAATGAGAAGAACTGAAAGGGGAGGACACTCAAGTTTCTCAGGATTCAGTTATGATATGAATAGATTGCAATTTTGAGGGAAGAAGTCTTGGTTTTTGGTGATCAGAAAAGAAAAAGCTCTTATTACAAAAATTTTGGATAGATCCAGAGCTTGCAGATATAATGAGAATAAAAGAGTTCTTGTCAAATGGAGGTTCATAAAGGCACCACGCCTGGGAAATGTACACATCTCCATATTTGCTCTGTTGTAGGAGGTGTCATTTGAGCCAACAAAGCACAAATCCCCACAATTGAAAATGCTTGCTGAAGGTAAGATCCACAACGTGTGCATTGCAAGATTTATCAAGACAGCAGTATGATTATCTTCTGAAGAAGCTGTTGAGATGTTTGATAGACACCAGACAGAAGGAGATCTGTTGCAGATACCCTTTTTAATCAAGAGGCCAAATTTTTCAGTGCAACTGAAATGCACATTTAGTGCAACTTGCTTGGATGCAAATGAAAATAATGTGGTCATTTATTCATTTATTCAACAATATGTGCTAGGTACTGTAGTGCTGGGGAGACAGAAGTAAAAAAAAAAATACAAAAATATCTGCCCTTATAGAGTTTACATTCTAGTGAAGTATCCAGAAAAGAAACAAAATCAATCAGTAAAATACATAGTATGTTAGATAACGTGTGCTAAGGAGGAAAAAAATAAAGCAGGAAAAAGTACTAGGGAGTGTGAGGGAAGTTTGTAGTTTTACATAAGGTGGCCAGAGTAGGCCTTACTGAGAATATGATATTTGAGTGAGAATCTCAGGAAGTAAGGGAGCAAGCTGTACAGATATCAGTAGGGTATGTATGTATGTATATTTTATATATATATGTGTGTATATACACACACACACACATATATATGAATATATCATATATGCACAAATAAATGTATTATAAGAAATTGGCTCATGTGGTTATGTAGGTGGACAAGTCCCAAGATCTGAGTCAGCAAGCTGGAGATCCAAGAGAGCTGGGTTTAGTTCTAGGCTGAGTTCAAAGGCCTGAGAACCAAGAGAGCCAATGGTACAGTTTCCATTCAAAAGCTGGCGGGCTTGAGACTCAGGAAGAGCCAGTGTCTCAGTTTGAAGGTATTCTGGCAGGGGGAATTCTTTCTTACTCAAAGGAGGGTCACCCTTTTTGTTCTACTCAGGGCTTCAACTGATTGGATGAGGCCCACTCATGTGAGGAAGCACAATCTGCTTTACTTAGTCTACCAATTTAAGTGTTAATCATATCCCAAAACACCTTCACTGACACACCCAGAATAATGTTTGACCAAATTCTGGTCACCCCATGGCCCAGTCAAGTTGACACATAAAATTAACCATCATAGGCTAAAGTGCCTAGGACAGTGTCTGATGTTCAATAAATAAAATATCTGTGTGTATAATTGAATTAGAAACAAAAATGACTTGTGGAGTTCTTCGCTTTTGCTATGATGAACAGGCATTTCCAAGGCAAACTGAAATCATAGAAAGGAGTCATGTATACCAAATGATCACGAGTTCAGTAAACAAGTGTTTGCTTTGAAAGTTATTTCCCAAGAATCTGATATTGCTGCTCTAAATTTTAAGAGCTGTATTCAGCAGAAACGAAATGAAAAAGAGCAGCAAAAAAGTTTGTTGTGTAGAAATAAGTAATAAAATAGCTACATAAGAAAATTACTTTAGAACAAGCTTGTCCAACCTGCAGCTCATGGGCTGCATGTGGCCCAGGACGGCTTTGAATGCTACCCAACACAAATTTGTAAACTTTCTTAAAACGTTACAAGAGTTATTTTGCAATTTTTTTTTTTTGGCTCATCTTTGTGTTAGTGTATTTTATGTGTGGTCCAATTCTTCCAGTATGGCCCAGGGAAGCCAAAAGATTGGACACTCCTGCTTTAGAACTAAGATTGAAATTTTACTGAAAACATTTGTGATCTATAAAGAAGATAAGTATAGTCTGAAGTAATACTTTGAAAGCAATAGAGAATTATTATCTGCAACTATTCTTTAACAGATTAGAAGTTAGGTTTCAGGGTACACAGACAAAGATTATCACTAAGTGGTCAAAGAGTGTGAGCTTAGAGTGATAGTTGAACAATTAGTGCTGCAGAAAAAATGCTGGACCAGAGATGAAAATTGAGGCAATCAAAGGTTGTTGTTATTAAAGATTAAATGCCAAAGGGACTCACAAGAGTGGGAAGGAAATAAGGTTGTTCAGAATGCTGTCTCCAACACCAGTGCCTAATGCAGTACCAAATCATGTCTGACATGGATGTTCAAGCCCTGCAAGTCATAGATGGGTAGATAATAAGTGTGTAACTAATGTACAAACATTAATGGTCACAGAGTCATTTCCCTCAAGCCATGACCATATCTATTCCAAATGAAAAGACACTAGCTAAATGAGAAGTGTCTCTGATGAAGAGCCTGAACTTGACTAGGGTGACTGCTTTAAAGCCAGAGGTGCTAGACAATCTCCTTACTTCCACAGACACAGGGACTTTAAACCAAGGATCACCAAGTGGTCAAAAACAAAGATCTTTCACCTCAGCCCTAGGACAACCAGACTTCGGTAGAGAATCTGGATACATGTAAAGTTCAGTCACTTGGAACATGTGGACAAGCGCTCTCTTGGCTATTAGCATCAGCATTGTGGACAATGGAAGCTCTATAAAATAAGTGGCTCTTTAGTGTAATAAAGGAATATTTTATTCATTATGACATTTAGGAATGCTTTTTGTCTATTTATGGTCTAAATGATACACAAATTTCCCTTGGGGGAGTGGTTAGGAGAACTGATACTACTACTATGGGATTGCCAGCCTGAATTTAGAGCCCCAGCCCAAGCTGTAATATGTGGGCACTCCAGGTTAGCTGCTGCCTGCCCCACATCTCAGGCAGGGGACTTGCCAAGAGAATTTACCTGTAGATGAGTTATAACTTCAAGGGTGCCAAACTCAAATGGAAAGGTATTCAGGACTAGCAGGACTGGCTGTTTGACGTGTGGAACCTAGAGCAAAATGAAAATATGGGGCTGTATTTTAAGATAGCAACAGCAGAGCATTAAACCAAGCATGGGACCCTTCTAAGAACTAGATGCTATGTGATTGCATAAGTTGCATACTCAGGAAGCCAGCCTTAAGAAATAGGTTAGCTCATAGGATTGATGCAATGCCTAACAAGGGATATCAAGGTGTATCGTGAATAATAAACTCTACTTAAATATTTCATTGGCTTCAATTTTGCAGGAGTGCATATATAAAGTAGAATGCACTGTTTATAGTACTATCAGAACACTATACTTAGCAATTCATTCATTCGTTCATTCATCATTCAAGAAATACTTACAGAGCCCTTATTTTTTGTCAGTCACTGTTCTATGTACCAGGGATAAAGCAGTGGGCAAAATGGACAAACATTCCTGCTCTCATGAGCTCTACATTTTGCTTATGTGCTTGCTGCCTAATTGAGGCTCATTTTAATTTGATGCATTATAATCTCTTGCATAGCCAAGCCTGGCTATTTGCATCATGAGGACAGAACCATAAAGTCACTGCCCACTTACTGGCAGGATACACAGTAGGTGAAGGCCGAATAAATAGGCAGAAATGACTCTTTGAAATTTAAAAGTTGAGGATAGTGTTATAAATGCATTGAAACTATGACTTGACAGGTAAGGGGAAGTATGAGGGGTAGAGCTCTAATGGGTAGGTCTATTGCTTGGTGGTCAGGATTCCTAAATCCTCCTACTCATAGCTTGTACACACTACTTGAATGATGTTGGCCCAAATGATAAGAAAAAAAAAATAGTTGCCTGTCTTCTCCTAAAGTTCTCTGAAAATAATTAAGACAGTATATGTTGGGTTGTTATGAGATACTGTTAGTTCATAACATTCTCTGTAATTACGTTAATCATTCAACACAATTTAACAGCCTCCTACTCTATGTTAGACACTGTGTTAAATACTGGGAGGGGGTAAAAATAACCACAGTCCTTTTTAAGAAGCTTGCAATCTAATGAGGCAGACATTCGTCAACAGTGCCTTAGACTTAGAAACAGATCACTGCTATGGGAACAGAGAGGAGAGGTGCCTAACATTCTTTGTAGTGGGTAGAGCAGGGAAACATTTTCCAAAGTTCTAAGGAATTTTGAGCATACAGGAAAGAGAGATGACATTGGAAAGGCAAAGAATGTCTGAATGTGCTGTAAGAGCAAAGGAAGGCAATTGACAAAATTTTTAAAGGCCTGTGTTTCCTCTTGCAAAGTTCCTTTAAAGCAGCAAACCGAGTCATATTGAACAGAAATTGTCATATTTGGCAAATCAAGTTATTATATATAGCTCCCTCTCCCACATTCCCCTCTGCCAATGCCAAAAGAGTAATAGGGAAGTTAATGGAACTTGGTGTCAAACAGCAACGAAAAGTCTAGAAGTCCAATAATTTAAGGTTTTTCAAAGATCTTTGGGCAGGGCCAGTAAATGAAGGGAAATGTACAACATAGGGCCTATGTATGGTGGAGTGGTTAGAGTAAAGGTTTCTCTTTGCAATCTTTACTTTCCCCTACTTGTTCTTAGGGTTAGACCCCAATTTTTTCAGGTGAATTTTACTGAAATTTCAGAACAAATAATCTCAATCTTATTTACGTTGTTCTACAGAGTAGAAGAACAGAAAAAGCTGCTCATCATGTTTATGAAACTAATATGCTGTAGATATCACAACCAGCCAAAGGTAGTGCAAGAAAAAAGTGATAGAGGCCAATTTAACTTACAGACATAGGTATAAAAATCTTACAAGTCTGTCTTTCTATCTATCTACCTGTCTATAATCTCACAATGTACTAAGTAGACTTTATTCTAGGAGTTCAAGGATGTTTCACTGCTGGAATGTGCAGGAGTATAATTACATTAAAGAAAGGAGAAAAATTACGTGATTTTCTGAAAAGGTATAGAAGACAGCAATGGATAGATATCAACGACGATTTCAGATTTAAAGAACTCAGTACACTAGAAATGGAAGGGAACTCCCCTGACCTTATAAAAGTAAGCCAAAATAAAAATATTTAATGGAGAAAATTTAGAAGCATTCCCTTTAAGGTCAAGAGCAAGGCAGTGAGGCTTGTTCTCAAAGCTACTATTTAACATAATACTGGAAGATCTAGCCAAAGAAATTATATAAGAGAAAGAAATGACTTCTAAATTCCAAATCAGACAACCACTCATCTGCATACAATTTCTATCATTTACATAATGGAAATCCAAGATAATCAACAAATAATTGGGACTAATAAGAGAATTAAAAGTGCTAGACCCAACCCCTAGAGCCTATATGTGGCCTGAAACACATACAAGTCCATTGCGTATCTGCTTCCCCTTATTGCATTGGGCAAAGATGGCCAATTACCCGGCTTACCTAGGATGGAAGATTTTTCCTGAATGTGGAACATTTCATGTGAAACCTGAGATAGTCATCCTAGTTCTGGCTCTGATTTCTTTCTTTCCTTATGACCCCTGGAAATTCACTTTCCTTTCAAGCTAGGCTATGCATTAAAGTTGGATGGTTTAGGTATTATATTTTATCCAGCATTCCTAGATGTTTTTAAGCATAAAGTATATATTCATATCAGCTCAGTCTGCTCTTTTGCCAGAATTCTCCTTATTTAGCCTTTAAGAATAATGAAATGTTTAATGGCATGGGAAAATGCTCATACGTAGAGTGAAAAAAGCAGATTACAAAAACTCTATATATGGTGGGATTTCAATTTTGTTGGAAAAATGTATCACATATTCATGTCCTTGAATTTTTTGTGATAGCTAGCTAAACTTCTGCAGGTATAATTGACTTCAATGTCTTTGTGGGGGAGAAGTTATTGTGGATAGGTAGGAAAAGAAATCTTACAGGAAGAGTAGCTGGAAAAAGGGAAGGATGGTGGGGTACAGGAAGAAAAATGATGCAGATTGGAAAGGTAACGCAGTGGAAATGTTTCTGTTGTAATGAGAGGGTTTGCATTTTAAATACTTATGACCCATAGCTCTTTTGCACATTGGAGATAGAAAGTTATCGAATGTTATTCCTCAGAGCCGTAGATCTAGATTTCATTGTCTTACTGAGCATGTAACTAGGTCATTGGAGGAGGCATTTTAAACAATCGCTTACTAAGGGATTTTTTTTTTAAATCTATGCTTCAATAATGACAAGAATAGAATAAGTTAATTAAAATATATTTGAATATTAAATATTCCTAGAAAGGCCCAGATTTTTTTACGGCAGTAAAGCAAACTGGTAGTTGTGAGCTTTGGCTGAAAACAGAAGTTTGATAAGTTGTCAGAGATTTCTTTGCCATGAAAATGATACAGCTGTTCTCGGAGTTTTTAGGTATAGGTCACAACAGGAAAATCCCATCTTCAGCAGCACATTCCTTAAATAGCTGAAAATAGATTAAGTAGAGAGGAGGAGGATGGATGTAACTGTAATTGGTTAGCACTAGGGAGATCCTTGTGGTGATGGAATACAGTAGATCCTCGCATAATATTGTTTCATTCAACAATGTTTCCTCATGACATCCATGAGGAAAAAAATTGATTTTCTGCCAGGACCACTGTCTGTGTGGAGTTTCCATGTTCCTCCCATATCTGCGTGGGTTTTCTCTAAATACTCCAGTTTCCTCCTACATTCAAAAGCTGTGCACGTTAGGCTCATTGGCCTGTCTACGTTGTCTGAGTGAGTGTGGAGGTGTGCGTGAGTGTACCCCGTGATGGAATGCTGTCCTGGCCAGGGTAGGTTATTGCCTTGCACCCTGAGCTGCAGAGATAGGCTCTGGTCCCCCAGAACCCCAAACTGGAATAAGTAGGATGGAAAATGAATGAATGAATGAATGAATGAATGAATAAGTACAAATTATGGTAAAATAAAAATTTGTAAAGCCTACAGTAATCTTACACATACATGACAATACATGAAATGGTAAGAAAGTGATCAGTGAGCCTGCCATATTTGTTATTGCTTGTTTCTGAACTGAGTGGTGGGAGGAGGTGCTCCTAACAATGTTCACTTTGCAGACATTTATTTCTTTATTTAATCCATTATCACTATGACCACTGTGATCCACTGATTCACCAAAAATTTGGTAAATAATTATCTTGTTTTCATTAATCTTTTTAAAATGTAGGGATAGCTTGCATTCATTTCAATGTTTAATATTAGAAGTGTTTGAGGTCTTTATTTAAAAGTTTGGTGATGTTTTTGTGACCAGAAATATACCATAGAAACTTGACTCTTGTTTATATCAGTTAGCCTATGGTCAAATTGGCTTCATTATATGTAATTTCACTTAAAGTCACAGTTTCCAATAACTATCAACAACATTAAGTGAGGACTTACTGTATTTCTGCATTTGGATTTCAGTGATGGTTATAATAAATCTACATATGTGATCAAATGGAATAGAACTATATACACACATTGTTCCAATGCCAATTTCCAAGTTTTGATATTGTACTGTAGTTATGTAAGATGTAACTATTGGGGGAAATTGGGTGAAGAATACACCAGATCACTCTTTTTCATTTTTGTAACTTCTCCTTAATCTATCGTTATTTCTGTTAACCTAAATAACAGAAAGAAACAAAGATGTTTATTTGGAAATAGAGTATTGTACTGGGAATACTCATGTCATATTTAGGTAGGTAAAGGAAGACAAAGCTTTTTCAGGGAAAAAATGGGGCGAATTATATATTCATTTTGAAATAATTATCTTTGGCTACAAAGATCAATAACAAGGGTGATACCAGTCCGAGGTTGGACAGGCAGTCGTTGGGCAGATAGTCTTGCAGAAGTACTTTTATGTATTGGGTTGTGATGGCCCTTGTGTAAGGTTGCGTTTTTTGTAGTATTTTGAATGTTATTTTGTTATTGGTCATACAAGCATGAGAACCCTCTCTTCATGGACTTTCCTGACTCTATTTGTTAGGGTGTTCCTAACATTAGTAACTGCATTTTGATTTTGACAACTTTTGCATTACAAAATAAAAAGGTTTTTAAAATGTAGAAACAACAATAAAATAAGCCAAATAGCTAGAATCTCCCAGGAAAAGCCAACATGACCCTCTTATGTCCTGCCTACTCTGTCTTTGTTGGGAACCAAAGCTGGGAGAAGACACTTGGGCTGACTGATGCCTGTGTCTCTTGCCAAATAATGTGATAGATAAGGGAAAGCTAAATATAGCTTTGCTTACTTTCACTTATATAGGCCACAGTGTCTTGCTGACTTTAGAGAAATTCCCTTCCAAAACATTATTCTACAACTGGTTTATTTGGACAGTCCAGTCAAATGACCAGTTGATTCACTGAAGGGGAAAAAAAAAATCACCTAACAAGTTGAATTATCACTCAGAATATCAACTCCTTCACCCAGTACAGACAGTTATGGGATGTATGTTCATGATAAAACAGCTCCGAGAACAGCTTTTAGGTAATTTAACTTGGGGTTTTTAAAAGTAGAGAATCATACTTGGAATAAGCATTACAAATAATTAGCACTTTGGAAATATGATAATTTAACTGTAAAAACTAAGCTGAAATGTCACAAGAACATTTAGAGCTGGAAAAGACCAGAACTGTTCCTGTGTTAGTTTGCTAAGGATAATGGCCTGCAACTCCATCCATGTTCCTGCAAAGGACATGATCTCATTCAGTTTTATGGTTGCATAGTATTCCGTGGTGTATATTCACCACATTTTCTAATACCTCATGTTCTCCCTTGTAAGTGAGAGATAAATAATGAGAACCAATGAGCACCAAGAGGGGGAACAACAGACACTGGGGCCTACTTGATGGAGAAGTGTAACAGGAGGTAGTGGAGCAGGAAAAGTAACTATTGGGTACTATGCTTAGTACCTGGGTGATGAAATAATCTGTATACCAAACACCTATGACATGACAAACCTGCACATGTACCCTTGAACCTTAAATAAAAGTTAAACAATAAAAAAGACCAGAACTCATCTACTCAAATCACTTCATTTTATATGTAGCAGAAGTTTATATCTGAGTGAAAACTAAATTTCAGACATATCTGGGCATCCATTTCCTCAGATTCATTATAGGGACTGGGGCCTTGGAGGACTTTGTTTTACTTTCTGGCCCTTGAGGGAAGAATCTTGGTGATGAATGGGTGAGTAGAATACCTATTCCTTTGGCTCCATAGACTAGGCCTGAGTCCTATGGAAAGAAGAGCATTCTTTCCATTTCTCCTCAGAACATAGCATGTGTTAAATGCAGTGAGGACTGAATGGAAGCTGCAGATTGGGAGCACAAGAAGGCAGTGTTTCAAAAACAGTAGCAATGGCAATGACTTTTCTGGAAGCAAAGAGAAAGTTTGTCTATTTATTTAATAAATGTTTGTTGAGGACTTACTATATTCCGGGCACTGTTCTGGGTGCTTGTGATACAGCAGTGCTCTCAGGAAGCTTACATTCTAGTGATGGGAGTAGGGAGAGTACGACAGAGGAAGAAACAACAGGTATAATAAATAAATAAATTATATAATGCGCTTGAATGTTTTAAGTATTACAGAAAAAAGTAAAAATGCAGAAGGAGAGGGGTTCAGAGTGGCACTGAGGAGAGGTAGAGGCTGTACTGCTGAATAGTCAGAATAGACTTCATTAAGCAGAGAAGATTTGAAGGACATAAAGGAGTTAACAGAGCTGACATCTAAGGGAGGTGCATTCCAGCAGAGGAGACAGCCAGAGCAAAAGCCCCAAGGTGGGCATGTGCCTGCAGGTTTGTGGAATGGCAAAGAGGCCTCTGTGACTGATTGAGAGAGGCAAGGGAAAGAGTATTGGGTAAGTAGTTAGAAAGGTGATTGCACCAGATGACATATAGGGCCTTGCAGGCCATGGCGAGGACTTGGGCTTTGACTCTGCAGGAGATGGGAGCCAGTTTGGGGTTTTGAGCAGAGGAGGGGTAGGGCCTGGCTTGTGTTTGAATGCAATCACTCTGGCTGCTGTGCTGGGAATAGACTGTAGGATGGCAAGAAGATAAGCAGAATACCAGTGATGAGCCTGTTGCAGCAATGTAGGGGCTCACAACAGAGTGTTAGCAGATAAGAGCTGGTGTTAAGAAGGTCAGATTTGGCCAGATGTGGTGGCTCACACCTGTAATCCTAACACTTTGAGAAGTCGAAGTATGTGGATTGCCTGAGCTCAGGAGTTTGAGACTAGCCTGGGCAACATGGTGAAACGTCCTCTTTACAAAAAAATACAAAAATTAGCCAGGCGTGGTGATGCATGTCTGTAGTCCCAGCTACTTGGGAGGCTGAGGTGGGAGGATTGCTTGAGCCTGGGAGGTCAAGGCTACAGTGAGCCATGATCATGCCACTGCACTCCAGCCTGGGTGACCCAGTGAGACCCTGTCTCAAAACCAAAGCCAACCAAACAAAAAAAGGTCAGATAGAAGGTCAAATTTTGGGGAATGAGTTGAAGGAAGTGTGTATAGGATGTGTATAGGATCTCCTGAAGATTGGATGTGAGGTGTATGAGAAAGGAAGTAATACAGAAAGCATGAGAAGGATGGAGTTGTTATCAATACTGATATGGGGCAGACCATAGTAGAAGCTGGTTTGAGGACCCAGGAATTGGCCATGTTGAATTGGAGATGAGTATTAGACACTGAAGTGCAGATGTTGAATAGTTGCTGGATATATGAGTCAGGAATTTAGAGCTAGAGATATAAATTTGGGGATCGTCAGCAGAAAGCTGATATTTAAAGCTATGTAGTAGAGCAAATGAGATAGTTACAGAAGAGGACCAAGGATGAATCCCAAAATTGATGTAGGGAAAGAGAGGAAAGTCAGTAAATGAGACTGAGAGTGTTGAATGAGGTAGGAGGGAAACACAAAGTGTAGGGTGTTTTTGAAGTCAAGGGAAGAAAGGGGAAGGGTGTAATACAAGCTCAAATGCCCCTGATAAGTCAGGTGAGAGATAAGACTTGAAGGTAGATTTATCAATATAGAGGTTATTGTAGGAGTGAAAGCCTGATTGTAGTGATTTTAAAAAGACTAGAGGATGCCTGGGTATAATAGTTCGCAGTTGTAATCCCAGTGCTTTGGGAGGTGAAGGCAGGAGGGTTGCTTGAGGCCAGGAGTTTTAAGACCAGCCTGAGCAACATAGTGAGACCTCATCTCTACAAAAATTAAAAAAAAAAAAAAATTAGCCATGTATGGTGGGATTTGCCTGTAGTCCTGGCTGTTTGAGAAGTTGATCATGACACTGCACTCTAACCTGGGCTAAAGAGCAAGATTCTGTCTCAAAAGAAAAAAAAAAAAAAGAAAGAAAAAAAGACTAGAGGAATTGGAGACAGCAAAGATAGGAACTCTTTTGAGAATTTTTGCCTCAAACAGGAATGAACAAATCAAACAATAATTGGTGGGAGGAGTGAGGTCAAGGGAAATGTGCTTTTTTTAAGGTAATGTATTTCATAATTTAAAAAGGAGATTATTTCCACCTTCGAAGTTTATCAACAAATGCCCAACTGATGCAGATTGTGTTGAATTAAGATGTGATGTGTCAAATGTAAAAAGAGGGTGTAGAGCAGTGATTTTCAAAGCAAGATCCCCATAACAGCAAGAGCAGTATCATCTGGGAGTACGTGAGAAATGTAAATTCTAGGAGGCCACATCCCAAACCTACCGAGTCAGAAACTCTGTGGTTCAACAAGCCCTTCAGGTGATTCTGATGTACATTAAATTTTGAGAGCTCCTGGTGTAGAACACTGTTATCAGGTGAGTTTACTTCCAAATCATTAACATGAATGAATGAAGAATTTTTATTTTTTCTTTAAGAGCAGAAGGTATTTTTATTTTTTTCTGTCCTTGCCCAACCACGTATTGTTCAGGTGTCTCCATCCTAAGGAAAATCCCCCCTGCATTCCCCCACTCAGAAATAACGGCATATTTATATGTTGGTGGAAATGATCCAGTAGAGAGTAAAACATTAGTGATATAGGAGAGAGAGTGTAAAAATGTTGGAGTCATGTACTTCAATAGGTAAGAGAGGAAGGATCAAATACATAGGTAACATTAGATAGAAGCAAGTAGAGCTTCACTTACGGTGATAAGCAAGATGGCAGAGAGCATAGGCACAAAGGTGGTGGCAATAGGAGTCTGTGGGGTTTCTTATTGCTTCAATTTTCTCAGTTAAGTAGGAATCAAAGTCATTAGCTGAGAGTGAGGATGGAGAAGTTTTGACAAGCTTGGCAACACATTCTATGGGCAATACTCTATGAAAATAGTCACTCAAACATTGCTAGTGTGAAATTATAGTGACTCCTTTGGAGAGAGATTTTGCAATATTTTTATCTTTTGACACAGCAATCTCACTTCTGGTATTTTAACCAGAGGATCCCCCTCCACAAAGAAACAACATATGTACCGAGGTTATTTATTGCAGCATTGTGTGTAATGGAAAACAATATTAGAAATAACCTATATGATCATTTATAGAGGACTGGCTAATGATGTATCATTTGGTTGTTTGAGTTTTGCTTCTTTTTTTGATGTAGGTGCTTATTGCTATAAATTCTCCTCTTAGTACAGCTATCACTGTATACCATAGGTTTTGGTATGTTGTTTTATTTCCATTTTCATTTGTTCCAAGATGTTTTTTAATTTCCATTTTAATCTCTTCATTGACCCACTGGCCATTCAGGTTCATACTGCTTAATTTCCATGTGTTTATGTAGTTTCCAAAATTCCTCTTATTATTGATCTCTAGTTTTATACCATTGTAGAGACAATGCTTGATATTATCTCAATATTTTTAATTTTTAACACTTGTTTTGTGGCTACTATATGGTCTATCTTTGAGGATGATCCATGTTCTGAGAATAATGTGTATTCTGCAGCCATATGATGAAATGTTCTATTCTGTAAATATCTGTTAGGTTTATTGTTCTATAGTGGAGATTAAGTCTGATGTTTCTTTGTTGATTTTCTGTCTGGAAAGTCTGTCCAGTGCTGACAGTTGGGTGTTAAATTACACAGCTATTTTTGTATTGGGGTCTATTTCTCTAGCTCTAATAATATTTGCTTTATATATCTGTGTGTTCCAGTGTTGGATGCTTATCTATTTAAAATTATTACATCCTCTTGATGAATTCACTCCTTTATCATTATATAGTGATCTAATTTGTCTCTTCTTATAGTTTCTCTCTTGAACTCTATTTTGTCTGATATAAGTACAGTGACTCCTACTCTTTTTTGGTATCCATTAACATAGAATATCTTTTTCCATCACTTTATTTTCAGTCTATCTGTGTCTTTATAGGTGAAGCATGTTACATTTAGGCAACCGATCACTGGGTCTTGCTTTTTAATCCCTTCAGCCATTCTGTGTCTTTTGATTGGAGAGTTTAGTCCATATACATCCAGTGTCATTATTGGTAAGTAATGACATTCTCCTGCCATTTTCTTGTTTTCTGATTGTTTTATAGTCTTTTTTTCTTTCTTTCCTTCCTTCCTCTCTTCCTTTTAGTGAAGGTGATTTTCTCTGGGGTATGTGTTAATTTCTTGATTTTTAATTTTGTGTATCTGTTGTATGTTTTAAGATTTGAGGTTACCATGAGGCTTGCAAATAATATAGCCCATATTTTAAAATAACAACACTTATTACATAAATACAAAAAATCAACTAGCGAGAAGAAGACTAATAAAATCTCCACACTTTAACTTAATTGCCCCAGTTTTTACTTTTTGTTGTTTCTGTTTCTATCTTACTATACTGCCTAAGTCTTGAAAAGTTGTTTTAGTTATTAGTTTTGATTAGATCATCTTTTGGTGTTTCTACTCAAACTATGAGTAATTTATACACCATAATTTCAATGTTATACTTGTCTGTTTTTCTGTGCACTATTACCAGTGAGGTTTTTTTTTTTTTGAGACGGAGTTTTGCTCTTGTTGCCCAGGCTGGAGTGCAGTGGTGCGATTTTGGTTCACTGCAACCTCTGCCTCCCAAGTTCAAGCGATTCTCCTGCCTCACTCTCCCAAGTGGCTGGGATTACAGGCATGTGCCACCATGCCCGGCTAATTTTGTATTTTTAGTAGTGACGGGGTTTCGCCGTGTTGGCCAGGATGGTTTCGAACCCCTGACCTCAGGTGATCCACCCACCTTGGCCTCCCAAAGTGCTGGGATTACAGGCGTGAGCCCAGATGTTTTCTTACAGTTCATTAGCATCCTGTTCTTTCAGATTGAAGAACTCCCCCTAGCATTTCTTGTAGGACAGGTCTTGTGTTGAAATCCCTCAGCTTTTGTTTGACTGGGAAAGTCTTTATTTCTCCTTCGTGTTTGAAGGATATTTTGTCTGGAAATGCTAATCCAGGATAAAAGTTTTTGTTTTTGTTTTTTTCCTCAGCACTTTAAGTATCTCATGCCACTCTTTCCTGGCCTGTAAGCTTTCTACCGAGAAGTCTGCTCCCAGACATATCGGAGCTTCATTGTATGTTATTTGTTTCTTTTCTCTTGTTACTTTTAGCATTCTTTCTTTATCCTTGACCTTTGGGAGTTTGACTAATAAATGTCTTGAGGTAGTCTTATCTGTGTTCAATGTGCTTGATGTTCTATAGACTTGTTTTTGTACTTGAATATTGGTATCTTTCTCTAGGTTTGGGACATTCTCTGTTTTTATCTCTTTGAATAAACTTTCTACTCCTATTTCTCTCTCTACCTTCTACTTAAGGTCACTATCTCTTAGATTTGCCCTTTGAGGCTAGTTTGTAGATCTTGTAAGCATGCTTCATTCTTTTCTCTTTTTTTTTCTTTATTTCGTCTCCTCTGAGTGCAGATTTTCAAATAGCCTGTCTTCAGGCTCACTATTTCTTTCTTCTGCTTTATCAATTCTGCTGTTAGGAGACTTTGATGCATTCTTCAGTATGTTACTTGCCTTGTTCGCCTCCAGAATTTCTGCTTCTTTTTTTTTTTTTTTTTTTTTTTTGAGACAGGGTCTCACTCTGTCAGCCAGGCTGTACTGCAGTGGTGCGATCTTGGCTCACTGCAACTTCTGCCTCCTGGGTTCAAGCAATTCTTGTGCCTCAGCCTCCTGAGTAGCTGGAATTACAACATGTGCCACTGCACCCAGCTAATTTTTATATTTTTAGTAGAGACAGGATTTTGCCATGTTGGCCAGACTGGCCTTGAACTCCTGGCCTCAAAGTGATCTGCCTGCTTCGGCCTTCCAAAGCACTAGGATTACAGGCATGAGCCACTGCACCAGGCCTGCTTGATTCTTTTTAAATTTCAATATCTTTGTTAAATGTATCTGATAGGAGTCTGAATTCCTTCTCTGTGTTATCTTGTATTTCCTTGAGCTTCCTCAAAACAGTATTTTGAATTCTGTCTTAAAGGTCACATATCTCTGTTTCTTTGGGATTAGTCACTGGTGCCTTATTGGTGAAATTATGGTTTTTTGGATGGTGTTGATGCTTGTGGATGTTTATCAGTATGTGGGCTTCAAAGAGTTAGGTATTTATTATAGTTTTCACAGTCTGGGCTTGTTTGTATCCTTCCTGGAATCTTTCCAGGTATTTGAAGGAACTTGAGTGTTGTGATCTAAGTCTTTGGTTACTGTTACCATATCTGCTTTGAGGGTTCCCAAAGCCCAGTAATGCTGTGACTCTTTAAGACTTGTAAAGTTACCGCCTTTGTGGTCTTGGGTAAGACCTGGGAGAGTCCAGGGAGAAACTCTTGTCTTCTTCCCTTACATTCCCTGAAACAGAGTCTTTCTCTCTCTCTCTCTCTCTCTCTCTCTCTCTCTCTCTCTCTCTCTTTCTCTGATGCGCTGCCAGGAACTGGGGGAAGGGTGATACAAGTACCCCTGTGACCACCATGACTAAGACTATACTGAGTCAGACCTGAAGCCAGTACAGCACTGGGTCTTACACAAGGCCTGCAGTGACCACTGCCTGACTACTGCGTATATTCACTTAAGGCCCAAGGACTCTACAATCAGCAGTTGGTAGAGCCTGCCAGGTTTGTGTCCTTCCCTTAAGGATGGAGAATTCTCTCCGGCTCTGGGTAGGTCCAGTGATGCTGTCTGGTAGCCAGGGCCTGGAGTTGGAAACCTTAGAATTCTACCTTGTGCTCTATTTTATTATGGCTGAGCTGGTACCCATGCCATGAGACAAAATCCTTCTCACTCTACCCTCACCTTTCCTCAAGCAGAAGAGACTCCCCATGGCCACCACTGTTTAGGCCCATGGTAAGTGCTGCCTGGCTACCACAGATGTTCAACTAAAGACCAAGGATTCTTCTGTCAGCTTGCAGTGAATGCTGCCAGTCTTGAGTCTCTTCAGCATTGTAGATTCTCCTTTGTCCCAGGGCGGGTCCAGGAATGCCATCTATGGTCTAAGGCCTGGAAACAGGGATCCTAAGGGCCTATTTGGTGCTCTACCCCACTGTGGCCAAGCTGGTACCCAAGCTGAAAAAGTCCCCTTTATTCTTCCCTCTCCTTTCCTAAAGCAGAAGGAATCTCTCCCCATAGCCACCATAGCTGGGAGTATGTTGGGTCACACCTGAAGCCAGCACAACTCTGAGTCTCACCCAAGGCCTACAGTGAGTGCTGACTGGCTACCACTGCTGATTATTCTGGTCTCAAGGACTCTTTAGTCAACAGGCGATGCCTTCTGCCAGGACTGAGTTTTCCTTTTAAGGCAACAGTTTCCCTTCTGGCCCAAGGTGTGTTTAGAAATGTCGTCTGGGAGCTAGAGCCTCAGGACTCTTCCTCGGTTCCCTATTCTACTATGGCTAAGCTGGTATACAAGTTGCAAGACAACATCCTCTTTACTTTCTGCTCTTCTCTCCTCAAGAGAAGGAGTCTCTCCAAGAGCTGCAAGTTATGCTGCCTGGTGTTGAGGGAGAGGGTGATGCAAGCACTCCCTTGGCCACCCCAGCTTGTGTCTCACTATGTTGTATGCCCCCTAGTCCACTGGCTTCCAACCTGGAAGAGCACCAGGACTTGCCCGGGAATTGCGGTCCTTGTGGCCTCGACTGCCTTTCAAGTTTATTTAAGATCCTATAGCCCTTTAGCATACAGTGGTGGGGCTTGCTGGAACTTAGGTTCCAACCACTGGGCTAGATAATTTGCCTTTGTCTAAGGTTGGTCTAAATGCTCCCTCTATGGGCACCAACTGAATTCTGCCCCATGTTGCTTTCCACTCTGACAGGGCAGCACTGAATTCCAATGCATAGTCCCACAACCATTGTGCTCTCCCTCCAACAAGTGCATGCATTCTCTCTCCATGTGCCATGTGACCACTGCCGGGGAAGCGGGAGGGGTTGTGTAGGCGACTGGGGACTGTCTTTCCTGCCCTCTTCAGTGCCTCTTTCTTTAATATGATGTTATAATAAAACCAGGTACTGTGATTGCTTTCTTAATTTTTGGTTCTTATGACGGTGTATTTTTGTGTAGATAGTTGTTCAATTTTGTATTCCTGCGTGGGGAACAATTGTGGGAGGCTTCTATTCAGCCATCTTGCTCTACTTCCCGCTCCAACTGAGGTTTCATATAAATTTGAGTATCAGCTTATTAATTTTCACAACAAACTTGTGACTTTTTAGGGGGAGGGATTTTATTGACTCCATAAATCAAGTTGGGAGGAAATGATATATTAACAAAATCAAGACTCCAGCCTATGAACATGTATATTCATGTTCATAAGTATATTCCTGTATTTAAATCAGTTTTTAAAAAATTTCTCAGAAAAATCTTATGGTTTTTAGTGTAAAGACCTTACACATCTTTTTAAAGATTTATTTCTAGGTATCTGATTATTTTTGGAAGATATTGTAGTTTTAAACATTTGTACTTACTCTCCTGATCTAGATAAATGAAATTGATTTTTATATTTTCAACTCCTACCAACCTCCTTAAAACAGCTATTAATTCAAAACTTTTGTAGATACTTCTGGATTTTTTCACTTCTAATCCTTATACCTCTCCTTCCTTTCTTTCTTGACTTATTATGCTGATTAGGATCTCTAGTGTGACATCAAATAGAAGTATTGCTAACAGACATCTTATCTTGTTCCTGATCTCAGGGGAAATTTTTAAAATAATTTAACAATAATTATGATGTTTGCTGTAGGATTTTTGTAGCTACTATTTATTCAGATTGAGGAAGTTCCCTTGTCGTCTAAGTTTGCTAAGAGGCTTTCTTTTTTTTTTTTTTATTAATCACAATTGAAAGTAGAATTTCATTAAATGTCTTTTCTGCATCTAGTGAGGTGATCATATGATTTTCTACCCTTTTTTCCTGTTAATATAGTAAATTATAAGTTAAATGAATTAATTTTCCATAAGCTTCGTGTGGTTGTGTTATATTAGCATTGTTAAATATCACTAAGTTAGATTTACACACACACACATATTATTAATGTGATTTTTATTTCTTGAAATGTCTTTTACAAGTTTTCATTTTGCTGGCTTCATAAAACAAGATGGGAAGTGTTCCATGTTTTCTCTCTCTTTTTTTTTTTTTTTTTGGAAGTATTTGCGTAAGATTAATATTATTTACTCTTCAAGTGTTTGAAACACTTTGTCAGTGAAGCCATTTAGGCCTGGAGTTTTACTTTGTGGGGAGGTTTTTAATAACAGTGTTTTTTTCTTTCATAGATCTAGGACTATTCATTTTTGTGTCAATTTTGTTGAGTTCTGTTTCTTAAAGAATTTGTCCACTTTCTCTAAGGCTGCTTGTACCCTAACTCCCTTGCTCTTCTTTTCTTAGGTCCCCCAACTACACTTATGTTAGTCTTTCCCACTATTATGTATATATATGTATATCTTACAACCTTTTCAGGAATGTCAATGCTTTTTACTTCTACACTTCATTCTAGATACTATCTAGTGCACTAATTCCATTTTCAACCTTGCCCAATCTGCTGTTAAATCCATCTGTTGAGCTCTTAATCTTAGCTATTTTATTTTCTGTTTCAGACTTCCATTTGGCTTTTTATTGTAGATTCCAATTCTTTGGTGACATTCTGTCTTTTGCCGTATATTTCCTTGAACCTATTCATCACAATTATTTTAAAGTCTTTGTCTGATAACTCCAATATTACCTGTTTCTGTTTCTAGCCTCTCTCTTTTTCTCTTGCTCCTGTTTATTTGTATGTCAGTAAATTTTTACTGAAGAGATCAAGAATGTGAAGGACTAGACCCTCCTCCTCTCTGCCTATTTCTGACCCGAGAGATGAGGCCTGAACTGAGATTGAAGAGAAGATTTGAATTCAGAATGAGATTGAAGTTTTGATTTAAACCGAAAAGCTTTAATACCTGAAAAGAAGATTGTTTTAAAAAATGAAAGTGCTTATGTTTCTCTTACTGTTTTGTCAGAGTTTGAAAGAATACAACTCTTTGTCATATAAAAAATGTTTTTGACTGAATGCCCAACATTGTGTATGAAACATATAGAGACTCCAGATCATGGTATCTTCCTCCAGAGGATATTGCCCTTTCCTCTGTGAGGCAGCAGAGGATTAGATAAATGTAATTCAACTTGGGGCTTTGCTTACTGAAAGCTAATTTGCAGTCGTTTTATGTCCCAGTTTATTTCTGGTTTACACCCACTTCTAGGGTGTAGCTCTTTAGGAGTTCCAACTAAGAATCAGGGTTGTTTGTTGGAGCTCCTCCTACTTATAAGGTCATGAACTCCAATTTTTCACCCTGGAACATTGTGAGCCTGCTTGCTTGCTATGCTTTGTTGATGCTTTCTGCTTGGCTTCTTACCCTAATTTTCTGCACTGTTTAAACTGTAAATGCCTCTAGAAGAACATTGGTTCCAAGCGCTAGGTTCTTTTCTCTGTCCCTTCTATCTCTCTGGGAGCTTTGTCTCTCAACATCTAGCTGCCTTGTCCACTGCACAATTTAATCTCCCCAGCCCCAAGAGGTGACCTAAAACTGCTCTGCTAAATTCTTTATCTCATCCTCCATGCCAAAAACATCCAGGAGGAAAATAAGTTTCCATGAAGTAAGCTCACCTTAATGAGCTCCTTTCTGGATCTAGTTTCTTAGTAGCCTTCTTATTTCTTCTCAAAAGATGTTTATAAAAACCTGCCTTTTCTAGTTTTTCTTGTTAAAATATTCATCTCTGCTACAAGCTACTCAATCATAGAAGACATCTGAACTCATGATTAAAATGCATGCATGCATGCATGTGTGTGTGAGTGTGTGTGTATGTATCTCTGTTTATCTCTGTTCATTGATTGACTGGATATAGGAGTAATGACCCTGTAGTAGCATACATACCTAACACCAAGATATTTGTTTCTGTGCATCATTTCCTACTTAAACTAATCAGGTTTCTTTGGAGAAACTACTGATTTCAGTGAAAGTACAAGCACAGTGTGAGCCTAGATATAGATACCTTGCTATACCAGTGATATGGTTTGGCTATGTCCCCACCCAAATCTCATCTTGAATTGTAGCTCCCATAATCCCCACATGTTGTAGGAGGGACCCAGTGGGAGGTAATTGAATCATAGAGAAGGGTTTTTTTCCCTGCTGTTCTCATGATAGTGAAAAGACTCACAAGATCTGATGGTTGTGTAAAGGGCAGTTCCCCTGCACATGATCTCTTGCCTGCTGCCATGTAAGACATACCTTTGCTCCTCCTTTGCCTTCCACCACGATTGTGAGGCCACACTAGCCATGTGGCACTTAAACCTCTTTTTTCTTTATAAATTACCCAGTCTCAGTTATTTCTTCATATCAGTATGAAAATGGATTAATACAACCAGAAAGTAAGAAAGTGATCAGAGAATGATGGGAATATTTCATAAGGACACAAGAAGCAACTTGAAGGGACACCCACTGGCTAAGTCTGGGATAATTTAAACACACAAATGAATGATGGTAATAGTTTATAGTACATTGAGTTAAGAAAAAAAAATTCACAAATTCATGCTAATATTCAAAGTAAAATAAAAGGAGTGGAGAAAAAAGAATTCCCAGTGTGTTTTTTTAAACAGAAGAATGCCAGCTACTAAATGTAAAAGGAATAAAAATAATTAGAAAAGCAATATTTTTTTAACACCCAAAGTAATAATTGGCTCGGGTAAGGATCATCAGAGGATGCTAATATGACTGGGCAAAATGTTGAAAATAAGTCTCAAAATATCACTCTACAGACTACTTTTAAAGAGAAAAAACATGCTTTCTCAATGGAAAAGTCTGGTGGTCACTACTTTAACCAAGTGACAAGCTTGTCAGTGCCAATAGTGGTTTTACTTGATGATGTGCCTTCAGTATGATCAAGAGGAAGGTACACAACGTAATTTATGTGATGTTCTTGCTGGAAATGTTTGATCTAAATATCATAGCGAGGAAAGAGGCAATTCTAGAATGTGAGGCATGATGCAGGACATCCTACCTGGACTCTTTAAAGAGACACTCAAATGCTCTGAGTGAGTCTTGAGTGGATCTTGGATTGGAAAAACAGAAGCCATAAAGGATATTTTGGTGGATGATCGAAGGAATTTTAGTAAAGACCGGATGCTGGATGATATTGAATTCATGGCGACTTTTTTAGGTGTGTTGATGTTGTGGTTAAATAGAGGAATCAGTTTATTCTTGGAAAATACATCCTGAAATATTTTGCAGTGAAGTGTCGTGATGAAAGCAACCTACTTTTGTATGATTTGAAAAAAAGGATGTGTGGGTATGGGTGTGTATTTAGATAAATGGAGTGGGTGGATCCAGATGTTAACAGTTAGCAAACATAGGTGAGAGGTATGCAGGTCTTGAAAATTAGAAGAAAAAAATTCTTGTAGCTTTTTATTTTTTCAACAAAAATCCACAAGATGGCAGTAGAGGAACACTCTCAGAATGGGTTTCTTGGGGGCCTCTTGTAAGGTGATATTTTCTGATTTGAAAAGCAGGATGCGAGATCCAACAAAGGATTGTTTTTGCTTTGTGAATACATTTACATGTAATGTTATACAAAGGTATGAAGACAAAATGCCGTTTGACTGTATCATTCTATGAATTGCTTTCATCGAAATAAATACCATTTTGTTAAATCTGGTCCATACACTCCCGAAATGTGTCCAAAATGTTATCTGTGTGAGCGTTTTTCTTTTATGATGAGAATAGCTAAAGTTTCTGCTAAGTCTCAAATGGGTCAATTATTGCTCCCCAAACTTAAAAGCTTGAGGGTTTCAAGAAAGTGGCACTAGATCAATGCCTTAACCACGTCAGAGCTGGTAGTAGTTTAAGCCATCTCTCTTTAATATGTGCTTTGAAAGTGAGTTTAGTGAAGTGCTCTGGCAGTGCTTATTTGTTAAATGGATTGATGTAGGAACTAGTAGATGTGGATGGATATGAGTCAGAAGACCTGGGTGTGAATGTAGCACTTATGCCATCCTCTTCTCGAACATCCTTCCCCAAACACACACACCAAGATAAAATTGTAGCCAGCAAGATGTTTGTGGTCACATAAAACAATTCCCCACCAAACAAAATCAGTTGTTTGCCTGTGTTTCATTTTTTACTTCCCAAAGAGAAACAGCTTATTGGTTAATGGAGATGCCTGCAATATAAAATTTTCTCGTTATAAACATTTGTGATGAGTTCATATTTTTAGGGCAACATGAGCCAAGCTTGTAATTACAGGAAGCTTCTAGTCTACTGTGAGTGTCACCTTGCCTCTTGTTCCCACCTCCAACCCCTGCCACCCCAGGAGTTCTTGGTTTGGATCAGGACTAGGTTTCTATAAATTGCAACGTGAGCAGCTAGGTGATCACAGTAACAGCCAAGCCATGTAATGCTCTTCTTCTGATTCACTGGGCAGATAGTTGTCTTAGAAACTTACGTGTTGACTTGATTGTAAAATAAAATCCCTGTTGAGCAACTTGATCTGGCTATTTGAGTGGTATGGATTTTTTTAAAAAGTGTAAACTAAGGGAAAATAAAATGCTCATTTAAAATGTGTTGGCAGCGTGTAGTTGGCTTAAAGTGTCATTTACTGAGTTGTTACCATTTTTGCTCTCTCAATTTTATTAGTATTAAAAATTCATTATTGAGGGACCGTGAGCTACATGCAGTTAGTAATGTGACTGAAAGTGAGAGACTAAATAGTAAGATGGTCATGTATCTAGAAATAAACTTTTAACTTCTCTTTACTGCATTCCCCATGGAAATACCATGTTGTGCCATGTTGTTCCTTAAAAGATCTTATGTTCAGTAGAGAACTGGTGAAATAAATAATGACACATTCATATATTGAGATTGTATATAATTGTTGAAAATAATGACATAGATTCATATATATTGACATGGAAAGATATCCAAGCTGAACTGTAGGAGAAACAGATCTAGTTGCAGACCTATACGTAAAGCAGAATACTATTTTGGAGTATACATTTGCTATTGCATGTTCAGAAAATAAGATATGGGAGATCATATAAAAATTTGCTTAAAGCAATTTATTTATGTTGTGGGGAAAGGAGTAGTGTTGTAGTACAAGGGAACTTATGTTTTCTGTTTTATGTGTTTTTCTGTTGTCTGGATTTGTTAAAATGAGAATGTAGTCAGAATAAATAAGGATATAAAGGGAGTGTATGTTGGCACTATCCTTTGAGACCTTCATGTGCCAAATGTAATTGTGCAATATAATCAGTTCTGTCATTCCTCTTGAATAGACAACAGTCAAAGAGAGCCAGTTAGTTAACTTATAAGTTATATCCCTTCCACATTCAAAGCTGTTTACAATATTAATAGACTGAAATGAAACAATAAAAAACAAATGTATAAACTAAAAAAGACAAATTATTTAGAAGGAATGAGATAACTCTTTAGAAGGAATGAGATAACAGGACCTGGAATATGGAATGACTTCTCTACAGAATATAGCAAAAAGTTTACCTCTGAGCTTTCTGGTATCCAAGGGGAAAAGGAAAATATGTTGGCTCTATATATTTCTACCAAAGTAAGGAATGCTACAAAGAAATTTATCATACGGCATCACATATGTGACACTGACATCTTGGACAATTTTTTAAAAACAATTTTGCTCATAATTTATTTCATTGATTTATTTTACATATATGAAATAGAAAAATGATATTTCAAAGAATTATGCCTCTCAAGTTTTGGAGGAAATTAATTTTTAGAAATAAAAAATTAAATTCAAATTGCACAAATAAAAGATAAATTTAAACTCTGCTTAAAAGTAAATTTCAATAGAAGATTGTTGTTCTCCTTGAATAAGAAGATGAAATTGTGGAGTGAGGTTGTTATTTGTTTTACTTTTTATGGGGATTTTTATTTTTTAATTTTTATTTTAGATTCAGGGGGTACATATGCAAATTTGTTAACTGGGTATATTGTGTGATGCCAAGGTTTGGAGTATGAATGATCCCATCACCCAAGTACTGAGCATAATACCCAATAGTTTTTCAACCTATCTGCTCCCTCTTCCCTCCCTCCCTCCCTGCCTCTTCTAGTAGTTCCTAGTTTCTATTGTTGCTATCTTTAGGGCAATGGTTTTTTAATTGTATTTTTACAAAAGACACAGAGACCTTTGATTGAATATTTGCACTATTTACCCTCTATCAAAATGCAGTCAAAACATCAAATCACAACTCATTCACTGAAAACATCTTTTTGGGAAAACTGAGGAAATATAATCCAGGTACATATTTTCCTGATAATCCAAACAAATTTTTTTTTTCAAACCGGGCTGCACAACAGAATCAACTGGGGAGTTTTTAAAAATTTACTATCTGTAATCCACCATGAATCTTCAGAGATTCTCATTCCAAAGGTCTGGCATGGATCTTGGGAAACTAGCTATTGATGCTCTGCACATGTTCTGATGCAAATCCTGGTTCGAGAATCACTGATCTGTGATACACAATAGGCATAGCATGCCTTCCTCTAGCATATGTTTTATTTGAAGGCAAATGAGTTGAAACATTTTTGTATGAAAACAAACAGATGAATTATGGAACAGAATTCTAATTTTGCATTAGTTTCTGAAATAAAATATGAGCTTTAGACATTTGATGCATTCAAGGACTCACTTAGGGCTATATTCCCAGACTCTGTGGAGGTAGAGTTTATGATTCACTGCTATGAAATTGTTTTGGTGGAAAGGTTTTGTAAAGCACCAAGGGAATTGTATCAGTCAGTGTTCAGTGCTTATAAAATCCTTGGAAAGGTTAGAAGATTGGAGGTCAGGAAACACACCACCATAACTGTGAACTAGAGGCTAAGAAGCTACCACTCAAGAACTTCTGCAACCACTGCTGTTAACTCCACTACTTCTGCCCCACAGAGCTCAAAGCTGACTAGTAAACTTGACCAAGAGTGGCCAAAGAAGTAGGAAGATGGCATTTTCCTCCCTCCCACATTTCAAATCTTGTGTAAGTGCATCTCATTGGGCAAATGGAATTCACATCCAGAATTGTGTTGCAAGAGAGGCTGGGAAATGGAGTTTTTAGATTTTTTACCCCTGTGAAATAGGAAGGTGCATGGAAGAGGCTACTGAGGGTGCTGAGGGTCAAACGATGTTGTCAAGCACAATCGTGAATCAAAAGTGCTAAAAAGTTTGATATAATTGGCTAGGGAGGACACTGAGATTCACAAAGCCTGGAGATAATGCCATCTCCTTGTAAAGCTGAGTGAAATACTCTTTCCATACAGCCTAAAATAGAAATTTACATTTTATCTCTTTTGTAGAAGTTATTCTATAGATGGCTCTGTCTTGAAAGATGACATTCATTATTGGCAGTGACATTTCAGCCAAATTCCTTCAACTGAGTTTGTGAATTGCATTTTTTTCTAAATTAATAAATTGCTTATGAAAAATAGTTTCTTTCAGTGTATATGCAACTGAATCTGAATTATATGTGAAATGCTATCCCATTCATTTTGCCTGGGGTGTGCATGTGCATGTGTGTTTGTGTGTGTGTGTATGTGTGCATGTGGACACTTTCTGGAGGGCTTTATTAAGCTAGGATATAAACTGGTTATTTCCCTGATTGTCCACACATAGGTCATCATTCAAGGGTAACTTTAACCTGACAATGATTCTATTGACCTGGAGTCAGAAGGGGTGCTTCTCTGAGGGAATCTCAGTAATAATAGGTACTTATCGAGTACCTGTTCTCTGCCTAACTTTGTGCTAAATGCTTTACATGTAGTGTTTCCCTCATCCTTATGACAATTGTTTGAAGTATATATTACTATTCCCATTTTGCAGGTGAGGAAATATGCACAAAGAGGTCAAATATCTTTCTGAGTTAACAGAGCTTGTAAGTGGTATAATCGGAATTCGAATGCAGGTGTTTGATGCCAAAGGTTCCATTAACTTAGGTGACATTGAAGAGAACCTCAGGAGATTACTTGTGGAACTACTGAAGCCTTTTTTCCACTTTACTCTTATCACCTTAGCCCCTGTATTTTGGCTAAATGTATGACCATACTTAGTAGGGTAACTGAGTTTAAGAGGGGAAGAGAGCATTTTTAGCACAAGCTGAGATACCCACGAATGCAGACAGAAGAAAAACTATGGTCATTGAATCAACTGTTCCAGAGCAGACATAAGACAACCCTCTCATCTTCCCTCCTTTCAAAGCCATTCAGCAGTATTAAATTGTGGAGTGGGATTATAGTACGTAATGTAAATTCCTACAATGCTTTGAGTTTAGATGGTGAAAAAAAATAATAATGTGGGAGAAAAAACATGCATTTGTCCACTGCCTTGTGTGAACTAGGAAACTTCTCTCAGAAAGGATTGAATTATGGGATTTTTTTTGCTGTAACTGGACTGATGGCAACAGAATTGAAATTATTTCTTCTCATTCTTTAACTTATTACCCCCAATTGCATCATTCCAGTTTTATGTGTGGGACTGGATCATATACAGTAAAAGTAAGTGGGAAGGGAACACTTTCCATCCAGTATAAAATAGCCAACTCAACAATAAACTAAGCGCAGTTGCTCTTATCACACAGACATTTCACACAGCGTTTATCAAACAAGACACCATCAATATTTTGGGAGGGACTGGTTTTCATTGTGCAGAGCTGTCTTAGGGAAATTGTTTAGGGTCTCTGACTTCAGGGTACTAAGTGTCAATAGCCTAACTCCATCTTCTGGAGAAGCAGGATAGGTGAGGGCTCTGCCTCATCCATGGCATGATTGAATAGGGAATGTTGCTTGCCTGTGGGCATTTCTTCAGGGAAACTGCCTGAAACACAGACAAGTAATTTGCTCAAATTGGGATAACCAGATGAAAATACAGGATGCTTGGTTAAATTTTAATTTCAGATAAACAATGAGGAATTGTTTTGTATATGTCCCTAGATTTTTACTGGGTGTCCTGAATTTTTATTTGCTAAATCTAGCAAATAATCAGGCAACCTTAGCCCAGTGTCAATTGGCAGATCCACGACTCAATAAGTGGTAGATCCATGACTTGAAGCCAGGTCTGTTTAGTCTGACATCAGACCCTGCGTGCTTTCTACTGTTCTGTACTGCTTTCTGCACTTGAGCAACTTTCATGCACAAAAATCATGCCCTGGAAGATACAAAGATAAAGCATAATCCATGCCTTCAAATTATTTGGCTTTTCCAGGACAAGAAAAGAGGATTTGGGAAGAAATGTGTATTAACACTATCTTCTTGAGAGCCTACTATATGATGAACGTTGAATCAATTTATATTCTAGGGGAATTTTAAAAGTTTAAACAAGGAACATATGTTATGCCTTCCTCTGAGAAGTCTTGTTAAAACATTCAGGTTGTTTTGTAGGGTGATATATCTGTAAAGGAAGCACCATGAGAGGCTCTCCCTTAATGTGACTTCCTATTCTTATTTCTCCTTTGGTTCAAGAGGTAGCTGATTAAGAAGCTCAACCAAGGTTAGAGCTTCAGTTAATTAATGGCTTTCATATATTGAGCATGGAGGCCCTAAAGATAAGAATACAGCTTAGATCCTAGTAGGTTTCTTGAGCTAATGAAGTCTTTACTGAAAATTCTCAGGACTCTCAAAACTGATAAAAGCACTTTTAAACATTAACGTATTTATCTTCCTATTTGCCTTTATTAATGAGATTGTGTATATAAAAGTGCTTTGCAAACTGTAAAAGATATTTAATTGAAATAACTGTGAAATAATATTTTGTGATCTCTTTTTAACATGAATAAACAGACATCAGAAAGCTCAGAGTTACAGAGGAGCAAACAAATATGTAGATGGTGTCATCCCGCATGTATATGTTTGCAACTTGCCTTATTTACCCGACATTGTTTTTGAGATTTATTTGTGTTAATACATTTAGATCTAACCAATTTATTTTAACTTCTCTATGGTATTCTATGATATGAATAAACCACAGTGATATTTATCAATTCCCCTACTGAAGGATGATTAGATTGTATTCACTATCCATTTTGCTATTGCAAATGGTACAACAATGAATAGTACTGTAATGCACATATGTGTCTTCTTGTGAACATGTGTAAAAGTTTTCTTAAGATAGATACCTGGAGGTGGTAAGTTTGATATTAGCTTTGCAAATTAAAAATTTCCCTATATGATATTGTATATTGTTTATGAAACATACGTACAGAGAAAAGAATAAGAACATTCATTGAGGCCAGGCACAGTGGCTCAATCCTGTAATCCTAGCACTTTTGGAGCTCAGGAGTTTGAGACCAGCCTGGACAATATGCCAAAACCTCATTTCTACAAAAAGTACAAAAATTAGCCAGACGTGGTGGCATATACCTGTAGTCTCAGCTACTTGGGAGGCTGAGGTGGCGGATCTCTTGAGCCCGGGAGGTTGAGGCTGCAATAAGCCATGATTGCACCACTGCACTTCAGCCTGGGTGACACAGTAAGAACTTATCTCAAAAAAGTAAAACCTAAAACAGACCATTTATTGAAATGATACACAGCAACTTCAGTAGAGTGGTTATTCTAAGGAGAGAAAGGCAGGAAAAACATGGGAGGGGTTTGGAGCTCAAGCTCTAACATTTTATTTTGATTCCATTTTACTTTATTTTTATTTATTATTATTATTATTATTATACTTTAAGCTCTAGGGTACATGTGCACAATGTGCAGGTTTGTTACATATGTATACATGTGCCATGTTGGTGTGCTGCACCCATTAAATCGTCATTTACATTAGGTATATCTCCTAATGCTATCCCTACCCCCTACCCCCTCCCCACAATAGGACCCGGTGTGTGATGTTCCCCTTCCTGTGTCCAAGTGATCTCATTGTTCAATTCCCACCTATGAGTGAGAATATGAGGTATTTGGTTTTCTGTTCTTGCAATCGTTTGCTGAGAATGATGGTTTCCAGCTGTGTCCATGTCCCTACAAAGGACACGAACTCAAACAAATATTCCCCTTTATTTATTTATTTTATTCATCCTCTTCCCTCTAACCTCCTCTTCCTGGCTTCTGGTAACCGGTAATCTACTGTTTGTCTTCATAAGATCTACTTTTTTTTAGTTCCCACATATGAGTGAGAAAATGAAATATTTGTCTTTCTGTGCCTGGTTTATTTCACTTAAAATGTCCACCAGTTCCATTCATGTTGGTGCAAATGACAGGATTTCATTCTTTTTTTATGACTAAATAGTATTCCATTGTGTATAAATACCACATTTTCTTTATCCACTCATCCATTGATGGATACTAAAGTTGATTCCATATCTTTGCTATTGTGAGTAGTGCTATAATGAAGATGAAGCTTAGATGTCTCTTTGATATATTAACTTCATTTATTTGGGGTATATACCCAGCAGTGGGATTGCTGGACCATGTGACAGTTCTGTTTTTTAGTTTTTTTTGAGGAATGTCCATACTGTTTTCCATAGTGGTGTACTAATTTACATTCCCACTAACAGCATATGAGGGTTTCCCTTTTCTTCACATCCTCACCAGTATCTGTTATTCCTTGTTTTGTAATAAAAGCCATTTTAACTGGGATGACATAATATCTCCTTATGGTTTTGATTTGCATTATTCTGATGATTAGCGATGTTGAGAATTTTTTATATACCTGTTTGCTATTTGTATGTCTTCTTTTGATTAATGTCTATTCAGATCTTTTGCCCATTTTTTAATCATATTATTTGTTTCTCTGCTATTGAGTTGTTTGAGTTTCTCATATGTTCTGGGTATTAATCCCTTACCAGATGGATAGATTGCAAACATTTTCTCCCATTCAGTGGGCTATCTCTTCACTTTGTTGATTGTTTTCTTTGTTGTGCAGAATATTTTTAGAGTAAAGTGATCCCATTTGCCTATTTTTACTTTTGTTGCCTGTGCTTTTGAGGTCTTACACAAAAACTTTGCCCAGCCCAATGTCCAGGAGTGCTTTCCCAATGTTTCTTTCTAGTGGTTTCACAGTTTGAGGTCTTAGATTGGAGTCATTAATACATTTTGAATTGATGTTTGTATATGGTGAGAGATAGAGGTCTACTTTCATTCTTCTATATATGATTTTTCAAATTTTCCAACACCATTTGTTGAAGACACTGTCCTTTCTTCATTATATGTTCTTGGCACCTTTATAAAAAAATGAGTTGGCTGTAAATGCATAGATTTGTATCTGGGTTGTTTACTCTATTCTGTTGGTTTATATGTCTGTTTTTCTGGTAGTACCATGCTGTTTTGGCTACTATAGCTTTGTAATATATTTTCAAGTCAGGTAGTATGATGTTTCCAGCTCTGCTGTTTTTGGTCAGGAATGCTTTACCTATTTGGGGTCTTTTTTAGTTACATATACATCTTAGAATTGTTTTTCTCTTTCTGTGAAAAATGTCCTGGTATTTTGATAAAGATTGCATTGTATCTGTAAATTGCTTTGGGTAGTGTATTAGTCTGTTCTCATGCTTCTAATAAAGACATACCCCAGACTGGGAAATTTATAACTTCCACCTCAATTGAACCTTGAGACAAGGTTCAATTCTTGTCTAGAAGCTGCTAAGACTTGGAGCTTGTACCTGCTGAAGCAACAGCCCAAGCTGTACCTTGGCCCCATCTAGCCATGGCTGGAGTTGCTGAGACACAGGACAAGTCCCAAGGCTGCACACAGTAAGCAGGCCCTGGATCCAGCCCATGAAATCATTTTTTCCCTCCTAGGCCTTCAGGCCTGTGATGGGAGGAGCTGCCATGAAGGTCTCTGACATGGCCTGGAGACATTTTCCAGGTGATTAACATCTGGCTCCTCGTTACTTATGCAAATTTCTGCAGCTGGCTTGAATGTGTCTCCAGAAAATGGGTTTTCCTTTTCTATCACATTATCAGGCTGCAAATTTTCCAAACTTTTATGTTCTGTCACCTCTTGAATGCTTTGCTGCTTAGTAATTTCTTCTACCAGATGCCCTAAATCATCTCTCTCAAGTTCAAAAGTTCCAGAAATCTCTAGGGTAGTGGCAAAATGCCATGCCACCAGTCTGTTTGCTGAAGCACAACAAGTGTCACCTTTATTGCAGTTCCCAGGAAGTTCCTCATCTCCATCTGAGATCATCTCAACCTGGACTTCATTTTCCATATTACTATCAGCATTTTGGTCAAAGTCATTCAACAAGTCTTTAGGAAGTTCCAAACTTTCCCACATTTTCCTGTCCTCTTCCAGCCCCTCCAAACTTTTCCAAGCTTGCCTGTTACCCAGTTCCAAAGTTGGTTCCACATTTTCAGGTATCTTTACAGCAGCACCCCACTTCCCAGTACCAATTTACTGTATTAGTCTGTCCTCACACTGCTAATAAAGACATACCTGAGGCTGGGTAATGTATAAAGGGAAGAGGTTTAATGCACTCGCAGTTCCACATGGCTGGGGAGGCCGCACATTCATGGTGTAAGGAAAAGGAGAAGCAAAGCTACATCTTACATGGCAGCAGACCAAAGAGCTTGAGCAGGGGAACTCCCATTTTTCTTTTTTCTTTTTTCTTTTTTTTTTTTTTTTGAGATGGAGTCTCACTCTGTCTCCAAGGCTGGAGTGCAATGGCACAATCTCGGCTCACTGCATCTCTGCCTCCCAGGTTCAAGCGATTCTCCTGCCTCAGCCTCCCGAGTAGCTGGGACTACAGGCACATGCCACCACTCCCGGCTAGTTTTTGTATTTTTAGTAGAGATAGGGTTTCCCCATGTTGGCTAGGCTGGTCTCAAACTCCTGACCTCAAGTGATCCACCCATCTCAGCCTCCCAAAGTGTTGGGATTACGGGTGTGAACCATCGCACCCGGCTGGAACTCCCATTTTTAAAACCATCAGATCTTGTGAGACTTATTCACTATCACAAGAACAGTATGGGTGAAAACACCCTCATGATTCAATTATCCCCACTTTGTCCCGCCCTTGGCAGATGGGGATTATTACATTTCAAGGTGAGATTTGGGTGGGGACATCCAAACCACATCAGGTAGTTTTGTCTTTTTAACAATATTAATTCTTCCAACCCAAGAGCATGGAATGTATTTCTATTTTTTTTGTCCACCCTCATCAATTTCTTTAATCAGAGTTTTATAGTTTCCTTGCAAACATCTTTCACTTCTTTAGTTAAATCGATTTGTAGGCATTTTATATTCTTTTTGGCTGTTGTAAATGGGATTGTTTTCTTGATTTATTTTTCAACTTGTTTGCTGTTGGCATATATAACTGCTACTGGTTTTGTATGTCAATTTTGTATCCTACAACTTTGCTAAATTTATTTATCAATTCTAACAGTTTTTGTTGGAGTCTTTACATTTTTACAAATCATTTCATCTGCAAACAAGGATAATTTAGATTTTTCCTTTCCAATTTATATGCCCTTTATTTCTTTCTCTTGCTGAATTGCTCTGGCCAGGACTTTCAATACTATGATGAATAAAAGTGATGAAAGTGGGCATCATTATCTTCCAGATCTTAGGGGAAAGGCCTTCAATATTTTCCCATTCAGTAAAATGTTAACTGTGGGTTTATCACATATGCCATTTATTATGTTGAGGTATGTTCCTTCTATACCCAGTTTTTTTAATTGTTAATTTTCATGAGTACATAGTAGGTGTATATATTTATGGGGTATATTTAACATTTTCATACAAGCATACAATGTGTAATCATCAGGGTAAATGAGGTATCCATCACCTCAAGCATTTATCATTCATTTTACAAACAAATTATTCTCTTTTAGTTGTTGTAAAATGTACAGTTAAATTATTATTGACTAAAGTTAGCCTCCTGTGCTATCAAATACTAGATCTTATTTATTATTTCTATGTTTATTTATTTATTTATTTGTATTATACTTTAAGTTCTAGGGTAAATGTGCACAACGTACAGGTTTGTTACATATGTATACATGTGCCATGTTGGTGTGCTGCACCTATTAACTCGTCATTTATATTAGGTATATCTCCTTATGCTATACTTACCCACTACCCCTTCCCAACAATAGGACTCGGTGTGTGATGTTCCCCTTCCTGTGTCCAAGTGATCTCATTGTTCAATTCTCACCTATAAGTGAGAACATGTGGTATTTGGTTTTCTGTTCTTGCAATAGTTTGCTGAGAATGATGGTTTCCAGCTGCGTCCATATCCCTACAAAGGACGCAAACTCATCCATTTTTATGGCTGCATAGTATTCCATGGTGTATATGTGCCACATTTTCTTAATCCAGTCTGTCACTGATGGACATTTGGGTTGATTCCAAGTCTTTGCTATTGTGAATAGTGCCACAATAAACATACGTGTGCATGTGTTTTATAGCAGCATGACTTATAATCCTTTGGATATATACCCAGTAATGGGATGGCTGGGTCAAATGGTATTTCTAGTTCTAGACATTTGAGGAATCGCCACACTGTTTTCCACAATGGTTGAATGAGTTTACAGTCTAACCAACAGTGTAAAAGTGTTCCTATTTCTCCACATCCTCTCCAGCACCTGTTGTTTCCTGATTTTTTAATGATCGCCATTCTAACTGGTGTGAGATGGTATCTCATTGTGGTTTTGATTTGCATTTCTCTGATGGCGAGTGATGAACATTTTTTCATGTGTCTGTTGGCTGTATGAATGTCTTCTTTTGAGAAATGTCTGTTCATATCCTTTGCCCACTTTTTGATGAGGTTGTTGGTTTTTTTCTTGTAAATTTGATTGAGTTCTTTGTGGATTCTGGATATTAACCCTTTGTCAGATGAGTAGATTGCAAAAATTTTCTCCCATTCCGTAGGTTGCCTATTCACTATGGTAGTAGTTTCTTTTGCTGTGCAGAAGCTCTTTAGTTTAATGAGATCTCATTTGTCAATTTTGGCTTTTGTTGCCATTGCTTTTGGTGTTTTAGAAATGAAATCCTTGCCCATGCCTATGTCCTGAATGGTATTACCTAGGTTTTCTTCTAGGGTTTTTATGGTTTTAGGTCTAACATTTAAGTCTCTAATCCATCTTGAATTAATTTTCGTATAAGGAGTAAGGAAGGGATCCAGTTTCAGCTTTCTACTTATGGCTAGTCAATTTTCCCAGCACCATTTTTTAAATAGGGAATCCTTTCCCCATTTCTTGTTTTTGGCAGGTTTGTCAAAGATCAGATAGCTGTAGATGTGTGGTATTATTTCTGAGGGCTCTGTTCTGTTCCATTGGTCTATATCTCTCTTTTGGTACCAGTACCATGCTGTTTTGGTTACCATAGCCTTGTAGTATAGTTTGAAGTCAGGTAGCATGATGCCTCCAGTTTTGTTCTTTTGGCTTAGTATTGTCTTGGCAATGTGAGCTCTTTTTTGGTTCCATGTGAACTTTAAAGCAGTTTTTTTCCAATTCTGTGAAGAAAGTCATTGGTAGCTTAATGGGGATGGCATTGAATCTATCAATTACCTTGGGCAGTATGGCCATTTTCACGATATTGATTCTTCCTATCCATGAACATGGTATGTTCTTCCATTTGTTTGTGTCCTCTTTTATTTCACTGAGCAGTGATTTGTAGTTCTCATTGAACAGGTCCTTTACATCCCTTGTGAGTTGGATTCCTAGATATTTTATTCTCTTTGAAGCTATTGTGAATGGGAGTTCATTCATGATTTGGCTCTCTGTTTGTCTGTTACTGGTGTATAAGAATGCTTGTGATTTTTGCACATTGATTTTGTATCCTGAGACTTTACTGAAGTTGCTTATCAGCTTAAGGAGATTTTGGGCTGAGATGATGGTGTTTTCTAAATATACAATCATGTCGTCTGCAAACAGGGACAATTTGACTTCTTCTTTTCCTAACTGAATACCCTTTATTTTTTTCTTTTGCCTGATTGCCCTAGCCAGAACTTCCAACACTATGTTGAATAGGAGTGGTGAGAGAGGGTATCCCTGTCTAGTGCCAGTTTTCAAAGGGAATGCTTCCAGTTTTTGTCCATTCAGGATGATATTGGCTGTGGGTGTGTCATAAATAGCTCTTATTATTTTGAGATACGTTCCATCAGTACCGAATTTATTGAGAATTTTTAGCATGAAGGGCTGTTGAATTTTGTCAAAGGTCTTTTCTGCATCTATTGAGATAATCATGTGGTTTTTGTCTTTGGTTCTGTTTATATGCTGGATTGCATTTATTGATTTGCATATGTTGAACCAACCTTGCATCCCAGGGATGAAACCCACTTTATCTTGGTGGATAAGCTTTTTGATGTGCTGCTGGATTCGGTTTGCCAGTATTTTATTGAGGATTTTTGCATCGATGTTCATCAGAGATATTAGTCTAAAATTCTCTTTTTTTGTTGTATCTCTTCCAGGCTTTGGTATCAGGATGAGGTTGGCCTTGTAAAATGAGTTAGGAAGGATTCCCTCTTTTTCCATTGATTGGAATAGTTTCAGAAGGAATGGTACCAACTCCTCCTTGTACCTCTGGCAGAATTTGGCTGTGAATCCGTCTGGTACTGGACTTTTTTTGGTTGGTAGGCTATTAATCATTGCCTCAATTTCAGAGCCTCCTATTGGTCTATTCAGGGATTCAACTTCTTCCTGTTTTAGTCTTGGGATAGTGTAGGTGTCCAGGAAATTAACAATTTCTTCTATGTTTTCTAGTTTATCTGCATAGAAGTGTTTATAGTATTCTCTGATGGTAGTTTGTATTTCTGTGGGGTCAGTGGTGATATCCCCTTTATCATTTTTTTATTGCATCTATTTGATTCTTCTCTCTTTTCTTCTTTATTGTGGTCTATCAATTTTGTTGATCTTTTCAAAAAACCAGCTCCTGGATTCATTGATTTTTTGGAGGGTTTTTTTGGGTCTCTATCTCCTTCAGTCCTGCTCTGATCTTAGTTATTTCTTGCCTTCTGCTAGCTTTTGAATGTGTTTGTGCTTGCTTCTCTAGTTCTTTTAATTGTGATGTTAGGGTGTCAATTTTAGATCTGCCCTGCTTTCTCTTGTGGGCATTTAGTGCTATAAATTTCCCTCTACACACTGCTTTAAATGTGTCCCAGAGATTCTGGTATGTTGTATCTTTGTTCTCATTGGTTTCAAAGAACATCTTTATTTCTGCCTTCATTTCGTTATGTACCCAGTAGTCATTCAGGAGCAGGTTGTTCAGTTTCCATGTAGTTGAGCGGTTTTGATTGAGTTTCTTAGTCCTGAGTTCTAGTTTGATTGCACTGTGGTCTGAGAGACAGTTTGTTATAATTTCTGTTCTTGTACATTTGCTGAGGAGTGCTTTACTTCTGACTATGTAGTCAATTTTGGAGTAATTGTGATGTGGTGCTGAGAAGAATGTATATTCTGCTGCTGTTGGGTGGAGAGTTCTGTGGATGTCTATTAGGTCCACTTGGTGCAGAGTTGAGTTCAATTCCTGGATATCTTTGTTAACTTTCTGTCTCGTTGATCTGTCTAATGTTGACAGTGGAGTGTTAAAGTCTCCCATTATTATTGTATGGGAGTCTAAGTCTCTTTGTAAATCTCTAGGACATGCTTTATGAATCTGGGTGCTCCTGTATTGGGTGCATATATATTTAGGATAGTTAGCTCTCACTGATGAATTGATCCCTTTACTATTATGTAATGGCCTTCTTTGTCTCTTTTGATCTTTGATGGAATAAAGTCTGTTTCATCAGAGACTAGGATTGCAACCCCTGCTTTTTTTGTTTTCCATTTGCTTGGTAGATCTTCCTCCATCCCTTTATTTTGAGCCTATGTGTGTCTCTGCATGTGAGATGGGTCTCCTGAATACAGCACACTGATGGGTCTTGACTCTTTATCCAATTTACCAGTCTGTGTGTTTTAATTGACCATTTAGTCCGTTTACATTTAAGGTTAATATTGTTATATGTGAATTTGATCCTGTCATTATGATATTAACTGGTTATTTTGCTCGTTTGTTGCAGTTTCTTCCTAGCTTCCATGGACTTTACATTTTGGCATGTTTTTGCAATGGCTATTACCTGTTGTTCCTTTCCATGTTTAGTGCTTCCTTCAGGATCTCTTGTAGGGCAGGCCTGGTGGTGACGAAATCTCTAAGCATTTGCTTGTCTGTAAAAGATTTTATTTCTCCTTCACTTACGAAACTTAGTGTGGCTGTATATCAAATTCTGGCTTGAAAATTCTTTTCTTTAAGAATGTTGAATATTGGCCCCCACTCTCTTCTGTCTTGTGGAGTTTCTGCCAAGAGATCTGCTGTTAGTCTGATGGGCTTCCCTTTGTGGGTAACCTGACCTTCCTCTCTGTTTGCCCTTAACATTTTTTCCTTCATTTCAACTTTGGTGAATCTGACAATTATGTGTCTTGGAGTTGCTATTCTCGAGGAGTATCTTTGTGGTGTTCTCTGTATTTCCTGAATTTGAATGTTGGCCTGCCTTACTAGGTTGGGGAAGTTCTCCTGGTTGATATCCAGCAGAGTGTTTTCCAACTTGGTTCCATTTTCCTTGTCACTTTCAGGCACCCCAATCAGACGTAGATTTGGTCTTTTCACATAATCCCATATTTCTTGGAGGCTTTGTTCATTTCTTTTTACTCTTTTTTCTCTACACTTCTATTCTCACTTCATTTCATTCATTTGATCTTCAATCGCTGATACTCTTTCTTTCAGTTGATCAAGTCGGCTACTGAAGCTTGTGCATTTGTCACGTAGTTCTCGTGTTATGGTTTTCATCTCTATCAGTTCTTTTAAGGACTTCTCTACATTGGTTATTCTAGTTAGCCATTCATCAAATCTTTTTTCAAGGTTTTTAGTTTCTTTGCACTGGTTACATAGTTCCTCCTTTAGCTCTGAGAATTTTGATCGACTGAAGCCTTCTTCTCTCAACTCCTCAAAGTCATTCTCCGTCCAGCTTTGTTCTGTTGTTGGCGATGAGCTGAGTTCCTTTGGAGGGGGAGATGCGCTCTGATTTTTTGAATTTCCAGCTTTTCTGCACTGCTTTTTCCCCATCTTTGTGGTTTTTACCTGCCTTTGGTCTTTGATGATGGTGACCTACTGATGGGGTTTTGGTGTGGGTGTCCTTTCTGTTTGTTAGTTTTCCTTCTAACAGTCAGGACCCTCAGCTTTAGGTCTGTTGGAGTTTGCTTGAAATCCACTCCAGACCCTGTTTGCCTGGGTATCAGCAGCAGAGGCTGCAGAAGATAGAATATTCCTGAACAGCAATTGTTGCTGTCTGATTCTTGCTCTGGAAGCTTCATCTCAGGGGTGTATCATGCCGTGTGAGGTGTGCGGTGTCGGTCTGCACCTAGTGGGGTATGTCTCCCAGTTAGGCTACTCAGGGTTCAGAGACCCTCTTGAGCAGGCAGTCTGTCCATTCTCAGATCTCAACTTCCATGCTGGGAGATCCACTGCTCTCTTCAAAGCTGTCAGACAGGGACATTTACCCCTACCGAGGTTTCTGCTGCTTTTTGTTTAGCTATGCCCTGTCCCCAGAGGTGGAGTCTACAGCGGCAGGCAGGCCTCTTTGAGCTGTTGTGGACTCCACCCAATTCGAGCTTCCCAGAGGCTTTGTTTACCTGCTTACGCCTCAGCAATGGTGGGTGCCCCTCCCCCAGCCTCACTGCCTCCTTCACTCCATGACCACTCTAACTATCTTTCTCACCTCTTGTCACCATCATTCTACTCTTTGTCTCCATGAGTTCAATTGTTTTAATTTGTATTATTTTTTAATTTTTAATTTTTTTGCATACTTAGTAGGTGTATATATTGATGGAATGCATGAAACGTTTTGATATAGGCATGTGATGTGAAATAATCACATCATGGAGAGTGGGGTTTCCATTCCCTCATGCATTTATCCTTTGTGTTACAAACAATCCAATTACACATTTTAAATTATTCTGAAGTCTACAATTAAGTTATTTTTGACTGTGGTCAGCCTGTTCTGCTATCAAATAGTAAGTCTTATTCTTTCTATTTTTCTGTACTCATTAACTATCCCCACCTCCTCCTCAGGACCCCACTACCATTCCCAGCTTCTGATAACCATCCTCCTACTCTTTATCTCCATGAGTTCAATTGCTTTCAATTTGCAAGAATTTAGTAAGAATATGCAAAGTTTGTCTTTCTGTGCTTGGCTTATTTCATTTAACACAATGACCTCAGGTTGCATCCATGTCATTGCAAATGAAAGAATCTCATTATTTTCTATGGCTGAATAGTACTCCATTGTGTATATGTACCACATTTTATTTATTAATTTGTCTGTTGATGGACACTTGGGTTGCTTCCAAGTGAATGTTGCTATTGTGAATAAACATGGAAGTGCAGATAGCTCTTCGATATACTGATTTCCTTTCTTTTTGGTAAATACCCAGCAGTGGAATTTATGGATCATATGGTAGTTCTACTTTTAGTTTTTGAGGAACCTCCAAACTGTTCTCCATAGTGGTTGTACTAATTTACATTTCCACCAACAATATATGAGGGTTCCCTTTTCTGCACATTTTCGCCAGCATTCATTATTACCTGTCTTTTGGATAAAAACCATTCTATTTGTGGTGTGATTATTTTATATCAATGTTTTCTTTTAGTACTTTTTTAGTCTGAGGATTTAAGTCATTAATCCACTTTGATTTGATTTTTTTTTTTTTTTTTTTTTTTGAGACGGAGTCTCGCTCTGTAGCCCAGGCTGGAGTGCAGTGGCCGGATCTCAGCTCACTGCAAGCTCCGCCTCCCGGGTTCACGCCATTCTCCGGCCTCAGCCTCCCGAGTAGCTGGGACTACAGGCGCCCGCCACCTCGCCCGGCTAGTTTTTTTTGTATTTCTTAGTAGAGACGGGGTTTCACCGTGTTAGCCAGGATGGTCTCGATCTCCTGACCTCGTGATCCGCCCGTCTCGGCCTCCCAAAGTGCTGGGACTACAGGCTTGAGCCACCGCGCCCGGCCTTGATTTGATTTTTGCATGGTGAGGGATAGGAGTCTAGTTCCATTCTTCTATATACCGATATCCAGTTTTCCCAACACCATTTACTGAAGAGACTGTCCTTTTCCCATTGTATGTTCTTGGCACCTTTGCTGAAAATGAGTTCGCTGTAGATGTATGGATTTATTTCGAGTTCTTTATTGTATGCCATTGGTCTCTGTGTCTGTTTTCATTGTAGTATCATGCTATTTTGTTTACCATAACTCTGTAGTATAGTTTGAAGTCAGGCAATGTGGTTCTTCCAGTTTTGTTCCTTATGCTCAGGATAACTTTGGCTGTTCTGGGTCTTTTGTGATTTCATATAAATTTTAGGATTTTTTTCCCCAAATTCTGTGAAGAATGTCATTTGTATTTTAATAGGGATTGCATTGAATCTGCAGATTGCTTTGGATAGTATGAACATTTTAACAATTTCAATTCTTTTAATCCAAAAACATGGCATATCTTTCCATTTTTGTGTGTGTGTCTTCTTCAATTTCTTTTATCAGTTTTTTATAGTTTTCCTTGTAGAGGTCATTCAATTCTTTGGTTAATTCATAAGCATTTAATTTTATTTGTTGCTGTTGCATGTAGGCTTACTTTTAAATTTTTTTTCAGATTGTCTGCTGTTGGCATACAGAAATACTACTGATTTTTGTATGTTGATTTTGTATCCTGCAACTTTACTTAATTTGTTTATCAGTTCCAATAATTTTTGATAGAGTCTTAAGGTTTTTCCAAATATGAGATCATATCATCTGCAAAGAGGAATAATTTGACTTCTCCTTTTCCAATTCAGAGAGACCTTTATTTCTTTGTCTTGTCTGATTGATCTAGTTACGACTTCCAGTACTAGTGAATAGCTATGATGAAATAGACATCCTTGTCACGGTCCCAATCTTAGAGGAAAGGCTTTCAGTTTTTCCCCATTCAGTATGATACTAGCTTTGGGTCTGTCATATATGACGTTTATCATATTGAGGTATGTTCTTTCTATACCCAGTTTTTTTAGGGTTTTTACTGTAAAGGGATATTGAATTTTATCCAATGCTTTTTCAGCATCAATTGAAATGATCCTACGGTTTTTGTCCTTCATTCTGTTGATATGATGTATCACATTGATTAATTTGCCTATGTTGAATCATCTTTGCATTGCTGGAATAAATCCCACTTGGTCATAATGAATGATCTTTCTATCATGTTGTTGAATTCTATTTGCTTTAATTCTGTTGAAGACTTTTGCATCAATCTTCATCAGGGATAGTGGCCTGTAGTTTTCTTTTTGTGATGTGTGTTTGTCTGGTTTTGGTGGTAGGGCCATATTGACCTCATAGAACGAGTTTATAAGTATTCCTTGTCTATTTTTCAGAATTGTTTGAGTAGGGATAATATCAATTCTTCTTTAAATGTTTGGTAATATTCAGCAGGGAAGCCACTGAGTCCCAGGCTTTTCTTTGCTGGGAGACTTTTAAAAATGGCTTTGATCTCATTACTGTTCTTGGTCTGTTCAGATTTTGGATTTCTTCATGATTCAATCTTGGTAGGTTGTGTCTAGGAACTTATCTGTTTCTTCTAGGTTTTCCTATTCATTGGCGTAGCATCACTTATAGTAACTTCTAATGATCCTTTGAATTTCTGTGGTATAGGTTGTAATAACTACTTATTCATTTCTGATTTTATTTATTTTGATCTTCTCTCGTTTTCTTTTTAATAGTCTGGCAGAAGCTTTGTCAAATTTACTTTTTCAAGAAACAACTTTTTTTTTTGTTGATCTTTTATATTTTTTTCATTTCAATTTCATTTTTTCCTACACTGATATTTAATTTTTCTTTACTTCTACTAAGTTTATGTTTAGTTTGCTCTTCATTTTCTTGAGATGCACCATTAGGTTGTTTATTTTGAGTTTTTCTTTTTCTGATGTAGACACTTATAGCTATTAAATTCCCTCTTAGTACTGCTTTCACTGAATCCCATGTATTGTGGTATGTTGTATTTCCATTATCATTTGTTTCAATAAATTTTAAAATTTCCTTCTTAATATATTCATTGACCCACTGGTTATTCATGAGCATATTGTTTAATTTATGTGTGTTTGTAAAATTCCCAAAATTCTTTTTGTTATTGATTTCTAGTTTTATTTGGTCTTTGTGGTCAGAGAAGATGCTTGATATGATTTAAATTTTTTGAATGCTTTAAGACTTATTTTCTGGCCTATCATATGGTCTATACTTGAGAATGATCCTTGTGCTGAGGAGAAGAACATTGGGTCTTGCTTTATGATCCATTCTGCCACTCTATTTCTTTTGATTGGGGAGTTCAGTTAATATAAATTTAATGTTATCATTGATACATAATGACTTACTCCTGCTATTTTGTTACTTGTTTTCTGATGGTTTTGTCATCTTGCTTCCTTCTTTCTTTTTCTCTTCTCTAATGAAGGTGACTTTTTCTAAGAATATATTTTAATTTCTTGCTTTTTATTTTGGTGATTGTGTTGTATGGTTCTAGATTTGAGGTTACCATGAGGCTTGTAAATAATATCTCGTAACTCATTATTTTAAACGGATAACAACTTAATACTTATTGCATAAATTAAAAAAATCTAACAAACAAGCAAAAAATAAAAAAAATACTAATAAAATAACTACACTTTAACTTCTTCTCCCTACTCATTATTGGTTTATAGAGGTTTACCATTTCTTCAAGGTTTAATCTTTGTAGGTGGTATGTATCTAAGAATTTATCCATTTCTTCTAGCTTTTCCAATTTGTTGGCATATAGTTGCTTATAATATTCTCATGATTTTTTGTATCTGACCTCAGTTATGTCTTCGTTTTTTATATCTGAATTTATTTATTTGGGTCTTCCCTCTTTTATTTAATCTTAGCTAAAGGTTTGGTAATTTCGTTTATCTGTTCAAAAAATCAAATTTTCATTTTGTCAATCTCCTGTGTTTTTTTTTTTTTTTTTTTTTTGGTCTCAATTTCATTTATTTCTTCTCCAATTTTTATTATTTCTTTCTTTCTACTAATTTTGGGATTGTTCTGTTTTGGATTTCTAGTTCCTTGAGGTGCATTGTTGGGTCATTTATTTGAAGTTTTCCTTCTTTTTTGATTTAAGTATTATTGCTATAAATATTTCTCTGAGTACTGCTTTTAATGTATTTAATTGATTCTGTTATGTTGGATTTATATTTTCATTTGTTCAGGAAATTTTTTTTTAATTTATTTATTATTATTATACTTTAAGTTGTAGGGTACATGTGCATAACGTGCAGGTTTGTTACATATGTATACTTGCGCCATGTTGGTGTGCTGCACCCATCAACTCATCGTTTACATCAGGTATAACTCCCAATGCAATCCCTCCCCCCTCCCACCTCCCCATGATAGGCCCCTGTGTGTGATGTTCCCCTTCCTGAGTCCAAGTGATCTTATTGTTCAGTTCCCACCTATGAGTGAGAACATGCGGTGTTTGGTTTTCTGTTCTTGTGATAGTTTGCTAAGAATGATGGTTTCCAGCTGCATCCATGTCCCTACAAAGGACGCAAACTCATCCTTTTTGATGGCTGCATAGTATTCCATGGTGTATATGTGCCACATTTTCTTAATCCAGTCTGTCACTGATGGACATTTGGGTTGATTCCAAGTCTTTGCTATTGTGAATAGTGCCGCAATAAACATACGTGTGCATGTGTCTTTATAGCAGCATAATTTATAATCCTTTGGGTATATACCCAGTAATGGGATGGCTGGGTCATATGGTACATCTAGTTCTAGATCCTTGAGGAATCGCCATACTGTTTTCCATAATGGTTGAACTAGTTTACAATCCCACCAACAGTGTAAAAGTGTTCCTATTTCTCCACATCCTCTCCAGCACCTGTTGTTTCCTGACTTTTGAATGATCGCCATTCTAACTGGTGTGAGATGGTATCTCATTGTGCTTTTGATTTGCATTTCTCTGATGGCCAGTGATGATGAGCATTTTTTCATGTGTCTGTTGGCTGTATGAATGTCTTCTTTTGAAAAATGTCTGTTCATATCCTTTGCCCACTTTTTGATGGGGTTGTTTGTTTTTTTCTTGTCAATTTGTTTGAGTTCTTTGTAGGTTCTGGATATTAGCCCTTTGTCAGATGAGTAGATTGCAAAAATTTTCTCCCATTCTGTAGGTTGCCTGTTCACTCTGATGGTAGTTTCTTTTGCTGTGCAGAAGCTCTTTAATTTAATGAGATCCCATTTGTCAATTTTGGCTTTTGCTGCCGTTGCTTTTGGTGTTTTAGACATGAAGTCTTTGCCCATGCCTATGTCCTGAATGGCACTACCTAGGTTTTCCTCTAGGATTTTTATGGTATCAGGTCTAACATTTAAGTCTCTAATCCATCTTGAATTAATTTTCGTATAAGGAGTAAGGAAAGGATCCAGTTTCAGCTTTCTACTTATGACTAGCCAATTTTCCCAGCACCATTTATTAAATAGGGAATCCTTTCCCCATTTCTTGTTTCTCTCAGGTTTGTCAAAGATCAGATGGCTGTAGATGTGTGGTATTATTTCTGAGGACTCTGTTCTGTTCCATTGGTCTATATCTCTGTTTTGGTACCAGTACCATGCTGTTTTGGTTACTGTAGCCTTGTAGTATAGTTTGAAGTCAGGTAGCGTGATGCCTCCAGCTTTGTTCTTTTGACTTAGGATTGTCTTGGAGATGCGGGCTCTTTTTTGGTTCCATATGAACTTTAAAGCAGTTTTTTCCAATTCTGTGAAGAAACTCATTGGTAGCTTGATGGGAATGGCATTGAATCTATCAATTACCTTGGGCAGTATGGCCATTTTCACGCTATTGATTCTTCCTATCCATGAGCATAGTATGTTCTTCCATTTGTTTGTGTCCTCTTTTATTTCACTGAGCAGTGGTTTGTAGTTCTCCTTGAAGAGGTCCTTTACATCCCTTGTAAGTTGGATTCCTAGGTATTTTATTCTCTTTGAAGCAATTGTGAATGGAAGTTCATTCCTGATTTGGCTCTCTGTTTGTCTGTTACTGGTGTATAAGAATGCTTGTGATTTTTGCACATTAATTTTGTATCCTGAGACTTTGCTGAAGTTGCTTATCAGCTTAAGGAGATTTTGGGCTGAGACAATGGGGTTTTCTAAATATACAATCATGTCATCTGCAAACAGGGACAGTTTGACTTCTTCTTTTCCTAACTGAATACCCTTGATTTCTTTCTCTTGCCTAATTGCCCTAGCCAGAACTTCCAACACTATGTTGAATAGGAGTGGTGAGAGAGGGCATCCCTGTCTTGTGCCAGTTTTCAAAGGGAATTTTTCCAGTTTTTGCCCATTCAGTATGATATTGGCTGTGGGTTTGTCATAAATAGCTGTTATTATTTTGAGGTACGTTCCATCAATACCGAATTTATTGAGCGTTTTTAGCATGAAGGGCTGTTGAATTTTGTCAAAAGCCTTTTCTGCATCTATTGAGATAATCATGTGGTTCTTATCTTTGGTTCTGTTTATATGCTGGATTATGTTTATTGATTTGTGAATGTTGAACCAGCCTTGCATCCCAAGGATGAAGCCCACTTGATCATGGTGGATAAGCTTTTTGATGTGTTGCTGAATCCGGTTTGCCAGTATTTTATTGAGGATTTTTGCATCGATGTTCATCAGGGATATTGGTCTAAAATTCTCTTTTTTTGTTGTGTCTCTGCCAGGCTTTGGTATCAGGATGATGTCGGCCTCATAAAATGAGTTAGGGAGGATTCCGTCTTTTTCTATTGATTGGAATAGTTTCAGAAGGAATGGTACCAACTCCTCCTTGTACCTCTGGTAGAATTCAGCTGTGAATCCATCTGGTCCTGGACTTTTTTTGGTTGGTAGGCTATTAATTATTGCCTCAATTTCAGAGCCTGCTATTGGACTATTCAGGGATTCAACTTCTTCCTGGTTTAGTCTTGGAAGAGTGTAAGTGTCCAGGAAATTATCCATTTCTTCTAGATTTTCCAGTTTATTTGCGTAGAGGTGTTTATAGTAGTCTCTGATGGTAGTTTGTATTTCTGTGCGGTCGGTGGTGATATCCCCTTTATCATTTTTAATTGCGTCGATTTGATTCTTCTCTCTTTTCTTCTTTATTAGTCTTGCTAGTGGTCTGTCAATTTTGTTGATCTTTTCAAAAAACCAACTCCTGGATTCATTGATTTTTTGGAGAGTTTTTTGTGTCTCTATCTCCTTCAGTTCTGCTCTGATCTTAGTTATTTCTAGCCTTCTGCTAGCTTTCGAATGTGTTTGCTCTTGCTTCTCTAGTTCTTTTAATTGTGATGTTAGGGTGTCAATTTTAGATCTTTCCTGCTTTCTCTTGTGGGCATTTAGTGCTATAAATTTCCCTCTACACACTGCTTTAAATGTGTCCCAGAGATTCTGGTATGTTGTATCTTTGTTCTCATTGGTTTCAAAGAACATCTTTATTTCTGCCTTCATTTCGTTATGTACCCAGTAGTCATTCAGGAGCAGGTTGTTCAGTTTCCATGTAGTTGAGCGGTTTTGATTGAGTTTCTTAGTCCTGAGTTCTAGTTTGATTGCACTGTGGTCTGAGAGACAGTTTGTTATAATTTCTGTTCTTGTACATTTGCTGAGGAGTGCTTTACTTCCAATTACGTGGTCGATTTTGGAGTAAGTACGATGTGGTGCTGAGAAGAATGTATATTCTGTTGATTTGGGGTGGAGAGTTCTATAGATGTCTATTAGGTCTGCTTGCTGCAGAGATGAGTTCAATTCCTGGATATCCTTGTTAACTTTCTGTCTCGTTGATCTGTCTAATGTTGACAGTGGAGTGTTAAAGTCTCCCATTATTATTGTATGGGAGTCTAAGTCTCTTTGTAAGTCTCTAAGGACTTGCTTTATGAATCTGGGTGCTTCTGTGTTGGGTGCATATATATTTAGGATAGTTAGCTCTTCCTGTTGAATTGATCCTTTTACCATTATGTAATGGCCTTCTTTGTCTCTTTTGATCTTTGATGGTTTAAAGTCTGTTTTATCAGAGACTAGTATTGCAACCCCCGCTTTTTTTTGTTCTCCATTTGCTTGGTAAATCTTCCTCCATCCCTTTATTTTGAGCCTATGTATGTCTCTGCATGTGAGATGGGTCTCCTGAATACAGCAGACTGATGGATCTTGACTCTTTATCCAGTTTGCCAGTCTGTGTCTTTTAATTGGAGCATTTAGTCCATTTACATTTAAGGTTAAGATTGTTATGTGTGAACTTGATCCTGCCATTATGATATTAACTGGTTATTTTGCTCGTTAGTTGATGCAGTTTCTTCCTAGCCTCGATGGTCTTTACATTTTGGCATGTTTTTGCAATGGCTGGTACCGGTTGTTCCTTTCCATGTTTAGTGCTTCCTTCAGGGTCTCTTGCAAGGCAGGCCTAGTGGTGACAAAATCTCTAAGTATTTGCTTATCTGTAAAGGATTTTATTTCTCCTTCACTTATGAAACTTAGTTTGGCTGGATATGAAATTCTGGGTTTAAAATTCTTTTCTTTAAGAATGTTGAATATTGGCCCCCACTCTCTTCTGGCTTGGAGAGTTTCTGCTGAGAGATCTGCTGTTAGTCTGATGGGCTTCCCTTTGTGGGTAACCCGACCTTTCTCTCTGGCTGCCCTTAAGATTTTTTCCTTCATTTCAACTTTGGTGAATCTGGCAATTATGTGTCTTGGAGTTGCTCTTCTCGAGGAGTATCTTTGTGGCGTTCTCTGTATTTCCTGGATTTGAATGTTGGCCTGCCCTACTAGGTTGGGGAAGTTCTCCTGGATGATATCCTGAAGAGTGTTTTCCAACTTGGTTCCATTTTCCCCCTCACTTTCAGGCACACCAATCAGACGTAGATTTGGTCTTTTTACATAATCCCATACTTCTTGCAGGCTTTGTTCATTTCTTTTTCTTCTTTTTTCTTTTGGTTTCTCTTCTTGCTTCATTTCATTCATTTGATCCTCAATCGCAGATACTCTTTCTTCCAGTTGATCGAGTCGGTTACTGAAGCTTGTGCATTTGTCACGTATTTCTCGTGTCATGGTTTTCATCTCTTTCATTTCGTTTATGACCTTCTCTGCATTAATTACTCTAGCCATCAATTCTTCCACTTTTTTTTCAAATTTTTAGTTTCTTTGCACTGGGTACGTAATTCCTCCTTTAGCTCTGAGAAATTTGATGGACTGAAGCCTTCTTCTCTCATCTCGTCAAAGTCATTCTCCGTCCAGCTTTGATCCGTTGCTGGCGATGAGCTGCGCTCCTTTGCCGGGGAGATGCGCTCTTATTTTTTGAATTTCCAGCTTTTCTGCCCTGCTTTTTCCCCATCTTTGTGGTTTTATCTGCCTCTGGTCTTTGATGATGGTGATGTACTGATGGGGTTTTGGTGTAGGTGTCCTTCCTGTTTGACAGTTTTCCTTCTAACAGTCAGGACCCTCAGCTGTAGGTCTGTTGGAGATTGCTTGAGGTCCACTCCAGACCCTGTTTGCCTGGGCATCAGCAGCAGAGGCTGCAGAAGATAGAATATTTCTGAACAGCGAGTGTACCTGTCTGACTCTTTCTTTGGAAGCTTCCTCTCAGGGGTGTACTCCACCCTGTGAGGTGTGGGGTGTCAGACTGCCCCTAGTGGGGGATGTCTCCCAGCCAGGCTACTCAGGGGTCAGGGACCCACTTGAGCAGGGAGTCTGTCCCTTCTCAGATCTCAACCTCCGTTTTGGGAGATCCACTGCTCTCTTCAAAGCTGTCAGACAGAGTCGTTTGCATCTGCAGAGGTTTCGGCTGTGTTTGTTATTGCCCTGTCCCCAGAGGTGGAGTCTACAGAGACAGGCAGGTTTCCTTGAGCTGCTGTGAGCTCCACCCACCTCGAGCTTCCCAGCAGCTTTGTCTACCCACTTAAGCCTCAGCAATGGCGGGCGCCCCTCCCCCAGCCTCGCTTCTGCCTTGCCGGTAGATCACAGACTGCTGTGCTAGCAACGAGGGAGGCTCCGTGGGTGTGGGACCCTCCCGGCCAGGTGTGGGACATGATCTCCTGGTGTGCCTGTTTGCTTAAAGCGCAGTATTGGGGTGGGAGTCACCCGACTCTCCAGGTGTTGTGTGTCTCAGTTCCCCTGGCTAGGAAAAGGGATTCCCTTCCCCCTTGCGCTTCCCAGGTGAGGCAATGCCTCGCCCTGCTTCAGCTCTCGCTGGTCGGGCTGCAGCAGCTGACCAGCACCGATCGCCCGGCACTCCCCAGTGAGATGAACCCAGTACCTCAGTTGAAAATGCAGAAATCACTGGTCTTCTGTGTCGCTCGCGCTGGGAGTTGGAGACTGGAGCTGTTCCTATTCGGCCATCTTGCTCCGCCCCCCTGTTCAGGAAATTTTTAATTTTCCTGTTTAGTTTCTTCATTGATCCTTTCATTTCTTTGGAGCTTGTTCTTTAAGTTCTGTATGTTTGTGTAGTTTCTGAGATTCTTCTTGTTATCAATTTCTAATTTAATTCTATTCTAGTCAGAAAAGATACTTCATATGATTTCTATGTTTTAAAATTTGTTGAGACTTGTTTTTTTGGCTCATGCTTGTTCTATGTGCTGATGAAAGAATGTGTTTTCTGTAACAGTTTGGTGAAATGTTCTGTAAATGTCAGTTATGCTTATTTGACTTAGTGTGTACTTTAGTTCTGATATTTCTTTGTTGATTTTCTGTCTGAATGAACTGTTTGCTACTGAGAGTGGAGTTTTGAAGTATCCTATAATTATTGTTTGTCAGTCTGTCTCTCCCTTTAGATCTATTCATGTTTGCTTTAGATACTTGGGTACTCTAATGTCAAGTGTGTAAATATTTATGATTGTTATATCCCCTTGTTAAATTGACTTGTTTACATAGTTATTTTATTTGTCTCTTTTTGTAGTCTTTGACTTTTGGTTTATTTTATCTGGTATAAGTCTAGCTTCTCCTGCTTTGTTTTGGTTTCAAGTTACATGAAATATCCTTTTCTACCCCTTCACTTTCCATTTACATGTGTCTTTATAGACAAAGTGGGTTTTTTGTAGGCAATATCTAGTATTGTCTTGTTTCTTTATCTATTCAGCCATTCTATGGCTTTTAATTCGAGAATTGAGACCATTTATATTCAGTGTTACTATTGATAAGTATAGACTTTGTACTGTCATTTTGTTGCTTGTTTCCTGGTTATTTTGAGACTCCTCTCTTCTCTTCTAGTTTTATTGCTGTCTTTCCTTGTGGTTAAATGATTTTCTCTGGTGGCATGCTTTAATTTGTTGCTTTTTATTTTTACTGAATCTATTATAGGTTTTTCCAGTGTGTTTACCATGAGGCTTACAAAAAACATCTTTTAGATATAACAAGTTATTTTAAAGAGATGACAGCTTAGATCATAAAGAAAAGAATGGAAACAAATAAACAAACAAACAAACAAAAACCGGTTACACTTTTAACTCCATCTCCCTTCCCATTTAGACTTTTAGTTGACTCCATTTATGTATTTTTATATTGCTTATATCTTAACAGGCTGTTGTGCTTATAATTGTTATTGTTTTTGACAGATTTGCCCATTGAGCTTCATAATAGTTATGAGTGCATTGCACATCACAATTACAGTTTCAGATTATTCTGGGGTTGTCTGTGTATCCGTGTGTTATATATTTATTTTATGTATCAATTTAAATATTTATTTTACCAGTGTGTTTTCTACCTTCGTTTTTTTTTCTGCATGTTAGTGGTTTTTTTTTTTTCTTTTAGATTGAAGTACTCACTTTAGCATTTCCAATAAGACAGGTCTGGTGGGGTAAATTCTCTGTTTTTGTCTGGGAATGACTTTATCTCTCCTTCATGTTTCAAGTATAGACTTGCTGGATACAGTATTCTTGGATGGCAGTAATTTTTTTTCTTCCTTTCAGCACTTTGAAAATGTTGTTTCATTCCCACCTGACCTGTATGGTTTCCACTGAGAAGTTTGTTGCCAGACAATTTGGAACTTCTTCATGTGTTATTTGCTTCTTTTATCTTGCTGCTTTCAGGAACTTCTTTTAGTCCTTGACTTTTGTGAGTTTTATCATTAAATTCCTTTGGGTAGTCTTATTTGGGTCAAATCTGTTTGGTATTCTCTGAACTTCCTACACCTGGGTATTTATATCTTTCTCAAGTTTTAGAACATTTTCTGTTATTTATTTATTTTTTTGATTAAGATTTTTAGCCATTTTTCTTGCTTAGCTCCCACATAAACACCAATAATTTTTAAATTTTGTCTTTTCAGGTAATTTTCTCTATCTTGTGGGTTTTCTTTGTTTTCATTTTTTTAAATTTCTCCCCTCATTGTATATTTTTAAATTGCCTATCTTTGAGCTCACTAATTCTTTCCTTCACTTCGTCCATTCTGTTGTTTAGAGCCTCTAATTTTCAGTTCAGCAAATGTGTTTCTAAGTTCCGAGATTTCCATTTTTTTAAAACTAATTTTAATCTCTTTGCTAAATTTCTCTGAAAAACTTGTGAATTTCTTTTTTGTCTTACCTTGGAGATTGCTGACATTCCTTCAAATTGTTCTTTTTAATTCTTCATCAGAGAGTTCACATATCATTGTCTCCTTAGGATCAGTCACTGGTTCCTTTGTCTGGTTTGGAGAAATGATGGTTCCTTTTGCTATTGTTTCCTGAGAATGTATGTCTTTGTCTTTGTGTTGGAGGATTAGATTTTTATTCTGTATTCTTTGTAGGGCTAGTTTTGATTAGGTATGTTTGCTTAGAGAGTCTTTGTATTTTACCTGTTGATACTCTTTTTTCTTTTCTTTTTTTCTTTTTCTTTTTCTTTTTTTTTAGATGGAGTCTCGCTCTGTCACCATGCTGGAGTGCAGTGCTGTGATCCCGGCTAACTGCAACCTCTGCATCCTAGGTTCAAGCAATTCTCCTGCCTCAGGCTCCCAAGTAGCTGGGACTACAGGCACACACCACCACACCCAGCTAAGTTTTGTATTTTTAGTAGAGACGGGGTTGCACCGTGTTGCCCACGCTGGTCTTGAATGCCTGAACTCAGGCGATCTACCTGCCTCGGCCTCCCCAAATGCTGGATTATAGGCGTGAGCCACCACACCTGGCCGATATTCTTTTTTTTTTTTTTTTTAATTATACTTTAAGTTCTAGGGTACATGTGCATAACGTGCAGGTTTGTTACATACGTATACTTGTGCCATGTTGCTGTGCTGCACCCATCAACTCGTCAGCCCCCATCAACTCGTCATTTACATCAGGTATAACTCCCAGTGCAATCCCTCCCCCCTCCCCCCTCCCCATGATAGGCCCCGGTGTGTGATGTTCCCCTTCCCGAGTCCAAGTGATCTCATTGTTCAGTTCCCACCTATGAGTGAGAACATGCGGTGTTTGGTTTTCTGTTCTTGTGATAGTTTGCTAAGAAGGATGGTTTCCAGCTGCATCCATGTCCCTACAAAGGACACAAACTCATCCTTTTTTATGGCTGCATAGTATTCCATGGTGTATATGTGCCACATTTTCTTAATCCAGTCTGTCACTGATGGACATTTGGGTTGATTCCAAGTCTTTGCTATTGTGAATAGTGCCGCAATAAACATACGTGTGCATGTGTCTTTATAGCAGCATAATTTATAATCCTTTGGGTATATACCCAGTAATGGGATGGCTGGGTCATATGGTACATCTAGTTCTAGATCGTTTTATTTATTTTCCACTAGGTCACTGCCTCCTTTTTCTCACTAGATGGTACCTTGATTTCAGATTTGCCTCAACGTTAGTGAATAATCAGATGTCTGCCTGTCCTGAAATTGGGGAGGTCCCTAAGGGAGGATCCTGGCAGTGTGGGAAGCCTAGCTAGGGATATGTGACCAGGAAACCTGTGGAATGGGCCTCCACAACATGATGCTGCTGAATAGCATCTTTGGTTTAGTGTCTCCTTTGGCCAAGTTAACAAGAAGAGTTTCCAGGGCTGGGGATGGTAGTCTCACCTTCCCCTTTGTCTTTGGCTCCCTTCAGAGATATATCTCCTTTCAGGCACTCATGATGTTTCTTGTGGGTTGAAGTAGGGACAAGTGTCTTGCCAGGGAACCAAAGATGGTGGGGAAACTGGTTGTCTACCTTGATCTTACTTTCCCCTGCACTGAAATGGTGAGTCAGGGGAAAATTTTTCATTTGCTTGGTGATGAGTAGATTGGGGTGAGGAGCATGACAGATACGGAAGTCATATTCTCTACTGTCTGCTTGAAGATGTTTCACTTCTCTGTGGTCCTGGTAACTGTCTCACTCTCATATCTAAGTTCTCGGGTATTGCTGATGACAAACTTGGCACTGTATACTTGCTTTTGTTTTTTTGTTGGGGAAGGGGGAACTGAAACAAGCTTGCTTCTACACTACTATTTTGAAATAGAAAGTCCTATAACATTTTATTTCTTTAAAAAAGCAGAGAAAGTTCAGAAGTACACATGGCAAGATCTTAACATCTGTTAAATATGGGTGGTGAATACATAGGCGATATTATTTCCTATATGATATAGATATTTCATAGACAAAAACAAAAATACTGTTATATAACTAAAAAGGTATTTTGAAGGAATTCAGAACACCAGCCCTAATATCTGACCTCTAGTTTTCACTCAGATAAAAGTGAAGAGTGTAGGATTCCCCTTTCCTTTAAATCAGCTCAGAGTCACTTCCTGTAGTACCACCTCCCTCTATGGACCAACAAGAGGGGACATGCTTGTTCACACCAAAGCAAAATGTAGCCCAAACATCCATAAAACTCCCCAAAACAATGAGCAAAGACTTCCTAAATAAATCTCTATTCAATCACATTTCATTCTCTCTGATGGAAATGAGGGCCCAGTTCAAGATCTTATGAGTGCTTTAAAATGGAGGCATGATATTTCTAAAGCTAAAAATGCTGACGTTTTTTATTGGTGGTTTTTTTGGTAATTGTAGTGACAAATCACATGAGGGAGCTATAGGCAAAGGGAACTAAAAGAGAGTGCTGGGGAAAGATATTTTGCCCTGGAGAAGTATACAAGAATTGTCTGAAAAGCCTATCTAACTACCTCTCTTAGACCATTTGCTATTTGAGCAAGGACAAATGCTCTCTTGCATCTTACAGCGGATCTGAAAACAGAGGGGCAACAGGAATCTCTTATGAATTCCCAATCCAAAACTCAAGCCAATGCAAATCAATAGTGAAGTAGGAACCAAATCCTAAATTTTGAGAAAAGGCATTTTCCTCTGTAATTACATCTAGAGAGATTTCACTATTTGGTATTACTGGCCAAGAGTTGTAGGATGCATTACTGAATTCTGGAACAAGAGAAACCCAAAGGCTCTATAAGTAGACAACAAATATCACATTTTGTGCCTAATCAGGTTTTTCAATATTATTCATTACTTAATAATTTCCAAATATTATTCAATCATTAATTAATTATTGTAATCTAGTAAACTGGTGGGCTATTTATTGTGGTTTGCTGACCAGAGCCTAATCAATGCAGAAGCTGTTTTACTTTAGGTAAAACCACACTCACATGGAAATTTTCTGCTTTATATTTATTGCCATTAAAATCACCCCCCCCATTGCATTTCACAGATCAGATTAATATATCAATATTAATAATATAAGTTAAAATTTAAAAGGATCCCATCCAGTCTTCCAAACTAATTAACCAGCAAAGATTTAAATAAGAGCTCTGCATTTTCCTGTCCCTAGAACCCACACGCAGCAGAGGGCTTTGTCCTTGTTACAAATCTGACCACATGGGAGAAATTTGCTAAAGTGGCTTTTGTACATGCAGTGGCATCATTGGGTCTGGCCACTGCTGTGATTCTTTGCCAACAACTGCTATTGAACATTTGCCACCTTCCCTGCTGCTACTGAGGCTCAGGATTAGATGCGAGGACTTCATTTCTTGGCATGGCAGGCGGGAGCCAAGCAGCATGGCAGAAAGAGAAGAAACCTTTGAAATCATCAATTTGAAGGCCCAGACTCAAATTGGCAAGTATGAAGGGGAGGGAAGTAAATAGGACTCTAAGTCAAAGGGCCAATGCTGGTCCTCAGAGAGAGAAAGAGAGAGACCTTTGGGAGCAGTTTGGGTTGAGAGTCACTCTCTTCTGATAGGGAGCATATGGGAAGCAGACAAGATTTTGTTACTTTAGCATAAGGTTTCTTAACTTGGACACTATGGGCATTTTAGGCCAGATACTTTTTGTTTTGGGGGCCCTGTCCTGTGCATTGTAGGATGTTTACTAGCATCCTTGGACCTTACCCACCAGAAAACAAATAGCACACCCGTCCCCCTGTTAGGACAACAAAAATGCAGACATTGCCAAGTGTCTACTGAGGAGAATAATCACCCTGGTTGAGAAGCATAGCACACAGTGACCCTTTTAGCAGGTTGCGTTTTGGATTTTGTTGCACCAAATGTGACCTTATCACCTGTTATTATTTGAATTGTGACTTCTCCTAAAATATATTAAAGTCCTAACAACCATTACCTCAGAATGTGACCTTATTTTGAAATAATGTATTTGCAAATGTAATAAGTTGAGATGAGGTCATATTGGTAAAAGGTGGGGCCCTAATTCAATGTGACTGGTGTCCTGATAAGATGGTCATTTGAAGACAGACACACACAGAGAGAATGCCATGTGAAGACAAAGGCAGAGATTGTAGTGAACACCAAGGATTGCCTGAAACACCAGAAGTTAAGAGAAAGGCACAGTATAAGAAACTGCCCTGCCAACACCTAGATTTTGGACTTGGAGCTTCTAGAACTGTGAGACAAGACATTTCTGTTGTTTAAACTGCTCAGTTTTTGGTACTTTGTTATGGCGGCCCTAGAAAGCAAATATACCCTCCTTACTAAAGTGACCTGTTAACAGTTACTTTGCAGGGAGACATTTTTAGAACCAGTACACTAAGCTCCAGGCAGGAATTTAGCCTTCAGGAGCAGTCCATCAGAGGCCTGCTAGGTCTCCACTAGCTAAGTCAGGTTATTCACCTGTCTTTTAATTCAATTAGTCCCTGAAATGAGGTTGAGGACTGCTTTGAAAGACCTCCGGTTAAAGGTAAATGGCAAACACAACCAAACCCCTATGGTATGTCCATTACTGTCCATCCCTCCCCTGGATCTTCTCTGATTCTTTCACTTAAAAACAAGACTCGGGGGCAGTGGAGAAAGCATCCCATGTTAATCTATGAGAAATTAAAAACCCATCCACTCTTCCATACTTATTTGTCAAACAGTGGAAAAGTTAGTTAGGATCTTGAGCTCCTGGCACATCTTCTTTCTTTTACCTGCTTTCCTCAGAAATGCAGCTCACAGCAAAAACTATGGTTCCCCTTCCTCCACATCTTCACCAACATTTATTTCTTGCCATTTTGATATCAGCTATCCTAATGTATGTGAGGTGGTATCTTATTGTGGTTTTGATTTGCATTTTTCTGATGATTAGTTATGTTGAGCATCTTTTCATGCACTGTACAATGTAGCCATTTGTATATCTTCTTTGGAAAAATATCTATTCATGTTCTTTGCCCATTTTAATCTCACTACTAAATCTATTTCCCAAAGAAATGCAATCAATATGTTGAAGAAATATCTGTATTCCCATGTTCATTGCAGCACTATTCACAATAGCCAAGAAATGGAAACAAACAAAGTGTCCACTGACAGATGAACGGATAAAGAAAATGTGGTACACACACACACACACACACACACACACACACACCCACCCAAAATGGAATATTATTCAAATTTTAAAAAGAAGGAAATCCTGCCATTTGTAAGAATGTAGAATAATCTGGAGGACATTATTTTAAGTGAAATAAGCCAGACAGAAAGACAAATACAACATGATCTCACTTATATGTGGAATCAAAAATGTTGAATTCATAGAAACAGAGAGTAGAATGGTGGTTGCAGGCCCAGGGGTTGGAGATATGGGGAGATATTGGTCAAAGGGTATAAACTTCCGTTCTAAGATGAATAATTTCTACAGACCTGATGTACAGCCTGGTAAGTATAGTTGATAATACTGCATTGTATACTTTAGTTTGCTAAGAGAATAAATCTTAATTGTTCTCACCACGAAAAATAGTAACTATGTGAGGTTATGAATATGTTAATCAGCTTGATTATGTTAACCATTTCACATGTATTTATATTAACACAGCACATTTTACATGTTAAGTATATACAATATTATTTGTCAATTTTGTCTCAAAGCTGAAACAAATTTTTAATAAAGTCAAATGAAACGAAAGAAGAAAAATAAGTTTGGGGACTTTGGTATGTTCAGAGCTCCCTTAGCCCTTGGCTTCAACATCTCCCTGGGTGTCCCTAGAGGTTGGAGGTCTCTGCAGCTTTGAGTGCCAAGTCCAGGGAAGGCAGGCAGAGGAAAAGGGAAGAAGTGGGAGGCATTGGACCCTTGGAGCTGACAAATGTTCCCTGTCCCCACCCAGCCTGTGGCCCAAGTCCAGCTGCTTTCTTAATTTAACCCTTAGTCTGCCTTGGCAGGGCCTGCTGGGCACATAGCCAAATTTGCTGTTTCAAAGTAGAATAGAAATGGTGGTGGAAGAAATTATGTGGATTAAAAGCTTTACTTTTTTCCATAAAAATTGGGGAGTGTGAACACTAAACAGCTATCATTTCATATGTCCTTTTGATGTGCCGGGTGCTTCATAGACTTACCTCACAGAATCCTGGCAACTATCCTTGGGAGATGGAGATTTATTAGACCTGTTTTCAGGAGATATAACTGAGCCTCAAAGAGGTAAAAGAGCTTTCCTGAAGTTTTCACAACTATAAGGAATAGAAGCCGATTTGAGTCCAGATTTTCCCGGTTATCATACTGCTCCTCTCCAGTGAGCCCTTGCCTCTCCTACAAGGCCTGGATGTCTCCATGCTGTGGTAGGTGTGGTATGGGAAGCCTACAGGGTACCTGGATATGGAAGGCAGAAAAATAACCCCACCAAAGACATCCACATCCTAATTTCCAGAACCTAAAATCATGTTGCCTTAGATGGTATAAGGAGTTGAATTGTGTCCTTCAAAAAGATATATTGGTGCCTAACTCCAGGTACCCTAGATAGTGAACTTATTTACGAATAGGATTGCTGCAGATATGGTTAAGTTCAGATGAGGTTATACTGGAGTAAAGTGGGCCTTAATTCAATATGACTGGTCCTCTGATAAGAAGAGAGAAATTTGGACACAGGGACATTTAGAGAGAAGGCCATGTGAGTATGGAGGCAGTGACTGAAATACTGCAGCTTCAAGCCAAGAAACACCTGTGACTATCAGAAACTGGAAAAGGTAAGCAAGGATCCTCCCCTAGAGCCTTTGGAGGGAGCACAATCATACTGATACCTTGGTTTTGGAGTCCTAGCCTTCGGAAGCATAAGAGAATAAATTTCTGTTGTTTTAAGTCTCCCAATTTGTGGTACTTTTTAATGGCAGCCTTAGGAAACTAAAACACATGGCAAAAGGGACTTTGATGATATAATTAATGGTATAAACCTTGAGACAGGGAGATTAACCAAGTTTATCAGGGTGATCCCAATGTAATCACAGGGGTCCTCATAAGAGGGAGGCCGGAGGGTCAGAGCCAGAGAAATTCGAAGATGCTATTCTGCTGGCTTTGAAAATAAAGGAAGGGGCCATGAGCCAAAGACTATGGGTAGCCTTTAGAGGCTAACAAAAGCAAGAAAATGGATTCTTCTCTATAGCCTCCAGAAAGAACACAGCCTTGTCAATACCTTGATTTTACCCACTGAGAGCCATTTGGACTCCTGACTCTAGAACTGTATGCTAATAAATTTGTATTGCTATAAGCGATTAAGTCTGTGGAAATTTGTTACAGCAACCATAAGTGATGAATATACTTGAAAACCTGGCAGCCTCTCCTATGAATAGCATCTAGCATCCAGCTGCTCTCTTGGACACTAAGGTTAGAATGAGGACCTGCATTATTTCACTCACTTGTCTCTGGGTATATACTATCAAAAAGAGTCAAATATGTTTCCAAATCAGATGTTTCTTCAGACACTGATATTAATGTCAAAAAATGTGAGAAAAAAAAGGACAGTACAAGATGAATGAAAATAAATGTGTCATTGTTAGTAAAACCTAATATGTGTAAAGAGCTTTACGTTTTACAAAATACTTACGTTTTAGATACAGGGTCTTGTTCTTTTGCCAAGGCTGGAGTACAGTGGGGTGATCTAGCCCATTGCAGCCTCCTGGGCTCAAGCTGTCCTCGTGCCTCAGCCTTCTGAGTAGCTAGGATTACAGGAGCATATCACAATGCCCAGATAATTTTTTTTTTTTTTTTTTTGGTAGAGATGGGGTCTTGCTCTGTTTCCCAGGCTGGTCTTGAACTCTTGGCCTCAAGCAATCCTTCCTCCTTGGCCTCCCAAAGTGCTGGGATTGCAGACATGGGCCCCTGCACCTGGCTCTAAAATACTTTCTTGTTTGATTTCATTTCATTTTCGTAAGGGCACGAGGAGAAAGGACAGTGATCGATCTCATGGATGAGAAAACTGAGTTTCTGAGAGGTTAAATTACTTTTTCAAGGTCACAAAGGTAGTAAGAGGGTGGCTTGAAGACGGAGGTTCTGATTCTAAGTAGAAGCCTGTCCTACTAATTCATGCTTTCTCACAGCAATATAGTAATATTTGTTTTAAAAATGAGTATATACTAGATACAAATGTTATAGCCCATAAAACTCAGTTGTACAGGTTACTTCACTGTTTCTATAACTGAAGCTTTTTTTTTTTCTTCAGTCCTGAATCTGCTGGATGGCGCAAAGTGTACTCTCGGTCATTTTCAGGTCACCAAAGTGATTTAAGGTCTTGGCTCACATCAGAATCCTCTTCCCCATTCTCTTCCATGTACTGTCCCCTCAGTTATACAGGGTTTATACAACTTTATGGTGTGGGGAAAAGGAGGATGATGACAGCCTCTGCTGCAATGTACACCATGCACTATGTTTGCTGTCCACTCTCACCTCCATGGAGCATCCTCTGAGACAGTTATATTCCCACCTGGCCTCATGTCATGTGGCATATCACTTTATCCAGCCTTGTCCCCTCCTCACAACCACATGACTCTTTTGGGCCTACCAGCTCATACTTTCAGGAATAAGGGGAAATCTTCCTGCTGTCTCTTTCTCCCACACTATTTGGGGCTGTCTCAGAGTCCAGTTTTGTCCCTGACATCTTTAGCAGTTTTCTGTACTGTTTCCATAATGTGGTGGTGCAAGGAACTCCTGTCAGGATGACCTTACTGTCATTATTTCTTCCTTGTATTCACAAGCTGAAATACAAGAGGAGAACATTCACATGTTTCTCTTCTCTACATCTCTTCAGTGACAGTCCTAACCTGAAGGCAGTGCTTGTGGAATGCTCTAGCTCTTTGAGTTTGAGGTACAAGGTTGTGCTGGTGTGGGAAAACATCAATTAATAATTCAAAATATTCTCCCACCAGGTCATCTTAACTCAATTATCAATTATGTGGAGGTGCATTAGAGTTTGGAAAATTTTGTTATGTGAAAAAAATATGAATCTCAGAATAACTAAGTAGATTATGTTTTACACACATAATTTAATGACTGTTACATCTTGGAGAAGTTGCTTAATTTCACTTAGCCTCAGTTGCTGTCTATAAGATGGGAATTATCAGGATCAGATTCAGTTTTGTGGGGTGCAAAACTTATACCATTTGAGGGACCCTCTAAAAGAAAATTACAAAAACAGAATTAGGTATAAGAAGGAATATGTGCTTAACTAGCACCCAACTAATCCAACTCTGGGGCCGTAACAACCTCTGAATACCAGTCTCAGAATTGGGGAGGAGCTCAAAGGTAATGGATGTGAGAGTGTTTTGTAAACCGTGAAGTGATGTGGCTACAAAATTGGAACCAACTTTAGAATGGTCCATTTGATGTGCTACATAGACATTCTTGGTTTAAGTAACTGCATGTAAGAAAATTTAAATTATTTCTTTTCTAAGGAACATTCCATGTTTTTCTTGAAAATTATAATTTGAATGTAAAAAAAAAGGAAACCAGTTAAAATGAGGCCTTTGAGCTAAAAGCTTAAAAGAGATTAAGCTGAATCTAATCAAAATTAGACTACTGTGAAATAGGTATAGTGAAAAGAAAAACAAGCAAGTTTGGGAAGGTGGCAATGCCTTTTCAAATAAACAACATTGTTTCAGAATTGGAATATGATGAAATGAGCCTGGAATTGATAAATGGGATAATTGAGTTAAAATCTATCTTTACCCTAACTCACTGTGTCACTTGGAGTTGGTGTCTTACCTGATCAGGGTCTCAGTTTTTTTACATGTAAAATGAAATGATGATACTAGATAGTCCCCAGTGTTATTTCCTGTTATTTCCTCATTTTTTTTTTTTTGGAAAGTGATAGCAAGTTTATCAACAAAGTAAAGGAATAAAAGAATGACTACTCCATAGGCAGAGCAGCCACTTCTTCATTGTTGTAAAAAAAAAAAAAAAATATATATATATATAGATAGATAGATAGATAGATAGATAGATTACTTGAATAGTTTTGGTGTAAATGATAATTTGTAATTATAAATAATTTAAGGATACAACAAAGTACAAAAAGAAAGTTAGAAAAATCTCCTTAAAAGTTCAATATTTCAAAATAACCATGTGAATATTAGATGAACTCAAATGGCTCTCCTAAATATTGAAGGATGAAGATACAGATACGGAGAAACCCCTTATAAAATGGGTTCATACCCTACATGCTGTTTCTAAACGAAAACTACTATACTTTATTTGTATTTTACACAAAAGAGAAAAAAACTAAAATGAAACTATCTTAATTATGACAATAGGTACAGGGAAAAAATACTTCATGAGAATTTTTAATCTGATAGCTCCTTTGTGTTTTCAGGTCGAATTCACTCCAGATGTGTGGTCTAAAAAATTTCAAACAGAGAATTTTATCTAATGTACCTCCAATTTGGTAGCACTCCAAGGCAAATGGTAGAACCAAATACAAATCCTCTATGGAGAAAAGTGTCAATGAATTTCCATAGATAAACTTTCAACCTAAATGAGCAGCTCACAGTAAACAAACAAACATGAAGCAACAACAAAGAAACAAGAAAATCATAAAACACCCAAGGAAAGAAAGCACTGTAAGCAAGGACCAACAGAAGAAAAAGAAACAATAGAAACAACCCCTAAAGTGTTTTAAACACTGGTATTAACACACTCTGTTTAATGTTTAGGGCAATAAATTTGAAGATTGATACTAAGAGGAGGGAATAGCAGATTTTTAAAATAATTATATGTAATTTATAGACATTAACATATGATAATTGAAATTCAAAACTCAATGACTGTACTAGTTAGCAGATTAAACACAGCTGGAAAATGAATTCATGTATTGGAAAATGTACCAGAAGAAATTATCCAGCACATAGTTCAAAAAGACAGAGATGGGAAATATAAAAGCAAGCACATGAGACATGGAAGATTGAGTGATAGGCCTAATGTCATTGATGCATCTGTTGAAGATAACAGAGGAAAAGCAACATTAAAGAAGTAATTGCTGATGATTTTCCAAAATTACTCAAAGAAACCAATCCTCAGATCCAGGAAGTCAAAATGAATCCAAAGTAGAAAAAATAAATCTTCATCTAGAGGTACTGCAGTGAACCCAAAGAATATCTGTGTTCAAGAAACAAGATATCTCAGAAGCAGTCAGAGAGAAAAGACAGATTACCAATAAAACAGGAATAACAATGATGAATGACACTTAAACAGGAACAATTAAAGTGAGAAGACAGTGGAATAGTATCTCCAGTAGACTGAGAGAAAACAATTGTCAGCATAGATTGTACACACAACAAAAATATTTTTCAAAGTGAGGTAATTAAAGATATTTTCAGATAAATAAAAATTGGGTATCTATTACCAAAGGAAAAAACCACTAACGGAAAATTTCAATGCTACACTTCAGATAGGAGAAAAAGGATTCCAGCTAAAATGAAACATAAAAATGTGAGTGAAGATATTGGTTAATATGTGTGTAAATCTAAAGAGACACAAATGATAGAAAACAATAAAAACAATTTCTAATTTATGAAGTTAAAAATAGTCCAGAAGTAAAATATTGGACAATGATATCATTTAGTATTTTGAACTAGTATGAGCCCTTCTTAACTCCTATGCTTTCTGGACTTAATAGTCCAAATAGAGGAATATCTGAACTGCTGAACTGCAGTTTGGAACTACTATCTGTTGCTATGTGCTGAAACGATAGCAAATAGGGAGGATTCATGTGACTGGCTGCTCTTTGAACCCTGGGCATGGCTTTAAGCTGAGCTGGGCAGTTGTACTTATGTTGCAGCTAGTCTAGCACTTCATCCTCATTGTTCTATAATTAAAGCTAAATGGAAGAATGGATATTTGGTTAGAAACCTAGAACTCTCTACCACAGCTGTATACTTACATCAAGTTGTAGCTGAGAAGGATGAGGCTCAGAGAGGTCACAAAGCTGATGGCTGACAGTGAAGGAGCAAGAGTTTGGTTTTACTGACTTCAAGTTTAGTATTCTTTCCTCAGGTCCATGTAATCTCTTTGTTGTTACAGCAGTTATTTTCCATTCATAACTCTTTGCAACAAGGGTGTTTAGAGGATAGCATTTGGATCTGATGTCAGGCACCTGTCTGTGGATTATGGAGTTATTTGGCCTTGGTCTATAGCCACCTGAAGGAGGATTAACTCAGGATCTCTGAGCAGATTAGGCAGTTTGAGATTCCAACTTCATGACTTTCAATCCACTATGAGGGAGCCTCTAGTGAACTGGGAAGTAGTTTCCTTTCTCCCAGGAGTCACTTCCAACACTAACTCGCAGAGGTCTCAGGCCCTTGTCTGACTGGGGCTCATCTGACCTTGGAGTAACCCAAGACTGTAGTTGATTAATTTTCAACAGAAAATCCTTTTAAGTTTATCTGTCTTTGTGGATGTAGGTCACTTATGTGGTGTAACACTAAAGCAGGGTAGCCTTGAAATTTTTAATAAGAGAGTTGACATTTTTCAGAGAGGAGAGCGAGAAACTAGTTGGGGCCTTAGGCAATCAAAATAACAATGAGAATATGGTGGTTGTAGCAATAGTTTCTGCTGGCTTGAGGCCAGAAAGCTGACTACAGAAGTTAGAAGTAGGCCACATGCAGATTTATCTTCAGGGATTTCAGGAAAGGGGTGCTCCAAGATGCCAGAAATATGACTGGCACATTTTGGAGATAATTAAATTGTCTATTATCTTCATATTAATAATAGCTTGTTGGAAGAAAGAAAAGACTCCACAAAAGAACTTGACATTCTGATAAAAGGATTTACTTACACTATTCAATTTAACTCTACATTTTTATGTCATGTATGAATTTTTACTTAAAACAGATCTCGATTATATGTGCTTATTCTTTTAAAAAAATCCTCCTTGCTGATTATTCATTTTTCTCCTACTTAGCCTAGATGACACTTCTCATAGGAAGTTATCAAACCTTCATATCATGAGAGATGTCCCTTTCCTGTGCTCACAGTTTCCTACATTATACACTATGATGTAATTGCTTATTTACTTGTCCATCCGTATCCCCAGTGCCCTGCACCTGGCACATAGCAGACTTCAGTGATTATTGGTTGAATGGAAGAATGAATGAATGAATGTAGGTACATTTTTGTGAGAGTTTGTAGAAGAAAGAATTTGCATCTGATTGGGTGAAATATAAGATACTCTCTAAAAGATATATCATTAGAGATATGTTTAAAAATATGTAGAGTTTCATAAAGGGGAAAAGGCAAGAAGAATTCCAGACAAAGCAAAGGAAACATCACGAGTAAACCACAGACACAGGAGCAGTAAAGTATATCTATGTAATGGCCAGTTCAGATTAGCTAGATCTGTGATTCTCAAACTTGACACACATTAGGATCACCTGAAAGGCTTATTAAAATCTTAAAGTTACTGATTCAGTAGGTCTTTTGTGAGCCCCAATAAGTTGCATTTCTAACAAGTTCCCAGGTGATGCTGGTCCAGAGACTTTGAGAACTATTGAGCTGCAGAATAGTGTATTTGGAAGGAGCGGTAGTAAATAAAGATGGGAAGATAGACTGGGGCTAAACTGTGGAAGGTCTTTAAATGATAAGCTGAATGTTTTGTTTTATTGGTAGGTACAGGAGAATCACCGGAGAGTCTTGAATGTTGAAGTAATTTAATCAGAGCTATTTCTTTCTCTCTTTTTTAAAAAAAATTATACGTTAAGTTCTGGGATACATGTGCAGAACGTGCAGGTTTGTTACATAGGTATACATGTGCCATGGTGTTTTGCTGCACCCATCATTCCATCATCTACATTAGGTATTTCTCCTAATGCTATCCCTCCCCTAGTCCCCCAACCCCCAACAGGCCCAAGTGTGTGATGTTCCCCTCCCTGTGTCCATGTGTTCTCGTTGTTCAACTCCCACTTATGAGTGAGAATATGCAGTGTTTGGTTTTTTGTCCCTGTATTAGTTTGCTGAGAATGATGGTTTCCAGCTTCATCCATGTCCCTGCAAAGGACATGGACTCATCCCTTTCTATGGCTGCATAGTATTCTATAGTGTATATGTGCCATATTTTCTTTATCCAGTCTATCATTGATGGGCATTTGGGTTGGTTCCAAATCTTTGCTATTGTGAATAGCGCTGCAGTAAACATACGTGTGCATGTGTCTTTATAGTAGAATGATTTATAATCCTTTGGGTATATACCCAGTAATGAGATTGCTGGGTCAAATGGTATTTCTGGTTCTAGATCCTTGAGGAATCGCCACACTGTCTTCCACAATCATTGAACTAATTTACACACCCACCAACAGTGTAAAAGCATTCCTATTTCTCCACATTCTCTCGAGCATCTGTTGTTTCCTGACTTTTTAATAATTGCCATTCTAACTGGTGTGAAATGGCATCTCATTGAGGTTTTGATTTGCATTTCTCTAATGACCAGTGATGATGAGCTTTATTTCATATGTTTTTTGGCCGCATAAATGTCTTCTTTTGAGAAGTGTCTGTTCATATCCTTCACCCACTTTTTGATGGTTTTTTTTTTTCTTGTAAAATTGTTTAAGTTCCCTGTAGACTCTGGATATTAGCCCTTTGTCAGATGGATAGATTGCAAAAATTTTCTCCCATTAATCAGAGCTGTTTCTTTAGAAAAATTTGCAGTGGCCAAAAGAATGGCTTTATGGATGTGGGTAGTTGGGGATTGGATGAAGAGATTGTAGGTAGAAGGCCAGTTAGGAAGTGAATCAAATATTCCAGGTTTTAATAAACCATTCTATATTGCTGAGTTTTATCTTTTAAAATGTTAATCATTTTTGAATGGAAATCTTCTTAAAATATATTACACACTCTCTGCTTTCCTACAGAGGCAACCCTGAACATAATGCATCCTTTCGATGACACCAAGTTATCATTCTGAATATCAGTGATTGCACTGGGTTGTAACACAGTGTGCTGTCATGGGTATGGAAGTGTAAAGAGCTTTTTTGCCCAATTCTAAATGCCCTGGAACTGCTGTGAATTTTTAGTTTTGTGTCTTCTATTGATAGCATTTCTGACTCTCCCTTGGCAGCTCCTCTCTCCATTCTAATTGGCTGATTCTAATCTGCAATGGGCTGGAAAACCAGATATAATTGTTTGTAATGTAAGAGTAAATAGAGTATGGGTGAAGTACTCTTCTATGAATAAAACCTATAAGCTTTGGGGTGTGAACTCTGCAACATTTATTTGGGCTGCTTACAGGTCTTTTGATGTTCTTTCTATTTTATGGCTCAATTCCAGGTAAATGAAATTGCCAAGAAGATGAGAAGTAATGTGTTGTCAGTAGGAGTTTCATGTCTTTTCTTTCCAAATCATAATACTTGGAAGACATATAAAAGCCATAATTATGAGTAAATTCACTTCCAGGGAAAGAGAAATAGTATTTTAAAAGACACATTTATTGTTTTCAGATCACTCTCCTCCATCTTCCCTACCCTGATAGTCATTTGAAGTTAGACTCTAGACCACAAATTATTTGTGATATTCCTCTTGAGAGGTCACCATAAAAGGTGCAGAAAACTTTCTAATATATGAGATGATAGTGTTTATTAAAGTGGTAAGATAAACTCTTTCCTTGGAATACTGTTGGGAGCTAGGAAGATGGGGAAAACCCCACTATGTTCATAGCATATTGAGTCTCCAAATAGCCTGCCTCTTTTCAAAGGAAGCCGAGTCCCACAAAAGTCTTCAGGTAAACTGCATATGGGCCCTGTGGAGTTTATTAACTTGTTTTTCAACAAAGTGTAAATGTTGCAGATATAAATACAGTTATACAGTTAGGGGAGGGGAGGGGAAGAGAGGGTACTAGGCCAAAATATTTATTATCACAGTGACATTGTAAACTAATTAGAAAACATTTACTTATTAGTTTGATATTATATATGTATAATATGTGTATCTGTATATATATATGTGTGTGTGTGTGTGTGTATACATATACATACACTATTGGCAGAAGAAATTGCTTACGAAGTTATCAAATTTTATTCTTAAAAGAAAAAGCCAGAAAACAAGATCACAAATGACAAAACATCCTAGTTAGAGCCCAGATGGCTGCATAAAATAAATAGCCATTTCCTTGATGGAAGCATAGGCAATTTGGCTTGTGAAGCTGCAATTCCAGTGAAGCTGCAATTCCAGCAGAGATCCTTGAAACAGATGTTGATATTGCTTGTGCGTCAAAACTTTCTCAAAGAGCAAGATGTTCAGGTAGCATGATAAACAAATAACTGGTACCTTCAAATTCTTGTTAGTGTCACAGGGAGACAGTGCTCCCCCGAAAGGATTTTGCCTCAAGATGCCCAGAGCAGAGCACACAAGGACAAAAACTGGAGGAAGATGACATTTTTCTAGTGTTCTGTTACAGATGAAAGCAGCTCCCAAATCTCCATTTTGTTTGTGTTCATTTTGATTCTTCCATCTGCCTCCCTGTATAGCTCTGCCTCTTCAACGTCATGTCAGAGAGAATACTACATTAGCTGTTCCTTTGGGGAGGATGAAAGGAGTATAGGGAAGAAAACGAGGATGATTAGGATTCTGGCAGATAGTGGTAAATGTCAACAACTTTACAACTGTAGGGAGTGGTAGAAACAAAGACCATAGCTGGAAAAAGAGTATGATGAATTTATGGGCTGGTGGCCAGAGAAATATGACTAGAATATAGGGTTTGTAGAGGGAAAGAGAAGGTTGAGAAGAAGCATGAGAAAATTGAGTGAAAAATAATGATTGGGGAACTTTAAACTCAATAACACTCTTTCAAGAAACCTTGTACTAGTAATAACTTTCTTAAAAATTTCCATCTGATATCTTATTTGAGAAAGAGTACTTGGATTTCAGCAACTTCAAAAACATTCACCTTTAGAATGTACAAAAATACCAGGAATTTTCAAAGTAAGATGTTTAGAAAAATTTTAGTTATAATAATAAAAGGTTTTTTTTTTTTACAAACAAGGAAATATCATATGTTTTTTATATCTGTCCTGTAAAATATTCATCAACAGCAATAAAAAAGATGTCACTGCAGATGCCTTAGATTAAATAAGAAATTATTATGAACAATTTTATACCAGTAAATTTGAAAATTAAGATAAAATGGACAAACTCCTAGGAAAATATAGCAAAATTAATTGAACAAGAGTTAGAAACCTGAGTAGTTCTATAACAATTAAAGGAATTCAATCACTAATCATAAGCCTTCCCACAAAGAAAACTCCAGGCCCATATGGCTTCGTTGGAAAGTTCTACCAAACATTCAAAAAGCAAATAATTTCAGTTTTGAATAAAATTCCAGAGAACCAAAAATGAGTGAACACTCCCTGACTTATTTCATGACATGGATGAAAACAATAAAATAAAAAAATATAGAAAAATATCATTTATTTCAATAAATGAAAAAATTCTAACCAAATATTATCAAATAGAACTCAGCAACATATAAATAGGATAAATCATTATGACTGTCTTAGTCCATTTTGTGCTGGTACAACAGAATACCTGAGACTGGGTAATTAATAAAGAACAGAAATTTATTTCTTATAGTTCTGACTGGGAATTGCAAGATCAAGTGGCTGGCATCTTGCAAGGACCTTCTTGGTGCATCATCCTATGCTAGAAGGTAGGAGGGCAAGAGAGGGAGAGAAAAGGGGCCCAAAATGCCCTTTTATAATAAACCCACTCTGGAGATAACAGCATTCATTCATTCATGAGAATGGAATTCTCATGACCTAATCACCTCTTAAATGTCCCACCTCTTCTTAATACTGTTAAAATGTTAATTTTATTTCAACATGAGTTTTAGAGGGACCAACCATTCAAACCATAGCAAAGACAAGGTACAGTGTATCACAGGAATATATGATTACCTTCATAAAATCAAACAATGTAATTCACTACATTGACAAATTAAAAGAGAAAAATCATATGATCCTCTCAATAGATGCAAATAAATCATTTCATAAAATTAAGCTTTCATCTGAAAATGGTATTTATTAGAATTATACAGTAGAAGTAGAGATGTCCAGAAAGGAAGAATAAGAACCTCCATAAAATAAGTGAAAATGCTGGCCAGAAAATATGTCAAAATAAACCTTTTCAACCCTCTATAAATTAATCAAAGGCTTGAAAAAATTTGAGGGGGATTTACAGAAGAAGCACTGCTAAGCCTGAGTAAGAACAGCAGGGACTGTGGCTTTTAAACTTCTCCTATTCCCACCTCCATCTCCCCCGCTCTGTGGTAGCCTTGAAAACCAGTAGCTTCTTCACAATGACTAGGAGCTATGAAAACTAGTGTCCTTGCAACTACTGGAGAGGCACATCAGTTTTATAGCTCCTCAAAAAATCCCATTCTCATGAGAATTGCCTCTGTTTGAGATCTCTAGCGAAAACTCATTTTTAGGGCTTGTCATTACTTGACCTGATTCAGTGCTTACTCCTCAGAAAAATTCCTCTTCCTAGGATGTTTGTTGAAAATAATAAATGACAATTCTTCAATATCACAGCTACATGAGGCTATGACACCAGGTAGGGAAAACAAGAATATGGAAAAAAAAAAAACAACACACACACACAAATGGAAGATCTGGGAACTACATGTTAACATGGGGCTTTGAAAGCTCTTATACATGTTTTAGATCTAGAAGAACAGAAACATGTGTTGGACTGTGAGAATTCCTGAATTCGAACAAATGACATCACTTTTAGTGAGAGTAAAAACAGGTATGACTACTTTGGAAGACAATTTGCTATTTTCTAATCAAGTAAAAAATGATGTATAACAATGACTTAGAAAGTCTACTCCTATGTATATGTCCCAAATCAATGCACGCTTATAGTCGTACTAGAATTATTCAAAATTGCCAATAACTATAAATAAACCAAATGCCCATCAGTAGAATGTATAAGGAAATTATGGACTATTATATGACCATAAAGTGAATTAACTGCAGCCACACATATCATAGATTAATCTTTCAACCATTATACTGAGAGTAAAAAATACATGCACCAAAGAAACATGAAGTGATTTTGTTTTATAAAATTCAAAACCAGGGAAAATTATACTGAAATGTTTGAGACTGCGTACATATGTTGTAAAACCATAAAGAAAGACAAGAAAATAGTCACCATACAATTCAAGATGGTGACATCCTTTAAGGGGTTATAATGATAGGATACATAATGGGCTGCTGGGTACCAGCAATGGCGTGATCTCGGCTCACTGCAACCTCTGCCTCCCAGATTCAAGCTATTCTCCTGCTTCACCCACAGGCATGTGACACCATGCCCAGCTAATTTTTTGTATTTTCATAGAGACGGGGTTTCACGCTGTTAGCCAGGATGATCTGGATCTCCTGACCTCGTGATCTGTCCGCCTCCGCCTCCCAAAGTGCTGGGATTACAGGCGTGAGCCACTATGCCCAGTTGGGATCATGATTTTTAATACATATAACCATTACACTCAGAATCCCACTTGTAACTCTTCTGATTTCTAGTACAGTTAAAACAGTTTATAAAATGCTCTTGACGGCAGCCAGAAAGATTGCTAGAAAAAGCATTAGCATTTTTTGGCAGCAGTCTCAAGGGATTCTCAGGGGGAAGATGTCTTGGTGTAAAGGCATTATTTTTAAGACACTGGCTTACACTAGCTATCTGATTTGCCATTTCTAACATTTCTAATGTTCAACTGCAGGTAATGCCTGCCTTTTAGTTTTTTGTCTTCAGCTACTAATTCAGTCCAGAAGACTGAAACACAAATGAAAACACAATTTTTCACCATGCAAGCCTCTCATCAGGCTTCATTTTCTCAGTAACCAATCTGGCAGAAGATAAGTGTCTTTGGAGCATAATTTCATTATCATTCCTTCTTTTTACATCCAGAGAGAGAATTGTCTCTGGGTTCATGTTAAGTTGGTAAGGATCTCACACTCTCATACTCTCATATCTAATCCCTTGAAATCTGTACACCCATAAGGTTTTTTCCTCTTGATCTTCTGATAGGCACTGATTAGGTACGTGATGGAAAGTAACAGGGGTATGGGCATGATTATGGTCAGATATAAGATATAGAGGGCCGGCCGGGCGCGGTGGCTCAGTCCTGTAATCCCAGCACTTTGGGAGGCCGAGACGGGCGGATCACGAGGTCAGGAGATCGAGACCATCTTGGCTAACACGGTGAAACCCCGTCTCTACTAAAAAATACAAAAAACTAGCCGGGCGAGGTGGCGGGCTCCTGTAGTCCCAGCTACTCGGGAGGCTGAGGCAGGAGAATGGCGTGAACCCAGGAGGCGGAGCTTGCAGTGAGCCGAGATCCGGCCACTGCACTCCAGCCTGGGCGACAGAGCAAGACTCCGTCTCAAAAAAAAAAAAAAAAAAAAGATATAGAGGGCCAATCAACGAGCACCTTGTAGAATATGCTGTAACCTCACACAATGCAAGTCACTTAATAGAATGCAAATAATCAAGCTGGAAGGAAGACAGGTCCTGGGGTAAGCATATCACACCCACCATGGGTAGTCGCATTCTCTCTCCTTTTTTTCTTGTGTCCGTGTGTTCTCATTGCTCAACTCCCAATCATGAGTGAGAACATGCGGTGATTGGTTTTTTTGATCTTGTGACAGTTTGCTGAGAATGATGGTTAATTTTATGTGTCGACTTGACTAGGCTAACGGATGCCCATATAGTTGGTAATACATTATTTCTGGGTGTGTCTATGAGGATGTTTCAGGAAGAGATTAGCATTTTATTCAGCAGACTGAGAAAAGAAGATCACCTTCACCTATGTGGGTGGTCATTATCTACTTCATCAAGGGCCTGAATAGAACCAAAAAGCAGAGGATGGGTGAATTTGCTTTCTGCTAGAGCTGGGACTTTTGTCTTCTCCTACCCTTGGACATTGGAGGTCCTAGTAGCTGGGCTTTCAGATTTGAACTGGGCCTGTACACCATTGGCTTTCCTTGTTCTCAGGGCTTTTGGCTTGGACTGGAACTATAGCACTTATTTTCCTGGTTCTCCAGTTTGTAGGTGGCAGATAATGGTACTTCTCAGCCTCTATGATTGCGTGAGCAAATTCTTCATAATAAATTTACTTCTATATATCTGTATATGTACAATTGGTTCTGTTTCTCTGGAGAACCATGACTAATACTGGGATATCCTAATCCAGTGGTTTTCCAGTTATGCTCTGGAGTGACCTCTCTTCTGGGCCACTACAGAGGGGACTTGATCCCCTATTCTAGAGCAATCAAAAGAACTCTACTTTATTCATTTATTAATTGAGGAAATATTTACTTTACATGTCCTATATGACAGGCATGAATTGTGTCTGTGTGTGTGTGTGTGTGTGTTTGTCTCTGTGTGTGTATGAAGACCCATTGGTGAGAAAGAAAAGAACTTGAATTGCTTGGAGGCACTGAAAGGTGGCCCAGTATGATTGAGTGTAGAGTAGGGATAGGAAAAACGAGAGAGTGATGAGGCTAGAGGAGTAAGGGTCTGTTTTTTGTGGTGGATCCTGGGTTTCTGGACTCAGAAGATGTCCTTTTCATAGAAGAGTATATCTGGGAGATGCTATGGCTTTTTCACATGTACCTCAATAGTCTATTCTCTCAGATGGCAGATATATTGCCAGCCTAATTCATATGGAAGAATATCTAGGGTAGCGTGATATGCCTTTGATAAATGTACATTTGAAAATGAGGTGGTGGGTGAACAAGAAGAGTTATAGATCTGTATCCTCCAAGTCCTTGCTTCTAATTATCTGGATTAAAAAATAATTAGTTAAAATCTAGCTGTTATTTCCAGATTCCTCCTGGAAATAATGTGCCAATGTGGGAATATGTTGCTTTGAAACAATAATACCTATCGTCTATGCGTGCTAGACACTTGGCCAGAATTATTTCATTTAATCTTCATAATAACCCTATGAAGTAGATACTATTATTATCCCAATTTTATAGATTTTTCAGATATTAACTTACCCCAAGTCTCATAGCTAGTATTTAGCAGAGCACGAATTTGAACTTAGGTGGTCTTGGCCCTAACGAACAGAAAAATAATTAAAGATAATATTATTTCAAAAATATAATTCATTGAAACTCATAAGCATTAACTATGTTAGAAACTCTCGAACTGCAGATCAGTGTGCCTAGTTTTTATTTTTAATTTCAACTTTTATTTTAGATATGGGAGTTAATGTACATGGGAATATTGAATGATGCCCAGTTATAGAGATCCCATCACCCAGGTAGTGAGCATAGTACTCAATAGTTAGTTTTTCAGCTCACGCCCCTTTCCCACCCTCCCTGCTCTAGTAGTTTGCAGTGTCTATTATTCCAAAATTTATGTCCATGTGTGTTCAGCGTTTTGCTCCCACTTATAAGTGAGAACATGCAGTATTTGGTTTTCTGTTCCTATGTTAATTCACATAGGATTATGGTCTCCAGCTGCATCCATGCTGCTGCAAAGGACATGATTGTATTCTTTTTTATGGCTGCGTAATTTTCATGGTGTATATGTACCACTTTTTTATTACACAATCTACCATTGGTGGGCATCTGGGTTGATTTCATGTCTTTGCTATTGTGAATAGTGCAGTGATGAACATATGAGTACATGTTTCTTTTTGGTAGAATGGTTTATTTTCCTTTGGGTGTATACCCAGTAATGGGATTGCTGGGTCGAATGGTAGCTTGACTTTAAGTTCCTTGAGAAATCTTCAGACTGCTTTCCACAGTGGCTGGATCAATTTACCTTTCCACCAAAGGTGTACAAGTATTCTCATTTCCCTGCAGCCTCACCAGCATCTATTGTTTTTAATGTTTTAGTAATTGTCATTCTGACTGGTGTGAGGTTTGATATCATCGCGGTTTTGATTTGCAGTTCCCTGATGATTAATGATGCTGAGCATCTTTTTCTACGTTGGCTTCTTGTATGTCTTCTTTTGAGAAGTGTCTGTACATGGCCTTTGCCCAGTTTTTAATGGGATTGTTTGTTTGTTTTTTGTTTGTAAATGTGTTTAAGTTCCTTATAGATTCTGGATATTAGAGCTTAGTCAGATGGCATAGTTTGCAAATATTTTCTCCCATTCTGTAGGTTGTCTGTTTACTTTGTTGATGATAGTTTTTTTTGCTGTGCAGAAGTTTTTTAGTTTAATTAGGTCCCATTTGTGATTTTTGGTTTTGTTGCAACTGCTTTTGGCATATTCATCACTGAATCTTTGCCAGGTTCTATGTCCAGAATGGTATTTCCTAGGTTATCTTCCATGGCTTTTATACTTTTAGATTTTATATTTTAAGTCTTTAATTTTACATTTAAAATTCTCGTTGCATTTCTGTCCACCTTGTTGAAGATCAGATGGTTGTAGGTGTGCAGTTTATTTTTGAATTTACTATTCTTTCCCGTCGGTCTATGTGTCTGTTATTGTACCGGTACCATGATGTTCCTGTTACTGTGGCTCTGTACAGGGTCTTTGTTGTTGAATTCTTACCCTTAGTATCACAACGGAGAGAATTAAGTGTTCTTTGGTGGTGTTGTTTAGGCTGTGATCCAGTAGATGGCGGTGGAAAACAATGGGCAGTAGATAGCTTCTTAGCTTTGTGGATCCTTTGTGTATCTTCCAATTTGCATTTGTGCTCTGCAGTGCAAAAAGTAGATAGGACCTTACCAGATCCAATCCTGGGCGTTGGGGGAGCCACCTCCGATCACTGGCACTGTGCTTGTGTGTGTGTGTGTTTGTGTGTGTGTGTGTGTGTGTGTGTGTGTGTGTGTGTGAGAGAGAGATGTTTCAGGTTATGGGGTCCCCTCGGGCAGAGGTCCAATAGGGAGACAGGCCACACCCTTAACTGACCAGCCCTGTGGAAAGAGGCACACCCTGGTCCCACACCAGGCCACGAACTGGTGCCACTCACCTGTCTCAGTTTTCTGAGAGTGTGAGCTCCTTCCTTTCTCAAGCGCTGGCCACAGATCCTGGCTGGGCACTCCCAAGCCGTGGGCTGCAGCTCTGGAGCACCAGGACCTGCTTACAGCTTCCTCCTCTGGACTCATGAGGTTGGGTTCCAAGTGTGCTGGGGTATCCAAAGGACAGCCTGCCAGAATGCATTCAGGTGGAGCAAAGCACCCAGGCTGGGCAGCAGAGGCTGCACTGTGTGCACACTTCTGTGGGGTGGCCAGGCAACACTGCCCTGGAAAGGGTTGGTGAGCAGGTGGACCTGCAAGACAGACATGCCCCAGTCCCACAAGAAAGCCAGCCTTGCTTTTTCCCCATTGGGTGTTTAGCTTGGGCCAGAACCTCCCAGATGAGATGGGGAGCCCTAGAAGATAGGTGCCTATGGCCAGATTCCACTGCAGCTTTCCTGTGCACAAAGGTTCCTGGCTCTGTACCTGCTTGTATTAGTCCCTTCTCATGCTGCTATAAAGAACTGCCTGAGACTGGGTAGTTTATAAAGGAAAGTGGTTTAATTGACTCACAGTTCTGCAGGCTGGGGAGGCCTCAGGAAACTTACAGTCATAGTGGAAGGGGAAGCAAACACATTCTTCTTCACATGGTGGCAAGAAGAAGTGCCGAGCAAAGGGGGAAAAGCCCCTTATAAAAACCATCAGATCTCATGAGAACTCACTCACTATCACAAGAACAAAATGGGGGTAACCCCTATGATTAATTATCTCCCACCGGGTCCCTCCTATGACATGTGGAAATTATGGGCACTATACTTAAAGATGAGATTTGGGTCGGGGCACAGCCAAACCAAATCACTGCTAAAACCCTATCTCTGCCTAAGCCCTAAGGAAATACCCCTGCCCACTCAAATGTCTGTGGTTGGTGTGGGGTCTTCTGCAGCTAGGATCCCAGAGGTCCATGGCGAGAACAGGCATTCCCCCAGTCCCTTCACACATTCCTTCCTCAAGAGCCATTCAGGGCTAGGAACGCCCCAGTGTTCAGGCACTCCATGTGGAGTTTCCAGTTTCCACTGTCTTCAGCCTCTGTATCTGAGTCTTTTCTGCATCCACATTTGGCATTTTCTCTCTGAAGATCTCTTCAAATTATGTTGGTTTAGTCAAAAACCCGGTCTCTCTCTCAGCAGGAGGGGCACTTCCTGGCTGCATCTAGTAGGCCATCTTGAAACAAACAAACAAACACCTAGTTTTTTTTTACTTTACTTGTGAGCTCAGGCAAATTTATGCTCTGAAGTCAGTTACAGCTACAGAAAGATGTACACATAGTGTCATTGCCTGAAAAGTATTGGATAGACCTGGCTGAATTCTCATTTCTGGCATTCTCAGACTGTGTGGCTTTTGTCAAGCTCTTCACTGTCTTAATCTCAGTGTCCTGATCTGTAAAATGGGGCTCACAATAGTGCCTACTTCATATAGGTGCCTTAAGAACTGAATTATATAAAGTGCCTACCATGGTTAAAAGTAGCACTGTCCAGTGGAACTCTCTGCAATAATGGAAATGCTCTAGGGCTCTTCTGTCCAATATGTAGCCGCCAACCACATGGGCTATTAAGCACTTGAAATATGGCTAGTTAAACTAATGAGCTAAATTTTAAATTAAATTTAATTTACATTTACACTTAAATAGCCACATATAGCTGCTAGCTACCATCTTGGACAGTGCAGATCTAGATACAGAACTAAATTCTCAATAAATTGAATGTTTTTATTATTGTACCGATATTTTGCCTAAATTACAGATCTTCTAGCTTAGGGTCCTTCCATGGACTGTGGACTGACTTTTTTCATGCATAGATTGATTTACTCTTGTCTGCCTTTCTTGATTTGTCTGTACTTAATCTTTTAATCACTGAATTATACCACATATCAGTCTGCCTTCTGTGACCTGGCATCCTTGATGTTGCAAAGCATACATCCTTGGATATGGAAATTATATGACAATCGAGATAAATAGTTGAATGGTGGACTCAATGTTCTTTGCCTTCATGTGACTTTTTCCAGGGTGCTCAATAGTTTCTATCAAAGGAAGGTGTTTTAATTGTCTATCTCCTCAGTGGACACTCCGTAAAGACAAGTTGTAGAAAGGCCCAATGGAGGCTTCAGGGAAAATCATACCATTTATCTGTTTGAAATATATTTTTGGGTTTTTACATTCATGTCATGAGAAACTGATTTTTAAAAGTTTCTGGCTTGTAGTAGATATAGTGTAGAGTACCTGACAAGGGAATGAAAAGGTAAACAGGAGTCAAGAATCTGTCATTTGTTGATTTATTTGTTAATATCTCTATTCAGTCATCCATCCATCCATGCATTTAACACACACTTATTGAGTGTCTGCTATGTGCTAGTCTCCAAGAACCAAAAGATAAGACTTTGTGACTGCTCTTAAGGAGTTCACAAATAAATGTGATGGAATAATATTACACACATTGAAGTGAGAGTTCCCCAATTTTTTCCTTTCCCCCAGCCAGTCAGAGAAGGCCCTGTATATGCCAACCCAATTGTCTCTGCCTTTTGAGGACAGTTTATTTCTTTTATTTTCATTCTTGTAGAGAACGGGATCTTGCTATATTGCCCAGGCAGGTCTTGAACTACTGAGTTCAAGCTATCCTTCTGCCCCTGCCTCCCTAAGAGTAGGGATTACAGATGTGAGCCACCATGCCCGGCAAGGACAGTTTATTTCTGCTAGTACAGTTCCTATGATTTGGGGATACAGAATCAGAGAATGGGAAAAGGAAGACAAGACTGAATAGAAAAGAAGGGAAGGACTTAGCCTATTTAGCTAAAAACATAAAGTCAATTTACAGATAAAATCTCGGGAGGAGGGAAGAATGGAGGAACACACAGTAAAAGCCAAGGGTAGAGGGCAGAGCTCCCTAGCAAGGGGAGAAGGTGGTTGGTGAATGAGAGGTATAAAGAGTGTGAAGGGCAAGAAAAGTGGGGAGGAAATAAAAATGGAAACCAAGAATATTCCCTTACCACTAACTTGAGAATTTTGATGGGATCCTAGTTCAAGCCTTTTGAGAGACTAAAGTAAATAATATAATTTTTATACTATTATTTCTGTGTGGTTTGACTATGCTTTCCATTACTTTGTGATGGAGCCACAGGAATCACAGTTTTAATAGGGTTGCACATGTAAACCATTACAGTATAACATGCCAACCACTAAATGAAGTAAGCATAGGATTTTAGGGAAGGGTTCATCAAGGAGTAGATTGTTGAACTGAGTTTTAAACGGTAAGAAGTCAGTCAGGTAAGAAGGATGGCAGAATGTGGACATGTGACACAATGTGGCCTAGTCAAAGAATTATAAGGGACTTGGAATGGCTGATATGGGTGGTATCAGCCACCCATGAGGAAAGCAGAAAGAGGTGAGACTGGAGAGGTTATAAGGGCCAGATCATGAATGGTCTTAATGTCACTGCTGAATCTTATTCCATAAGCGTAAATTGTATGCTGTAAACAACAGAGAGCCACTAAGTGTTTTGAGCATGGGAATGGCAGAATCAGATTTGTGTTTCAGAAAGATTTTTATGAATGATGAAAACTATCTTGGCTGCATGTGAGCAGGGCAAGGCTGGAGGCAGAGAAAGTAATTATGAGCCTTGAGCAATGCTGTAAATGAGAATTCTGTTTTGGACATATTCAAGTTTATATGTCTTTGAGACACCAAAATAGATATATTTGGTACACTGTTGGGTATGTTGATAGAGATTTCTAGTGCTCTCTCATATCTGGCTCTTCTAACCTTACGAGCACATTGGAGGATTGTACTTGAAATTAGATGAGGTCTTGTGACTTGTTCTAGCCAATTTGCTGTGAGTGAAAGTAATGTAAGTCACCTCTGGGCTAAAGCATTTATTTAGCAGTATAATTCTCCAGTCTCCCTTCACCTGCTATATTGACCAAAGAGGCTAAGTGTCCCATATGGTATAGGTACAGGATAATAGCACTTCCATCAGCCTGACTACTGGAGGACAGTGTCTTGGAGTGTTACCCAGATTTAGATTTTATATATAGAATAAGTAGGAAGTAAACTTTTGTTTTGTTGAGCCAATAAGGTTTTGAATTTTTAAGACCAAATAATAACTTATCCTATTTTGATTAATACATGCCTGAATCTCAAGAGAGATATCTGAGCTATATGTGGAGATTTGGAATCACTGGTATATAGATGTAACTGAAGCCATGGAAATGTATGCCCACGGGGTAATGGTATAATCAAAGAAAAATGGACTGCATATAAGAACCATAACTCCAGACACAAAGTGAAATGTAGAAGAAGATAACCCTATGAGGAATTAGAAAGAGGAATCAGCGACATAGGAAGAAAGAGAAATGTGGTGCCATGGGAACAAAGTGAGGAGAAAATGTCCAGAAGGGTGGTTAGTAGAATCAAATGCAGCAGGAAGGTCAAGTCTGATTAAGTCCTGTGAAGCATGCAAATGATTTTTCAGCAAGGAGATGGCTAGAGACTTTGGAGATACTAGTTTTAGAGGAAGACTAACTGCAGAATCCAGGTTGCATTCAACTGGTGATTAGGAAGTAGGTATGAAAAGAAAGTAAACATAGATTATTTATTTAGAAAGTTTAATTTCAAGTGAAGGGAAAGTGGGATTTTGAGACAAAAAGAAAGAAGGAGAGAGGAATAATGTTATTTCAATGGTTAGAGGAGGATGTAGGGAAGGATAGGTTGATGATACTGTGGTTGTTGCTTATGTGGACCTGCTGGTATTGAGTTTGGGGCATTAGTCCAATGTGGCCAGGAGAGATCCCCATGGTGAGTGTACTTGAACCAAGAGGGAGAGTTAGCAGCTGGGAGGAATTGGAATCTACAGAGGACTGCTCATTAACAAAAAGATGATCTTCACAAGGAAAAAAGATCTGCCTGCTACAGAAGTGGAACCAAGGTTTAAGGCCCTGGGTTGGGAGTCAGCAAGTAGGGTCAAGAGTGAGCTCTCTTCACACAAAACTGAAGGGCTGAAGGGTCATATAGCTTTCAAATTAGGACAAGTTAGCCTGTGCAAGGGGGACTGGAAAGGTTGAAAGGCTGAAACAGCAAAGGCTAACAAACAGGAGCAAGGGGTGTGGCAGGAACCTAATTGAGGGTGCATAAGTCAGAGAACAGAGCAAGAAGCAGGCCAGGTAGGGATGGGAAAGGTAAGTGATGAGTGACTCATTGGCAGGAGATTTTGAAGTAGAAGGAGTGCTCTCAGATCTTCCCTTTTGGGTTCTCAAGGTACTGACTCCAGATATTAGGGCAGAAGCTGCAGGGTAGAATATGCTTGGCATGCAGCAGGACTGGAAATTGGGGACTCAGGTAAAGCTTTAGCATTGACCACTAAATTATAATATTTCCCTCAAATGTTGAATATTCTCAAAATAATAAACAATATACTATTGCATTGAATTTCAGCCAAATTAATAATATAAATTTGGTAGATTTTCTGAATAGACTATCAGCTCCATGAGGGAATAGTTTTGCCCACCTGGGTCACCACTGTGTCCTCACTGCTAGGAATATTACGTGGCTCCAAGCAAGTGTTTAACAAATGTCACATGAATCAGCAACATGGCTGAATCTCTTTAAAATGAAGAAAGGGAATTTGAGGAAGTAACGTCAAGATGGACCAACTGATGCTGAAGATATAGGTAAGCAACAAACAACTATAGCAAAGTCTTCAGAAGGATGCTGTGGAAGAAGGTAGAGTTTAAGATCAGGAACAGGCAATGGTAGAGTCTTCTGGAATAGCTTAAGACTAGGAGCAGCAACAGCAGCCTAAAACAGACTAGAGAGAATGTGAAAAGGAAATGACGCAGCCAAAGCAAAAGAAGTACCCAACATCCAGCCCTCTCCAATAAACTTTGCATATTTCAAGTACCATCATGGAATTGATGCAGCAGGATTGTGGGGCTTTTAAAAAGTAATCTCCTGTTGCCTGATTGCTCTGGGTAAGACTTCCAGTACTATGATGAATAGGAGTGGTGACAGTGGGCATCCTCTTGTCCCAGTTCTCAAGGTGAATGTTTCCAGCTTTTGCCCATTCAGTATGATGTTGGCTATTGGTTTGTAATAGGTGGGAATATAAATTACTTCACCCACTGTGGAGAGCAGTTTGGAAATTTCTCGAAGAATTTAGAACTACCATTCAATCCAGAAATCTCATTATGGGGTATATACCCAAAGGAATATAAATCATTCTACCATAAAGACAAATGCATATATATATTCATCGCAGTACTATTCACAACAGTAAAGGCATGGAATCAACCTAAATGCTGATCAACAGTAGCTTGCATAAAGAAAATGTGGTACATATACACAGTGGAATAATACACAGCCATAAAAAAGAATGAGATCATGTCCTTTGGAGCAACATGGTTGGACCTGGAGGCCATTATGCTAACCAAACTAACACAGAAACAGAAAACCAAACACCACATGGTTTCACTTGTAAGTGGGAGCTAAATGATGAATATACATGTGATATGGTTTGCCTATGTCACTGCCCAAAATCTCATCTTGAATTGTAATCTCCATAATCCCCATGTGTCAAGAGTGGGATCAGGTGGAGGTAACTGGATCATGGGGGAGGTTCCCCTATGCTGTTCTTGTGATAGTGAGTTTTCACAAGATATGATGGTTTTATAAGCATCTAGCATTTCCCCTATTTGTTCACTCTCCTTTCTGCCAGCTTGTGAAGAAGGTGCCTTGCTTCCCCTTCACCTTCTGCCATGATTGTGAGTTTTCTGAGGCCTCCACAGCCATGCTGAACTGTAAGTCAATTAAACCTCTTTTCCCTTATAAATTACCCAGCCTTGTGCAGTTCTTTATGACAGTGTGAAAATGAATGAATACAGTAAACTGACATTGAGGTAGTGGGACACTGCCATAAAGATACTAAAAAATGTGGGAGAGATTTTGGAACTGGGTAACAGGCAGAGGTTGGAACAGTTTGGAGGGCTCAAAAGAGGACAGGAAGATGTGGGAAAGTTTGGAACTTCCTAGAGACTTGTTGAGTGGCTTTGACCAATATGCTGGTAGTGATATGGACAACAAAATCTAGGTGGAGATGGTCTCAGATGGAGATGAGGAACTTGTTGGGAACTGGAAGAAAGGTGATTTTTGCTTTGTTTAAGGAAAGAGCATGGCAGCATTTTGCCCATGCCCTAGAGATATGTGGAACTTTAAACTTGAGAGAGATAATTTAAGGTATCTGGCAGGATAAATTTCTAAACAGCAAAGTGTTCAAGAAATTACCCAGATGCTCTTAAAAGCATTCAGTTTTATGCATTCACAAAGAGATGGTTTGGAATTGCAACTTATGTTTGAAAGGGAAGCTGAGCATAAAAGCTTGGAAAATTTGCAGTCTAATGATGTGATAGAAAAGAAAAACCCATTTTCTGGGGAGAAATTCAAGCCAGCTGCAGAAATTTGCATAAGTAATGAGGAGCCAAATGTTAATGGCCAAGACAATGGGGAAAATGTCACCAGGGCTTGTCAGAGACCTTTGTGGCAGCCCCTCCCATCACAGGCCTGGAGGCCCAGGGCAGGAAAATGGTTTCATGGGCCAGGCCCAGAGCTCTGTTTCTCTGTGCAAGAGCAGCCTTGGGACCCGGTGCTCTGCATCCCAGCCTCTCCAGCTCCAGCCATGGCTAAAAGGAGCCAAGGTACATCTCAGGGCATTGCTTCAGAGGGTTCAAGTCTTGAGCCTTGGCAGCTTTCACATGGTGTTAGGCCTGAGGGTATGCAGAAGACAAGAACTGAGCTTTGGAAACCTCTGCCTAAATTTCAGAGGATGTATAGAAATGGCTGGATGTGCGGGCAAAAGTCTGCTGAAGGGGCAGAACCCTTGTGGAGAACCTCTGCTAGGGCAGTGTGGAAGGGAAATGTGGGGTCAGAGTGCCTGTACAGAGTCCTCAGTGGGGCACTGCCTAGTGGAGCTTGAGAAGAGCGCCACTATCTTCTACACTCCAGAATGGTAGATCCACCGACAGCTTGCACTGTGTGCCTGGAAAAGCCGCAGACACTCAAGGCCAGCCCATGAAAGCAGCCGGGAGTAGGGCTATACCTTGCAAAGCCACAGGGCAGAGCTGCCCAAAGCCGTGGGAGCACACCTCTTTCATGAGCGTGACTTGGATGTGAGACATGGAGTCAAAGGAGATCATTTTGGAGCTTTAAGATTTGACTACCTCTCTGGATTTTGGATTTGCACAGGGCCTGTAGCCCCTTCATTTTGGACAATTTCTCCCATTTGGAATGGGTGTATTTACCCAATACCTGTGCCCTCATTGTATCTGGGAAGTAACTAACTTGGTTTTGATTTTACAGGCTCATAGGCAGAAGGGACTTGCCTTGTCTGAGATAAGACTTTGGACTTGGACTTTTGGGTTAATGCTGGAATGAGTTAAGACTTTGGGGGACTGTTGGAAAGGCATTATTGTGTTTCAAAATGTGAGGACATGACATTTCGGAGGGATAGGGGTAGAATGATATGGTTTGCCTGTGTACCCACCTAAAATATTATCTTGTATTCTAACCCCCATAATCCTCACATGTCAAAAGCAGGATCAGGTGGAGGTAATTGGATCATGGGGGCGGTTTCCCCCATGCTGTTCTTGTGACAGTGGGTGAGTTCTCATGACATCTGATGGTTTTATAAGCATCTGGCAGTTCCACCCTCACTCTCTTGATCTCTTTCTGCCTTGTGAAGAAGGCGCCTTGCTTCCCCTTTGTCTTCTGCTGTGATTATGAGTTTCCTGATGCCTCCCCAGTCGTGCTGAACTGTGAGTCAATTAAACTTCTTTCCTTTTGTAAATTGCGCAGTCCCAGGCAGTGCTTTATAACAGTGTGAAAATGGCCTAATACAACATGGAAACACAGAAAGGAACAATAGACATTGGGGTCTACTTGAGGGTGCAGAGTGAGAGGAGGGTGAGGACTGAAAACTACATATTGGACATTATGGTTATTACCTGAGTGATGAAATAATATGTACACCAAACCCCCGTGACTTGGAATTTATCTATAGAACATACCTGCACATGTAGCCCTGAAACTAAAAAGTTAATTAATTAATTAATTAAAAAATAATCTCCTGGAACTTTGGAGTTGGTGTTCTTAAGGAAGAGCACTCTCCAGTGAGAAGTCTTATATTGAGGAGAAAAGGTACCAACTTGTGTTGAGAAACGAATGAGTGGCTGCACGCTACTGACTTTCCAGGAACCAAAGAGGATCATACCATTGTTAGCTACTGCTTTTGATGTGTCAAGCGTTTACATACATTATTTCTAATTCTCTCAGCAATCCTCCAAGGTTAGTGTCATTATCCCTGCTATACAACTGGAGAAACTAAGGCTCAGAAGGAATTAATTTCTTGCCTAAGGTCCTGTACTCAGAACTGGTAGAGCTTGGGCTCTCAAATACAGCACTGTGCTCCTGCCTTATATCCAGACAGTTGTCCCTCCAAGAAGGAATAGGAATAGCTGGAATCACCTCATGTATTTACCTTATACAGGTTTCTGAGGATCAGCAATCCAAATGTATGGTTATAATTGTCATGAGCTTCCACTCCCTTTTGAAGACACACAGATCTTATGTGGTGATTCAGAGGATGTAGGAGCAAATACCAGATTAAAACCGCATTACCCCAAGGGAGCCTTTCCTAACCTCTTGTCCCTACCCGGTGAGGAACACCAGTGCCACATAGCATATAGATAAAAGTGAAAAAAGCACCATAAATACAAAACTCTGTGCATTTACTTTGTACAGTTGAGGATTAAATGAGCTAATACATGTGAAGCATTTTGAATAGTGCCTGGCACATAGTAAGCCCCCGTAAATGTTAGCTGTTCTTGTGGCCATCATTGTGATAATCACCATTATCATCATGATTATTATCATTATCACCTTGGCTAACTAAGCTCAGTGAACAAGACTGTACTTTACGTATTTTTATTTTTTTTAAATTGGAATCTCCAGCAGATTCCTAATTGACAGCAGCAGAGGCTTCTGTAAAAAGGTAAGGAAATGTCTTTGGTAATGTAAGGAAAACAGTGAAAACAATGGCACCACACCCAATGAGAAGTGGTGGAGTGAAACAGTAGAGAACTCTGGGCAGAGAGTGGGGACATCTCATGGCCCTGATCCTGGCTCTGCACTAGGAACTTGTGTCATCTTGGCAAAAGTTTCAACCTCTCTGAACCTCAGTTTCTTCATCTGTAAATTGGAAATATTTATTCAACATTATCTCTACCCCTTGCAACTATATGGTACAATTACATTGTATACAGATCACAGCAAACTGGATTTGATAACCAAATGTGGTACACTCCCTATGCTTGAAACTAAGGCACTGCGAGAGACTGCCAAAATAATCTAAATTATTGATTAAAGAAACTGATTTTGTCAAAGGGCCTGAGGAGAATCAAACTGAAAAAAAAAAACAATTAATTATGATGTATTACATTTTTAAATGTCTTATAAGTGGAATAATATATTGTATAACCTTTTGGGACTGGCTTTTTTTCACTAACCATAATGCCCTGAAGTTTCATCCAATATGTGTGTATTGCTGAGTAGTATTTGATGGTAAGGATGGACCATAGTTTTTAAAATCCATTTATCTGCTAAAGGATATCTGGGGTTTTCAGTTTTGGGCTATTACAAGTAAAGCTGCTATGAACAGATTTTTGTGTGAACTTAAATTTTCACTTCTTTGGGGTATAGTCCCAAGGGTGCAATTGCTAGGCTGTGTGGTAACTGCATATTTAATTTTATAAGACACTGCCACCTTTTTTTCCAGAGTGGCTGTATCATATTACATTTCTACCATCAGTGAATTGTATAAGTGATCCAGCTTCTTTGCCCCCTTGCCAGTATTTGGTGGTGTCACTATTTTTTATTTTGGCTATTCTGATATCTCATTATGGTTTTAATTTGCATTTCCCTCGTGGCAAATAATTTTGAATACCTTTTTATGTGTTTGTTATATATAAGCCTTGTTTCCTGAAATGTCTCTTTATGTCTTTGCCCATTTATATATCCTGAAGAACAGATTAGTGACTGCTAGGGGTTAAGGATGGAGGTGTGAGGGAAGGGGATGAAGGAGAAAAATGGGTATGTTTATAAATGGACAGAACAAAAGATCCTTGAGTTATGGAACTGTTCTGTATCTTGATTGTAGTGGTAGTCACATAAACCTACAAGGTGATAAAAATGCATAGAACTAAATACACACAAGTGCACACTAGCACAAATGAATACAAGTAAAACTGGGTAAATATAGATAACTGAATTGTATTAATATCAATATCCTGGCTGTAACATTTTGCCATAGCTTTGCAAAACATTACCATTGGGGGAAACTGGGCAAAAGATACGTGAAATTTCTCTGTATTGTTTATTACAACTGCATGTGAATCTACAATTATATAAATAAGAATTCAATGAAAAAAAGTAACTGGAGACGTATCTGTGTTCAATGCCTTGCTCTTTTTTCCCGTAAGACATCACCCTCTTACTAAAGACTGGTAGATTGATAATTCAGTATGTTGTGGATATTTAACACAGCCTATATAGATATAGTGATGATAGGACCAAGCAGAGTACAGATCTGTAATGGATCAGGGAACCTTAGGCACCATCAATGATGAATTAATCATGCAATTTGTTTAAGCTCTGTGATATGGTTTGGGTTTGTGTCCCCGCCCAAATCTCATGTTGTATTGTAATCCCCAATGTGGGAGGAGGGGCCTGATGGGAGGTGACTGGATCATGGGGGCATATTTCCACGTTGCTATTCTTGTGATAGTGAGATCTCATGACATCTGGTTGTTTGAAAGTGTGTAGCAGCTCCCCCTTTGCTCTCTTCCTCCTGCACTGGTCATGTAAGACGTGCCTTTTTCCTCTTCGCCTTCTGCTATGATTGTAAGTTTCCTGAGACCTCCACAGCCATGCTTCCTGTACAGCCTGTGGAACCATGAGCCAATTAAACCTCTTTTCTTCATAAATTACTCAGTCTCAGGTAGTTCTTTATAGCAATGTGAGAATGGATTAATATACTTTATCTAACATAACTTTATGTGTGCAAAGCCATGTCTGCATATTTTAGTTATTTATTGCCTGCCTATACACTACTATGTGCTCAATAAATGTTTACTAGATGGATAAATAAATTAATAAACTGATGAACAAATGTTGTCCCAGAGAAACTTGCCAAATGCAATGAGAACTTGAAGAGGACAATGGAGCATGGGATTAGGAATTATAATGATACCAAGGTTGTCTGTGGCCAAGATAACTAGCTTTCATTTTTCCTGTATTATAAAAGTAATATATACTCATTGCAGGCAATGTGAAAAACACAAAAAGCACAAATCTATGCATAAATAATTTAATATTTTGGCTTCACGCAGTGGCTCACACCTTTAATACCAGCACTTTGGGAGGCCAAGTTGGGTGGATCCCTTGAGGCCAGGAGTTTGAGACCAGCCTGGCCAACATGGTGAGACCATGTCTTTACTGAAAATACAAAAATTAGCCAGGTGTGGTGGCACATGCCTGTAGTCTCAGCTACTTGGGAGGCTGAGGCAGGAGAATCACTTGAATCCCAGAGTGGAGGTTGCAGTGAGCCAAGATCGTGCCACTGTACCCCAGCCTGGGTGACAGAGCTAGACTCTGGCTCAAAAAAAATTAATTTTTTTCAAATGTTGCTGCTGTTGCTTGTCAGAGCAGATGCATCTGAATCTGGTGTGGGTACAGGTTTGTGATGAGGCCTTCGTAATGTCAGTTTCCTACAACATATCTCCATAAAATGGTTGTAAATGGTACAATGTTTATTTCTTATTCGAAATTGTTTCATTAGCAGTTTGGGCTTGGCTAAGCTAGAACCCTGAAACATTAGAATAGTGTGGGGGCTTGTTAGAAATGCAGAATCTCAGGTTCTGCTCCAGATCTTCTGAATCCCGATCTGCATTTTAATCAGAGCCCATGAAAGTCTGAGAAATACTAAGCTAGATCATACTTAAGTGTATATACATATAAAAAATATGTATATATACTTAGTATATAAATATAATATATTAATACATATTATATAATGTATACTTAATATTAAGTAAATTAAAAGTATACATATTATATAATGTATACTTAATATATATTAAGTATACTTACTATTAAGTATGCATTACATATACATTATATATAATATATGTATGTATTAATATAAAGTATACTTTATATATAATATGTATATATCATATATATGTATGTATATACACACATACACACTTTTTTCTTGCAAAGTAATGGATATTCATTGTGTAATATTCGGAAATTTTAGTAAAGTTTAAAGAAATAAAAATTATATAAATCCCAACCACCTAGAGATACATTGTATATATTATATATTTTAATATATGATACATTATAACATAGAATATAACCACTTGTGAATATTATGATTTTTTTCTAGAATTTTATTAAGAATTTTATTTTTTTCTTTGGCATTATAGTGTATGTATTTTTGTATGTTCACATTATTACCTGGCATTTCCACACATACTAAATGTTTTTGTTTGTTTGTTTGCTTGTTTGTTTTTTTAGATGGAGTTTTGCTTTTGTTGCCCAGGCTGGAGTGCAATAGCGCGATCTCGGCTCATTGCAACCTGTGCCTCCTGGGTTCAAGCGATTCTCCTGCCTCATCCTCCTGAGTAGCTGGCATTACAGGCATGCACCACTATGCCCGGCTAATCTTGTATTTTTAGTAGAGATGAGGTTTCTCCATGTTGGTCTGGCTGGTCTCGAATTCCTGACCTCAAGTGATCCACCTGCCTCGGCCTCCCAAAGTGCTGGGAATACAGGCGTGAGCCACCGCACTGGCAATATTTTTCAAAATCATAGTTTTTATTGGCTGCATGATAATCCACCTTAGGGATAAAGCTTAGGCATAACTCCACTGTCAAATAGTAAGATTATTTCTAACTCGTTGCTAGTATGCTGTGAACATTTTTTCCCATGCATTTTAAACAAATATCTGATAAACTCCCAAAGATATGTTCCTACAGGATTAAAGAGTAAGAATTATTGTGATAATCTTGATATATATGGCCTAATTATAGCAACAATCTACCTTTCACAGCAGTATACAAACATGCTTACTTTGGTATCTTTTCTGGGCCGTATTTTTTCCTAATTCTTCATGTTGAATTAATTATAGATTTATGGCATGTTGAAACAGTAGCAATAGTCTCTTGCCCTTCATCCAATCTCTGCAATGGTGCAATCTGACATAACTGTAGTACAATAGCAAAGCTAAGAAACTGATATTAGTGCAGTACTATTGGACTACAGACCTTATTTGTATTTTCACCATTTTTATATACACTGTGTGTGTGTGTGTGTGTGCATGTGCATGCACACACATGTCTAGCTCTAGGCCATTTGATTCATCCATAAATTTGTGCAATCACCATCACAATCATGACACAAAACTGTTCTATCTGCACAGAGGAACTCCCCTGTGCTACCCCTTATATTCACATCCATCTCCTACCCTAGTCTCTGTCCCCTGGCAACCACTAGTCTATTCTCCGTTTTTATGGTTTTGTCATTTAAAGGATATTATATAAATGCAATCATATAGTATGTAATCTTTTGGAATTGACTTTTTATTCACTCAGAATGATGCACCTGAGTACCATTCAAATTGATGCATGCATCAAAATTTCATTCCTTTTTTTCGCTGGGTAGTATTCCATTACAGAAATGTACCAGAGTTTGTACCAGGGATATTTTAGTTGCTTTTAGTTTTCAACCACTATGAATAAAGCTGCTATGAAAATTCATGTACAGGTTTTTATGTGGATGTAAGTTTTTATTTCTCTGAGATAAATGCCCAAGAGTGCAATTGCTGGGTTGTGTGGTAAGTGATTATGTAGTTTCGTAAGAAACTGTCATACTCTTCTGGAGTGGCTGTATCATTTTACATTCCCACCAGTAATGTATGAATGATTCCGTCTCCACATTCTCTCCAGCATTTGGTGATGTCACTAGTTTTATTTTGGCCATTCTGACAGGTAGTTAATGATGTCTCATTATAGTTTCAATGTGTATTTTCCTGATGGCTAATGTTGAACATATTTTCATGTGCTTATTTGTCATCATAGCTTCTCTTTGGCAGAATGTCTATTCATGTCTTTTGCATAATTTCTAGTTATATCATTTTCTTTTAACTTTCGATAGTTCTTTATATACTGTGTTTAAGGTATGGTGTCTATTTACCAGTGCTGTACCAATTTAAATGTCCTGGTTTTGATTTGGTAATACAGTTATATAAGATGGCATCATTCATAGTGAATTTATATATCAATCCAGTGGAGACTAAGATAAGAGTTCAAGGACCCTCCTACTAAAGTAATTAACTTTTTCAGATATGGGTTTTGCAAGTATTTTCTCCCAGTTGTTAAGTTGTTTTTCATCCTCCTAACGCTGTCTTTCACACAGCAAAAGTTTTGACACAGTTTAATAAAAAGAATAGATGAGAAGTATCTAGTGGAATGTGGACAGATACAAAGGAGCACCACCGCTTACCAGCTTAATGGAGAGTTCTTTGTAGTCTCTGGAAGCAGATATGAAAACATTTCATGTCACCTTAGTGGTGTCACACTGATCTCCTCCTCCCTACTCTGGCCCCATCTCCTGCCTCTGGCTGCAGGACCCACTATGTTGAGATTCCTACCTTTGGCACGAAATAGATAAAGGACCCCTGCCACAGAAGGACTTTGACTTCTTATTCAGCTCCATTATTTCTCTTGGCTATTTCTTAGTCTCTTGGAGTATCAGCCTTCTGCCTTGCATCTTGCCTCTAGCAGCCTGGTTTCCCAGCCTCTCCTTGAGGGCTTGCAATAGCTCAATGACCATTCTCCTACATGTACCTCCTCTTGTCATGGCTTCTAACACACATGCTCTCTGGTAACTGCTAGCCTGAACAAAAATCACACAAAATTTTGTTACAAGTAGTTGCACAAACTATTAAAGTAGTCATTTTAATGCTAGAGAAGTGAAGCTGGGTAAAATGTCAAGATCATGCTTCAATCTATTTGAAGGCAAAAGATGAGGATGGCACCTATGCCCCACCTATTAGTGACCAGGGATGAAAATACAACGGCTGCATAGGCAAGGCATTACACCTTGTAGAGTCCTGCCCTTCCATACTTGAAAGAATACAAAATATATGAGAAAGGCAAGAGGGTAAAGGGGAGAGAATATTCATATTTATTCTTTCAGAGTTCAGGTATCATGAACCATATCCAAATCCAATCTGCTTTTGTTTGATGTACATGATTAATCTTACAGATAAACATGTGTTGATTAGAGGAAGTGGCATTCCTCTTGCTTGTGTTCCAATTCCAGACTTAAGATCATTTTGTGAATCTAAGAAATTTTTCATGAGCACCAACGCTGTGCTGGAGCTAGCTCATACCTTCTTGCAAGAACTCATTATGCACATCTCTTCCCCACTCTGCGTTAAGTGAAATAAAGTTGCTAACTTGAAATCAGCCATGGTGGAAATATTTACACCATAAAACCAGCAAACACTACAAATCAGAACTTACTTTTCTTTCTTTTGGGGAAGCCAGTTGTTCAACATCTACTCATATACCAGTGGGTGCCTGCCATTGGGTATTGTGTAGACTCCGGGAGATAAGAGATAATCCTCTCTCAGGCACCTCACAGTCTGGGAATTAGAATGCCCTTTTGGAAACCAAACCTCTTCTGTCAGCTCTTCTGTTCTGTAGTCCCACCCTAGCTAATCCTTTCTTCCTCTCCCTTTTTTATTTTTTATTTTTTTTAAACAGAGTCTCGCTCTGTTGCCGGGCTGGAGTGCAGTGGCCTGATCTCGGCTCACTGCAAACTCTGCCTCCCGGGTTCAAGCAATTCTCCTGCCTCAGCCTCCCAAGTAGCTGGGACTACAGGCATGCACCACCATGCCCAGCTAATTTTTGTAGTTTTAGTAGAGATGGGGTTTCACCATGTTGGCCAGGATGGTCTCTATCTCTTGACTTCGTGGTCTGCCTGCTTTGGCCTCCCAAAGTGCTGGGATTACAGGCGTGAGCCACCGTGCCCGGGCCCTCTCCCTTTCTTTTCAGCCCTTCCTTTTTGCTTTTTGGGAACTCCCATTTCATTCTTATGCAGTTTCTTTATCATCTCAATACTTTCCCCAACCACCTTCAACATTTCCTTGCCTTCACTGAAGGTTGGATTTCTGAGGGTAGCGGTTTTTTGTGGCTCTCTCAAATGGAACATGCTCAGAATCTCTCATGTCCTCAGCCTCTAAGGGACCCCAAGGAGGAGCTGCCATTCTGTTGGCATTCTGTGGCTATTACCAGACCGTTACTGCAATACTTTTATTTAATATCTCCTCTTTCTACATGATCTAATCAGACTATCCCTCCTTCATTAACCCAAAGAGGGAACACAGATGGAGCAGGTTTGGGAAGAAAGAATTTGACAGGGGTGATACTGGTGGAACATCTAGGTGGAAGATGTCCAGCCAGATATTGGACATGCAGCTACCAAGGATCTTTGTAAGCAAGCAACTTTGTGGAAATTTCCTCGGATTTATATGGGGGATTTATTTCTTCCTTTATCTTTTCTACCCTCAGGACTGGATAAGGAAAAAATTACCTATGAGAGATGAGGTAAGATTCTGTTTTACCTCACAAATCATAAAATTAAAATGAATTTATGTTCAAAATATAGTTTCAGTGATATTTCATTTTTATTCTTCAAAAATTGAGGATCCATTAGCATATGACATACAGTGGTGATTCACAAGTCAGATTGCCTTTCAGAATAATCTGGGACATTTATTTAAAATACACATTCTTGGCAACAGACTATCCCAACATTCTCCAATGTTCAGTTAACTAGATAATCCTTTTCTGACCATTCTGACTAATTAAAGTACACTTCATTGTATGGGTCCAGGGAAGCAAAATATAAGTTTGCAACATACAAGCTTGATAACCCTGATTTTTCTGTTTCATAACAAATAATACAGGAAAGAAGAGAAGGAATCATAGCCCACACTGGGATCTGTCTTCCTTTCTACATATTCTATCCCATCTTGAGCACGCATGCCACAGCCTGATGCTGATGGTGATAGTGATTAGAGTAGTACATGTATCAGTGGATTGCTGAGAACAATAAATGGTTATTCGTTAAGGGGCTTAGAACAGTGTCTGGCACATGGTAAGTGTGATATAAATATTAACTTTAAAAAAAATTTTTTTTATTATTAAAATTTAAGTTCTAGGGTACATGTGCATAACATGCAGGTTTCTTACATATGTATACTTGTGCCATGTTGGTGTGCTGCACCCATCAACTCATCAGCACCCATCAACTCATCATTTACATCAGGTACAACTCCCAATGCAATCCTTCCCCCCTCCCCTTTCCCCATAATAGGCCCTGGTGTGTGATGTTCCCCTTCCTGAGTCCAAGTGATCTCATTGTTCAGTTCCCACCTATGAGTGAGAACATGAGGTGTTTGGTTTTCTGTTCTTGTGATAGTTTGCTGAGAAGGATGGTTTCCAGCTGCATCCATGTCCCTACAAAGGACACAAACTCATCCTTTTTTGTGGCTGCATAGTATTCCATGGTGTATATGTGCCACATTTTCTTAATCGTGTCTGTCACTGATGGATATTTGGGTTGATTCCAAGTCTTTGCTATTGTGAATAGTGCCACAATGAACATACGTGTGCATGTGTCTTTATAGCAGCATGATTTATAAGCCTTTTGGTATATAACCAGTAATGGGATGGCTGGATCATATGGTACTTCTAGTTGTAGATCCTTGAAGAATCGCCGTACTGTTTTCCATAATGGCTGAACTAGTTTACAATCCCATCAACAGTGTAAAAGTGTTCCTATTTCTCCACATCCTCTCCAGCATCTGTTGTTTCCTGACTTTTTAATGATTGCCATTCTCACTGGTGTGAGATGGTATCTCATTGTGGTTTTGATTTGCATTTCTCTGATGGCCAGTGATGACAAGCATTTTTTCATGTGTCTGTTGGCTGTATGCATGTCTTATTTTGAGAAATGTCTGTTCATATCCCTTGCCCACTTTTTGATGGGGTTGTTTGTTTTTTTCTTGTACATTTGTTTGAGTTCTTTGTAGGTTCTGGATATTAGCCCTTTGTCAGATGAGTAGATTGCAAAAATTTTCTCCCATTCTGTAGGTTGCCTGTTCACTCTGATGGTAGTTTCTTTTGCTGTGCAGAAGCTCTTTAGTTTAATGAGATCCCATTTGTCAATTTTGGCTTTTGTTGCTGTTGCTTTTGGTGTTTTAGACATGAAATCCTTGCCCATGCCTATGTCCTGAATGGTATTACCTAGGTTTTCTTCTAGGGTTTTTATGGTATTAGGTCTAACATTTAAGTCTCTAATGCATCTTGAATTAATTTTCGTATAAGGAGTAAGGAAAGGATCCAGTTTCAGCTTTCTACTTATGGCTAGCCAATTTTCCCAGCACCATTTATTAAATACGGAATCTTTTCCCCATTTCTTGTTTTTGTCAGGTTTGTCAAAGATCAGATGGCTGTAGATGTGTGGTATTATTTCTGAGGACTCTGTTCTGTTCCATTGGTCTATATGTCTGTTTTGGTACCAGTACCATGCTGTGTTGGTTACTGTAGCCTTGTGGTATAGTTTGAAGTCAGGTAGCATGATGCCTCCAGCTTTGTTCTTTTGACTTAGGATTGTCTTGGCAATGCGGGATCTTTTTTGGTTTCATATGAACTTTAAAACAGTTTTTTCCAATTCTGTGAAGAAACTCACTGGTAGCTTGATGGGGATAGCGTTGAATCTATAAATTACCTTGGGTAGTATGGCCATTTTCATGATATTGATTCTTCCTATCCATGAGCATGGTATGTTCTTCCATTTGTTTGTGTCCTCTTTTATTTCACTGAGCAGTGGTTTGTAGTTCTCCTTGAAGAGGTCCTTTACATCCCTTGTGAGTTGGATTCCTAGGTTTTTTATTCTCTTTGAAGCAATTGTGAATGGAAGATCATTCATGATTTGGCTCTCTGCATGTCTGTTACTGGTGTATAAGAATGCTTGTGATTTTTGCACATTAATTTTGTATCCTGAGACTTTGCTGAAGTTGCTTATCAGCTTAAGGAGATGTTGGGCTGAGACAATGGGGTTTTCTAAATATACAATCATGTCATCTGCAAACAGGGACAATTTCACTTCTTCTTTTCCTAAGTGAATACCCTTTATTTCTTTCTCTTGCCTGATTGCCCTAGCCAGAACTTCCAACACTATGTTGAATAGGAGTGGTGAGAGAGGGCATCCCTGTCTTGTGCCAGTTTTCAAAGGGAATGCTTCCAGTTTTTGCCCATTCAGTATGATATTGGCTGTGGGTTTGTCATAAATAGCTCTTATTATTTTGAGGTACGTTCCATCAATACCGAATTTATTGAGCGTTTTTAGCATGAAGGGCTGTTGAATTTTGTCAAAGGTCTTTTCTGCATCTATTGAGATAATCATGTGGTTTTTGTCTTTGGTTCTGTTTATATGCTGGATTACGTTTATTGATTTGCATATGTTGAACCAGCCTTGCATCCCAGGGATGAAGCCCACTTGATCATGGTGGATAAGCTTTTTGATGTGCTGCTGGATCCGGTTTGCCAGTATTTTATTGAGGATTTTTGCATCGATGTTCATCAGGGATATTGGTCTAAAATTCTCTTTTTTTGTTGTGTCTCTGCCAGGCTTTGGTATCAGGATGATGTTGGCCTCATAAAATGAGTTAGGGAGGATTCCGTCTTTTTCTATTGATTGGAATAGTTTCAGAAGGAATGGTACCAGCTCCTCCTTGTACCTCTGGTAGAATTCAGCTGTGAATCCATCTGGTCCTGGACTTTTTTTGGTTGGTAGGCTATTAATTATTGCCTCAATTTCAGAGCCTGCTATTGGTATATTCAGGGATTCAACTTCTTCCTGTTTTAGTCTTGGGAGAGTGTAAGTGTTCAGGAAATTATCCATTTCTTCTAGATTTTCTAGTTTATTTTCGTAGAGGTGTTTGTAGTTTTCTTTGATGGTAGTCTGTATTTATGTGGGGTTAGTGTTGATATCCCCTTTATCATTTTTTATTGCATCTGTTTGATTCTTCTGTATTTTCTTCTTTATTAGTCTTGCTAGTGGTCTATCAATTTTGTTGATCTTTTCAAAAAACCAACTCCTGGATTCATTGATTTTTTGGAGGGTTTTTTTGTGTCTCTATCTCCTTCAGTTCTGCTCTGATCTTAGTTATTTCTTACATTCTGCTAGCTTTTGGATGTGTTTGCTCTTTCTTCTCTAGTTCTTTTAATTGTGATGTTAGAGTGTCAATTTTAGATCTTTCCAGCTTTCTCTTGTGGGCATTTAGTGCTATAAATTTCCCTCTACACACTGCTTTAAATGTGTCCCAGAGATTCTGGTATGTTGTGTCTTTGTTCTTATTAGTTTCAAAGAACATCTTTATTTCTGTCTTTATTTCGTTATGCACCTAGTAGTCATTCAGGAGCATGTTGTTTAGTTTCCATGTAGCTGAGCGGTTTTGATTGAGTTTCTTAGTCCTGAGTTATAGTTTGATTGCACTGTGGTCTGAGAGATGGTTTGTTATAATTTCTGTCCTTGTACATTTGCTGATGAGTGCTTTACTTCCAATTCTGTGATCAATTTTGGAATAAGTGTGATGTGTTGCTGAGAAGAATGTATATTTTGTTCATTTGTGGTGGAGAGTTCTGTAGATGTCTATTCTGTCTGCTTGGTGCAGAGTTGAGTTCAATTCCTGGATATCCTTGTTAACTTTCTGTCTCATTGATCTGTCTAATGTTGACAGTGGGGTGTTGAAGTCTCCCTAAATAATTGTATGGGAGTGTAAGTCTATTTGTAAGTCTCTAAGGACTTGCTTTATGAATCTGGGTGCTCCTGTATTGGGTGCATATATATTTAGGATTTGTTAGCTCTTCCTGTTGAATTGATCCCTTTACCATTATGTAATGGCCTTCTTTGTCTCTTTTGATCTTTGATGGTTTAAAGTCTGTTTTATCAGAGACTAGGATTGCAACCCCTGCTTTTTTTTTGTTTTCCATTTGCTTGGGAGATCTTCCTCCATCCCTTTATTTTGAGCCTATGTGTGTCTCTGCATGTGAGATGAGTCTCCTGAATACAGCAAACTGATGGGTCTTGACTCTTTATCCAGTTTTCCAGTCTGTGTCTTTTAATTGGGCCATTAAATCCATTTACATTTAAGGTTAATATTGGTATGTGTGAACGTGATTCTGTGATTATGATATTAACTGGTTATTTTGCTCATTGGTTGATGCAGTTTCTTCCTAGCATTGATGGTCTTTACATTTTGGCATGTTTTTGCAACAGCTGGTACCGGTTGTTCCTTTCCATGTTTAGTGCTTCCTTCAGGGTCTCTTGTAAGGCTGGTCTGGTGGTGACAAAATCTCTCAGCATTTGCTTATCTGTAAAGGATTTTATTTCTCCTTCACTAATAAAACTTAGTTTGGCTGGATATGAAATTCTGGGTTTAAAATTCTTTTCTTTAAGAATGTTGAATATTGGCCCACACTCTCTTCTGGCTTGTAGAGTTTCTGCTAAGAGATCTGCTGTTAGTCTGATGGGCTTCCCTTTGTGGGCAACCCGACCTTTCTCTGCAGCTGCCCTTAACATTTTTTCCTTCATTTCAACTTTGGTGAATCTGGCAATTATGTGTCTTGGAGTTGCTCTTCTAGAGGAGTATCTTTGTGGCGTTCTCTGTATTTCCTGAATTTGAATGTTGGCCTGCCCTACTAGGTTGGGGAAGTTCTCCTGGATGATATCCTGAAGAGTGTTTTCCAACTTGGGTCCATTTTCCCCCTCACTTTCAGGCACCCCAATCAGATGTAGATTTCGTCTTTTCACATAATCCCATACTTCTTGAAGGCTTTTTCATTTCTTTTTCCCCTTTTTCCTTTAGACTTCTCTTCTCGCTTCATTTCATTCATTTGATCCTCAATCGCTGATACTCTTTCTTCCAGTTGATCAAGTCAGTTACTGAAGCTTTTGCATTTGTCACGCATTTCTCGTGTCATGGTTTTTATCTCTGTCAATTCAATTCTCTGCATTGATTATTCTAGTTATCCATTCTTCCATTCTTTTTTCAAGATTTTTAGTTTCTTTGCGCTGGGTATGTAATTCCTCCTGTAGCTCTGAGAAGTTTGATGGACTGAAGCCTTCTTCTCTCAACTCCTTAAAGTCATTCTCCGTCCAGCTTTGATCCATTGCTGGCGATGAGTTGTGTTCCTTTGGAGGGGGATATGCGCTCTTGTTTTTTGAATTTCCAGCTTTTCTGCCCTGCTTTTTCCCCATCTTTGTGGTTTTATCTGCCTTTGGTCTTTGATGATGGTGACGTACTGATTGGCTTTTGGTGTGGGTGTCCTTCCTGGTTGTTAGTTTTCCTTCTAACAGTCAGGGCCCTCAGCTGTAGATCTGTTGGAGACTGCTTGAGGCCACTCCAGATCCTGTTTGCCTGGGTATCAGCAGCAGAGGCTGCAGAAGATAGAATATTGCTGAACAGCGAGTGTACCTGTCTGATTCTTGCTTTGGAAGCTTCGTCTCAGGGGTGTACCCCACCATGTGAGGTGTGGGGTGTTGGTTTGCCCCTAGTGGGTGATGTCTCCCAGTTAGGCTACTCAGGGGTCAGGGAACCACTTGAGCAGGCAGTGTGTCCGTTCCAAGATCTCAACCTCTGTGTTGGGAGATCCACTGGTCTCTTCAAAGCTGTCAGAGAGGGTCGTTTGCATCTGCAGAGGTTTCTGCTGCTTTTTTTGTTTGTTTGTTTGTTTAGCTGTACCCTGTCCCCAGAGGTGGAGTCTACAGAGACAGGCAGGCCTCCTTGAGCTGCTGTGGGCTCCACCCAATACGAGCTTCCCAGAGGCTTTGTTTACCTACTTAAGCCTCAGCAATGGCGGGCGCCCCTCCCCCAGCCTCGCTGCTGCCTTGCCCTTAGATCGCAGACTGCTGTGCTAGCAATGAGGGAGGCTCCGCGGGTGTGGGACCCTCCTGGCCAGGTGTGGGATATAATCTCATGGTGTGCCGTTTGCTAAGACCCTTGGTAAATGGCAATATTGGGTTGGGAGTTACCCGATTTTCCAGGTGTTGTGTGTCTCAGTTCCCCTGCCTAGGAAAAGGGATTCCGTTCTCCCTTGTGCTTCCCAGGTGAGGCCATGCCTCACCCTGCTTCAGCTCTTGCTGTTCGGACTGCAGCAGCTGACCGGCACTGATTGTCCGGCACTCCCTAGTGAGATGAACCTGGTACCTCAGTTGAAACTGCAGTGGGCGGAGCAAGATGGCCGAATAGGAACAGCTCCAGTCTCCAACTCCCAGCACGACCGACACAGAAGACCGGTGATTTCTGCATTTTCAACTGAGGTACTGGGTTCATCTCACTGGGGAGTGCCGGACGATCGGTGCTGGTCAGCTGCTGCAGCCCGACCAGCGAGAGCTGAAGCAGGGCGAGGCATTGCCTCACCTGGGAAGCGCAAGGGAGAACGGAATCCCTTTTCCTAGCCAGGGGAACTGAGACACACAACACCTGGAAAATCGGGTAACTCCCACCCCAATACTGCGCTTTAAGCAAACAGGCACACCAGGAGATCATATCCCACACCTGGCCGGGAGGGTCCCACACCCACGGAGCCTCCCTCATTGCTAGCACAGCAGTCTGTGATCTACCGGCAAGGCAGCAGCGAGGCTGGGGGAGGGGCGCCCGCCATTGCTGAGGCTTAAGTAGGTAAACAAAGCTGCTGGGAAGCTCGAACTGGGTGGAGCTCACAGCAGCTCAAGGAAACCTGCCTGTCTCTGTAGACTCCACCTCTGGGGACAGGGCACAGTAAACAATAACAAATGCAGTCGAAACCTCTGCAGACGCAAACGACTCTGTCTGACAGCTTTGAAGAGAGCAGTGGATCTCCCAACACGGAGGTTGAGATCTGAGAAGGGACAGACTCCCTGCTCAAGTGGGTCCCTGACCCCTGAGTAGCCTAACTGGGAGACATCCCCCACTAGGGGCAGTCTGACACCCCACACCTCACAGGGTGGAGTACACCCCTGAGAGGAAGCTTCCAAAGCAAGAATCAGACAGGTACACTTGCTGTTCAGAAATATTCTATCTTCTACAGCCTCTGCTGCTGATACCCAGGCAAACAGGGTCTGTAGTGGACCTCAAGCAATCTCCAACAGACCTACAGCTGAGGGTCCTGACTGTTAGAAGGAAAACTATCAAACAGGAAGGACACCTACACCAAAACCCCATCAGTACATCACCATCATCAAAGACCAGAGGCAGATAAAACCACAAAGATGGGGAAAAAGCAGGGCAGAAAAGCTGGAAATTCAAAAAATAAGAGCACATCTCCCCCGGCAAAGGAGCGCAGCTCATCGCCAGCAACGGATCAAAGCTGGACGGAGAATGACTTTGACGAGATGAGATGAGAGAAGAAGGCTTCAGTCCATCAAATTTCTCGGAGCTAATGGAGGAATTACGTACCCAGCGCAAAGAAACTAAAAATCTTGAAAAAAAAGTGGAAGAATTGATGGCTAGAGTAATTAATGCAGAGAAGGTCATAAACAAAATGAAAGAGATGAAAACCATGACACGAGAAATACGTGACAAATGCACAAGCTTCAGTAACTGACTCGATCAACTGGAAGAAAGAGTATCAGCGATTGAGGATCAAATGAATGAAATGAAGCGAGAAGAGAAACCAAAAGAAAAAAGAAGAAAAAGAAATGAACAAAGCCTGCAAGAAGTATGGGATTATGTAAAAAGACCAAATCTACGTCTGATTGGGGTGCCTGAAAGTGAGGGGGAAAATGGAACCAAGTTGGAAAACAATCTTCAGGATATCATCCAGGAGAACTTCCCCAACCTAGTAGGGCAGGTCAACATTCAAATCCAGGAAATACAGAGAACGCCACAAAGATACTCCTCTAGAAGAGCAACTCCAAGACACATAATTGCCAGATTCACCAAAGTTGAAATGAAGGAAAAAATCTTAAGGGCAGCCAGAGAGAAAGGTCGGGTTACCCACAAAGGGAAGCCCATCAGACTAACAGCAGATCTCTCGGCAGAAACTCTCCAAGCCAGAAGAGAGTGGGGGCCAATATTCAACATTCTTAAAGAAAAGAATTTTAAACCCAGAATTTCATATCCAGCCAAACTAAGTTTCATAAGTGAAGGAGAAATAAAATCCTTTACAGATAAGCAAATGCTTAGAGATTTTGTCACCACTAGGCCTGCCTTGCAGGAGACCCTGAAGGAAGCACTAAACATGGAAAAGAACAACCGGTACCAGCCATTGCAAAAACATGCCAAAATGTAAAGACCATCGAGGCTAGGAAGAAACTGCATCAACTAACGAGCAAAATAACCAGTTAATATCATACTGGCAGGATCAAGTTCACACATAACAATATTAACCTTAAATGTAAATGGACTAAATGCTCCAATTAAAAGACACAGACTGGCAAACTGGATAAAGAGTCAAGACCCATCAGTTTGCTGTATTCAGGAGACCCATCTCACACACAGAGACAAACATAGACTCAAAATAAAGGGATGGAGGAAGACTTACCAAGCCAATGGAGAAAAAAAAAAAGCAGGGGTTGCAATACTTGTCTCTGATAAAACAGACTTTAAACCATCAAAGATCAAAAGAGACAAAGAAGGCCATTACATAATGGTAAAGGGATCAATTCGACAGGAAGAGCTAACTATCCTAAATATATATGCACCCAATACAGGAGCACCCAGATTCATAAAGCAAGTCCTTAGAGACTTACAAAGAGACTTAGACTCCCATACAATAATAATGGGAGACTTCAACACTCCACTGTCAACATTAGACAGATCAACGAGACAGAAATTTAACAAGGATATCCAGGAATTGAACTCATCTCTGCAGCAAGCAGACCTAATAGACATCTATAGAACTCTCCACCCCAAATCAACAGAATATACATTCTTCTCAGCACCACATCGTTCTTACTCCAAAATCGACCACGTAATTGGAAGTAAAGCACTCTTCAGCAAATGTACAAGAACAGAAATTATAACAAACTGTCTCTCAGACCACAGTGCAATCAAACTAGAACTCAGGACTAAGAAACTCAATCAAAACCGCTCAACTACATGGAAACTGAACAACCTGCTCCTGAATGACTACTGGGTACATAACGAAATGAAGGCAGAAATATAGATGTTCTTTGAAACCAATGAGAACAAAGAGACAACATACCAGAATCTCTGGGACACATTTAAAGCAGTGTGTAGAGGGAAATTTATAGCACTAAATGCCCACAAGAGAAAGCAGGAAAGATCTAAAATTGACACTCTAACATCACAATTAAAAGAACTAGAGAAGCAAGAGCAAACACATTCGAAAGCTAGCAGAAGGCTAGAAATAACTAAGATCAGAGCAGAACTGAAGGAGATAGAGACACAAAAAACTCTCCAAAAAATCAATGAATCCAGGAGTTGGTTTTTTGAAAAGATCAACAAAATTGACAGACCACTAGCAAGACTAATAAAGAAGAAAAGAAAGAAGAATCAAATTGACGCAATTAAAAATGATAAAGGGGATATCACCACCAACCCCACAGAAATACAAACTACCATGAGAGAATACTATAAACACCTCTACGCAAATAAACTGGAAAATCTAGAAGAAATGGATAATTTCCTGGACACTTACACTCTTCCAAGACTAAACCAGGAAGAAGTTGAATCCCTGAATAGACCAATAGCAGGCTCTGAAATTGAGGCAATAATTAATAGCCTACCAACCAAAAAAAGTCCAGGACCAGATGGATTCACAGCTGAATTCTACCAGAGGTACAAGGAGGAGTTGGTACCATTCCTTCTGAAACTATTCCAATCAATAGAAAAAGACGGAATCCTCCCTAACTCATTTTATGAGGCCAACATCATCCTGATACCAAAGCCTGACAGAGACACAACAAAAAAAGAGAATTTTAGACCAATATCCCTGATGAACATCGATGCAAAAATCCTCAATAAAATACTGGCAAACCGGATTCAGCAACACATCAAAAATCTTATCCACCATGATCAAGTGGGCTTCATCCCTGGGATGCAAGGCTGGTTCAACATTCGCAAATCAATAAACATAATCCAGCATATAAACAGAACCAAAGACAAGAACCACATGATTATCTCAATAGATGCAGAAAAGGCTTTTGACAAAATTCAACAGCCCTTCATGCTAAAAACACTCAATAAATTCGGTATTGATGGAACGTACCTCAAAATAATAAGAGCTATTTATGACAAACCCACAGCCAATATCATACTGAATGGGCAAAAACTGGAAAAATTCCCTTTGAAAACTGGCACAAGACAGGGATGCCCTCTCTCACCACTCCTATTCAACATAGTGTTGGAAGTTCTGGCTAGGGCAATTAGGCAAGAGAAAGAAATCAAGGGTATTCAGTTAGGAAAAGAAGAAGTGAAATTGTCCCTGTTTGCAGATGACATGATTGTATATTTAGAAAACCCCATTGTCTCAGCCCAAAATCTCCTTAAGCTGATAAGCAACTTCAGCAAAGTCTCAGGATACAAAATTAATGTGCAAAAATCACAAGCATTCTTATACACCAGTAACAGACAAACAGAGAGCCAAATCAGGAATGAACTTCCATTCACAATTGCTTCAAATAGAATAAAATACCTAGGAATCCAACTTACAAGGGATGTAAAGGACCTCTTCAAGGAGAACTACAAACCACTGCTCAGTGAAATAAAAGAGGACACAAACAAATGGAAGAACATTCCATGCTCATGGATAGGAAGAATCAATATCATGAAAATGGCCATACTGCCCAAGGTTATTTATAGATTCAATGCCATCCCCATCAAGCTACTAATGAGTTTCTTCACAGAATTGGAAAAAACTGCTTTAAAGTTCATATGGAACCAAAAAAGAGCCCGCATCTCCAAGACAATCCTAAGTCAAAAGAACAAAGCTGGAGGCATCACGCTACCTGACTTCAAACTATACTACAAGGCTACAGTAACCAAAAAGCATGGTACTGGTACCAAAACAGAGATATAGACCCATGGAACAGAACAGAGTCCTCAGAAACAATACCACACATCTACAGCCATCTGATCTTTGACAAACCTGAGAGAAACAAGAAATGGGGAAAGGATTCCCTATTTAATAAATGGTGCTGGGAAAATTGGCTAGCCATAAGTAGAAAGCTGAAACTGGATCCTTTCCTTACTCCTTATACGAAAATTAATTCAAGATGGATTAGAGACTTAAATGTTAGACCTAATACCATAAAAATCCTAGAGGAAAACCTAGGTAGTACCATTCAGGACATAGGCATGGGCAAAGACTTCATGTCTAAAACACCAAAAGCAACGGCAGCAAAAGCCAAAATTGACAAATGGGATCTCATTAAACTAAAGAGCTTCTGCACAGCAAAAGAAACTACCATCAGAGTGAACAGGCAACCTACAGAATGGGAGAAAATTTTTGCAATCTACTCATCTGACAAAGGGCTAATATCCAGAACCTACAAAGAACTCAAACAAATTTACAAGAAAAAAACAAACAACCCCATCAAAAAGTGGGCAAAGGATATGAACAGACATTTCTCAAAAGAAGACATTCATACAGCCAACAGACACATGAAAAAATGCTCATCATCACTGGCCATCAGAGAAATGCAAATCAAAAGCACAATGAGATACCATCTCACACCAGTTAGAATGGCGATCATTAAAAAGTCAGGAAACAACAGATGCTGGAGAGGATGTGGAGAAATAGGAACACTTTTACACTGTTGGTGGGATTGTAAACTAGTTCAACCATTATGGAAAACAGTATGGCGATTCCTCAAGGATCTAGAACTAGATGTACCATATGACCCAGCCATCCCATTACTGGGTATATACCCAAAGGATTATAAATTATGCTGCTATAAAGACACATGCACACGTATGTTTATTGCGGCACTATTCACAATAGCAAAGACTTGGAATCAACCCAAATATCCATCAGTGACAGATTGGATTAAGAAAATGTGGCACATATACACCATGGAATACTATGCAGCCATCAAAAAGGATGAGTTTGTGTCCTTTGTAGGGACATGGATGCAGCTGGAAAGCATCATTCTTAGCAAACTATCACAAGAACAGAAAACCAAACACCACATGTTCTCACTCATAGGTGGGAACTGAACAATGAGATCACTTGGACTCGGGAAGGGTAACATCACACACCGGGGCCTATCATGGGGAGGGGGTAGGGGGGAGAGATTGCATTGGGAGTTATACCTGATGTAAATGATGAGTTGATGGGTGCAGCACACCACCATGGCACAAGTATACATATGTAACAAACCTGCACGTTATGCACATGTACCCTACAACTTAAAGTATAATAATAATAAATAAATTAAAAAAAAAAAAAGAAAAGAAAATGCAGAAATCACCAGTCTTCTGTGTTGCTCGTGCTGGGAGCTGGAGACTGGAGCTGTTTCTATTCGGCCATCTTACTCCGCCCCCCCAGTGAATATTAACTTTTATATAAAGATTTTCCAGATCCCCTAACTCATTGGTGAAGTGTCTGCTGATTGACTTGCAGCATACACAAACAGGCTGTGTTGGCTTATTTGTTTTGTTCTATTCTGACTATACAGGGAGAGTAGGCATCTTCATTTCTATGGAGTCTCCCTGTATGTAGTTCAAGATTATTAAGTTCCCATCTAGGCTTCTTGCTTCAAGTTCAATAATTATAAATATTTTTATCTTTCATTGTAGCTCATGCTTTCCTACGCCTAAATAACCTCTTTCCTGTTCCCCTAACACATTCTCAGGAACTGTTTTGCTCACTGAGTGAGTATTCCTTTAGATGACTTTTATAACGAAAGAATAAATGGTCTCATATGGTTGAAAGACCCATGAGACAGAGTTTAAGTCAGTGCTCCTCAAAATGTGATGTGCATCAGAATCATTTTTGGCTCTTTTTACAAATAAGGATGCTTTTACTCCACCCTGAAGATTTTGATTCAGTAGGCCTGCGTTGGGGCTTTGAGAGGTGTGCTTTTCAAAACCTTATAGTTAGATTCTGAAGTATAAGGGTTGAGAGCAACTACATTAGGGCATATGCTTACCTGCTAACAATCAGCTAGCTCTACTGGGTTCAAATACTCAAGAGGCTCCTCCATGGGCATTTGGAGCTTAATGCAGTCAGGTATTACAATCCTATGCTTACAAGGGGATCTGTGATTATTATCATCATTATTAACAATATTAAAATGGACTAATAAAGGGTTAACATTTATATAGCACTATGTGCCAGGCAATGTTGTAAGTGCATTACATAAACATACATAAATCAAGGCATTTAATCTCCATAACTTTATGAGGTAGGGACTACCTCTTTTACCCTATTTAGCAGAACAACCTACCATCCTTGTTATCAGATATGGAAACAGAGACACAGAGAAAATAATAGCTAACTTTATTGACCACTTACCCTCTGCCAGGTTCTAGCTTTAGTAAATCCCTCACTTGCATCTAATTCTCACAGCACTTAATGAGTACAGTGAGGCCTCATTGAGGTAGGTCCTTTTCCAAAGTTAATGCTGCTGGTCAGTGGCATCACCAGAAGAGCATCCTACATCTTCACTGATCTAAAAGTCTGTGGGATCTGGCTGTCAAGATAGGTTAGCAGCTTTTTCTTTTAATAGTATGTGAATAACCCCATTATTATACTGACTTGTAGATACTTTTGTGATGAGTTAAAGGAGTTGGGAAAGAAAGTATTCTTTAAAAAGCCTTTGGAAGCCCTCTCTTGAAGTAAGTGGGAGAAGTTTAATTCAATATATTGTTTGAAACAGATCCCCCTAAGTGTGAATCTAAGAAGTTAGGGCAGGAACTTCCTTCATGCCTCTTTCAATTGACCCTGGATTTTTCAGAGAATGAAATAGTAGAGAAGGGGTTAAATGTGAGGGTGCCCTGGCTGAAACTTTTTACTCCCTCTTAAATCTAAGAATGTTCTGAAACAAGCCTCAGAGCACATGACAAAGGTATTTCTGACGCATCTAGATGTGAGAAGCAGTACCTTTGGGTGAAAAAAACAGTGGAATTTAAGAGGACATTTTTTGGTGGATTAAGGAGGCAGACAACTTGGAATTGTTCTGGAAAATCTGTTCACTGTGCACTAGCTGGGTGGCTAGTCAAGATGAGAAAAATTTTAATCTTCTCGTCTAGGAAGTATGTGTTCCTAGAGACAAGACAGGAACTACAGCTCTTGCTGTAGTTTTTTAAATTGCCTAGGAGATTAAGAATATTGTTATCTTGGGCAGAGTTTTGGATTTCCCTAGCTCTGAATGGGCAGATGTATTTTGGGACTATAAGATATTTTTCAGACTCAAAGGGTAAAAACAACTACACAACTTATTTGGAGTGCAGGAATTTCCTATCTTTCAATAAAATTAATGTTATTTTTAAAAGCATAGATAATAATCAGCAATAATAGATAAATAGATATATGGAAAAGCACACAACAAATAATCTGTCAATGTTTAGCAAAAGAAGAGAAATGTAAGGGGGAAAAGGAATAAGTAAGGTAACAAAATCCATATGCATCTGTGGTGACAAATATGGGCTTCTTTGCAGGAAGGAGGAGAGTATTTTGGGGTTAGGGTAAGCACCTTGCTACTCAATACGTGATCTGCAGACCAGGCGCATGAGGTTTACTTGGAAGCTTGCTGGAAATGCAGAATCTCAGATTCCATCCCAGGCGCACTGAAACTGCATTACATTTTAACAACCTCGATGGATGATTTGTTCTGACATTAAACTTTGAAAAGTACTGCGGTAGAAGACTGATTTAAGATCTCCTTTTGTTTGCTGCTCCATTTTTATGCATTCTTTAGGAGGAAATGCCTTTTGTTTGAAGGAAAAATGTCTCTACTGAGTGGTGAATGTAGAGATCAACCTTGGAGAGAGCCTGGAAGCATATTACTGTCTCCTTCTCTGGTTCTGACAGTGAAAACAACAACAACAACAAAACAAACCAACCAAACAAAGCAACACCTAAGCCTTTCTATTTACAATACTCTATGTGATTTAAATAAGAACACAAAGATAATCATTACCCTCATTCTTCACAAACATGCATGTGCAAGGCTTTGTAGATGTGAAAGTTACTTGGTTGTAACTGTTTTGTTCAGAGTTGAAAAGTACTGAGAAGCATCCCTAAATTGACTTCAAACTTGGGGTAGGTGAGAAACAGCTGGGGGGAGTTGAATGAAGTTGGTAGAGATTCATTCTGACAGGATAGCTATTAAGACTAAACACTTGTTTGATGGTGTGGGAGCCTGGAGCACTGACTGTAATTGAAAGCCTGAATCTCCCATTTGTAATACAAGTTGACAGTGAAGGCCTGATTGTTGAAAGTATTCTAAAGTTGTTTTCAGCATATGTTGGGACTTTCTCTTATAATTAAAAGGCATCAATATGAAACCTTTTTTTTTATTAAGTAGACTATTGACAAGTGAGATCGTTGTAGCTTTCTCATTATGGAACTGAATGAAAAAAGAAAACAGTTAAATGGTTTGAGTTCTCAATGTGGTGAGTATACAGTTTAGTAAAATAGACGCATTAGCAGCCAGAAAAAAACAAGGGGTAACTACCCACTAGTGGTGGGAATAGAGTTGTGCTGCTAAATGTAATACTATTTTGGAGGACTTCCAGGGACTAAAGAATACCATGAAATATTATTTATGTGGATACATCCATTGTCATACTGAGATAGTTCCTAAACAGAGTCTACAAATAATAGCTAGATCTTGATTCCTTAGCAAAATGATCAAGATCTTTTTGATCTTGCTAAGTCTATGACTTCCAGCTGAAGTTGCAGTTCCTTAAGAGTACATTAGGAGCCGGGTGTGGTGGCTTTCACCTGTAATACCAGCTGCTTGGGATTACAATAGTTCAAAACTGCAGTGAACTGTGACCCTGGGACCATGCCACTGTACTCCAGCCTGGGTAATAGAGTGAGAAAGAAAGACAGAAAGAGAGAAAGAGAGAGAGAGAGAAAGAGAGAGAGAGAAAGAGAGAAAGGAAGAGAGGAAGGAAGGAAGGAGAAAAGAAAAGAAAAAGAGAACTTTGGTGAAAAGTGGCAAGGGAATGATATCAGCAAGATAGCTGAATAGAAGTGCCTCGTGCTGTCCCCACCCCCATAAGAAGACCCCAAACAACTGCATTTGGACTAAAGTGTCTGAAGGAGTGTGCCAGAGTACAGAAAGGGCATGGCTGAATCCCTGTGGAACACAGAAACCCAGGATAGTACCATAGAGAGGCGAGCAAAATATCCTGTCTCTGCCACCCTGTCTCCTCCACTGGAATCAGCTCAAAGCCAGGAGGAACTTCTTGTGGGAAAAAGGTAAGCAGTAGTCCCCACTACCACTGCACATACCTTCATCCCTTGCTACAGGAGAATCTTGCAGTCCTTACAAGCCCTGAACCCAGTTTGAGAATGTTAGATTTTACACAGTGGCATTGCTCCCAAGTAGGATCCCAGGTTGTGAATCACCCATTCCCCATGACCCAAGCTGCTGTGGAACAGCAACATCTTGAAACTGGACCCACTGCTAGAGTGTGTCCTCACCTAAGGGTCAGTAACCACTGCATGCCTTCATCCCTGAGGCTCTACCACCATTCTACCATGCTCACACACGTGGCTGCAGTTCTGCTACTCCAGTTACTTGTAGCTTAGGCCCAGAGAAACAACCCTGACCCTTGTGCCTGAACCCATGTGGTACCCTACCGCTCAAGAAACAGGGAGTTCTGCACAGTGAGGAAGCCAACCTTGCCTAAGGGACCTACCATGCATGCACACCCCTGGCCTAAGAACCATCTCAGTGGCCCCATATCTGGTGAGCCTGCCTCCAGACCAGCCAGCCAGCTGCACACGTGTACCCTTGTCCTGAGAACTAGCAGACCAACCCACCCCTGCAAAGCTACAGCACTGCCACAATGAACTCCCACAGCCTAGGCCACTGAAGCACTCACAGGCATCACTGACATGGATTACAGATGAAGAACCTATAGACTATACTATTGTATCTTCCCAGAGCCATAGCCAAGATACAATATCCAACCAATACCCTAGGAACTATCTATAGGAAAAAACTTTCCTTATGAAAGGTATTCCATACAATTGGAAGAGGCAACTGTTCCCCCAGATGTGCAGATATCAATGTAGGGACACAGGAAATGTAAGAAACAGGAAACATGACACCTGAAAAACAGCACAAAAATTCTCCAGTTAACAGGACAAAAATAACTTATAAATGCCTAAAAGGCAATTTAAAATAATGATCTTTAGGAAATCTAATGAGACACAAGAGAATATAGATAATCAATTCAGTAAAATCAGGAAAACAATTCATTATTTGAATGAGAAATTCAACAGAGATAGATCTAATAAAAAAGAATGAAATAGAAATATTGGAGCTGAAGAATACAATCTATTAAAGAATACTATTGGGAGCCTCAGCAATAGACTAGATAAAGTAGAAGAAAGAAAGTCTAAATTTGAAGGCAAATCTTTTGAAATAACACAGTCAGAGGAAATAATAGAAATAAGAAATAAAGAATGAAGAAAGCCTATGGGACTTATAGGACACAATTGAGTGAACAAATGAAAATTTGCATTATGGGAGTTACAAAGAAGAAGAGAGAGAGAAAGGCACAGAAAACATATTTAATATTAATAATTTGAAAACTTCACAAGACTTGGGAGAGAATATGGTCATCCAGATCCAGGAAGCTCAAAGGTCCCCAAATAGATTAACCCAAAAAGGTCCTCTCCAAGGCACATAAAATCGAACTGTACAAAGTCAAAGACAAAGAGAGAATTCTAAAAGCAGCAAGAGAAAAGCATCAAGTCACATATAAGGTAATCACCATTAGATCCTCTGCATACTTCTTAGCAGAAACATTATAGGCCAGGAAAAAATGGGGTGATACAATCAAAGTACTGAAAGAAAAAAGCCTGCTAGCCAAAAAAACTATGACCAGGCACAGTGACTCATGCCTGTAATCCCAGCACTTTAGGAGGCCAAGGTGGGAGGAACACTTGAGCCCAGGAGCTCAACACCAGCCTGGGAAACATAGTGTGACCCTGTCTTTACAAAAAAATAAAAAATAAAAGATTAGCCAGGCATGGTGGCGTGTGACTGTGGTTCCAGATACTCAGGAGGCTGAGTTGCTTGAGCCTGTGAGGTTGAGACTGTGGTGAGCCATGATTGCACTACTGTACTCCAGCCTCAGTGACAGAATGAAACCCTGTCTCAAAAAGAAAAAAAAAAAAAAAAAAAAAGAACACTATACTCAGCAAAGCTATCCTTCAGAAATGAAAAAAGAAACTCCTTCTCAGACAAGCAAAAGGTGAGAGATTTCATCACTACTAGATTGGCCTCACAAGAAATGCTTAAGGGGGTTCTACAACTGGAAGTGAAAGGGTGATCATTACTATCATGAAAACACATGAAAGTATAAAACTCACTAGTAGAGGTAAATTCATAATTAGACTCAGAACGTTCCAGCACTGTAATGGTGCTATGTAAATATTTCAAACCTCTAGATGAAGGTTAAAAGTAAAAATGGTTAAAAATAAATATAGCTAAAATTAGTTGTTAAGGAACACATAATATTTAAAGATCTAAATCAAGGCAACAAAATATAAATTGATGAAGAGAGTAAAAATTTAGAGCTTTTATGCAATCAAATTAACTTGTTATCAGCTTATAAATACAATATTCTTTATGTTATCCCCAGAGTAATCACAAAGGAAGAAATTGCAGCAGATACACAAATAAGAAAGAGAAAAGAATCAAAACTTGGCATCACAGAAAACCGCCATGCTACAAAGGTGAACAACAAGAGAGCAAAAAAGGACCAAAGGTTCTACAAAACAACCAAAAAACAATGAACATAATGGCAGGAGTAAGTCCTTATCTATCAGTAACAACCTTGAGTGTAAATAAATTAAATTCTTGAATTAAAAGGTATCAAGTGGCTGAACTAATTTAAAAAAAGAAATAAGACCCAACTATATGCAACCTGCAAGAGACTTACCTCTCCTGTAAGGATATACATGCTGAAATGAAGGGGCGGAGAAAGATATTGCATGCAAACAGAAACAAAAAGTTAATAAGAATAGCTATACTTATTTCACATAAAATGTACTTTGGTAAAAGCTATAAAAACATACAAAGGTTATTGTATAATGATAAAGCAATCTATTCAGTAAGGTGATGTAACAGTTGTACATATATATACACTCAACACCAGAGCACATAAATATAAAAAGCAAATTTTAGATCTAAGGGGAAAGATAGACTACAAAACAATAATGGCAGTGAATTTCAACACTCCACTTTCAGGAATGGACAAATCATCCAGACAGAAAATCAGTGAATAAACATTGGATTGAAACTGCATTGTAGACCAAAAGAACCAAACAAACACTTAAAGAACATTCTACCCAACAGTAGAAGAATACACATTCCTATCAACTGCACATGGGACATTCTCCAGGATAGATTATATGTTAAGACACTAAACCAGTTTCACCAAATTTGAGAAGATAGAAATCATATCAATTATCTTTTTTGACCACAACAGTATAAAACTAGAAATCAAAAACAGGAGGAACATAGGAAACTTACAAGATACATGGAAATTAAACAATACGTTCCTTAATAACCAATGGGCCAATGAATAAATTTAAAAGGAAATTAGAAGATTTCTTAAGACAAATAAAAATGAAAATACAATATACCAGAATCTATGGGATACAGCAAAAACTGTTTTAAGAGGGAAGTTTATAGCAACAAATGCCTACATCAAAAAAGAAGAAAGTGGAGAGGATGCAGAGTGAGATGGCTGAATAGAACCCTCCAGTGATCATCCTCCCCACTCCAGAAACAGAACATTGAACAACTATCTACACAAGAAACCACCTTCATAAGAACCAAAAATCAGGTGAGTGATACCTGATTTTAACTTTATATCACTGAAAGAGGCACTGAAGGGTGTAGGAAAGACAGTCTTCAGCTGCTAACAACACCCCTCCCTATCTCAGGCAGGGCAGTGTGGTGCAGAGAATCTGTGTCCTTCTGGCAGGGAGAGCAAAGTGATTGTGGGACTTTGCATTGGAACTCAGTGTTGACCTGTCATAGCAGCATTTGGCAGAAAGATACTTGATATGATCTCTATATTCCCAGTGCCCATAAAGGGAGCACTTAGACCTGCACTAGCCAGAAGGGAATTTTCCCTCCCAACGGTAGGGAGAAATAATTCCACCTGGGAGTTATAAATTCAGTGGTTCTGAACTATCAGTTAGGATCCAGGAAAAAGACTCGCTGCTACAGTGTTCAAGGAGATGAACAGGATGTTGAGAATAAGAGCATAGGCTCAAGCCGACCTCAGTTCAAATTGTAGCCAGTGACACCTGTTCTTTATATATGTATTTGTGTGTGTGTGTGCACATGTGCGCATTTGTGTACATTCGTTTAATCTTTTAAAAAAATTATGGATACCTACTTTACAAACTCTTGATGGTTTGAGATATCATATAAAAAGTACTTCAAACAGTACCCATAACATAGTAGGAGATCAACAAACTAGGATTTAGTAATAGTAGCAGTGTCATCAGGAGTAATACCAAAATGGTGGGTATATAAAGTCAATCTAATCTTTAATATTTCTGAATAGTGTGGCCTTGTTTATAGGCCAACTCACCTTTACTGACTGATAACAGATGGGGAACAATGGATCCTTTTCCTCATGAGTGACATAAACAGGAATGGTACACAAGAAGTAAATATGAAGAATTAAAAGTATATATATACACACACATACACACACACCCATATTGTTTATTCTACAAATTACTTGCTATTCATATTGTGCCATGACTTTTGTATCAAGCTCTGTGACCCTGAATGGGAGGTGCTAAGTTACTTTGTATTTAATTGTTATAATTTATTGCTTTTTCTGCCTTCAGCTGCTGACTGTAAATTTTTGTAGAGAAACACAAAATCGCTTCCTGTTCTTGACACATAAAGGCCTTTTTCCCCCTAGTTATGCTCATAATTTTATGTTGGATGACCTTTGTTTCTGTGGCTTGGTTTTATGATTTAAAAACTGCTTTGGATGACAGACAGTTCTGGAAATGATTTTTTTAACCAATGCAAATTGCCTGAGCCCACGACATAATGCTAGTTCCTCTCTTTATATTTCCTGTTAGCATTACCGGCGTCATGCTGCCTATAAATCAATTAATCTGCCCTGGATGAGAATCTCAAGGCCTGTGAATATGTTACTTGAAAAAAATACCTTTGTCTCTACCAGCTTTTATTCCCAACATGAAATTCTTGTAAAATCACATTAAGGCAGTTGGAAATTAAAAGCAATCCATTTTTTCTTTAGATAAAAGGTTTGGTTCTGATACATAACACAGTCCGTTTGAGTGAAAGAGAAGAATTTTGGTACTGAGTATTTTTTATGGTGCCTGAAGCTTTAACCTTCTTTTCTTTCCTTGTTGTGTGTAAAGAAAATTAAGTATCATAAGTAAGGGAGACTACATTGGTATGTGCAGCCCCCATTGGCTTTTGATTGTGAAAACACAGGCCAAGGCCTGAGCATCTTGTTGACTCATTTGCACAGATGGAAATCATGAAGATTCACCCGCAACAGCAGGTTTGAATTTGTCAGCTTGAATTTATGAGATTTAGTATGCACATGAATAAATACTAAAGAGAAAAACTTTATCTCCAACAAATTTAAATAATTTTTATTCACAAAAATGCAATGAAAGCAAAATTAAAAGAAGTATTTTATTTACTCGTAAGCACTAATGAACAAGGGCACAGTGGCTCTGGACTTGGAACTATAGCTTGTAAGTCCCATTTAGGGCAGTATCATCCGTGACCCCTTGGCAGGCCAATTTCCTGTTGAAATCCATGGAGGAGTCACAGACTTTTGAAGAAGATCAAGTCTTGGAGAAACTTCTGCTTAATCCATTCACTTCTCTCTCCTCTTTTTCTGCTACATAGGTTACAATGATCAGTTATCATTATGACTAGAGCCATTTAAGAGAAAATATGCTTGTGTCGGATAAAGGATAACCATGTCAAATAGTGATGTTATTGAGGTTATTCAAAGGCCTTACAAAAGCATGGTGCTAACCTGTATACAGATTTATGGGAATTTTGCGCTTATTTCTTTACATATTAGTCACCTACATGGAGAACAAAATAAGAGAATAAGGGGGCAGAGCAGACATTAAGAGGTGGAAAACATTTTCACAGCAGTATCTTGTTAGCTTTCCAGTATCCTCTGATTTATCAAGACACAAATACTCACAGCTGGTGCATATTTTGATGCCAGAAAACCAGCATGGCTGAAATTGGAAGTCACCACGTCTCCCTGTATCAATTTAGTGTCCTCATTGCCCCATGCAACTTCTTAACATAAATTTGGATTTTAAAAAGAGTATTTTTTTTGAAGTGTGGGCTTTTTGAGATTAAGTGTAGGCCAAAGGGATGCATGGCTGAGAAGTTAAGTATGATCAAAATCCTGCTAAGTGCCTGCCTTATATTTGTCAACCAGGAGGAATAGTCTAAGGCTGTTGGCAGAAGTTCAGGCTCTTCCAAAACAAGGGCAGTCTACCAATCTAAGAGCCAAAAACAGCGAAGGAAATATGTGCCAGCGTTCTCCCTATATTGGCCCATTGGGTTTTGGTCACCCATCCTTAACAGGGTCATTTTCTGGCTGCTAATAAAAACAGCAGGCCCAAATTTAGGGTTCTTGAGGGCCATTAGGACAATGGAGAAATTACAATACAAACAGAGTGGTTGAGATAGATAGGGACAAGAATGGAGTTGTACCTATCTGAGAAAAGATGTTCTGAGTGTCTGTGATTCATGGAATCAGTTTGAATAGTGGGAATGAAAACATAAAGTGATTTTGGAAGTTTTCAAATAACATATGTACCAATATGTGTGTGCACATGCACACATGTGTGATGGCTGTTTGGTAACGTGTGTATCTCATGTCCTGATGATATCATCTTTCGGAATGAAATATTTATTTTTGCAGCTACCTATGAGAGTTTGAAGGCTAAGTCCAGTCCACTTTCTGAGCCTCTTCGATCTGAGCAGAGTCAAAAATCCCCAGTGGTTACTGAATCCTGGAATTAGCCTCATTTCTGTTGACCAAGAACACCTAGTGTGCTTAGTGGTGTTTCTTGTTCCCTCATGTGCTTACCAAATCATACCTTTCTCACTTCCATCATGTTGGTCCAGTCTGTCTGCCTGAGTTCATGTTTTGGTTTTGAGTTCCTCACTGGAACTAGGTTTTTCTTGAATACCTGCCCACTTGGCTGGGTTCTTATACTGATCATGACCCCCTCCTGCACCAAACCTGCATGCAAGAGTTCCTTTAAACTTAGGACATTTGTCTGCCTCCTGGTATAACAAACAAACTACCATTGGATCAGTCCTCCCTCAGCTGTGTTGGACCTACTGTGGTCTTATTTTCCCTCCTCACTTGAACAGGTTAAAGAAGATCCAGCATGCCATTTCACCTGAGATTTTTCTGTTTGATGGCAATCAACATCCAAGAGTTCATACATTTACCAAAAAAGGGGACATTTTTGGTTTAGAATACTTTGAAATGTCAAAATGAATGAAAGTATTAACTAGTAATATTAGTGCATTAATATATAACCTAGTTACATATGTCTCCATTTTTTTAAGAACCAATCACAAGTCTGATGAGTACTAGTCCCAGTTCTGGTCCTATTTTGGTGATTTGGAATATCACACAGTAAATTCCTCCTTTTATATATGTTACAAACTGTAGCTATTGCAATATTCATAAGCAAGAGTTCTCACAAATATGTAAAAATGAGGTATGTATCTTTATGTCACATATTTATAATTTTAAATCTGTCACATATTTACAAGTAATCAAATAGAACAGGTAGAAAACACATTGGCTTTAAATAAACCAAAATTTAGAACTTAAAGTATTTCTATATTGATGTTCTTCAAAAATGGTATGGACTAGGGAGTGAGATGTAGAAAGATAAAGAAAAAAGAGCTTAATTATGATGAATTTTTTTATCATCAGATAATACATATTAATAATTTCTCTATTTTCTGGGTTTCCATATCTGTAAATAAGCCAAATTAATTTTATGAGCCTGCCAAATTATAAGTAACACTTCCTAATGCTGCCAAACCAACAAAGCACTTTTTAATCTAATCAGCACTAAAGTGTTACATATATTTATCTTTTAACAGTTTAGTAACTTGTGGTTAATTGCCAAAATATTACAGTGGGACTGAAATAGGTTTCTAAATATCCAGAAGAAGGGAGGGGTGGTCCTACCTTCAAAACCTGCCAGATTTAATTCTCCTTAGGAACTTCAAGCAGGAAAGTTGTGAAGCAACTCAAAGACCATCAACAAACTCACTTGTGCTGTCTGCAATATATGTTTTCTGCAGACCTTGCAATAAAACTCCTGATACACACACATATATAATACACACACACATATATATACACACATATATACACATTTATATATACACATATATGGGTATACATACACATACATATATATTTAAACTTTTTGTACATGTTGTTGATTAAGAGGAGGTAAAATTAAGAGGGGCTAAAATTTCAAACTGACACATATTGCTGAACATAGAATTGTACACATGAGGTCATTACTGCAGCACATGTGTGCTGGGCTCAATAATTAAATATCAGGTGCGCACTTTCCTTCAGAGGCAAGGAGCAGTTGTACAATAAAAACAAGGGGGTGTGGCATTCATCTCATGGTGACAAGATACCATTTTCTTCGTTAGTGCAGAGGCAAGTTTGGGATACTTTTCTCTGAATTTTAATATGTAGAAGAACCTTATCTGGCAAGATATGCTTCTAAAGTTCCTAGGATTGTGGTTGTAGTTTTAGCAATGAAATGAAAAGCTAAAGCTGGATTCATTATGGAAAACAAAATAAATTTGGTGGTTTTGAAATGTCCAGAGGCTACCTGAAAAATAGGTATTGATGTATCTCACATATTTTAAAAATATGATCAGAACAAGACATATTAGAAAAGTAATTTCACCACATAGGGTTGAGAACTACATTTATTGTTTAACTCCAAATTTAGCATGTTCTAGTTGAGACCTTATATCAGTTGTTAAATGTTGGTGATTAAATTTCCAAGAAAAACAAACAAAAGCATTTCCTCTGTGGAAGGCAATATGCTGAATTGGTTAAGAACACGGACAGGTTCTGGCAGCAGATTTAGCTGTGTCACCTTGAGTAAATTTCTTACTCTCCTTCTGTCTCAATTTCCTTATCTGTTAAGAAAAAAAGGTGACTTTAGACACAATTACCTGATTTGGGTACTCAGGAGAATTAAATGAGTTAATACATACACAGACATATATGAACAAATTAACAATAAAAAAGCAAACAATCCATCAAAAAGTGGGCTTAGGACATGAGTAGACAATTCTCAAAAGAAGATATACAAATGGCTAACAAGCATATGGAAAAATGCTCAACATCGCTAATGATCAGGGAAATGTAAAACAAAACCACAATGCAATACCACTTTACTCCTGCAAGAAGGGCTATAATCAAAAAATTAAAAAATAGTAGACGTTGACATGGATGTGGTGAAAGGGAAGCACTCCTACACTGCTGGTGGGAATGTAAACTATTACAACCATTATGGAAAACAGCATGGGGATTCCTTAAAAAACTAAAAGTAAAACTACCATTTGATCCAGTAATCCCACTACTGGGTATCTACCCAGAGGAAAAGATGTCATTATATGAAAAATATACTTGCACATGCATGTTTATAGCAGCATAATTCGCAATTGCAAAAACGTGGAACAAGCCCAGATACCCATCAATCAATGAGTGGATAAAGAAACTGTGGTATATATATACAATGGAATACTACTCAGCCATAAAAAGGAATGAATTAATGGCATTTGCAGCAACCTAGATGAGACTGGAGACAATTATTCTAAGTAACTCAGGAATGGAAAACCAAACATCATATGTTCTCACTCATAAGTGGGAGCTAAGCTATGAGGATGAAAAGGCATAAGAATGACACAATGGACTTTGGGGACTCAGGAAGAAAGGGTGGGAAGTGGGTGAGAGATAAAAGACTACAAATAGGGTGCAGTGTATACTGCTCGGGTGTTGGGTGTACCAACATCTCACAAATCACCACTAAAGAACTTACACATGTAACCAAACACCATCTGTTTCCCAAAAACCTACGGAAATAAAAAAAAAAAAGTGAGTTAATATACATGAGGTCCTTAGAGAAACACCTGGTATGTAGAGAATATTCATGAGCAGTAGATATTATTATTACCACTTACTGTTCAAGGTTCTGGATTATTTTAGTTGAAGAATATGCTGAGATTTCTAAGCAATTTAAAATATATATCATTTACAGACATTTGTGTATATGAATCATAATTTTTCTGATACTAGGAAAGCAAAGGAAGTCCAGAAATAAATTAGACATAGAGACAAATGTCAGCGCAATTGATAACCATTATACCAAATTTCGAAATTTCATGTACAACCAGACAGTTTCTTTCTTCTCATTAACCAACTTGATAATACCTAAATATTAGGTTTATGCAAAAGTAAGTGCGGTTTTTGCCATTACTTTTAATCCCATTACTTTGAACATACTTTGTATGTTTTCCATCATTTTTCTTACCATTTTGTAAACAAATTCTTCCCCCATTCCTTTTAATGGCAAAAAACACACTGACTTTTGTACCAACTTAAATAGTTATATATTTGAAATTAAACAACAAATCTGTTCTGATATAATCTGTTCTATATATTAAGGTTCCATGTAAGATTATGTTTTTAAAAGTCCATCCCACTGATTAAAAAAAAAAAAAACAACTAAAAAGATTTAAAGTTCATTGATCTAAAGAAGATAGTGTTTCTTTTACTGTAATTATAATGATAATAATATAATTTTTATGAAGTACTATCTTACCTATGACCTCATTTGTTACAACAACCCAGCGAAGCAAGCAGGATTGGAATTATCATTCATATTTTACTGATGAGAAAATGAAGCCTTGAAGAGGTAAAAGTAACTTACTCAGAGTGACAAGGCTATTGTGACTCAAAGTCAGAAAGGATTCCAATCCAATTCTTGATTCCTCATTCAGTTTTTTACTTGACCTGCCTTGCAGCTGACAGGCCTAAGTGTTCCTCTTCCAAAGCTGAGAGGACCTTTTCTCCTGGGTGCTCCTGATGCAATGATTTATAGCAGAGGTGCGGGGTCAATGCCTTTCTGACTCTACAGGAGGGAGGTTTTCCGTGCACCTTGGCTTCTGATCGCCCTGTGTAGTGAATTTGGAGGTGTCAGGGTGGACTCACATGGTAATGTGAGCCTAAGATGAGAAGTTAATTAGGTCTGTTGATATCTAATGAGGTTTCAAATCATTTATCACCAGTAGAGAGCACTATAAGATTAGAATTAATAGCAGGACTTGCATGAAGAAAGTGATGTTTGTATCAAGAATGTATTACAAAGGCAGAGTTAAAATGATTGATTTTAAGCAAGCATGATCTGCCATTGTAATAGTAGATCATTTCCATCAGTTGAATCTTTACAAGGCAGTCACTCAAAACTTGCATTTAAATGTAATAGCAATATTAAAAGAAGTAGACGTTGCTTGCTTGTTGAAGTTACATTGAAGAGGTTCAATTCTGAATCATAACCCAGGCATATGCGCCTTCTGCTTGAATACCTTGCTTCCAAACAACTGTTGCGTTTTTCTAACACAGAGTTCCTTCTTTCTTCCTGACTCCTGTGTTGCATATGGGACTCCATACATACAAAATAGGTTCAAAGAATTACCATGGGGCTTCATGCTGACCTCCTTTATTTTTCTTACTTGGGATTTGTGGCTGTTGGCTTTCTTAAACCTTTTTTTTTTTTTTTCTGGTTGTAGATATAAAATCAAGCTTCATTTCATAAGTAGCCTTCAGTGTATTCATATTATTTAGAGACATGCAGTAAATACAAATCTGCCCACAGTGTACAGACTGAAATATTGGCATTTGGTTCCATCCCAAGTACAGTATTTTACTAGTCTATCACTGAGATGCATCACACAATGACTTTCATGCTGTGGAAAGCTTTGAAATGGATCTGCCTTAAAGACAGATGCATTTACACTTCACATGTTTTTCATCATTTTTTCTTACCATTTTGCCTGTTCCTAAACTAGCTGTATTTAAACAAATTTTTCCCCACAGCCATTTTGTTCTCTGATTTCATCCTGCCGTGAAGTCTCAATGCAAAATTGGCAATAGCATGATTGATCATTTAGCTGACAGCATAATCATGAACACAAGGTAGAAACTTCACTTCACATCCAGTAAGAGGAGAAGCTGGAATGCAGAGGTATTAAAATACAAATATCTCCCATGAAAACAGAGGAAACACGAGAGGTTTAATGTTTGAATAAATCTCCTGTATTCCCCAAACCCGAGCCATTGATAAATGTGCTCCCTCTTCAATCTTGTTTCAGTATTCAGGTTTTCTCATAAGTAGTGTATTTATTGAAAAAAGCCCTCTCCCTTTACTCTGTCCTCATCACAACAGTAAAAGAACCCGCCCCTTCCACCCCCCACCTTGCAAAAAGAGCCTGTGAGAACGCTTTCCTCTAAGGACTCAGTTACTTGTTTGCTTAAATGAAGAAGAGACATGTCTGCAGTAATACTTGCATGTTGGATGAGCCCCATTCAAAAGAAAATCACAATGAGGTTTCTGTTTATACAGGTGCCATTAGGGGTACTTACTGTCCCAGTTGTAAGTTAGGTAGCTAACCAAGTGCACTGCACATGGAATTAAAAAATTCAAATTAAAAAAAAAATGCAAAGAAGCTAACTGCTGTGCTGGCATGAGGATTGGGTCTCCCAAACACAGGTTCTATCATTTAGTTCCCCAAGGGGGCTCTACATACACTTACAGCAGTATACTAGCAGTATACAGTATGTAGTATACTAGGCTATTGAATACCAAGTCAATTTTATCTGTCATTGACAAAGATTGGTATGGCCTCAAAGAGGACTTTCAACTGGGGGCTATTGCTTTTATTTTTGCCTTTTGTGTAGAATTGGCACTTTAGGGCTGCTGGCAAAATAAATTTACTGACAGTGACAGCATCTGTGAAATAAATTTACCTAGAAAATATAAATATGAATATACATATATCAGAAGAATGTATTATAAAAAGTTTCACATTACTTGTGTTAAATATTCAATGACACAATAGATATGAACACATTTCATCTAGAGTCTCACCACAGTAGGGTAGTATTTTTAATAATAATTTTTTGAATCTTATACATTTTAAAGCTATTATTTGGGGCTTTAATTTTGTATATACATAAGTGTCTCTTAAGTGAAGGAATTTAGCACAGGTTAACTGATAAACTGAAATGACAGATATGTACTAGGCACTCCCACTCAGCTTGTGTGAAAAAAGATGGCAAGGAAGTCCAAAAAATACCACAAGGTTTTCTGCAAGTTACAGAACCCTTGCTCTTTCCAACCTTATATAATTCACCTTTCCTCTTGTTCAGTCATTCAGCAATTACTCATTACTTTTGCTTTATATTTGAAGTATTGTCTTATTTTCATAGTTGAGCTTATAAATGATACATAGAAAGCATGAGCAGAGAAACTTATCAGAAACATCCATCACTGAGCAGAAACTCTCAGATTTGGGATGTGATCCACTTGTTTATTTTATGTAATTTTTGCTCTCTTTGCAGCCCAGCTGTATTCTCCCAAGAACTTGTGGTTGTTTTTCTCAGTATTTCCTTATCTTAGATTCCAGTGATACATATGTGTGAGGCTTTAAAAAGTTCTTCTTGTGCCATGTCCTCTTAACATATAGCTAAAACTCCTGGGCATCAGAAGCAGTAGGCGAAACTTGAGTCAAATCAATTTTTTTTTCCTGTCTGAAAGATCTGTATTACACAACAATAGGAAAGTAGATGGTTTGGAAGCAGAATATGACATATGGTCCTCCAAACATCATCCAACCTTCTCTATGCAGTACATGGCATGAAACTTGGCATAACACACCTTGGACCAGGTCCAATGGCATTCAATCACTGGCAATGCTAGAAACACTTTGATGAATCATGGACTCACTATTAGCAAACAATTTCATGGCCCTTCCCTAAGGATGGTGTAATAGTGGGACTTCAGTGTATTATATAAAAAGAAAAAAATACATATAATAATATATGGAATAGTCTTGTTTTTCTCTAACCCCTTCACGCACACACACACACACACACACACACACACACCAATGATGAAAACACACTCTTCTTTAGTCCTTCCCATTTGTCCATTTGCAGACTAGTATTCCTGTTTTCTTCAGTGACAATGTGACTCTTAACGCCCACTCAAAATCAATTTCAGGAAAAATTCATTACATTTTGCCATCACTGGCAAGGCTACATAATACGTACTCAATAAATATGCATTTGAGTAATGAATGACTGCATCTGTCAAGATGAAAATAAGGATTTCCAAATTAGAATCATTTTCTTGGTCTTTCAGCTTTGGTACCTGTAAGCTATTTTTGTTCTTTGAAAATTTGATTGTAAACAATATTGTTGCCATTTCTAATTTTAAAATCTTTTACTCTTATATTAATCGAGAAAATTTATGCATGATGTCTTGCATGGTTCTTGATATGTGGTAGGCAGGCAGTGTTAGAATGAAAATTGGTGAAAACAGTGTGATAGGCTCAATTGCATTAAATAAAATGAACACATTAAAAGGTTACTGATTATAGCACCTATGAGCTGTAATGTAAACAAAGGAATTGTAGGGATACAGATTAGCCTTATACCATATAGAATAAAAAGTGGAAGGGAAGAAAACCCAAGAGGAAAGAGGAGAGGGAAGAAGATTGGTTAAACCTCCTATTTATTAAAATTCAATATTAGTTTGGACAAAAATAAATGTTGGACTTTATAATTCTTGTTATTTAATATTTTAAAAACTGTGATAAAATACACATAACCAAAAATTTACCATTTTAATCATTTAAAAGTGTACAATTTTGTAGCATTTAGTACACTCATATTGTGCAATGGCCACCACTGTCTAGTTCCAGAACATGTTTATTACCCCAAAAGGAAACCCCATGCCCATGAAGCAGTCACTCCCCATTTTACCCTTCACCCAGTCCCTGGAAATCACTAATTAATTTGCTTTCTGTCCTTATGGATTATTCTGTTGTGGATATTTGATATAAATGAAATCATATAATATGTGGCTTTTTGTGACTGACTTCTTTAACTTAGCTTAAAATTTTTGACGTTCACCCATGTTGTAGCATACTCAGCACTTCATTCCTTTATAAGGATGAATGATATGCCATTGTATAAACAGACGACATTTTGTTTATCCATTTATCACTTGATGGACACTTGGGTTGTTTCCACCTTTTGGCTATTGTAAAAAGTGCTGCTATGAACATTTGTGTGTAAGTTTTAGTTTGAACACCCATTTTATATTCTTATGAGTAATATACATAAGGAGTGGAGTTGCTGGGTGTGATGGTTAATTTTATGTGTCAACTTGACTAGGCAAAGGGATGCCCGGATAGCTCCCTTAATAATATACCAGATCACATGATAATTAGATGTTTGGCTTACCCCAGTGTTTTCCACAGTGGCTGCACCATTTCACACTTCCACCAGCAATGTAGGTAGGTTCCAATTTCTCCACATCCTCATCAACAATTATTATTTCTCATTTTTCTTGTAGTCACCCTAGTGGGTGTAATTTTCTTACTCTAAATTTCCTCCCATATTCCACATTGGAAGTATGCAATATTGTACAGGGCAAAGATGAAGTACCATACACCATTAGTGCCGGATGAGGGCCAAATAGTGAAGGAAGTTCTGTTTGACTTTCATGCCTCTGCATTCCCATTCTGTATCCTTCCTTTATCCACCTTTGGTGGTGCCTCTTCTTTTTTTCAGGTCCTTGGTGTCCACCTTGGTCAAGGTACGACTTAGTCACTTTAAGATACCCGTATAACATCTCACTCCTGTTGGGAGTATTTATATTTTAACAGACAAACTAAACTTCTGAAATTGCCAGCAATTAGCAGGCATGTATTTTAGGAGGCACAGGGTAGACGGTAGGCTTGCTATGAGTCTCTATCATAGATAATGGATGTGAGCTCACAGTCTGTTGACTGACGCCCAGTGTGAACAATGTTCACATAATAAAGCACATGAAAAGGAGTCAATTGGTCAACTCTCAGGAGGGTAGTAAGTCATTCACCTTATAAGAATTGGTCAAATGCTTATTTTGTGCTAGGTACTGGGAATGGCACTGTGGGTTGAATCTGTACTGCATCCTGATTTCAAGGAGCTTATATTAGACTTGTGTTTACAAGCAGTAGGGCTGATGTTATAGGGACCCACATTATCCTCTGATCAGGCTACCTTGTGACTAGTGGACAACATGTATGCAATAGCTGACCACATATACAAATATAATCTGTGCTCCTGAAAACAGCAAAATGAACTTAGGAATATTCACCATGCTCCTGTGATTCATACACTAAAGTTTTAGGCCCCCATTTCCCACATCCTAGACCTGAACTGTCCAATACAGTAGTCGTATGTGACCTTTGACACCTAAAATGTATAGTGAAACTCAGGAACTTATTTAAATGAATTTTGATTAATTTATATTTTAAAACTGGTACTTGATTCAGTTATTGGAAAACTTTCACATGTTTGAAACAGCTTGGTCATTTGAATCTACTTTGTCAACTATAAATGTTATTAGCTCTAAATAGAGATCAAATATTTTCAATGAACATTTAGCATCCAAATTGGGGTGTGCTAGAAATACACACCAAGTTTTACAAAAACAGACATATAGACCAATAGAACAGAATAGAGAAATCAGAAATAAGATCAAACACCTACAACCATCTTATCTTTGACAAGCCTGAAAAAAACACAATGGGGAAAGGATTCCCTATATAATTAATGTTGCTGGGATAACTGGCTAGCTATATGCAGAACATTGAAACTAAACCCCTTCCTTACACCTTACACAAAAATTAACTCAAGTTGGATTAAAGGCTTAAATGTAAAACCAAAAATTATACAAAAAAAAAAATCAAAAAACAAAAAACAAAACAAAATTTAAAAAACCTAGGAGAAAATCGAGGCAATACCATTCAGAACGCAGGCACGGGCAAATGTTTCATGATGAAAATGCCTAAAGCAATTGCAACACAAGCAAAAATTGACAAATGGGATCAAATTAAACTAAAGAGCTCTCGCACAGCAAAAGAAACTATCATCACAGTAAACAGACAACCTACAGAATGGGAGAAAATGTTTGCAATCTATCCACCTGACAAAGGTCTAATATCCAGAGTCTAAAAGGAACTTAAACAAATTTACAAGAAAAAAATAAGCAACCTAATTAAAAAGTGGGCAAAGGACATGAACAAACACTTCTCAAAAGAAGGCACATATATGGCCAACAAACATGAAAAAAAGCTCAACATCACTGATCATTAGAGAAATGCAAATTAAAACCACAATGAGATACTATCTCACACCAGTCAGAATGGTGATTATTAAAAAGTCAAGAAGTGTCTGTTCATATCCTTTGCCCAATGTTTGATGGGGTTTTTTCTTGTAAATTTCTTTAAGTTCCTTGTAGATTCTGGATATTAGTGCTTTGTCAGATGGATAGTTTGCAAAAATTTTCTCCCATTCTGTAGGTTGCCTGTTCACTCCGATGATAATTTCTTTTGCTGTGCAGAAGCCCTTTAGTTTAATTAGATCCCATTTGTCAATTTTGGCTTTTGTTGTGATTGCTTTTGGTGTTTTAGTCATGAAGTCTTCGCCCATGCCTATGTCCTGAATGGTATTACCTAGGTTTTCTTCTAGGGTTTTGATGGTTTTAGGTCTTATGTTTAAGTATTTAATCCATCTTGAGTTAATTTTTGTATAAGGTGTAAAGAAGGGGTCCAGTTTCAGTTTTCTGCATATGGCTAGCCAGTTTTCCCAACACCATTTATTAAATAGGGAATCCTTTCCCCATTGCTTGTTTTTGTCAGGTTTGTCAGAGATCAGATGGTTGTAGATATGTGGCATTATTTCTGAGGCCTCTGTTCTGTTCCATTGGTCTATGTATCTGTTTGGGTACCAGCACCATGCTGTTTTGGTTACTGTAGCCTTGTAGTATAGTTTGAAGTCAGGTAGTGTGATGCCTCCAGCTTTGTTCTTTTTGCTTAGAATTGTCTTGGCTACATGGGCTCTTTTTTGGTTCCATATGACATTTAAAGTAGTTTTTTCTAATTCTGTGAAGAAAGTCAATGGTAGCTTGATAGGGATAGCATTGACTGTATAAATTACTTTGGGCAGTATGGCCATTTTCACCATATTGATTCTTTCTATCCATGAGCATGGAATGTGTTCCCATTTCTTTGTGTCTTCTCTTATTTTCTTGAGCCGTGGTTTGCAGTTCTCCTTGAAGAGGTTCTTCACACCCCTTGTAAGTTGTATTCCTAGGTATTTTATTCTCTTTGTAGCAATTGTGAGTGGGAGTTCACTCATGATTTGGCTTTCTGTTTGTCTATTGTTGGTGTATAGGAATACTTGTGATTTTTGCACATTGATTTTGTATCCTGAGACTTTGCTGAAGTTGGTTATCAGCTTAAGGAGATTTTTGGCTGAGACGATGGGGTTTTCTAAGTATACAATCATGTCATCTGCAAACAGAGACAATTTTACTTCCTTTCTTCCTATTTGAATACACTTCATTTTTTTCTCTTGCCTGATTGCCTTGGCCAGAACTTCCAATACTATGCTAAATAGGAGTTGTGAGAGAGGACATCCGTGTCTTGTGCCAGTTTTCAAAGGGAATGCTTCCAGCTTTTGCCCATTCAGTATGATATTGGCTGTGGTTTGCCATAAAGAGCTCTTATTATTTTTGAGAAGATGTTTATGTGGCCAACAAACATATGAATAAAAAGCTCATTATCATTGGTCATTAGAGAAATGCAAATCAAAACCACAATGAGATACCATCTCATGCCAGTTAGAATGGCGATCATTAAAAAGTCAGGAAACAGCAGATGCTGGAGAGGGTATGGAGAAATAGGAATGCTTTTATACTGTTGGTAGGAGTGCAAATTAGTTCAACCATTGTGGAAGACAGTGTGGCGATTCCTCAAGGATCTAGAACCAAAAATACCATTTGACCCAGCAATCCCATTACTGGGTATATACTCAAATGATTATAAATCATTCTACTATAAAGCCACATACACACATGTTTACTGCAGCACTATTCACAATAACAAAGATTTGGAACCAACCCAAATGGCCATTGATGACAGACTGGATAAAGAAAATGTGGCACATGTACACCATGGAAAACTATGCAGCCCTAAAAAAGGATGAGTTCATGTCCTTTGCAGGGACATGGATGAAGCTGGAGACCATCATTCTCAGCAAACTAACACAGAAACAGAAAACCAAACACTGCATGTTCTCACTCATAAGTGGGAGTTGAACAATAAGAACACATGTACCCAGGGAGGGGAACATCACACACCAGGGCCTGCTGGGGGGTCGGGGGAAAGGGGAGGGAGAGCATTAGGAGATATACCCAATGTAGATGATGGGTTGATGGGTGCAGCAATCCACCATGGGACGTGTATCCCTATGTAATAAAGCTGCACGTTCTGCACATGTGTCCCAGAATTTAAAGTATAATTTTTAAAAAGTCACGAACAACAAGTGCTGGTGAGAATTCAGAGTAAAAGGAACACTTTTACACTGTTGGTGGGAATGTAAATTAGTTCAACCATTGTGGAAGATAGTTTGGCGATTCCTCAAAGATCTAGAAGCAGAAATACCATTTGACCCAGCAATCCCATTACTAGGTATATACCTAAAGGAATATAAATCATTCTATTATAAAGATACATGTGTGTGTATGTTCATTCCAACACTATTCACAATAGCAAAAACATGGAATCCACCCAAATGCCCATCAGCGATAGACTAAATAAAGAAAATGTGATATATATATATGTATATATATGTGTGTGTGTATATATATGTGTGTATATATATATGTGTGTGTGTGTGTGTGTGTGTGTGTGTGTATATATATATATATATATATATATATATACACACACACACACACACACAACATGAAATACTATGTGGCCATAAAAAAGAAGGATATTATATCCTTTGCAGGGACATAGATGGAGCTGGAAGCCATTAACTTCAGCAAACTAACACAGGAGCAGAGAACCAAACGCCGCATGTTCTCTCTTATAACTGGGAGCTGAATGATGAGACCACATGGACACAGTTGGGGGGTGGGGGTGGAAACCCACACACACTGGGGGTGGAGGTGGGAGTAGATAGCGCATCAGGAAGAATAGCTAAGGGATGCTGGGCTTAATACCTAGGTGACGGGTTGATCTGTGCAGCAAACAACCATGGCACACCTTTACCTATGTAACAAACCTGCACATCCTGCACATGTACCCCGGAACTTAAAATAAAAGTTGAAGGGGGAAAAATAAGTACCTATCAAGTTTCAGAAACTTACTATAAAAAAGGAACGTAAATTGGCTCTTTAATAATTTATACATAGAATACATAGTGAAATGTGATTTTGAATTTGTTTAGAAAAATTATTAATAATATTAAAATCAATTTCTGTTGTTTTATTTTACTTTTTGAGAATGTGGCTGCTAGAAAATTTTAAAATACGTCTGTGACTCACATTGTGATAGTGTTTCTACTGAATAACACTGCTCTAAAAGATTAGGGTTATCTGAATCTATTTTCCTTTTACTGTAATATATGCATCTTTTCTTTGTTTTCATTTTACTCCAGCTTTATTAGGGTATAATTGACAAAAATTTGTATATATTTATAGTGTACAGTGTGATGTTTTGATATATGTACATGTTGTGAAATAATTTTCACAATCAGGCTGATTAACATATCTATCACCTCACATAGTTATAATTTTTCTGTGTGGTGAGAATATTTAAGATCTACTCTGTTAGCAGTTCTCAAGTATGCCATACATTATTATTAGCTATACTCATCAAACTATGCAATAGATATCCAGAACTTATTTATCCTGTGTAACTGAAATTTGATACCCTTTAATCAGCATCTCCCTATTCGTCACCTCTGCCCCCAGTCCCTGTCAACCACTATTTTACTCTCTGCTTCTATGAATTCAAACTTTTTAGATTCCACATATAAGTGAGACCATGTGGTTTTTATTTTTCTGTGCCTGTATTATTTCACTTAAGTTAATGTCCTCCAAGTTCATACATGTTGTCACAAACGATGGAATTTCCTTCTTTAAGGCTGAGTAGTATTCCATTGTGTGTGTGTGTGTGTGTATAGATGTATAGAAAGTTTAGTGTGTGTGTGTGTGTGTGTGTGCGTATATATACTTTCTTTATCCCTTCATCTGTTGATGGACACTTAGTTTGATTATAACCTGGCTATTGTGACTAGTGCTGCAATGAACATGCAAGTAGATTTGGAGTAAAACTCCCCCTTTGTCATCCCACCTTCTTTCATCACAGCTCCCAAGGATACTATCACCTTGTCACACTTCTCGAGGCTGACATCCAGCAAATGGCAAATACGTGAAGAAACATCTGGGAATTTCTCACAGCCTTCTTTCTAAATACATTTTTCCCTTTCAGTCCATGACCAGGTTCACTTATAATTCCAACACACTCAAATCATGCTCCCCTAGGCTTTACTTAAGTGACAAAACCATCCAATAGAGTAATTTACACTAAAATGATCTTAGTTTGATATGTTTTTGCTCTCAGGGGTATTTGCATTTTAAAATTTGCTGCCTGTAGAGAACAACAGTTAAAGGGAAGAATTTAAGAGTGATATTTTGAACACTATGACCAGTAAACTTGATCTAGTTTCCTAGTTATAAACAATACAAACAGACAAAAATCTTAGGTCTTCCTCCATACATTCTCTTCCTGTTCCCCACCTTCTTCTCCCTGAGTAAGTAGCCATTGATAGAAAAATGATCCTTGACTTTAGGTAAATTTATCTGTTTCATACGGTAAAGTGAAATATTTATGACCAATCAGAGGTAAGGTTTGAAACAAATTAATGTGCCTTTTATTTCTTTCTTTGTTCTAGATATGATAATAATGAGCAGTTTCTCTTTCATAAGACTGTCAGCTCCTCTAGGGTTGGCTGCCTGGAATTGAAAATACCAAATAAGTGTTCAGTCAATTCATTTGATTTTATTATGAGCTCATTAAAAAAATACAACCAATCTCAGTAGAGCACAACTTATTAGCCCAAAGAATACAGCGGAAGGTTTTGGTCCATTCTTTAGTCTTCCCAAAGAGATTTATAGCTGAAAGAACTAGAAGACTGTTCTGCTGTACAACCTACAGCATGTACCTCTGTCTCTTCATTTTATTAGGAAATATTGAATATGTTATCATAAGCATAAGAAAATGGATGTTGTTTCTCCCAGTGTAAGGATAAACATGTAATCTAATTATGTTTATTAATTTTTCTTACTCCCTTGAAATTATCTCTTTTGATAGAAGACTGATACGTTGAGTTGTTCTCTGAAAGTCGACAGGGAGTGAGAGAATTTAAGCTTCTCTTCTTTGGGTTGAAATGGTAGGACCCCGTTGAACTGGAAAAAGAGTTAGGAGTTTGTAAATATATTGTACCTATCAAGAATACAGGAATGTGATTTTGGAGTATCCCAGAGAGTGCTTATTTTACCGCCCCATTGCCAGTGGAAAACTTGAGACAGAATAGGGTTAAGCAGTTTCCCAGTGTTCCACAGTAAATTGGCAGTTGAATTGGGATTAGAATCTAGGTCTCCAAACCTTAGGGACTTCTCTATTAGCTCAGATCATGTACGGCTCAGCAGTTTCTTTCACAAGATCCTCCTGACATGACACATGCCATCAGTCTTATTTTATAACAGATGTTTTGAGGGTGGAGCAGATGGTCTCTTCCCTTCACCCTCCCAGCCCTTGACTCCAGAGAGTCAGAACATGTCAGATATGGCACTCGTAGCCATCTTTCCCCCGGGATCTATCTCCCCTTCTGCTCTTCTTTCTCATATGCTCATCTTTCCCATAATCGAGAAAATATTGTTCCTATGGTTTCCTTTTTTGATGAGGCCGTGTACTTTTCCCATCAAGTTTTTTTTTTTTTTTTGTCATTTATGTTCTTGCTGTCCCGACTTTCCTTTAATTTTTGTAGAAGACAGCATTGTCTAGTTGGTAGGAAGAACACTGTCCTCTATGACACTGGCCTCCACATTCCGTTATGACTCCTGATATAATGGATGACCTATGGCAGGTTGCTTTCTACCTTTCTGTTGTGTACATTTTGGACTATCTTTGGTCCCCTGGAGTACCCCTATGGATGTCACTTGGGGAGCCACTGTCCTAGAGTACTTAGAAATTCGGAGAAAAAGAATAAGGCCTCATCATCAAGTTCCAGATGCTCCACTATCTTTGTCACCCATGGTTTACATGTAGCTTACTCTCTGTATTACCATTTTTATTCTTCAATGCTTTTCCACTATATTTTGCTGCTTTAATGTTGTTAAATGGCCTTCTGACATTTATTTCTTTTTTTTTCTGAGCTAACCAGATAACTTTATGTCCTGAGAGAACCCAGTGTTAGATGTATATGTGTGTATATGTGTGCATTTACATGTACACACATGTGCATGTGTGCCTGCATACATGTGTGTTCATGCACTTCTACAAATTTCAGTAAATTGTATTTAATGGCAGAAACATTGACTCTGGTGTCATAGATGCTTTTATTTATCAGCCTTGACATACACAAGCTGTGTGACTGTGGGCAGGTCATTCTACCTGTTCTGTATAGACACCCAGGAAATCGCTGCTGCTGTGGAGAAGCAATTGAATACACAAGCTGTGTTAAAAACAAGAAAACCAAAAAGAGGAAAAAAGGTTCTTCACTGGTGAGCCATTGCCCCAAGGATGGAATAACTGCCAACTGACCCATCCCCTTGCCTCAAAGTGAGCAGTCCTGAGTAGATTGAGCAGCTAGGTTCATGTGGACTTGTTCCATTCTGGGAAATCCTCTAAGGGAAACTAGTTAGTTTCTTTCAATACTGCAGACAAACTACCTCATTTACATTTTAATGCAATAAATGAATGGAAATGATGGCCATTCATTTCTGACCATAGCCAGAGTCATTTAGTTTTTTTTAAATTTTGCTTTGTTATTACTAACGAAACAACCTTATAATTAATCCCAATGTAGTTTCCTGTATTGGGCTGAATGGATATAATCAGAATGACAATGTAGAATTATAAACTGAAAGATTCTTATTTTCCTGGTGAGCCTATCATGAAGCCCTCCTGTGCCCTTTTGCCATAACATAGTGCAACACTTTTATCTGCAGCCAGTAACAGGCCTTGTTTTTATCTTCTATCCTAACTTGGGATTCAGTTGCCTTTTACTCCCTGTTTATCTCTGTTTGAGGAAGTGCAGAATGCAGATGGTGAATGTTGATTCTCCTTGGACATAACCTTGAAATTGGACCCTAGAGGGTCCTAGGAATTTTCCAATTATTTATTCCAATGTTAACATGTTTTACGATCTCCCTGGGCTTTTCTCTGTTCACAGTAACTCTGGTTAGGAGATTGGATTAAGTGACCTCTCATTAAGTGAATACCATTGCCCTTGGTTTCTTAATTTGGCCACTAGCTAACATCTGTCCCTTTCTACCTTGGGGTCTAAAGTCTCTCATCTTTATATCCAAAGATGATTACGAGATTATTCCAAGTAAGAAAAGTCCATTGAAAACAATTGAAGGGACCAATTTGTTTTAAACATTTCATCTTATTTTGTCACTCTTTTATCCACTTTTCAGTCTTTTAAAATAAATACTGGTATAATGGCAGCAAAATCTTGTGAGAATATCATCTCTCCTAAATGTACAACCTCCTTGAAATATACTGACTTTTGTATGGTCCTAGAACTAGAGGAAATTTATGAGAGCTTTGAACCCAGCTTCTGTTTTTAAGGCTTCTTCCTCTAAATTCTCCATGATAGATGATTGCTCACTAGGGGTGGAAAATTTTGTAATAACATTTGATGGCCTATTCCAATGTCTGGACAGTTGTTCAGTGGATACTCCTAAGACATTGCTATATTACATTGAAAATCACACTAGACTTTTGCTCTTCTAATTTGTTTGAGTTTACAAAACACCAGCCAATATTCTATTCGCAGAGCCTCAGATGTGAGGGCTGTATCATGTATCACCAGAGTTGATTCACCTGCTCTAGCTAACTAGAAGGCTGTCGCCTTCCTTCCTCACTTCTCTGCACTTAGCCAAAGAGGACAACCTTCTCAGTTACTTACAGCTTTATTTGTATACTAATTGTAATACCAATTGTACCAATTAGTACTTGGTAGCAATACTAAGCAAGCATCAGCCTGTAAGCTTGAGTTCACAAAAGTCATTATACTACATTAGAATACGCAAGGGTTTGAGTTCTCACAAGGACCAGAAGGGCTGCATAATGATGCCGTCCTGCCTATGTTGACTCCTGTGGAATGCATTTTGTGTACAGTTTTCTAATGATGCTCCAGGGACTTTCCATTCCATTAGTCCTTTGGCACCTTCTAATATGTTTACTGACTTAGGACATGCCTCAGTGCCCCCCAAAAGGGTTAGAATTGGTTTTCATGGGCAAGGCTGCTTGGTGGGTAATTTAATTCTTTGGAAGTTTTTCATGCTGGTCCTCTGTTAATTTCCACAACTTTCAGTGTTCTCTGTGAGCGTCATCACAAGGAGAAAAATTGAGAGACCCTTGAACATTGTTTTATGTCTTCTACACTCTTGAATGTGGAGGAAATAAAAACGTGGTTGTTGTCCCAAACCTGGCTTTGAGTCATAGGGTCCCAATTTGCTTCTCAAACCTCTTCTCTTCTCATTTCCTGCACCCTGGGCGCCAGAGATCTTCCCACCACAGGCTTTCACACCTGTTTTTTTTTGTTTTTTTTTTTTCCTGTTTCTCTGTTTTTGATGCTTTTTTCTTCATTATTACTTGGCAATTCTCTCATTTGCCCAGCTAGCTCTATGGTTTTGACTTAAATGTCACCTCCTTGGAGCTGCCTTTCTTAGCTCCAGAGATTATGTCAGGCCTTTCTGGACCATTTATCTCCTTAGTTGCATTTGTCAGAGAGGAAAGTTATACCTTTACTTGCAATATCACTTCATGTGGTGAAGAATAGAGCACAGTAAAGCTACCCTCAGAAGCAGATGCTCAGTCAGGCAAAGGGATCTGCTTTTCTGTAGCTCATGATATTAACACCTTTCTGGATGTTTATTGGGCCACTCAAACCTGGCATTGAATCCATGGATGGCAACAGTCTTTGAGCGTCTGCTGAGTGACTTTAATCTTAATGACAAATTGAGGAACATTTGATCCATTTGATATCAAATTAAATTAATGATTATTTTCCAAACACCCATGAGTAATATTGTGTTAAGTGCCTTGAAGTAAAAGCAAATTTATAGAACATGCTACCTACCTTGTGATCTGGTTGTGTAAGCCTGTGATCTGGTTAAGATGAAACAAACTTCACACCCAAAAAATTAGTAACTTCCCCTCCCCTGGTGATTACACAAGTCCTCTCTTCTTGAATATGGGCATGAGCTATGACTTGCTTCTAACCAATAGAATATGGCAAAGGGGACAGGCCCTACTTGATTACATGTATGTGATTGCATAATCTGGACTGTATTGCTTGAGTCTATTTTTCTGTCACTAGCTTTGAAGAACTAAGCTGTGATAAATCCTATGGCCAATTGCAAGGAAATGAGTTATGTTAACAAACTGAGGCACACTGGAAGTAGGTCCCTCCCCAGTCAGGATTTCAGATGAGATCCCAGTCCCGGATTGCAACTTTGTGAGAAACCATAAGCAAAAAGCCCAGGTAAGCTGAGCCCAGACTCCTGATGCACAGAAACTGTGAGGTAATATGTGTGTGTCATTTTAAACCTTTGAATTTTTGGTAAATGTTACATATCATAGAAAATCAACATTGCTATCTAGTAATTATTTGCATGATCAGAATCAAATGTTTATCCCCCACACTTTATGAGTTTCTTATGGACAGGAACCATGTCTCTCTCTTTTACTGTTATATCCTCTATGCGTATGACAATGCCAGGCAGAGTTGCCACTAAATAAATATTTGTTGAATAAATTTATGAATAAATAAACAAATAAATTGGAATGTCAAACTTAGTTCAGGGCACCACATGTGAAGATACATTTAACAAATTTTACGATCTTTAGTGCAAAGCCACAATAATTAAGGTAAGAGGTGTGGAAAGCATGGCGTGTGAGGAACAGTTAAGACAATTGCAGATACTTGGCTGAAGAAGTAAGAACATCAGATGGGAAGTAATTACTAGGGCTCAGACATGTGAAGATATGTCCCATGGAAAAGAAGCTCTGCCCATGCACTTTTGCAACCCCATAGGTTAGTTGAACTGGGAAGCCAATGAGTAGGAGATATTGGAAGACAGATTTTGCTTGGTGTAAGGAAGAGTGTGTGTATGGTGGTGGTAGTGTGGTTAACAATTATAGCTGCTTTTTACTCCATGGGGTAGTAGTGAGTTCCATTTCACTTGAGGTGCTTAATCAGTGAGAGGCAACCATTTTTTAAGGATGTGGTAAAGAGGACCTCTTCATTTAAAATGCTTATTGTACAGTTACGAAAAAAGACAGACACAGAAGATACATATTAACAAGACATTATGCTAAGTGTCAAATGAGATACAGACAACAAATCAAATATACAGTATTTTAGAGAAAGAAGTCCTCCTGAAAGCCAAGCAATTAAAGAGGACTTTGTAGAAGGGACTGTATTTGAAAGAAGAGTAAGTGTTGGATAAGTGAATCTAATAAGTGCGGGATATTTCATACACGAGTAATAGCATGGACAAAAGGGAAAAGTACATTCCAATCTACAAATTACTAGACCCACCTAGCCATCTCCTGTTTAAAATCACAATGAGCTGCATTCTCTATCTTTGCTTACCAAGTATTTCTGCAGGTGCTCTGCCCAGGTACCTCCCGTCTTTGTATTCATACACCTCAACTTCTTTCTGAGCCTAGAAGTGCATAGACTACCAGAAGCTATTGGTAGATGTGTGTCTTTGGGTTTTTTTCAATTATAGAAGAGACTATGTCAGAGCACACTAGCTGAAAACACAGTCATTAGTCATGTGCTTTCCCAGCCTAAGCAGTGAATTAATGTGAAATGTGAACACATTTCTTAGCGTCTTGATTTTTTAATTTCTGCTACAAAATGATAATGCTTCTGGGTTTCTCATTGAAACCTCAGGGTGCCGAGTATTAACTAGAGAAATAGCAGTTACTGGTACAGTCTGTGTTTATTCTATTACCAAAGATGTCACCAACAAAAACAAATCTTAGACCTTCATTCTCATCCACTATAGTGGGTTCTTTAAAGAACTAGGATGCCAGGGAGGGAACTGATGAAGACTAGTGATGAAGGATTACTTCTTCAGATGAAAAAAAGAGCTCCTCCCATTTCAAAATAAATTCTTGCCTTCTAATATTAGGTAAGTTACTGATTTATAGAGTAGTTTTTGACAACACTGAGGCTTAAAACTCTCTTCACAGCATGGATACCAGCAGCCTGAACTTTTCCCTACCCCATTTCTAGGAACTTTGACCCCAGAGGACCATCCTCTTACTCTCCAAAAGGAAACGCATATTTCATTTTATGCTGGCAGAACATTTTAAAGCTAAATAATGCAATTTAATCTCACCTATCTGGAAAAATATCCATTTGAGTAACAGCCAGATCTTTCTAAATATATCTTTTTTTTTTTTAACTGATTTAACATTTAGAACTGTCTTTTATTGAGGAAGAGGAAGGCTGTGTCTGGGCCCCTATATGAATGGCCTTTATTTAAAACCTTTCTCCATATTAACTTCCTTTGACTTTCATGTCAATCTAGAAGACTTCATGAAGTAGTTGGTGCTGATATTATATTTTTATTCCTGAAGTCAGGCAGACTCCTTACACTCTCTTAACTTAGATGAGGTACACTGCCTTATTATCATGAGCTATTTTTAATGGAATGGGCTTCAATCCCATAGAATAAATACAATTACTAACTGAAGGCCAGGGTGTAACCATCGAACTATTGCCACTAAAGGCAAATGGGGAGGTCTGTACGAGCACTACAAAACAAAGAGATGAATATAGGTGGGCCAATAGTAAGAGAGTGAAAATTCAATCTCTACTATTTGGGCTAACCTAAATAAGTTTGATCTGGCGACATCTAGACTGGCAGATAGATATCCTCCTACTAGGTAAAGCATGGTTCTTCAATGATGAAACACCATTCTTTAGTATTGAAACAATAGTAAGGAGGTTAATGAGTACAGACATACAATTAAATAGAAGGAATAAGTTCTAGTGTTTGATAGCACAACAGGGTGACTATGGGTAACAGCAATTTATTGTGTATTTTAAAATAGCTGGAAGACAAGATATTATTCTCAAACACAGAGAAAAGATAAATGTTTGAGGTGATGGATATCTTAAATATCCTGATTTGATCATTACACATTGTATGTATGTGTCAAAATATCACATGTATCCCATAAATATGTACAATTATAATGTATCAACTAAAAATTTAAAAGATTAAGATGGCCAATTTTACATTATGGGTTTTTTGCCACAGTTTTTTTAAATGCAAGTTTCAGAACACTACTGCAAGTGTGCTAGGTCAAATCTCTTGGGTAAAGGGACTGGGAATGTGCATTTTAACAAGTTCCCTGGGGATTCTCAGGCACACACTAAAGTCTGAGAAGAGCTGAACTTGACCCCTACAATTCACAGAGCTCTATTCACCCACATCTTCTCATTTAACACATACCAACTCTGTAGGTGGGTATTACTATAATCACTATTTCGCCAGTAAGGAAATTAAGGCTCAGAAAAGCTAAGCAAATTGCTTTGGATCATACAGCCAATAAGTGGTGGAGCCAGAGTTCAAATCTGGGTCCACCTGGCATCACACCCATTTTGTTTCATTGTGTATTTCAACTTGTTTCTTATCCATGGATGTGAAAGTTAGACTTAATCTGCCTTCACGTGTCTGACAAAGTATTAAATGTCTCAAAACAGTATTTATCTGATCTTTTGTGGTTATTCATATTAGCATTTTTAGCAGGTGCTCATTCTTGTTTAGTGCTGTCTGATTTGTCACTCACTCTGATGCCCAGGTATTATTCAATTGAACCAAACCAGGGTTTTCTTCTATTTGGATCAATGCTCTATATCTTTAGTCACCCGATGTATGTATCTTGTAAAATTCCCAATGTTGATACATCTGAGGTTTTCTGTATTTATTTCCTCTAATTTCAAGATACAACTTTGAATTTTGTTGATATGTCTCACAAATAGTTTATTGAATTAATTAATATTGATCTTCTACTCACAAATCTTTAGTGGCTCCTGAGTACCAAATTGTCTACTGAGTAATGTCCAAGTTCCTTAACTTTGTATATGAGACCTCTATAATCTGCTGTCAAGCTACCTTTCTAGCCTTTTCTCCTCTACATGCCTGATATTACATCCAATTGGATAGAGTGTCACTTTTGAGTATATGTATTGAACTTTTCTACCTTCCTGTTTTTGCTGCTGTCATTTCCAGTGTTTAGAATGCCTTTTCCAACCATATTTACCCATCTTTAGAAATTTGGCCCAATTCTTTCTATTTTCTGCATGATTTTTTCTGCATATGATCCCACCATAAAGTGACTTCTCATCTTATGTATTTTTAATGCATTTAATTTGTTTTATGCATAAGACAAAATTTTCAACTGCCTTGTATTACTGCAATTTGCATTTGTGGCCAATTTTTGCCTATGAGATTATAAGGACTTTAAGACAGACCATAAACTTGTAGTCCTTAGTTTAACATTACTTATGGACCTACTGTGTGTCACCCACTCTTCTAGGCACAAGGATCACTGAGATAAAAAAGAATTCCCGCCCTCATGGGGGCTCACAGCATAAAAGAGGAGACAGAGAGGTAAACAACTTTATATGTCATACAAGTATAACTCCTCGTGTTCACCCTAAGAATTGCCACTCTGTACCTATCTTTTAAATTCAACAGAGTCGTCACCAATGTAATTTCTTTGATAATTAATGACATATTTCAATCAGATCAAAAACTACTAGCCAGCAATCACATAACTTCTGAGCTAAAACCAAATATAAATGGAAGTTCACATAACTGGCCTGAGATATTTTAACTCATGTGTCTGAACTTGGATGGGACCCGCTAAATCCTCTTCAATGGTCAATAAACATTTTGCAATGAAAAATAAACATATGACGGTGATTTAGTGAATGTTTCTTATGTCAAGAGAAGGCTGTAGGTTTTATGTTCACTTATTTAGTGGGGTTTTCTTTGTCACCTATGATTATACTCATCTGTAACTATGAAAAAAAATCAATATGGTATTGGATTGGTTTTGCATGGGAGGGGGTGGATTAGAGAATAAGAAAACATCAAAACATCATACATGAACACAATTACTTTATGATAAAGAATTACAAACAGAAAATACAGGCTGATAAAGCCTTAGAATGAAATTGAAATTATTCCTGCATTCACTTGGTTTTCTGTAGTATTTATAACAAAGTTTAACAAAGCCTTTCTTAGCCCCATAGGCCATATACTTAAGATAAAATGTTTGCCAGTCGAGGAATATAAGTGTATTCTAAGTGATGAAGTTTATTGTAACCTAAAATAACAAGAAACATGGAGCGTTTGGGGACCATTGTTATTGAAAATGACAATAGATAGTGTTCTTGGGTGTTACCTTGATTTTTCTTTAGAAAGAGCAAAGCTGTCATTTTTCTTTAAAAAGAGTAAAGCTCCTGGTCCTCTGAAGGAGATGGTTGTCTCTATTAGCATGCATTTGTTTAGCACTCCATGCTGTCAAAGCCCTTTCTTCGTTCACCTGCTGGATATGTCAGATGTATTACTGAGATGATTTTAGTCACAATTCATTGGTTTCTTTCCATTTTTGTATCATGATTAGTGTTAAAGATGGAATTACAAACACGGTCTGGGTATAGGATCACAACAATATCTCTAATTAATGGAGCACCTTGGCAAACAAACACTTCAAACAGAAAGGAAGCTGTATTTTGTGATACTCTTCAGTTTACTGAAACTCTGTTAGAAAGATTTTCCCAGGGAAACTGATTCCTTTTTAGGTTTCATTTTATCAATTTGCATTTGGTTTTTAATATGGTTTGTTTTAATTTATGAAGTCTAAAGTGAATGAATGGTGAATAAATATGTGTTTTCTTATGCATTTTAACCCACACATAAATGTACAAGTCTTCATATGCATATGCATATGTGTACATATACATGCACCTCTTTTGTTTTGGCCCTGGCCCTTCAAACTCAGCCAACCCACCTACATGCCCCATATTCTGAAATTGTAGGAAAGCTTAGAGGATTCTTGATATTCCAGTTATTGCCTAGGCCTTCTACTTGCCTGCTCCACTACATGCCCCATATTCTGAAATTGTAGAAAAGCTTAGAGGATTCTTGATATTCCAGTTATTGCCTAGGCCTTCTACTTGCCTGCTCCACATTTGATCTTGATCATGGCTCTTCTCTCCCTCATTCTGTACCCTGCCCCATACATTTCTCTGTCCACCTTTGGTTTTGCCATTCTTCCTTCTAGATGTTACTCTCACTTCTGCATTTTTGCATATTGTGGCTTTCACAAAATGCTCTAGTCTCTGTGCCTCTCTTGATTTTGGTGTTTTTGTTGCCTTATAAAAGAAACTCCCTACTCTAGCATTTCTCGTTGAACCAGATCCTGGTGTGAGAAAATAAGAGAAATAAAGGGTGAAAAATATGGCATTTTACTTTGTGTGAAATTTGTATTTAATCATTGAGAAAATATTGAGCTGAATGACCATATGCAGTGCTCTCCTTCTCCCTCCAGTCCAAGTCACAATCCTCTTTTGTCTGAACTACTGCAATCTGCTGTCCTCTGAGCTTCAAACCTTGTTCCCTACAATCCATGCACCATGGAATCCATGCAATGGAATGAACTTGTAACATATAAATCAGATAATGCCATTCATCTGGGTCAAAACTCTCTCCAGAGAAATTGGATAAAAGCAAATTCTTGACCATGGTCTATGAGGCTCTGTATTATATTTCCCCTGCCTACCTCTCTGCCTCATCTCCCAACATCCCTCCTCTCTGCTCCCTCTGCTTCCTCTGCTTCAGCCTCATTGGCCTTCTTGCTGCTTCACAAAAACACTACACTCTTTCACACTTGAAGGCTTTGCACTGGCTCTTTCCTCTTTCTGTAATACCCTGATCCTTGATCACACAAACTGATTTTTCTTGTCATTCAGATTTCAAGTCAGATATCACCTCTTTGGAGAGTTTGCTGGCCTCGCAATTGAATGTGTCTCCCAGCACTCTCTACTATATGATACTGTTTTATTTTCATTATATGTTCTTGCTCATTCATATATTTAGCTGTTTACTATCTGTCTTCCCACCGTTAGCATGTGAATTCCATAAAAGCAGGGATCTTGTCTGGTTTGTTCATTTCTGAAAATCCAGCAAATAGAATAATGCCTGGCATTCAGTGGAACTACATAAATATATTTTTATTAATATTTTGGCCTTTGAGTGAAAGCTAGAGTATATATATACTTAACATATATTAAGCAAGTATATTAACACAGTTAACATATATTTATTCATTACTTCTCGCGATGGCCTTGTCAGATAAATGACATAATCTGCATTATATAGATGAAAAAAACTAAGGTCCAAAGTGTAAAGTGACACACATATATAGGAAGAGGTGATGCTAGTATTGGACCCCAAGTCTATATGATGCTGTATCAGCTTTCTGTTGCTGCACAACGACTTACCACAAGCTTCATAACTTAAAACAACACTTATTTATTATCTCACAATTTCTAAATATCCAGGCATGGCTTTCCTGAGTTCTCTGCTCAGGGTGACACAAAGCTGCAATCAAGGTACCAGTTGAATTGTATTCTTGTCTGGAGGCTTGCCTATGGAAGGAGCCACTTCCAAGCTCTCTCTGATTGTTGGAAGAATTTTTTGTGACCATAGAATTTGCGGCAGCATGCTTCTTCATATCTAACAGTGGAGAGACTGGATTCCTGGTATGAGAAAATAAGATGGATAAAGGGTCCATTATAAAGGTCTGCTCCTTTAGTCTCTGACTTCCAGGAAGGTCTAGATCCTCTTTTAAAGGATTCACCAGATTAGATCCAACCCACCCAATATAACATCCATTTTTGATTAACTAAAATGCAATGGATTCGTGACCTTAATTATATCTGCAAAACAGGTCCTACCCAAACTCAAGAGAAGGAGATTATACAGGGATGTGAGACATTAGGAGTCATCTTAAAATTTTGCCTGTCATGTGGTACAAAAGATCTTTCTATTTCTACTTTAACCTACTTTGGGTAGAAGATTGGGTGCAAGATCCTTTAGAGTTTTAAGATACTATAATTGCATAAATACATAGAAGAAGGAATAACTCCCAAGTGAATAAATAGTTAAGAAGAGATTACCCAAACCATTGCACTTGAAAATGCAATGCAAATCACAAGAAATCAACAGAGCATTGTATGTGATCAAATCTGAGATTGACCCGCATCTCTCATGTTGGATCACAGTTTGCTTTGCAATTCTCTGCTCCTCTTGGCCATCCCATTTTGTCATTCAGAATGGAGACACTCCACTTGAAAGGTGAATTCATGTTGTCAGATATGTGCCTTACTGAAGCAAAAAGATGGCTTTCTATGGAAAGTGAACAGATTTAACCAGGCAGCTGCATTAAAGACATGCCTTTGAATTGCCTTTTTGAATTTTCTGCTTTGGAAACTAGGAAAAATGGATGAGCCATGTCTCAAGAGTCTGCATGTGTTCATTCACTGAACTTCTACAGAGCATCTACTGGGTGCTAAACTCCATGGAGCCTAGGCACAGAGGTCCAAAGATGCACAGAAGAGGGTTCCTACCTCAAGGAGCTTACAGTTTAGTGGAACATATAGACCAACAAGCTGAGTAGTATATAGATGAGTGTAGGCTTAGGCATTGGAGTGGAGGTAGAGAGCAACCACTTCTGCCATGCTGAGAAAGAGTTTCCAGAGGACAAGCCAGGTCATGAAAGATGCACAGGTGCTCACTTTATAGTTTAAAAGGGCAGGAGCTTAAGAGACATTCTAATAAGGGGGAACAGCATGTGCAAAGGAGTAAAGACCTGAAAGGGCATAGCATTTGGGGTACTGTGTAAGATTCAGAGGGGAGAGCAGAGAGTGAGTGTGGGGGACAGGAGAACTGAGGTGAGAAAGCTAGTTACAATGTGTGAGTAGCACTGTCATTGTGTTATAGGTGGCCTCACTCAGGGGAAGGCACCCCAATCAGACTGGACGATATGATGTGGTCTGCCATCATATGCCTCTATAAGCAATATTTACTAATGTCGGTAGCATAGTGCAGACCCTACCAAAGGGCCCCCTATAAAGGGTATATGATGTCTAGAACTTTCCCCTATATTGTTAGTCAGTGAAAACCTGAGAAACTCCTACTGCTGCTTTTGTTTTTCATATTACTTTAATGGAAATTATGCATTTTCTTAATCCTAAATAACCAACATTGAATTTTATAACATTGGAGTGTATGGGAAATTAAAAATCCATTTTGTTTTTCTTCATTTTTCTTTTTACCCAATGAAGACCAAAAAATGTATCTTTTAAAACTTGTAATATTAAATGTCTTTCAGCATGACTATTTTTATATTAATGTGAAGTATATGAAATCGGTGCAAAGAACTGTAAGAACAAGCAAGTCTCTTGTATGCCTTTCGGTTCTCACAAGGTGGTTCTGATGGTAGTGCTGTAAGTGAAGTGTCCATCTCGTGTTTAGAATGTGGGTTTCCAATGATGCTAGAACAAAACCCAAGAGGCCAATTGCCTTGGTGTATGTGTGTACATTTGCAGGGGAGGGAGAGGATAGCAGAAAAGTTGAAAGTAAACTCAAAATACATAGCTTCATCATTTATAAGTAATATTCCACAAGGATTACTTTTATTTTTATTTCTTAAATAATAATTAATAATTTACAGATAACTTTAAAATCTGATAAGGTCAGGATTTGGAGCTAGCCAGATCTGGATTCAAAGCCAGATTCACCACTTCCTAGCTATGTTTATTTGTAGACTTGAGTGAGTGGCTCACCTTCTACAAAATTTCACTTTCCTTATTTCTAAAATAGGAACACAGTAATTAAATTATCTTGAAGTTTTACTAAATAAATTATGTGAGGGAACAAATATAAAATGTGTAACATCAGAAGCAAGAGATAGAGATTGGGTCATGGAAAAGACAGCATGTAGAGTGGTGGGAGCACACATTTTGGAGTTATTCCTTCATTCAATAAGCACTGATTGAGTTAGGCATTCAGTAAGTGCTAGTTATTGGGTTAGGTTCTAGATGCACAATGATGAATAAGGTTACTTGATCTGTCTTAGAGCTTGACCCTGGTGATTAGAGCACCATCTCTGCCACTTACTAGCTGTGTAAGCTTGGTAAGAGCCATTTCTTCTCTCTGATCTTTGGCTTGCACATGTGTAAAGTGGGAATAATAATACCTGCCTTGCAGTATTCTTGTGAGGTTCAATGAAACAATGTATGTAAAATATTAAGCTTATGGTAGTTGCACAGTAAAACAAGGCAATAGATCATCATCGTCATCATCATCATCAGAATCTCATTATTGCCAAAAGAAGTTTAAAGTAGTTGGTTGACTGAAAGATACTTGGAGCTGAAACTATAGACTCTTCTGAATTTAAGCAAGTTCTGTGGATTTTCTAATGCCTTTTCTGGTGTTGCAGCACATTGAGTCCCCACCTCCCCAACCCTGCCTTCAGCCCATTTTAGCTTGGGAGATAAACATTAACTTCAACATTGTAAGACCATTTAATTGTAGCTCTTGCAGAAGCTTAATCCAGAATCTGTTCCAACCTTCTTAACTGACCAGTGAAAGCAAAGGCCGGTTATTGCCATTCAGGAGCAGAGCCCTGCTTTTCGGACTCCAAGTTGAATGCTCCTTATACCTTCCCACTGCTGCTTACAGAATGAAGGAGCAATAAGGCAAATGTACCTGCAGACTGCATATTACATAAAGCAACTTGTCTCCTAAATTTAACTGAGAGTGGACAGATAGCAAAAAAGAAGGACTGCTTTATAAACGTATTTTTGTCATGAATATTATTGTGGATGACAGCCTTAGTTTTGTAGGTCTTGTGTTGGGAAAGTCAATGTGTAGCCAGTTGTTTTTTTCTGTATAGTTATTGGGTTCTATGACACAACAAAAGTCTGGTTTATGATTAGCTGATTTATATTTTGTCCTGCATATTTTACTTTAATCTTTACTTGTAGAATAGCATCATGGAAATACAAAGGATCTGGAGCCAGAGATAGAGCTGGGTTAAATCCCAATTCTGTCACTTATTATCTATGTAAGTGACTAGAGGCATGAGGCATGCCACTTGACCTCTCTGAACCTCAGTTTCCTCCTAAGTAAAAGGATGGTAATAATAGTCTTTATACTGCAGGGTTGTTGTGAGGATTCAATGAGTTAATCTGTATAAGATGCTTAGAATATTTCCTGATACCCAGTATGCACTCAGTAAATATAAGCTATGTAAATATTATTTACAATATTACATATTGTAATATATGTTCAAAACCTTATCAGTTGGCAGTTGCTACCATCTTAAATTGTATGCAAATATTGAGAAGCCTGAGACATTTAAAATAATTTGCTACGGTATCACCTTATACTTGGATGACACATTAACTTTCTAATCTTTTAACGTATTAATAAATATTGATTGAGAGCTTGTTCTGTGCTAGGCACTGTTTTATCCCGATGAAAGAAACAGGATCAGTGTAAGTATCTCCATCTGAAAAAGGAAAAAGCACATGTACATAGATGTTAGAGTATTTGCTTCATGTCATGTTGCTTGTTAGGAGTTCAGGTGGACTGGAGCTCAGATCTTTTGAGTCTATACTCAAAGCTCTTCCAGCTTTATTCTACTATTGTGTCTAGTGCAATGGGCCTGGCCAGGGGCATGCTGAGTGAGTAGCAGGAATGCCTCTTTAAAAGGCAGTGCTGTGTACTTAAAGAGGAGAGTGATTTTTTTTTAAAGGAGGCACCAAGAGCCAAAGGAGAGTCCAAAATCCAAAGTTCAGGAGAGAAACAGAGTTCAGAGCAGCTGGGAGCAGGCAGGTATCTGGAGCCCACTGAAGTAGCATAGCAAGGTGCAGCCAAGCATTCTTATAGATGGCGTGGCTGACTTGAGTGGGATTCCTGTCTGTGTGGCAGTTTTTGTCCTGGGGCATCTTCAATGCAACGCTGGGCTTCTGTTCCAGCGAGGCTCTTTCTTTTCCCTGATCTGTTTCTCTGCATGAAGGCAAATCTTTTCTCTTAAAGGGTGTCTATTTTCTTGATTGTGATAACATACGCTAGCATCATTGTAAATCAATTAAGCTTGGTGTAACAGGTAGTCAGGTAAGTGCAGGAACTTCAAAGAACTTTGGCAGAAATGATGCTTGTGGATGAAATTTAGTGTGGGAAGTGGAGAAGACAGCAAAAATGAAAATGGGCTCTCCTGTTTATACCAAGATGGCCCTCCTGACTCCTGGTCATTCCTTCGTAGCCACAAGGATGGATTTGCACTGGTATAACCACATTTTCTCCTTGACTCTTCTTGTGACCAACAGCACCATTTGCCAGATGAGTCAATGGGTGAGAGGAGAGCATGGGACGGTGACATGGCCAAGTTAACTGACCAACGTGGGAACTGGACTGATAGCTTTCACATAAGGCTTCCAGAATCTCATTTCTTATAAACTATAGCATTAAACAAAAGGTTATATAAACAGATCAAAACCAATTGACTTTGGAGTAAAAAAAAGGGCATTCGTTCTGACTTGTAATACTCATCCATTTTTTTAGACAGATGTCTGGGGTTAGGAGTTTGAATGAAGACTTGATTTTAAAATGACAAGGCACTCATATGGACAACAGGAGAACTTTGGTACCTATAAATTGCTGGTGAGAATGTACTATTGGCTCTGAGCAAGCAACTGTAAATGTTAAGAGTTTCAGGAGTAAAGGGCTGAATAGCCCCTAAATCAGTCTCCAAATCTCAAGACCCTCAATATGATCTTGATCTCTACCGCCTCCACTGAAGAAAAATACTAACTTTAAAGAACTCCTTGAATTTCTTGATGTATAAAATTTTTTCCATGTTGAAAGTTCTTTTACATTTCTGTGCTCAAATCTATGGAAGTATAAGAATCAAAGTTAGACATAAAGTCGTGCGTAAAGTTCAGGTTCCGCATTTTGCTGCAGATAACGAGTCGAACATCTGACAATGCTGCTTTGCAGTTACCTCTGGCTCTTTCCTAGTCACACTGTTAGTATTAGTGCTAACAAAAGTGTCAGCACCATTTTTAGGTTTTCTGTGGTGTTAGCGTCTATCCTTCATCACCCCCCTCCTCCTTTGCCCACCCACTGACTTGCAAGGGTATAGCCTGTTGTTGTAATACACTTGTTATTCCATTTTTATAAAGAATTTTTCTCCTTTCCTTCTCTCCATTGTCTCTGAATCTAGCCTGATTTTCACAGCAAGGCTCCCACCTGCTTTTGGTTGCAGAATGACCTTGGAATCTTTTGCTAAGGGAGAACCGCTCTCTTGCCTTCTAGCTAGTAATTAGTGTCAGATGATGTAAACTGCATGGGTTGCAAATACAGCTAGGAAAGGTGAGACGTGCCTATTGGATGAAAATATTCACATCATAGAATTGTTGGAAAACTTGAGTATTGAGCCCTTGTATATTACATATATAGTATGTGTGTGTGTGTGTGTGTGTGTGTGTATACACACATATATATACACACACACATATATAATTTGTAATAAGATGTGGATGGAGTGCAACTCCTCACTCTCCCGTTTTGGAGCTGAGTTTCTTTACACTGCAGTATTCGTTTTGATAACCGTGCAGAGACAGATGGCATTTTGTCCGCCTTCCAGAACAGAGGAATAGTTTGCCTAGCTATAGCTAGTATAATGAGAAGCCGTGTAAGTTGAAGATGAGGTAAAACCGGAGCATCTGTCAGTCCTCGCGTGCCAGATTGGAGATGCTGCAGACGAACTAATATTTCAACAAAAAGTTGAAGCAAGTATAGATTTGTGACCAAAATGATTGCATTTGATAACAATGGCATAGCAGATGTCCTAGAGTTCATGCTTGGTTTTTATTACTGCTCTGTGAGTGTTTTTGGAAGCGAGACCTACCAGCACAGCTTGTATGGAACATGTTCATTATAAAATTTTATTTTACAGAAGACAATGAGATGGAAAATTTGTAGCTAATTTGGTACTTTCCTACTCTATCATGTTTCTTTACTTATTATTTGGGAAAAGGTTGCATTCTTGTTTGATTTACATTGGCATGTTCTAGCGTAATGAAAGAATACCATGTTAATTTGAGGCAGAGAATGAAAACCCAAATGAATGTCCATTATCTAATATTATGTTTTCAGTATGGACCATAGGAAGATACGTCTTAACCTATCTGGGATCCTCCTTTTCATCTATTTTCTCTTATTTTGTTTTCTTATTTGAGGCTAATTTTTAAAAAGTCCTTTAGGAATCTTGATTAGGAGAGAAACAGGAAATATAAGTGTTTCAAAACATCATGTAATACATGATAAATATATACAACGTTTATTTGTCAATTTAAAAATTAGTTAATTTTTTAAAACAGAAAGAAAGAAAAGAAACAGGAGAACCATGGTTTGCCTGCTAACATCATTCTTCAATAGTTAGATTAGTAGTTATTATTTCCTCAAGAAAGTAATTGCTTTATACTTAGATGGTTTAAGTTCTTTACATATTGTGAAGAATGTGCTTCTAAGTGTGCCTGATGCTTGTTTTGGCCTCAGTGCTATGTAAAGCAGTGTTAATGTGACTCAATTAAAGAAAGTCATGGGCTCAGAGCCCAAATCCCACCACATGTGCCTTCTATGAAGGGCAACTTCTCTGGGTTTTAGCGAATTGGAACATAGCTATATAACCTGATTGCCTTAAAACATACCCTTATTGGGAGAAGGCAATTATTTTCAAAGGTTGATGTATGTTAATAAAAGGTTACATGTAAATGTCAAAATGTTATAGCATTGAGTTTACACACAGAAAGACAGTCCAATTACATACAAAAATACATCCTATTACAGAAGCTGTTAGGATGATTTCTCTGCCATATCTTGTAAGCAAATCATAGTTAAGGACAAGTGCTCCTGTCTCCCTGCAACTCAATGGCTCTTGGGAAACATATGGTTTTACTTCTGGCACTCCTCTTTTTGCTTCCCTTCAAGGTTTTAACTCAGATTATTCCATTTCCTAGCAGTTTGTGGTGTTGGAGCCTTTGGGTTACATGGGAACCATTAGCATGGTTTTGGGTTTGCCTGCATGGGTTGATACCTGCAGTTGTTTTGTAGAGTGCTAAACCACACTCCTGGCGAGTCTCAGTTTGAATTAAAAATGTTGATATAGTAACACACTAGTGTGTTAAAATAGATATGTGTGTAATTAAATAAACATGCCTAGCTGAAAGAAGAAAAAGAACCTATTCAATTCACTCTCATCTACTTAAAGGCAATCTTGCTTGTCTGCTGTCCTTATATTGCTTGTTTTCTCAATGCTCTTTTTAAAAACAGTTTTCTTATTTTTAAAGGGAATTGAATTTCATATTTTTAAAACTTAAATCTATTATAAATTATTATCAGATAATCTAATGTTCTGAATGGCATATCTCAGATATTAGGCTTGTGAGATTTTAAGTTGATTAAAGTGTTTTAAGAAATACGTACATCGTATTGCAGAAAATTTTAATTAACATGCTGCAGAGAATTTTCTCATGCATTCCCCCTGAATCTGATCAGATCACTTCCTTGCTTACAAACTTTCAAAGTTCTAGAAGAGAAACATCTTTGTATGACACTCAAGGTCTTTCATGACTTGAGATTCAGTCCTGTCTCCCATTGCTCTCCCTACCCCTTTCTCACACATAACGCACTGAGCTCTATCCCTCAAAACCCAAGTCACACCAAGGCTTCCTTGTGCCACTGTGCCTTGCCACATGCTGTAGCTTCTGAGTAAAATCCCCTTTTTACTGCCAACCTTCTGTTTCGTCTTTTAATTGTCCATATCAGGCATGATATTCATATTCTGACACTAAAATTCTTGAAATTGCCAAATGGATATGCTGTAATAATAACTCTTGCGAGCCATTCTACAAGCTCATGGTGCATATATGCCTATGGCTCTCACTCTTTCCCGTTAATTCCTCAAGTTCCTACATGCTCATTGGCAGGAAATACAGTATCTCTCTCTTGACAGTCTTCTCCTACCCCTCTGACATTTCGAGGAACTCTAAGTCTTCCCACAGTTCAGAGAGGATGGGCTTCAGGGCTTCTCCACCTAAATAAAGGAGAAATTGGAATCTCAGTTCTCTCTCGCTATTGCCATACAGGGATGCTTTGGAAAACTGGCAATATTTGAAGGCTTCAACATGATTTTTCTTGCACCTCTCACACTTTCATATATATATATATATTTTTCAGAGAACCCCCAATAGATTCAATCACCTCTGACACTGGAAGAAAGAAAAAGACACATTTGATTTCCATGGGTTACCCTCTACCTTCAAATTTCAAAAAGGAAGAATTCAAGTGACAAAATATTTGTATCTTAACAATAATCAAGACCTTACATTTCTATACCACTTTCAAAATACTTCCATATAATATCAATAGAGGAGATAGGGTTGCTGCTTGTTATGGATGAAAAAATTGAGGTTTAGACAAGTTAAGCAATGGGCTTAAAATGACAAAGCAAGCTAAGTCATAGATTTTGGACCAGAGCCTGTTTTTGACTCTGCCTTTCCTTGAGATTTCTTTTGCTTCTGCATTTTGGATCTCATTTGTTCTGGCTGTTTGTCTCCTGGCTGACCATTCTTTCAAGGCTTGGACCTATACAATGGGCTTTCCCTTCTTTGAGCTACCTGAAAGGGACACACCGTTAGGCCACCCCCTTGAGATCCAACCCTGAACACTGGGACCAGGCCAAAGGCAGGGAGGGAAGAATTTAGATCCCTTTTAGACCAAAATTCTTTCTCCTGTATGACTTTTCATGTTAATATCAAATAAGCATCATTTTTCTTTGTTCTCATTTTTACTTTAACTGACCACCTTAGCACATGATAGGAAAATAGTTTTTCCAGTGTATCCACCAACATGTGAGTGTGCAACTAGAAACTATGGTGACTTTTCTATGTCCATATTGACAATTACTTTACGCTGGAACTCATCATTAGAATTATTTTTGTCATTGTGCTACTTATTAAGTAATAAAATATACTGATTTAAAATAAGAAATCAGATGACAATTTGTGGAAGAACATCTGAGGAGGGAAGAGAGAAGATTGTACTGAATGTATATTCTATCAAGGTCAACAGTCACTGTTGCTTACAAGATAAACAAATTACTTAGAAATGAAGATGACCCAGGAAAACAAGTGCAGCCTCATTTCATATTCTGATAATTTAATCCTGTACATAATGCTGAACTCAGACTCTACAATAATGCTTATGCAAAATCAGGACTGGTTTGACAAATGAACAATGAAAGAGGAAATTAAATTAAAGATTAAAAGAAGTTATTTGAATCCCTTCTTGGTCAAAATGGGCATATTCACATAAAAATTAAGCTCAATGAGTATAAGAAAGTTTATAAATCAGTAGCTGGGAAGAATCTTATCACTTCTTCCCTCAAAGTAACTTGTGCAAGCCTAGGATGCTCCTAGACACACTATAAGATATGGAGAATTTAACATAAAAATGGGTATTAGAACTCAGAGTAATATACTAAGTTATGATGAGTCTTTTTTTCTGGGGTAAATGGTTGAGGTAACCCTGAACTGTGTACAAAGATGGTGCTACAAGTGAGAGATCATAGCTACCTTTGCTCTATGTTATTATCCTTCAAAATCCCTGTGCCTTAATAGTGACTAGTAGGCAGTAGTAGAAGAAATTTCCTTATATAGATCAACATTTTAGACAAATATTCAGATGACTCATTTGCATACTGCTGACTTCAGATAGATTGAATATTTTCCTTGCACCAAGTGTGACTTTTCTACATTTTCTCTATGCTAAATCCTATCTTTAATGATTATTTTTATTAGTGTCCATTGAAACAAATTAGTCTATTAGGTCTGGAACAAAGGCTTTAACAGTGTTTCCAACAACAAATATGTATCACACACATCTTTATGTTTGCACTTAAGAATATCAAATCATGAAAATCTGTACAATCTGTGCAAATCAATGGAGAATGATAGGATGTACATATATTTTATGTAAATTGTTACATACTTCATGATTACTTCTGTAATCTAATCATCCAAAAACTGAAAGAAGAAAAAAATGGTTACAGGCATATTTTCATGTCAAAAAACATCAGCATCTTTTTTATTGGCTGCTTTGCACTACGAGATGTAGCAGCTGTATGTTAATTTATTTAACCTGTCCCTATTGAGGTACATTTGGATTTCTTCCAGTTTTTCAGTATTACAAATAGTGCTACAATAAACATTCATATAAATACTGGTTTTTTGTGTGTGCATTTTTAAAGAACTTTAATTTTAGATTTGAGGGTATATGTGAAGGTTTGTTACATAGGTAAACTCATGTTACAGTGGTTTGTTGTACATATTATTTCATCACCCAGGTATTAAGCCCAGTACCCAATCTTTTCTCCTCTTCTTCCTCTCAACCTCTACCCTCAAATAGGCCCCAGTGTTTGTAGTTTCCTTCTTTGTGTTCATAAGTTCTTATCATTTAGCTCCCACTTATAAGAGAAAATGTGAGTTTTGGCTTTCTGTTCCTTTGTTAGTTTGCTAAGAATAATAGCCTCCAGCTCCATCCATGTTCTCACAAAGGGCATGATCTTGTTCTTTTATGGCTGGATAGTATTCCATGGTGTATAGGTACTATACTTTCTTTATTCAATCTGTCATTGATGGGTCCTTAGGTTGATTCCGTGTCCTTGCTGTTGTGAATAGTGCTGCAATGAACATTTGCATGCATATAAAATCATTTATATTTCTTACCCAGTAATGGGATTGCTGGGTCAAATGATAATTCTGCCTTTAGCACTTTGAGAAATTGTTGTACTGCTTTCCGTAATGGTTGAACTAATTTACACTCCCACAAACAGTGTGTAAATGTTCTCTTCTCTAGGCAACTTTGCCAGAATCTATTAATAATAGCCATTCAAACAGGTGTGAAATAGTATCTCACTGTGTTTTTCATTTGCATTTCTCTAATGAGCAGTGGTATTGAGCCTTTTTTATATGCTTGTTGACTGTACCAATGTCTTCTTTTGAGAAGTGTCTGTTCATATCCTTTGCCCCCTTTTTAATGAGGTTGTTTGTTTTTCTCTTGTAAATTGGTTATGTTCCTTATAGATGCTGGATATTAGACTTTTGTCAGATTCATAGTTTGCAAAAATTTTTGCCCATTCTGTAGGTTGTCTGTTTGCTCTGTTGATTGTTTCTTCTGCTGTGCAGAAGTTCTTTAGTTAATTAGATTTCATTTGTCACTTTTAAGTTTAATTAGATCTAACTTGTCAATTTTTACTTTTGTTGCAATTGTTTTTGGCATCTTTGTTATGAAATCTTTGCCCGTTGCTATGTCCAGGATAGTATTGCCTAGGCTGTCTTTCAGGGTTTTGATAGTTTTGGGGTTTACACTTAAGTCTTGATTTTTGAGTCTAGAGTTGATTTTTGTATATGGTGTAAGGAAGTGGTTCAGCTTCCATCTTCTATGTATGGCTAGCCGGTTATCCCAGCACCATTTATTGAATAGGGAATCCTTTCTCCATTGCTCATCTTTGTCAGCTTTGTCAAAGATCAGGTGGTCATAGATGTGTGGCCTTATTTCTGGGCTCTCTATTCAGGTCAATTGGTCTATGTGCCTGTTTTTGTAGCAGTACTATGCTGTTTTGCTTACTGTGGCTTTGTAATACCGTTTGAACTCAGGTAACATGATGCCTCCAGCTTTCTTCTTTTCACTTAGGATTGCCTTGGCCATTTGGGCAGTTTTTGTTCCATACGAATTTTAAAACAGTTTTTTTCTAGTTCTGTGAAGAATGTTATTGGTAGCTTGACACAAATAGCATTGAATCTGTAAATTGCTTTGGGCAGTATGTCCATTTTAATAATACTGATCCTTCCTATCCATGAGCATGGGATGTTTTCCCATTTGTTTGTGTCTTCTCTGATTTCTTTCAGCAGTGTTTTTTAATTCTCATTGTAAACATCTTTCACCTCCCTGGTTAGCTGTATTCCTAAATATTTTATTCTTTTTTTTTTTTTAATATAAGTTCTGGAATACATGTGCAGAATGTGCAGGTTTATTACATAGGTATACACGTGCCATGGTGGTTTGCTGCACCCATCAACCCATCATCTATATTAGGTATTTATCCTAATGCTATCCCTCTCTTAGCCCCTCAACCCCTGACAGGCCCCAGTGTGTGATGTTCCCCTCCCTGTGTCCATGTGTTCTCATTGTTCAACTCTCACTTATGAGTGAGAACATGTGGTGTTTGGTTTTCTGTTTCAGTGTTAGTTTGCTGAGAATGATGGCTTCCATCTTCATCCATGTCCTGGCAAAGGACAGGAACTCATCCTTTTTTAGGGCTGCATAGTATTCCATGCTGTATATGTGCTCTATTTTCTTTATCCAGTCTATTATTGATGGGCATTTGGGTTGGTTCCAAGTCTTTGCTATTGTGAATAGTGCTGCAATAAACATACATGTGCTTGTGTCTTTATAGTAGAATGATTTATAATCCTTTGGGTATATACCCAGTAATGGGATTGCTGGGTCAAATGGTATTTCTGGTTCTAGATCCTTGAGGAATCGCCACACTGTCTTCTACAATAGTTGAACTAATTTACACTCCAAGCAACAGTGTAAAAGCATTCCTATTTCTCCACATCCTCTCCAGGATCTGTTGTTTCCTGACTTTTTAAAAATTACTATTCTAACTGGCATGAGATGGTATCTCCTTGAGGTTTTGATTTGCATTTCTCTAATGACCAGTGATGATGAGCTTTTTTTCATATGTTTGTTGGCTGCATGAATGTCTTCTTTTGAGAAGTGTCTGTTCATACCCTTTGCCCACGTTTTGATGGTTTTTTTTGTTTGTTTGTTTCTTTCTTTTTTTTTTCTTTTTTGTAAATTTGTTTAAGTTCCTTGTAGATTCTGGATATTAGTCCTTTGTCAGATGGATAGATTACAAAAATTTTCTCCCATTCTGTAAGTTGCCTGTTCACTCAGATGATAGCTTCTTTTGCTGGGTAGAAGCCCTTTAGTTTAATTAGATCCTATTTGTCAATTTTGGCTTTTGTTGTCATTGCTTTTGGCGTTTTAGTCATGAAGTTTTTGCCCATGCCTATGTCCTGAATGGTATTACCTAGGTTTTCTTCTAGGGTTTTGATGGTTTTAGGTTTTAGGTTTAAGTCTTTAATCCATCTTGAGTTAACTTTTGTATAAGGTGTAAGGAAGGGGTCCAGTTTCAGTTTTCTGCATATGGCTAGCCAGTTTTCCCAACACCATTTATTAAATAGGGAATCCTTTCCCCATTGCTTATTTTTGTCAGGTTTGTCAAAGTTCAGATGGTTGTAGATGTGTGGCATTATTTCTGAGGCCTCTGTTGTGTTCCATTTGTCTATATATCTGTTTTGGTACCAGTACCATGCTCCTTTGGTTGCTGTAGCCTTGTAGTATAGTTTGAAGTCAGGTAGTGTGATGCCTCCAGCTTTGTTCTTTTTGCTTAGGATTGTCTATACAGGCTCTTTTTTGGTTTCATATGAAATTTAAAGTAGTTTTTTCTAATTCTGTGAAGAAAGTCAATGGTAGCTTAATGGGAATAGCATTGAATCTATAAATTACTTTGGGCAGTATGGCCATTATCACGATATAGATTCTTCCTATCCATGAGCATGGAATGTTCTTCCATTTGTTTGTGTCCTCTCTTATTTCCTTGAGCAGCAGTTTGTAGTTCTCCTTGAAGAGTTCCTTCACATCCCTTGTAAGTTGTATTCCTAGGTATTTTATTCTCTTTGTAGCAATTGTGAATGACAGTTCACTCATGATTTGGCTTTCTGTTTGCCTATTATTGGTGTATAGGAATGCTTTGTGATTTTTGCACATTAATTTTGTACTCTGAGATTTTGCTGAAGTTGCTTATCAGTTTAATGAGATTTTGGGCTGAGACGTTGGGGCTTTCTACATATACAATCATGTCATCTGCAGAGACAATTTAACTTTCTGTCTTCCTATTTGAATACCCTTTATTTCTTTCTCTTGCCTAATTGCCCTGGCCAGAACTTCCATTACTGTGTTGAATAGGAGTGGCAAGAGAGGGCATCCTTGTCTTGTGCTGGTTTTCAAAGGGAATGCTTCCAGCTTTTGCATATTCAGTATGATATTGATTTTGGGTTTGTCATAAATAGCTCTTATTATTTTGAGATACGTTCCATCAGTAGCTAGTTTATTGAGAGTTTTTAGCATGAAAGGGTGTTGAATTTTATCAAAGGCCTTTTCTGCATCTGTTGAGATAATCATGTGGTTTTTGTCATTGGTTCTGTTTATTGATGTATTATGTTTATTGATTTGCATACATTGAACCAGCCTTTCATCCCAGGGATGAAGCTAACTTGAGCATGGTGGATAAGCTTTTTGTCATGCTACTGGATTCAGTTTGCCAGTATTTTATTGAGGATTTTCACATCGATGTTCATCAGGGATATTGGCCTGAAATTTTCTTTTTTTCTTGTGTCTCTGCCAAGTTTGGGTATCAGGATAAGGCTGGTCTCATAAAATGAGTTAGAAAAGTAAACCTCTTTTCCTATTGTTTGGAAGAGTTTCAGAAGGCACAGTACCAGCTCCTGCTTGTACCTCTGGTACAATTTGTCTGTGAATCCGTCTGATCCTGGGCTTTTTTTGCTTGGTAGGTTATTAATTACTGCCTCAATTTCAGAACTTGTTATTGGTCTATCCAGGGATTCAACTTCTTCCTGGTTTAGTCTTGGGAGGGTGTATGTGTCCAGGAATTTATCTATTTCTTCTAGATTTCCTAGTTTATTTGCATAGAGGTGTTTATAATTTTCTCTGATGGTAGTTTTTATTTGTGTGGGATAAGTGCTGATATCCCCTTTATCATTTTTTTATTGTGTCTGTTTGATTTTGCTCTTTTCCTCTTTATTATTCTGGCTAGTGGTCTATCTATTTTGCTAATCTTTTCAAAAAACCAGCTCCTGAATTCATTGATTTTTGAAGGGTTTTTCATGTCTCTATCCTCTTTAGTTCTGATCTGATCTTAGTTATTTCTTGTCTTCTGCTAGATTTTGAATTTGTTTGCTCTTGCTTCTCTAGTTCTTTTAATTGTAATGTTAGGGTGTCAATTTTATATCTTTAACACTTTCTCCTGTGGGCATTTAGTGCTATATATTTTCCTCTAAACACTGCTTTAGCTGTGTCCCAGAGATTCTGGTTCATTGTGTCTTTGTTCTCATTGGTTTCAAAGAACTTCTTTATTTCTGCCTTAATTTCGTTATTTACCCAGTAGTCATTCAGGAGCAGGTTGTTCAGTTTCCATGTAGTTGTGCTGTTTTGAGTGAGTTTCTTAATCCTGAGTTCTAATTTGATTGCACTGTTGTTTGAGAAACTGTTACGATTTCTTTCTTTTGCATTTGCCGAGGAGTGTGTTATTTCCAATTATGTGGTCAATTTTAGAATAAGTGCCATGTGGTGCTGAGAAGAACGTATATTCTTTGGATTTGGGGTGGAGAGTTCTGTAGATATCTAATATCCTTGTTAATTTTCTGTCCCATTGATCTTTCCACTATTGACAGTGGGGTGTTAAAATCTCCCACTATTATTGCATTGGAGTGTATGTCTCTTTGTAGGTCTCTAAGAACTTGCTTTATGAATCTGGGTGCTACTGTATTGGGTGCATATATATTTAGGATAGTTAACTCTTCTTGTTGCATCAATTCCTTTACAATTATGTAATGCCCTACTTCGTATCTTTTGATCTTTGTTGGTTTAAAGTCTGCTTTATCAAAGACTAGGATTGCAACCTGTGTGTGTGTCTTTGCACACGAGATAGGTCTCCTGAATACAGCACACTGATGGGTCTTGACTCTTTATCCAATTTGCCAGTCTTTGTCTTTTAATTGGGGCACTTAGCCTGTTTACATTTAAGGTTAATGAGTGAACTTGATCCTGTCACTATGATGCCAGCTGGTTATTTTGCCCATTAGTTGATGCAGTTTCTTCATAGTGTCGATGGTCTTAACAATTTGGTATGTTATTGCAGTGGCTGGTACCGGTTTTTACTTTCCATATTTACTGCTTCCTTCAGGAGCTTTGTAATGCAGGCCTGGTGGTGACAAAATCTCTGAGCATTTGCTTGTCTGTAAAGGATTTTATTTCTCCTTCACTTATGAAGCTTAGTTTGGCTGGTTATGAAATTCTGGGTTGAAAATTCTTTTCTTTGAGAATGTTGAATATTGGCCCCCACTCTCTTCTGGCTTGTTGGGTTTCTGAAGAGATATCCACTGTTAGTCTGATGGGCTTCCTTTTATGGGTAACCTGACCTTTCTCTCTGGCTGCCCTTAACATTTTTTCCTTCATTTCAACCTTGGTGAATCTGATGATTAGGTGTCTTGGGGTTTGTCTTCTTGAGGAGTATCTTAGTGGTGTTCTCTGTATTTCCTAAATTTGAATGTTGGCCTGTCTTGCTAGGTTGGGGAAGTTCTCCTGGATAATATCCTGAAGAGTGTTTTCCAACTTGGTTCCATACTCCCCATCACTTTCAGTTATAACAATCAAATATACGTTTGGTCTTTTCGCATAGTACCATATTTCTTGGGGGCTTTATTTGTTTCTTTTCATTCTTTTTTCTCTGATCTTGTCTTCATGCTTTATTTCATTAAGTTGATCTTCAATCTCTGATACCCTTTCTTCTGCTTGATTGACTTGGCTATTGATACTTGTGTATGCTTCACAAAGTTCTTGTGCTGTGTTTTTCAGCTCTATCAGGTCATTTATGTTCTTCTCTAAACTGGTTATTCTAGTGAGCAATTCCTGTAACCTTTTTTCAAGATTCTTAGCTTCCTTGCATTGGGTTAAAACATGTTCCTTTAGCTCAGAGGAGTTTGTTATTACCCACCTTCTGAAGCCTACTTCCGTTAATCTGTCAAACTCATTCTCCATCCAGTTTTATTCCCTTGCTGGCAAGGAGTTATGATCCTTTGGAGGAGAAGAGGCATTCTGGTTTTTGGAATTTTCAGCCTTTTTGCACAGTGTTTTCTTGATCTTCATGGATTTATGTACCTTTCGTCTTTGTTGTTGGTGACCTTTGGATGGGGTTTTTATGTGGACCTCCTTTTTGTTGATGATGATGTTATTCCTTTCTGTTTGTTAGTTTTCCTTCTCAGTCAGGCCCCTCTGCTGCAGGTCTGCTGGAGTTTGCTGGAGGTCCACTCGACCTTGTTTGCCTGGGTATTGCCAGTGGAGGCTGCAGTACAGCAAAGATTGTTGCCTGTTCCTTCCTCTGGAAGCTTCATCCCAGAGGGGCACCCGCCAGGTGCCAGCCACAGCTCTCCTGTATGAGGTGTCTGTCGACCCCTGCTGGGAGGTATCTCCCAGTCAGGAGCCATGGGGTTCAGGGACCCACTTGATGGGGCAGTCTGTCCCTTAGCAGATCTCGAGCACTGTGCTGGGAGATCTGCTGCTCTCTTCAGAGCTGGCAGGCAGGAATGCTTAAGTCTGCTGAAGCTGGGCCCACAGCCGTTCCTTCCCCCAGGTCCTCTGTCCCTGAGAGATGGGAGTTTTATCTATAAGCACCTGACTGGGGCTGCTGCCTTTCTTTCAGAGATGCCCTGCCCAGAGAGGAGGAATCTAGAGAGGCAGTCTGGCCACAGTGGCTTTGCTGAGCTGTGGTGGGCTCTGCCCATTTTGAATTTCCTGGCAGCTTTGTTTACACAGTGAGGAGAAAACTGCCTAATCAAGCCTCAGTAATGGCAGGCACCCCTCCCTCCACTACGCTCGCCCGTGCATCTCAGGTTGCCTTCAGACTGTTGTGCTGGCAGCAAGAATTTCAAGCCAGTGGATCTTAGCTTGCTGGGCTCTGTGTGGGTGGGATCCTCTGAGCTAGACCAGTTTGCTCCCTGGCTTCATCCCTCTTTCCAGAGGAGTGAATGGTTCTGTCTCTCTGGCATTCCAGGTGCCACTGGGGTATGAAAAAACAAAACAAAACACCACCTGCAGCTAGCTTGGTGTCTGGCCAAATGGTCACCCAGTTTGCCCTTGAAACCCAGGGCCCTGGTGGTGTAGGCACCTGAGGGAATCTCCTGGTCTGTGGGTTGTGAAGACCATGGGAAAAGTGTAGTATCTGGGCCAGAATGCACAGTGCCTCACGTCTTCTCTTGGCTAGGGGAGGGAGTTCCCAGACCCCTTGTGCTTTCCAGGCGAGGTGACACCCCACCCTGCTTTGGCTCAACCTCCACGGGCTGCACCCACTGTCTAACCAGTCCCAATGAGATGAGCTGTGTACCTCAGTCGAAAATGCAGAAATCACACACCTTCTGTGTGATCTTGCTGGTAGCTGCAGAATGGAGCTATTCCTATTCAGCCATCTTGCCAGCACAGGTATTTTATTCTTTTTGTGGCAACTGTGAATGGGATTGACTTTCTTATTTGACTGTTGTTGGTGTATAGGAATGCTAGTGATTTTTGTACATTGAGTTTGTATCCTGAAACTTTGCTGAAGTTGTTTATCAGCTGAAGGAGTTTTTAGGCCAAGGCATGTTTTGATTATCTTAGAGTTGGCCTTGTTCAACTTTGCTAATCTGATAAGGGTGAAAGATATCTCATTGTAATTTTTATTTATGCTGTTCAAATGTTACTGAAGTTGAGTACCCTTTTATATGCTTAGTGTCGTTTGCTTTTATTTTCTCATTTCAGAAGGTACCCTTTGCCATTTTTTCTATTATAACCTATTTTTTGTTCTTTTTAAAAATTTTTAGTTTATAAGAGCTTATTGTATATTAAATAATATATTCTTTTCTCTCATCATATGTAGCTGAAAATATTTTCCACAGTTTGTCACTTTTTAAAAAATTAGTTTGAGGTGTTGTTTGACTAAACATAATTTTTAATTTTTAGTTTTCTTATATTCAAATTTTCCAGACCTCAAGTTTATGGTTCCTGATTCTTATGACATGTTAGGAAGTTCTTACCCTAAAATTTTCCGAAAAACTCAACTAAAGTATATTTTATAGCCTTTTTGGTATTGCTTTTTTAAATTACATTTTTTATATATCTGACTTCAATTTTGACATAAAAAGGTAGAATTTCAACTAGGAATGTATCCTTTGATTTCATTTTATACACAAATTAGTGTTAGTTGGGGTTAAATATTTCTAATCTTAATCTTTCCCCAAAGTTGATATCTTATTGACCTAATATCATATATTAAATACTATTTCATCTTTTCCCAAGTGATTTTTATCATATACTGAATTGCCACATATATTAAGTTCTACTGCTAGATTATATTTAGTAAAATACTCATACTTAATTTAGGAGACTATATCACATATAGAAAAAGTACAGCTTTGAGGCCAGATTCACATAGGTGTATGAAATCATTTTGAAGAGAACATATCTTTCTTGAGTGTCCACTATTTGCTAAGTATCTTATATATAACTCTATTATTTCCAAGCTGTCTGACCTTTAGTTAAGTACTTAACGTCTCCTTTCTTCTTCACCTGTGTGATTTGAACTGTATACCTATTCCCTAGGGTTTTTCTGGGTTTCAAATGAAAAACTGTAAGGCAACTCATGCTTTGCACAATAGTGCAATTCCATAAAAATGACCATGTAAGCTGAAAACATGTAAGGTGGTCCCATTGATTATTGAGAGTAATTATTGTTTTGTGTCTTTTAAAAATTTCTCAAAATGTCATCACAAATTCTTACTGTTTGTTATAAATGTATAAGGGAATGTAATAAAATTATGAAACTAATATTTAGTCATATACTATAATTTAAAGCATTAGAAATATTGAAAATTAGAGTGTTTTATATCTTTGTTAAAAATTGTTGTATCAGGAATAGTGTGAATAATGTTCACCTTGTCTTACAGTAACTTTCAATACGGATCAAAAATTTTTTCTATACCTTGGTGAGTTGTCATACTCTTTTCCAAGTTTGAATCAGCTTCAATATCTTATCATTTACACTGTCAATATTGTGAAATACCTCCAAGAGTTTCCTTAATGTGAAAATTTTCACTAGTGTCATTTCTTCAGGGACCACCCCATCCTTTTCTTACAATGACTTTCCTGATTTATGTTGATTAGCTCACCTTCACGAAGTTACCTCTGGCTTCATATCTAGAGTCTCTTGAATGATGGCAGTGTCATACTTTCCACTGTCAGATATTTCTTCTATAAGTCCATTTATGTTTGATTCTAATTTCACTTCCTATGTTATTATTTACTGTTTCATTGCTTCTCTTTGTCTTTCTTGTTCCATGTTTTAGTTATCATTCATTTATTTCATTCCATAGACAAACTAGTGTTAGTTGGGGTTAAATATTTCTAATCTTAATTTTTCTCCAAGTTGCCATCTTGTTGATCAAATATCATATATTAAACACTATTTCATCTTTTCCCAAGTGATTTTTACCATATACTAAATTACCACATATATTAGGCTGTAATTATTGATTTTATTTAATGAAATACTCATATTTAATTTAGGAGGCTGTGTTACATATAGAAAAAATATAACTTTTATAGACGTATATCTATTTTCATAAAATGTCATGGATGTGTCACTGAGAGGCAAGGAGACAACACAGCTACACATCTTGCTGTATGTGTATGAACTGAAAAACAGATGATTAGTGACCAGTCACTGGCAGACATTGAAAGAAGTGATGAAATAAATCACTAGTCATGATGCACATTGTTATTACATAGTAGATTTGTAGACTGAAGAGCCAGCAGTGAGGTTTGTACTTAATGCAATTATTCACAATATACCGTGGGAACTGAAATCTGAACTGTAGTGTCAAGGAGCTAGTGTTCTTTAAATAAACTGTGGAATCTGAAATATATGTATATCAGAATTGTGAAAAGTTAAGAACTGGATGCAAAGTACATCCCACAGTCCTTGACACAAGGTAGGTGCTCATAAAAGTTAAGCCTCCTTTTATTTTCCCTTTAGATGAATCTAAACACGCCTACACAAATTTTGTGTTAATTGGGGTTAGTCATTGTGTCCTTCAGCTACTACTAACCTCTCTATACTCCATCCTATAATCATGGTTTCCCTCCCAGTTTGGGGCTCTAGTTATATCTGACATTTTCAACCATTATTTATAAATATGTGAGTTTTAAAATTAAGTGTTCTCCCTCAAAAAATGTTCATAAATGACTTAGGCATTGATAATGAAACAAGTGAGTCTTATCAATGAGAGTAGCTTTAGGTAGGTGACCAAGCAGAAAGTCCATTCAAGGGCTGATGTTTTAAATTTTTACTTCTAATGATGTTGAATTTGAATTCTTTATTGGCTCTAGGAGACTAGGATGTTGAATTTATTGTAGAACCTTGAAAAGTGTTGTTACCTCCTTTTACTAGCACCTTAGTACGGATACAACATTGTTGCAGTGCCACTTCCTCTCTTAGAGGTCTTCATTGAGTATGTGAAATGACTCCGAAATACCAATTTCAGACATGCCCATTTTAGGTCATAGTTTAGCTTTCACAAAGGTAGGCCACCATTTTGTCATTCTTTAACAGATGCCAATTGCTGTTAAGCTAAACTTGCTATAAACAATAGTAATTCTCTGGCATGATGACTCTTATGGCCATCTGTTAGGGTGGCACTGTGCCCACTCATAGGGTAGCATGCCAGTTTCAACAGGGCACAGGTGCCAGCCAAACATAGGTTTAGAAGGATAGCCTGCAAGAACTCAGCAAGGAGATCCTCCAAGTGGTTAGTGATGCCAAATTAGACCCACATGCTTCATTACAAGGGATCACATCTGTTGATGCTTGTGGGCATTATATTGTCAATTAAGGCTTTTCTTTCTGTTTCTTTATTCATTCCAACTTTGGAATGGGAATACAGAAAATCAGGACCAAAATTACTCCTTGGCCAGAAAAATAATCAATATTTCCCATGTCATCCCCTGATGTTTTCTGCAGTTCCAAACTTTATTCTAAATTATGTGAAAACCGAAAGACACATGATGCTAGCTTATGATGCTAGCTTATGATGCTAGCTTATGATGCTCTATTATTAAAGATGATATCTAGGAAACAACGAACTAACTCTATCTCTGATTATCAACAACATTTTAAGAATTTATCTGCTGGAAACAGAGATTTTAATCCTAGTTAAGTATGTGTCTCATGTATCATCTGTTATTTCTTTATTGAAGGATTATTTTCAACCAAAGACAAGATGGACCACAACGAGTCATTTATTATCCAGTGTTCTCTTTCATGTCTGTGTTGCAGTGCATGGCTTGACTCCAGAATAGTGTTATTACACCTTTGTGTGTTTCAAACTACACTACAGGTTAGGTACATGAGACATAAGGGAAATACAGCTACCTGTGCCACATGGAAACACAGAAAGAGTTTTTGGAGATTTAGGAGCAGAGGCAGGGCTGAGGTTTGAGAGTTTTCTTGTTGTATAATAGAGACCATGGTAGGGTCTTAAATATGGGATGGTGTTTAAAAGTTCACATCAGTCATTTTCTTTTCCCCCAAATGTTTATGTACCTAGATTACAGATACATTCATGAATACCATAGCTTGTCATGTAAAAGAACCTAGAGGACTTTGGAATATATGCTTGACTTTTGTGATTGCTAGCTTAACATGTGTATTTTCCCTCTCCCACTCTTTTCCCTTGACAACACTAACATAAACAGAAATCGAAATTGGGCATTCTGTTCCATCCCAGTGTATTACTTCCTCATGGTACTGAGCGTTCAATCTATCAATCCTAATTATCAGGCAGATTAGAAGTAACCAAAGCAGGATATAGCCCACAAAGGCCCAGAAATTATAGCATGGAAACCGCATAAAGGGACGTGGGTGATGGTGGGGAAGAGGAAAAGAGTAGAGTGGTGAGTGCACAAGCATTGAGGTCACAGAGACCTGGGTTGAAATTCCAGCTCTACTCCTAGCTCCTATTAATACTACTAGCAGATGTGTAACCTTGGGCAAAACATTAAACCTCTCTCATCCTAATTTTTCTCACCTGTAAAATAAAGACAGTTATACACACACATACACATACACGCAAACACACACACACACACACACACACACACACACACATATAGCTACTGGCCCATAGTGGGCTCTCAGCAAATGGTTGTTATTAAGAATATGATTACTATTATTATGGTGTAGAGTCAAGGAAAGGAAGGGGTGGCAGAAGAACAATCTTATTTTGTCAGCGTAATGACTCAGAGGGCCCACCAGGTGCTTCTTCAGAATTATTTTGGAAAGCTAAATGTATTATGATTTCCCAGCATATGCCCCACAGTGGCTGCCTTAAGTGCCATTATTCTCTCCTAGCCTCTAATCCCATCATAATGTCTTCACCATGCGCATCTGATCATCCTTCCTCTCTGCATAATTAACCTTTATCTCTTTTAGGATTATATTTAACACATACAAACAAATATACATACATATATATAATTTTTTTTGAGGGGGGAACCAGTGCTCTGTGGCATGTGGTTTTCTTTTTTTTATTATTATTATACTTAAGTTCTGGGATACATGTGCAGAACGTGCAGATTTGTTACATAGGTATACATGTGCCATGGTGGTTTGCTGCAACCATCAACCCGTCATCTGTATTAGGTATTTCTCCTAATGTTATCCCTCCCCTTGCCCCCATCCCCTGACAGGCCCTAGTGTGTGATGTTCTCCTCCCTGTGACCATGTGTTCTAATTGTTCGACTCCCACTTATGAGTGAGAACATGTGGTGTTTGGTTTTCTGTTCCTGTGTTAGTTTGTTGAGAATGATGGTTTCCAGCTTCGACCATGCCCCTGCAAAGGACATGAACTCATTCTTTTTTATGGCTGCATAGTATTCTATGGTGTATATGTGCCACATTTTCTTTATCCAGTCTATCATTGTATATAATTTTTATATTTGGTATAAAGAAAAGTGTGATGAACATGCCTATACCCACCCTGAAGCTTAAGGATCCAAGATTACAAACATCACTGAAGTTTCCTGTGTGCCACCCCTACCCTCATTATGCCCCCTTCATCCCCATGAGGGCAAACACTATTCTGATTTTATCTTTTCTTCTTTTTCATTGCTTTCTGTTATACTTTTATCACATATGTGTCAATACTTAAATAATACATTGTCAGTGCTTTTGAGCATTATATGAATGGTGTCATACTGCCTGTTTTTCCCCCTGCAAGTTGCTTTTTTCACTCAACATTATGTTTGTGCAATTCATCCATGTTGATGCATTTTTGCAGTTCATTCATTCTCATATAAATAGTATTTCATAGAATGAATGAAACATAATTTATTCATTCTTCTTTTGATGTCCATCTGGATTGCTTCCCACTTTTTGCTACTAATGAACATTCTTAAGCTTGTCTCTTCATGTACATGTGCAAAAGATTATTTAGGTATATACCTGGGAGAGAAACTGCTGACATTTAGGGTCTGTTTAACTTCAGCTTTTCAAGACAATGTGAAACTTTTTAAAAAATTTATGTTAATTAATACTTTAACAGCAGTGAACAAAATTCTCTTTGCTCTACATCCTGACTAGATCTTAGTATCATCAGACTTCAAAATTTTTGCCAATCCAGTGGTATAAAACTATAACCCATTGCTTCTAATTTGTGTTTCCCTTATTACTAATGAGGGTGGGCATCTTTCCAGGTTTATTGGCCATTCATGTTTATTATTCTGTGAAATGCCTGTTAATGTGTTTTGTCTGTTTTCCTCATGACTTGTTAGAAGTGACCCACTTTATCTTAGTAACATTTTTTGCCTTGAAGTTGACTTTATCTAATATCAGTAAACGATTTCAGCTTTCTTTGAGGTGGTATCAGCATAGTAAAGTTTATCACTTTCTGTTACCTTCAACCTTTATCCTGTTATCCTGTGTTTTAGGTGAGTCTCTAATAACTAGCAGATAAACGGATTTTTAAAAATTCAGATAAACAATCTTGTCTTTTAACTGGAACATTTAGTTCACTTATACTTAATGTAATTAATGGCATATTTAAATCTACTGTTCTTATATTTTCAATTAGTCTTGGCTGTTCTGTTTAATTTTCCTTTCATTAATTGTGGCCTTCTAGAGTGATCACATGTGTTTTTATTCCATCCCCCTTCCTGTACTGGTTTAGAAGTCATATATGCTTTATTTATTATTTCAATTATAAACATATATACTTTACTTCTATTATTTTCAGTTATACTATGCACACTTATTAAAGACTAATGGCAAGGAATAACTTTACCCTTCTCCTGGGAAGTACAAAGAGCTTAAGACAGTTTTACTCTAACATCCTTCCAACTTATATTACTATTAAATAATTTTATTTCTGTTTAAGCCCACCAGATGTCATTACTATGGTTTTAAAAAATTGATACATAATACTTGTACATATTTATGGGGTACATGTGATATTTTGATACATGCATACAACGTGTAATTATTAAGTCAGTGTAATTGGGATTACTATGGTTTTACACAATCAGTGTTCATTATATTTGCCTACACATTTACTACTACTTTTTAAAAATACTTCTTGCATGTCAGACCTTCTATCTGTGATTACTGTCCTTCTGTTTGAAGTATATCTTTTAAAATTTCCTTCAGTGAAGCTCTGTTGGTGACAAATTTTTTATTTTTAAATGTCTTTATTTCCCCTTTGTTCTTATAATACACTTTTTTCTGAGTATAGGATTTTTTTTTTTTTTTTTTTTTTTTAGCACATTGAAATTTTTATTCTACTCTCCTCTGGCTTCCATAGTTGGTATTTCTCTGGCTTACTTAAAGGTTTTCTTGTTGTCCTATGATGTCTCTGGGTATAGATTTCTCTTTGTTTTTGTTGTTTTTCCTATTTAGGAATTGTTTTGTTTTTGGAATCTGTGAATTAGAATTTCTTAGTTCTGGAAAATTATCAAACATTATTTCTTCAAATATTGCCTCTATTCTTTCCAGTTTTCCCTTCTGGGAGTCTGATTAGACTTATGCTAAACCTTCACATACTGTAATCCATATCTTTTAGCTTCTCTTTCATGTTTTTATCTGTGCTCCAATCTAGGTAATTCCCTTAGATACACACTTTAGTTTACCATTTCTGGCTTCAGCTATATGTATTCAATTTGTTGGTTAAGCCATCCATTAGGATTTAATATCAGTGGTTATATTTAAGTTGTTTCTATTTTTAATTCTCAAATATTTATGTTCATTGTTGATCTCTTATTTTCTGCTTATTTTTGTTTCTTTTATTTCTTTGAAGATTCAGATTATTGTGCATTCTATCTTTTATCAGTAACAGTTAAAATTATTGGTTGGGTGCAGTGGCTCATGCTTGTAATCCCAGCACATGCAGAGGCCTAGGCTGGAGGATCACTTGAGCCCAGGAGTTCAAGACAGGCCCGTGCAACATGGCAAATCCCTGTCTCTACCAAAAAAAAACAAAAAACAAAAAACAAACAAACAAACAAACAAAAACCAAAAAAACACTGGCCAGGGGCGGGGGTGGTGGCACAGTCCCAGCTATGGGGAGGAGGGGACTGTTGCTGAGGCCAGAGGATCGCTTGAACCCAGGAGGTCCAAGCTGCAGTGAGCTGAGATCCTGTCACTGTACTCCAGCCTGGGTGATAGAGCGAGGCCCTGTCTCAAAACAACAACAACAAATACTTAAAATTCTTAAATGTTTAAATCTGTTCTTTCTTGTTTCTTCTGAGTCTTATTCATGGTAACTTGTTTCCTTATGTGTTTAGTGATTAAACACTTGTTTCCTGATGTGTGCTTCTATTTGGCTAAACAATCTGTGGGGCTCTTATAGGTCTGGGTTGAGGACGGTTTATTCACAGATAATTTTATGTGCTTTTGCTGGCCAAAAGGGATGCTACTATACTGGAATAACTTCTAGGCTTGGTGTTTTTCAACCATGCTGGTTGAATAAATTTAAATCCCAGTTTCTTCTAAAGGAGATCTCTGGAAACAAATTTTTGGGTTTAGGGTATAGTCGAGATTCCTACTATTGTTATTAATTCATGTCCATCTGCAGCTGTGGTGAAGAAAAGTTTCCTTGCGGGCTTGTTCTGATGGCTGACAGATTTTGTTTCTGGCCTATTTTTCACTGACAATGTAGCACCTTCAAAAGAGCCAGATGTACCTGATTATCTCAGGTACAGCTTCTTTATTTGCCTAGGCCCAACGATTAGGATTTCATTTCCAACTTCCAAAACTCTACATTACTGGCATGTATATCTTCACACTGGGTTTCTTTACTTTTACATTGTTTACTACCCTATTCTGGTTTCAGCTTGTTCCTCCTTCTTTATCTACCTCCTACCCCCACTTCTGTGTTTCCTTCCCCCACTACCTTCGATTCTTACTTTCTTCTGAGCTCAGCATGCATTTTAAAATATATTGTTAAAAGTCATCCACAGCATTTAGAATTTTCGAAGTAGTAGGGCTATTTAGAATATCTTGTTCACAATGTTACCAAAACAGGAGTTTTCCTTCTCTTAATATCTAGTTTTCAAACTATAGTGTCTTTTTTTCTTGCAAATAACACCTTTTTGTGTGTCCTTGATCTTATCTCTGCCCAACTCCTCTCAAACCTGGTTCTATTATTTGTCCTGTTTGTCTGTTTCATCTTCAACATTTTTCCCTTCTGAATCCAAATACCTCTGGGTACCCTCCCTCCCAAGAAAATCTTCCCACAATCCTAGTAGCTCTCAACCTACTATTTTATCTTTCTGATTACTATAACTAATCAATCAAATATTATCTTTCTATGGCTCACACCTGTAATCCAAGCACTTACGGAGGCCAAGGTGGGTGGATCACTTGAGGTCAGGAGTTCGAGATGAGCGTGGCTGACATGGTGAAACCCCGTCTCTACTAAAAATATAAAAATTAGCCAGGTGTGGTGGCGCATACCTGTAATCCCAGCTACTCTGGAGGCTGAGACAGGAGAATTGCTTGAACGCAGGAGACGGAGGTTGCAGTGAGCTGAGATCATGCCACTGCACTCCAGCCTCTGTGACAGAGCAAGACTCCTTCTCAAAAAACAAAACAAAGCAACAAAATAATATTATCTAATAATCTCTGTAGCTGGCAGCATTCTTTGACACCAACCCTCTTTCTTCTCTGAAACTTGAAACCCTTGGACTCCTCTCTCACTTCATATGCAGGCAGTTGCCCAATCCTATATGATAGGGCTTGCTCTGGAACATATTTCATAGTCATTTTTTTCCTGTCCCAGGACACAGCCCCAGTTAATTATTGCAACCCTCTCTAACCAGTCTCTCCAGCTCAATCCTCACCAAAGCTGCATCTTCTTTTCAGTAATGCTCTGCCTGGGTTTTCCATTAAAATCACCTGAGGTGCTTTAAAAACTGTTAATACCCAAATCTCATCCCCAAGATTTCTGATTTGATGAATATGGTAGGCAGCTTTGCACATCAGCCTATTTTTTTTTTTAAGCTCCCAGGTGATTCTAATATGCAGTCAAACTTGTGATCTGTTTTTCTAACCCAGTGGTTCTCACACTTCAGAGTGCATCTGAAACCTCTGGAGGGTTTATTCAAAGTGAGTGCTGGGTACCACCCCCAGAATTTCTAATTCAGTAAGTCTGCAGCAGGCCTGAATGTCTCACAAACACTCAGGTGAAAATGATGATGCTGGACCAGGGACCACAGCTCTAATTCTATAGCCATAACTAAACAACAGGTCTCATAATATCACTGCTCTGCTCTAAATCCTTTAAGGGTTCCCTATTAACTATCAAAATAAGTACAAGTCACTCTTTATATGGCCTTCAAAGCCCTTTACCATCTCTTCCTAGATTCCTAATTCCTGCTATATTTTCTGTTACTTTCTCTATGTACCAATCAAATGAGACTACTGGCTCTTTTCAAAATACAACCAATATTATCTCTTGCCTTCATATATTTGCTCATATTGTTTTGTTTGTTATTGAAAAATAAACTTTATTGTGTATATTTGAGGTATATGGCATGATGTTTTATATATATAGTATAATGGTTAACATAGGAGAACAAATTATCATATCTGTCATCCCATTCTTTCCTCTCTGGCAAGAGCAGCTATAATCTACTCAGGAAAAATCCCAAATACAATACATTATTATTAACTGTAATCCTCATATTGTGCATTCGATCTTTCAACTTGTTCATCCTACATGTTTTTTATTTTGTACCCTTTAACTGACATCTCCCCATTTCTTCCCCCCACCCTGCCACGACCCTCTAGAAAGACTTTTATTCTGTCTCTGTATATTTGACATTTTATTTAAAAAAAGATTTCACATATAAGAGATATCATGCAATATGATTTTTCTTTCTGCGTCTGGCTTATTTCATTTAGCATAATGTACTCCAGATTCAGCCATGTTGTGGCAAATGGCAGGATCTCTTCCTTTTTTAAGGCCAAATAATATTTCATTACACACACACACACACACACACACACACACACACACAGTTCCTTTACCCATTCATCCATTGATGGACGTCTAAATTGTTTCCATATCTTGCCTATTGTGAATAATGTTGCAATGAACATGGGAGTGCAGATATATTAAGTGGTGATTTCCTCTCCTTTGAGTATATGCCCAGAAGAGGGATTGCTGGTGATTGATACTGGTAATTGATTATGGTAATTACCATAATCGTATGGTAATTCTGTTTTTAATTTCTTCAGGAACCTCTATAATATTTTTATAATGGCTGAACCAATCTACATTCCCACCACCAGGGTACAAGGGTTTCTTTTACTCCACACCCTCAGCAACCCTTGTTATCTCTTATCTTTTTGATAATAGCTATACTAACAGGTGGGGAGTGGTATCTCATAGTGATTTTGGTTTGCATTTTCCTGATAATTAGTGATGTTAAGTACTATTTACTCATATTGTTATCCTGGCTGGTGCTCATGTGTTCCCCTGTCAAAATTCTATCTATCCTTCAAGGTTTATCTCACATACCTCCCTCAATGATATTTCCTTTTTCTCAGTCCCCAACTGCCAATACATACTCACACTCAATCACTCACTCACTTATTAACTCACTCACTCATTTATTCAGCATCACAATTTTCTCATCTGCCAACAGGGTCTCCCCAAAATCTACTATCACAGGCTGCCCAAAACGATATGCCTCATATATGTGAAAGCCTTCATGCTTAACCACTTCCACAATTTATCCAACTAAATTTTAAATGTCTTGAATAGAAGGAATGTATTGTATTATTACTACCTTATGTCCTTGCTATTCAAAGTGTGATCCATGGCCAAACAGCATTGATATCACCTGGGTGCTCAATAATGATATAAAAATCTCAGGTCCCACCTGAGAACTTTTGAATTAGAATCTACATTTAAAGGATGTGCAGGTGATTTGTATGAACATTAAATCTTGAGAAGCAGTCTGTAGTACGTAGAACAATGCTTGGCAAATAGTAAGTATACTTATGTGCCGCAGAATGACATTTTGGACAATAATGGACAATATATATGACAGTGGCCCCATAAAATTATAATACGGTATTTTACTGTATCTTTTCTATGTTTGAATATGATTAAATAGTTATTATACTGTTACAGTTGCCTACAGTATTCAGGACGGTACCTGCTATACAGCTTTGTAGCCTGGGAAGAATAGGCTATACCATATAACCTAGGTGTATCGTAGGCTACACCATCTAGGTTTGCATAAATGCACTCTAGGATGTTTGCACAATAGTGAAATCACTTAAAGATACATTTTTCAGAACGTGGCCCATCAAGTGATACATGATCATACGTGACGAATATATGTTGACCTGAATCATTTAGAATAGGAAATACAGCAGAATAGATCTATGTTTTTTTCTGACCTTCCTCAGGGATACAGCTCATCAAATTGCATCCTGTATCATTTTGCAGGAAACAATAGGATTCACTGAGTCAAGATTGAATCAAAAAACAAGAGTAGGTACACAGAGATGATATCAGAAGGTAGGAACACTTCTGTGGAAGAATTTGTAACCTAACTCAGCAGACTAGACAGACTCACTGAGAAGATAATCTCAGTTTGGAGTGACTAGATAACAACCTTGTTGCAGAACATTTCTGCTGAAATGCAAAGTCCCCAGCACCTGTGGGGCAGCAGCATAGTGAGGACTGCTCGGTTCCCAATAATTTCTCTCTCTCCTTATGGAGTTTTGGGTTCCTTTACTCTTGAAAATTTTTGACTTTTTAGTTTAAATCCTAGGAGGGAAAGATTGGTCAGGAGGAGTATTGCCTAGTGCTGTTAGTCACTTCAATGTAAGCGACCATCTTGAATTAGTGCACAGGTCAGTGAATCATGATTATCTGGCAGACATTTTACTATCCCATACTTGATGGTATATTTTGTGTATATAGTCCATTCCCACTTTCACTGACAGGAATTAAATGATCATTTATCAATCATAATTTAAAAAATATTTATATCACACTTCATTCTGCAGAGGCTTCAAGGCCATTTACAACATTTATACATACATGAATCAGATATGGGGGAAATGTAAGTCAAAATTTTAAAATATTAGGATTATACAAAGAACAATACTTGTGTCTAGACAAAAAAAGATCAACAGAATTGTCATAGTTGAATTTCAAATTTGCTTCTGAGTTCCCTGGAAGCTAAAGTGAAAAAGGGAGGCATCAGTTCTACTAGTTGTTTTTGCAAATTCAAATAATGAAAAGTGCGTTTTAAAGGGAAAAATAAATAACTACAAAACTTATCTGTTAACCTACTTTTACTATACTGTTATTATGCTATGGAAAAAAAGTGAACACAAACTTCTTATGTCTATGGTCTTAAACAACTATAAAACTGAATATATATATATGTATGTGTGTGTATATGTGTGTGTGTGTGTGTGTGTGTGTGTGTGTGTGTGTATATATATTCTCAAGCCTTTTCAGCTGGAGGCTGAATATATGTGTGTGTATATATATACACACGCACACACACATATATAGCAAAACTACAAAACCAATGACATCCAAAATAATTACATAAATTTAATGGACAGATGATGATGTGCTGAAACTAAATTTTGAACGTTGGGCCAAGTAGAGAAAAGATGTATTATCATCCTTTATTTTCTGCTTGTTTGTGGACTTGATCTTTTGGTTTTCTGCATGATGGACCATCATTTGGGTAATCATTGTTATCATGGTCGTTATTTTTCTTCTTTATCAAGGAATTCCTTTTTTAACCAACCAGCCATTTTGTGTTAGGCAAGGAAATTTAACAGTGCATTCAAACATCTACAAATGATTTACCAAAAATGGAACTTAAATTAAAGTTATTCATTGCATATTTTTTACAACACTTACAGTGAATGAATTTAGAGAGTGGATGGAGTACGTATTCTCCAAATATGCTACACTATGGCATAATCTCCAAATATGCTACACTATGGCATAATGCTGAAAAGCCAGGGTTTGAAGTTTCAGAAGCAGGGTTGAATCCTGCCTCTAATATATATGAGCAGTGTAGCTTTGGGGAAATTACTTAACTTTTCTGGTCCTCTGTTTCATCATCCGTAAAATGGAGGTAATGATAATACCCTATTATTAAGACTGTTGAAAATAATGAATGAGATAATGCATGTAACATGCCTGTATCAGTCAAGATTTAACCAGAGACCAGAACCAGCAGGAGATATATACTAAGAGAGTCACTGCAAGGAATTGGTTTGCATAACTGTGGGAGTTGGCTAGACAATTCTGAATGACTAGGGCAGGCTGTTAGGAAGGGCCTGGAACCCTTGGGCATAGGCTGAAGCTGTGGCCCATAGGCAGCAGAATTTCTTCTTCAGGAAAGCCTCAGCTCTGCTCCTAAGGCCTTTCACCTAATTGAATCAGGTCCACCTATATTATCTAAGATAATCTCCTTTACTTAAAGTTAACTGATTATGGACTTCAGTCACATCTGCAATACATCTTCATGGAATGCATGCGTTCGTGCTTGACTGATAATTGGGGACTGTAACCTAGCCAAGTCAACACACAAAACTATCACAGTGCCCAACATGGAGAATGACTTATAGTGACTATTCAGTAGATGGTAGACAGCGAGACTGTTGGAATGGTACATGACCATGGGTAAGACATATAAGTGTCATGAGAAGTAGCCTGGGGTAAAACATGAGATTCGGAGTTGGAGAGACCCGAATTCAAATCCTATTATAGCAATTTACTAGCTGCATACATTTGGGCAAATGACATTTCCTCTCACTGCCCTTGTTTCCTCATCTGTAAATAAATGTGAGATAGTACTCCTGACAGCTACCCTGTGAGGTAAGTGTTACATGAGATTAGATAAATGCCTGGAATGTATAATAATTCAACAATGGTAGAAATTCCACTTTCCCATTTGTTTTCTTCTTAACCTCTCTGGTCATCTGCCTTCTCATCTATAGCATGAGAAAAAATATAATACCTACTAATAGTTTTGTAAGGATTGAATGAAATAATGCATTAGATCTTTAAATGTATAGTAAGTACTCAATAAATGTTAGCCATAAATATTCATATTATTATTGTCTTTTTTTTAGCATAAATAAAGATTTTATTGGTCAGTTTGGGTGAGTGACAAACTGACATGCCCCCAATTCACTATTCCACATATCCAAGCCCCTGAGCGGGTGAGAGGAGAAGCTAAGCTTATTGATGGTGGGCAATGGGTGAGAGGTGGAAAGGACTTGAAGGCCTCTGGGGGTTAACAAGGCTACCAGGACCGAAACCAACGTCCTAGGAATAAGTCCAGGATGGAGAAGGCATCATCCAGGGCTTGGAGGTCTTGGTGATTCTGGATCATCCCTAGGACTGCTGTCTGCTTCGTACTGGGTTACTGTGGTCTCTGTCTGGCCCTCACTGTCCACCACAGTCCAGCGCTCCTCCACTATCCCATCTGGCTTAGTGATCTTGGTCACAGAGATGCTCTTGAAATAGGATCTGGGCTGGGGCTGTAGAACCGGGCCAAAACCCTCCTGGGAAACCTGGGAATCAAGATCATTGTCCTCTCTGGTTCTAGGATGGGGGTCCACAGGCCATACATCATCAAACCTATGAAATGGTCTCTGGGAGGCCCAGTCTGGTGCTGTTTTGAGGGATTCACTTCTTGCATCACTCTCCAAGACCCCCTCAAAGGTCCTGGGCTGGTGACTATCTAAATACTTAAGAATCGAGTCTCGAAGTGTCTGTCCCTCCTGCAGTCTGTCACCAGGTGTCTCTGACTCAGGACCTGGAAGTTCAGGAGGATGGGAAGGCAAGGTCCAGGCCTCCGTATTGCTGAAGATGCTATTGAAATCTCCTACTAAGGAATCAAAGCCGAAGTTATCGTGGAAACGTATCCCTCCTCCTGGGCTGAACTGAAGCCAAAACCAAATTCCTTGAGGTGGAAGGGCGGGGGGAGGGGTGCTGAGGACTATGGAACCTTGGGTTCCCAGGGCCCCATGAGCCCCCTTCTTCCTCTTCTTCCTCATCATCATCTTCATCTTGAGTCATCCCTCCAAAAAAGGGATCTCTGTGACTCCGAGATCCAGGAAAGCCGAAAAAGCCCCGGAAGAGATCAAAGAGGCTCATTCCCGTATTAGGACTCGAATCTTTGAACCCCTCAAGTGGTTCATTCGCAGAAGGGGGAAACCTGCGCAGCCCTGTGGGAAATTGAGCAAGGCGTCAGCCCATATTACTGTTCTCTAACCGTCACTTCTTGCAGTTGGGCTTCCAATAAGCACAGAATAGCAGATAGCTTGAGATTGTCCACTCAGAGGAAGCCTGGAACCAAGGATTTCTATGTTGCTAGTTGAGGGCAGACTCATATGCTTTAGGGATCTAATGAAAAGCTTGTTTTCTTATGTGAAATTGGGGACCTGCCTTCAAAATTGTAGATATTTTACCTCCTTGTATAGTATATACAAGCAGAGACAAATTTTTCCCTTAGGAAGTAGTTAGGAAGTTTCCCTTAGGAAGTACTTCAAGTGAGTAAGTTTTTAGGATCAAGTCATGGAAGCTGTATCTCATGAGGCTCTTCCCAAACTAGAGCACAATTTCCTATTAAAATGAAACCAATATTTTGCAGATTAACCATGCACACCAAACCTGAAACCTCCTCTCCCCTATCCCTTATTTAAAACCTATTCCCAACTCTTGTAGACTCCACCTACAATATATTCTGAATCCAACAATTTCTCAGCCCTGCTGCTACCACTGTAAGCCAAATCCCCATTGCCTCTGACCTAGCTGCTCTCTGCCCTCCACTGTAGCCTCATTCTAACCCATTATTTACAAATCAGCCAGAGGATCCTCTAGAAATGTAAGCCTGATCATGTTATTCCCCCCTTCCTGCTCAACAGCCTCTGCAGATTCCTTACTGCACTTAGGATAAGGGCTAATGTCCTTTATGACACACAAGACCCTTCATGGGCTGGTCTCCACCAACCTATAGTGAACATTGTTGGTTTGGAGCAGCTCAGTATTCATTCTTTCTTCCTAACTACATTCCACTTTTCTTTTAGGAAATAACTTCTTTCCCACTGGATATAGTCTGGGGATGCCATCAGACAGGCACTCTGTCCTCACTTAGGTGGGGGCAAGCTCATATTGAAAACAAGACCATTAGTATGCTCCAGGAACTGGAGCAGAGGGACAAAGAGGCAGAAATTGGTTAATGTTGATTCATCCAAGTGGGTAGCACCTAGACATGACCATTTGTATGCTAATACACTTCCTGGACTTCCTACTCCCTAGCCCTTCAAAGTTTTCTAAATCCTGTTCATTTGAAAGCTTTTCCATCAATCCTTTAAGCTCCCAGTATCCTTCCCCAAACTGTTTCTCCTCTGTCATTTGTGTCATTTTTCTGCTTTCTCACTCTGATCCACTTATATTGCTTGTATTAGTCTGTTCTCATGCTACTATGAAGAATACCGAGACTGGGTAATTTATAAAGAAAAGAGGTTTAATTGACTCACAGTTCTGCATGGCTGAGGAGGCCTCAGGAAACTTACAATCATGGCGGAAGGGGAAAAGGTACATCTTCCATGGCGGCCGGCAAGAGAAAGCATGTGTGAACGCAGGAAAAACTACCATCTATAAAACTGTCAGATCTTGTGAGAATTCATTCACTATCGTGAGAACAGCACAGGGGAAGCTGTCCCCATAATCCAATCACTTCCCTCCCTCCATATGTGGGGATTACAATTCAAGATGAGATCTGGGTGGGGACACAGAGCCAAACCATATCAATATGCTATATTACCTTTGCTCAGAATCTTCTTTCCCCACCTACTTTAGTCAAGTACTCAGTCTCAAGATCTCAGCTCAAAGTTATTTCCTTATGATGCCTTCCCTAATTTCCCTCATTAGTTCAAATCCTTCTATTGGAGGTCTTGTGGAACTCTGCTTTTCCTCTAAGTAGCTCTTAATGCAGCTGTTATTTTACTGAGTTGTGTGAAACTTTGTTTCTCTTGCTCTTAGAATGCTAACTCCAAGAAGGCAGACATTGTATTCATTTTGTTTACTGATGCACCCTTGGTAGTGGCGCAGTGCCTGCCATATACAAGGCTCCCAGTAAATATTTATTAAATAGATGAAAGCAAAATTTGTGTGGAAACTTAAGCCAAAATATGATACTTCTAAAACAATTCATGCTTGTTGGCAGTATAGCCATAGGAACACAGAGTCAGGCTTTTCTATAGCCAGGGGTACCTTAGTGGAAAAAGTTAAGACATACTGAAATAGTTGTGACTCACCTCAACAAGACAAATGCTTGGAGATCATGCCTGCAGAAGTCATATTTCTTCATTCATTCATTTACTCATTCCTTTATTTATCTACTCATCCATGTGGTCAACAAAAGTGTATTTAGAACTCAATTACTGGGGCTCCAAAGATGAATAATGAGATCAGATAAGCTTTGAGTATTAAATATATGTTTTTGTTATAAATATAACCAGTTAATATAGAGAAAATATAAGTTAACTAGTTATTTGATGTAGAAATGGATATGCAAATAACTGATATTTTTTCCTAAGATAATTGCCCTCATACAGTCATCAAAATAATGTTTATTGGGTTACTGTTTTCATTTTCACTTTTAAGATGACCTTCATAATTATTTTCCCAATGTCATGGCTCCTTATCTCTGTATTAGCAGAGATATTTCCAGCTTTCCTTGCCTGATATCCCCAAGTGTCTCCAATTAGATTGTGTCACATTGTGATGGTTTTTACCATTTTCATGCTACATAACTAATTTTCATTGGCTGTGTTTCTTAAAAAATACACACACACTACATATTTTAAGAGAGGAGATAAGTAGGGCATCAAGTAAAATAACAACAAGAGAAAGTTCTGTACTCCAAAAAGATTGGAAATTACTCATGTTATCTTTTAAGAATCAGCTTCCATCTATGCTTTTTCTAGTCTCTCTCTCTCTTTCTCTCTCTCTCCCCCTCCATCCCTTCTTCCCTCCCTCCCACCTTCTCCGTCTCTCCTAGGGTTTTAAAAAAAATTCCAGCCCAACTCTGTCCATACACAATGAACATGTCACTCTAAATTCAATAATATTTCAGTTTTAAAAAAAGCATAAGTGATCGCTTCTTTGTTGTTAATCACTTGCCTTACTTAATTCATTCATTATACTCAGAGGCTCTGAGATTAAGTCTCCAGGCTGGAGAGCTTCATATGAATCCTTTCTTTTTTATCTATTCCAACTTAGATTAAGTCTAGGTCCTGTTTAATGAGGTGCCACTGCTGGGTTTTCACGCAGAAAGAATTCCTCATCCTCGGTGGTATGTATATACCAAATAAATTATCTTTTATTTCTTGAATCTCCAACTATTGCTTCTTGTATGAAAGACTATGATTATGAGCTCCCTGGGATCTGGGCAGCTGGGTTTCTTTGATATGGATTTTTTTCCTTTTCATCAAAGCCTTATCTTGGTTTTTTTTTTTATTATATTTACGGTGTGTGAGATTATGAAGAGTTTTCTAGACAGCACCAAGTGCCATGCCATAATGAACTGAGTCAAGTTATTGGGTTAGGACTCCCCATGCTCCAGTCAATTTATATTCCTTGGTATAATCTGTTTATAAATGAGCAAAACTACTTTATGTTTCTGCCACAAATTTTATTGTGTGTGTGTGTTCACATGTGTGTTTTGGTGGGAGGAATTGCTAGTTTTTATTTTTCATGCATGGTTGTGCACACAAATTCAGTAATTTAATTTCCCCTTAAATACTGCCTTTTCCCAAACATCCAGTTTCCAGATTAAAAAATGCATATGTAGGAGTGTTTGCAGTGTGCACTACATTCCTTGAAGACTAGTCTCACAAGGCTGTCTCATCACAACTAAGAGTTGTCATCCTGGCACTGCTGAAGTGTTCACTGCTGCTGCTGAGATAATGGTACTACTTCCCCATGGGCCTGCTTGGATAGACTGGGACTCAGCAGCCCCATAGTAAGGTTAGGAAATAGTCACGGAGGCAAAGAAGACAAAAAAAAAACTAGAACAAAAGGGTGGGTGGTGGAGGTAGAAGGGAGGAGAAGAAGTTCCCATGGAAGGCAATAAGACATCAGTACTGCCAGCACATTACCCCCAGTGGCACCATTCCCATCCCACTGTAGACAATCTGGATCCACAAGTCTGCTTTTTGGGACAAATTAATGTGTTTTGGTAAGAACCCACTAGTAATGAGGCCAGTGTCTTGGGTGATGTTATCATACGGTCCACTTGGCTTTGTATAGAGGAAAAATAGTTTCCACACCCTCTTACTGCTGCTAATTACCAACAAAGAAAACCAAGACAGAGAGTAAATGGCAGAGTACAGATTTCTACCAATAACCACAAATCAAATGCTGCAGCAGGTTATATATAATTACAGCCTATCCTTACAAAATCAATTATAAAAGAACAGGTGGATTTTACCAAGCTTAATATTCTGCTAATTTAGAGCTCTGTAGCAACAGCATGCCAGAGCAGTGAGTCTTAAACTTTTTCATACCGTGCAGCAACAAGAATGCCTGTCCAAACTCCTTGAGTAACCACATGAGTCTGTTCATGATTAGAAGTTACAGATCCGGGGGCTCCAGCTGTCCCAGATCTCACCCAACCAATATGAGAATTGAAGGAATGAATATAGGGCCACCACTGTATCCCATTAGTTAGATGATCTCTTTTCTAGAAATTTTCAGCAAAATGGGATTCTACCACTTCATTTTAAAATCAACTTTGATGGAATTACTGTAATGAGCACATTTATCGATTTAAACTCTTGGATATGTATGCACGTGTGTGTGTGTGTGTGTGTGTGTGTGTGTATGTATTTCTGTGAAAGCATTTCTATTTTTTTGTTGTTAAATAATTTCTCTTTCAACTTTATACGTCCAAGACTGAGTCATAAGGCTTATTGCCCCGAGGGAGGAGAAGACAAAACCTGCCCCAAACAAAGAGGTTATTGATCAGCTGTAAGTCTTAAAAATTGACTATTTTGAGATCATAGAAAGACCATTGTCTTGAAAAACCAACTCTGTTGACAGATAAAATTATTTGCTAATTTTTTTCTAGTTCTTATTTAACATATGACAGACTGGGCATAGCTGCCTAGATCATGGAGGTTTACTATATTCTTAAAATAGAGAAAACACAGGAAGTGAGAAAAAAAAGTTGAAACAGTTTTTTCTGTTCCTAGTTAGTAAGGGAAAAAAGAGAGAAGAGGGAAGGAGAAGGAAGAGTTCACATGCTTGGATGTTTCTTGTCCCTACTCTTGACATACTTTGGATTGGCCTTGGGACTCTTGCAAAGGCCCGCACAGGGCCGCATCCAGCATGCTTCAAAAGTAATAATAATACGGGATGATCTAAGTAAGGAAGCTGGCCTTGTGTGCTGAAGGCAGTGATCAAGGATCCCCATGGACTGGATAAACTGGAAGATTCAACATATCCTGGTGAGGGAGTGAGGAGGGGCTGAAAATGCCTGTAGTTGGAACAAAATTGTCTCTATGAATGAGGACTTCCAATCTGAAGAAAAGTGATTAAGACTATGGACCCTAGTGCTGAGTGTCAGCTTGTTGCCTTGACAGGTCAGATGGAACTCATTGTACCTTAAATGCCACTACTCCAGGGGGTAGAATACAGCATGGAAGTCTTCCCTTAGCCATGGTTTCACTTTCTATGGTTTAACTTATCCACAATCTACCACAGTCTAAAAATATTACAATATTTTGAGAGACAGAAACCACATTCATGTAACTTTTATTATGGTATATTATTGTAATTGTTCTACTTTATTATTAGTTATTGTTGTTAATCTCTTAGTGGGCCTAATTTATAAATGAAATGTTATCATAGGTATATATGCATAAAATGTATTATATATTGGATTTTGTACTACCTGCAGTTTCAGGCATCAACTGGGGGTCATGGAACATATCCCCAGCAGATAAACAGGAACTATCATAGCTGTTCTGTTACAGACACCAGCTAGGATCTAGGAAACATCGTGTGGACTCAGAGACACTATCTCCTCTGCCACCTTAGAGCAGAAAGATTCTAAGGTGGCCTTCTATGATCCCCAGCTGCTGGTGGTCACAACCTTGTGTCATCTCTTCTAGTTGATTATGGGCCATACCTGTGACTTGCTTCCAACCAATAGAATGTGCCAAAGGGGATGGGGTGGTTACTCCAATGATTACATTATGTCATATGTTAAATATGAAGGGATTTCACTCCTGTGATGATGCTATATTATACAACACTCTGTCTTGCTGGCAAACTGTCTCAAGAGTCTCTTATTTTCTGTTGCTGGCTTTGAAGAAACAAGCTGTCATAAACTCTACTGCCACAGAAAATTGAATTATGTCAACAACCTGAGTGACCTTAAGTGGATCTTTCCCCAGTGGAACCTACAGATTAGAACCCAGTCTTACTCAGTACCCTCAATTACAGCCTTGTGAGACCCTGAGCAGAAGGCCCAGTTAAGCTGTGCCCAGATCTCTGATCCACAGAAACTGTGATACATATGTGTTGTTTTAAGCCACGAAGATTGTGATCATTTGTTATGCAGCATACAAAACAAATATACCTAAGGTCATATAAGCCTTGGCCCCCTTATATACCTGCAGACCACCTTTTGAATTTTTATTTATTTTTATTTTTTATTTATTTTATTTTATTTATGTATTTATTTATTTATTATTATTTTTGTGTGAGACAGAGTCTCGCCCTGTCACCCAGGCTGGAGTGCAGTGGCTGGATCTCTGCTCATTGCAAGCTCCGCCTCCTGGGTTCACTCCATTCTCCTGCCTCAGCCTCCCCAGTAGCTGGGACTACAGGCACCTGCCACCAGGCCCAGCTAATTTTTTTTTTTTTTTTTTTTTGTATTTTTGGTAGAGACGGGGTTTCACCACGTTAGCCAGGATGGTCTTCATCTCCTGACCTCGTGACCTGCCCACCTCGGCCTCCCAAAACGCTGGGATTACAGGCATGAGCCACCGCGCCCAGCCAATACCTGCAGACCACTGTGAAGAAGAGAAGGAGAGGAGGAAAAACTCTGAAGAAGAAAACATTTATCTAACAGAGACTGAATTGAAAAAAGACCATTAAAAGCAGAAGACATTGAATTGGACCGGGTTTACTGAACTGCAAGACATTTTTCCTAATATCCAAGAGTGTGGGCATTGCCAAGCTCATGTGGATATTTTGATAAACTATAGAGAAATAAGGTACTTTTTGTATGTCTGAGTCTCGTAAGAGTAGGTTAGTGATACACACACACCTGCATACACAAACGCTTCAGACACACTATTGTGATTATCTTGAAATTTATGTTTAGAGTCATTTTTGGGAGTTTCAATTCTCCTTGGATCCAGAGCATTCATGTCTGTGATACCTCTTTACTTTAACCTGATGTTAAATTGAGATCAACTTGTGAACATCGAGGAGAACAAAATATATTAATGAGCCCAATAAAGATCCTGTTTCTTTTCTTTCTTTCTTTCTTTCTTTTTTTTTTTTTCTGATGTGGAATTTCCCCCTGTTACCCATGCTGGAGTGTAGCGGCATGCAATCTCGGCTCACTGCAACCTCCATCTCTGGGGTTCAAGCAATTCTCCTGCCTCAGCCTCCCAAGTAGCTGGGATTACAGGTATGCGACACTACACCTGGCTAATTTTTTTTTTTTTTTTTTTTTTTTGTATTTAGTAGAGACGGGGTTTCACCATGTGGGTCAGGCTGGTCTTGAACTCCTGACCTCAAATGATGCACATCCTTGGCCTCCCTAAGTGCTGGGATTATAGGCGTGAGCCACCGCACCCAGCCCAATCCTGTTTCTTTGAACACAGTTTAATAAAATGAATAAAGCCTAGTATCTATGACTTCTGTTTGTGGGGTTTGACTGCTCAATATAATGAGCCCTCATTTGGAAAACTGTATCTTCATCTGTAAGAAACTTTAACATATGGAAGAAGCATTAAAATGGCACAGTTTATTAATTATACTTGGATGGAGTTCAGAATTGTTTATGGCAATGCATCTGGGAAACAGTAGCCACTGGCAGAGTTCAGGTATCCTTTGGCAGCCACATGACTTGTGTTGACAGTGTGAAAGGAAAGGTTTGCATTCTGACAGGGAAACTGGCATAGATCACAGCCAGCATCCACGATGTTGTTCACTTGAAGTTCCCTGAGTGGACTCGAATCTCTCCAAAAAGAGATGCACTAATGGAGATTGTTAGATTCAATCTAACAATCTTGCCTCTAACATTTTGTTACAGGCAAAATGATGGTTGGCACAGTATTTGTCTTTCCTACCCAGCTGTGCCAGAGCCAATCATTCCTAAGTAGCTGCTTCCTCATCACTTTATACTAGAGAAGTTCCCTTGTTGGGTACCAGATACTTTGCTTCCCTGATCCCTTATTCAGTGTAGGCGGGACTTGTTGAATTTCCATCCATTTGAGACCTGAGGAAAGATTCATCTCTACACTCCTCAAGTGAGGACCCAGGACTCCTGTGAGTCCTGGGCTAAGAAATGCCTCTGAGCAAGAATAGGCCAGAAGGAAATAAAAGGATATATTGTTTTCCTTCCAGAAATGGACATAAGGATGGGTGTAGAGTTAATCTGTCTTTAGGAGTGGGGTCTTGGCAGTGGTCACACAAGCAGCTGGCCACTCCAAGGGGTTGGCAAGCTACAGGTGCAAGTCCAGGGCTTTAAGTACAACAATGCCTTCAGCGCAGGGAGAGAGGAGAAATCAAACTACTGGTAGTGTTGTGAAGTTCTTCCTCTTCTAGTTCATTTTCAGCAAAATTAAATGATCAACTGCTCATTTGATTTTTCTCACAAATGCATAAACCACTAACAAAGAAATCATGGAACACAATAGATATGCACTGAGTTCACTGAGTTATGCTTATTTCCTCAAAAAATTGTGCCTTTTGAAAGAGAAAATAATCATTCTTAGGACAGTATGGAATAACTTGCTTTAATAAATTTAAATCTATTTTTAAATATAAAGGTTTAAGTTGAGTAGAGTGGGCATGGAGATAGGGAAAAGGGAGAGAATTACTTATGTCTATGAGTTCGTGTTTTCTTGAAACAGACATGGTGGTTTGGCTACTGCCCCATCCATATATTATACTTCGTAGAGTTCAGGCAGTCTACTTTCTCAAGAGGAATAGCAAACAGTTTGCATTCCTCTACATCTGGGTACTATATTGGGGGCACTGAGCAGGAGGCCTGCTTCCCGCTGACTTCTTTAGAGAAAAGAACAGTAACATTTCAGCTCCATAGTGGGCTGTTATCAAAGATTTTGAACTTATAATCTTGTAATTGCTATTAATGTTGCATTAAAAGATTATTTAATGAAGGAGATCATGCCAGGAACAAGTATTATAATGACACCAAGCAGCCTGCCTTCCACATACCTGGAAAAATTCCCTACTGTAGTGGAAAGTGAAGATGAGCACTGCTTGCCAGTTCTAAATAATAGGCTTCACACTAGAATTACTAAGACCTGTTGCTTTTGTCATGCGCTCCCACACATGTGTGCAGATGCACACACACATACACCCCTCATAGACAGAAACACAAAATTGATGCCAGTGGCTCACGACAAGTCGAACAGAAGTTTCTAGCTTCAACTGCAGTATTTAATCCGAGATTAAATAACTGGGTAAGAACTTTATATAGAGAAATACTATGGAGTTGGCCTTCAAGTATGTTTTAGGTAGAAAAAGATTTCCTCTGCCACTCTCCCCGGTTTCTAGGTCCTCTTTTCTTTTGCAGCCAGATTTTCAGAGGCTTGCATCTGAATCTGGAGGAAAAGCCATGTTTGGACTGAGAAACTGGGTGGCAAAGCAGAATAATTACCTGATTGCAAACTAGTATAGGCATTTCTTTGGACAGAAATTAGGTTCTGCATGGGGCAATATGGCTTTTTAGGACACACATCTGATTGGTGTATTTTACAACCCTTGTTTTGGAAAACTACTTTAATCTTCACCTGTGTGGAGAAGCAAAGCTGAGACTGAGAAGCAAAATTTCTGTATAGCAAACCAGAGTTTTGTTTCTGTAAGCAAGTCCCCAAAACACCAAGAGCTTGTCTGTAGTGATCAAAGAAAAGGAACGATCCTTTATTGAATTTTTGTCATGCTCTAGGCTTTGAGATCAATGCCACATACATACCTGACTAGGGCAAGGTTTCCCAACCTCAGAATTATTGACATTTGGGACTGGAAAATTCTATTGTGAGGGGCTGTAGTGTGCCTTTTAGGATGTTTAGCATCATCCCTGGCCTTCACTCACTGGATGACAGTAGCACCACCCTCCCCCCAGTAATAACAACCAAAAACGTCTGTAGATATTGCTCAATGTCCCCTAGTGAGGAACATATTTGCCACCAGTTGAGATCCACTGCTTTAGTGTTATCCTCAAATCCTATGTATGAGGTGCTATCATTATTCCCATTTAACAGATGGGGGAACCTGAGTCACTAAGAGGTAGTGGCTCACCCAGGTTCATATGAGTAATGTGTGTCAGAGCTCCCAGCTTCTTCTATTCTGTGCTGTCTCCAGCCTATTAGGTGATGAGAACAGCAGAGTGGGTGATATGGTTTGGCTCTGTGTCACCACCCAAATCTCATCTTGTAGCTCCCATAATTTCCCACATATTGTGGGAGGGACCCAGTGACAGATAATTGAATTATGGTGGTGGGTCTTTCCCATGCTGTTCTTGTGATAGTGAAAGGGTCTCACGAGATCTGATAGTTTTTAAAACAGGAATTTCCCTGCACAAACTCTCTTCTCTTCTCTGCCACCAAGAGAGACATGCCTGTTGCCTTCTGCCATGATTGTGAGACTTCCCCAGCCATGTGGAACTGTAAGTCCAATTAAATCTTTCCTTTGTAAATTGTCCAGGCTCGGGTATATTTAACAGCAGCATGAAGACAGACTAATACAGTAAATTGGTACCAGTAGAGTGGGGTGTTGCTGAAAAGATACCTGAAAATGTGGAAGTGACTTTAGAACTGGGTAACGGGCAGAGGTTGGAACAGTTTGGAGGGCTCAGAAGAAAACAGGAAAATGTGGGAAAGTTTGGAATTCCCAAAAGACTTGTTGAATGGCTTTGACCAAAATACTGATAGGGATTATGGATGATAAAGTCCAGGTTGAGGTGGTCTCAGATGGAAATTAGGAACTTTTTGGGAACTGGAGCAAAGGTGACTCTTGTTACATTTTAGCAAAGAGACTGGTGGCATTTTGCACCTGTCCTGGAGTTTTGTGGAACTTTGAACTTGAGAAAGATGATTTAGGGTATCTGGCAGAAGAAATTTCTAAGCAGAAAAGCATTCAAGAGGTGACCTGGGTGCTGTTAAAGGCATTCAGTTTTATAAGGGAAGTGGAGCATAAAAGTTCAGAGAATTTGCAGCCTGACAATGCAATAGAAAAGAAAATCCATTTTCTGAGAAGAAATTCAAGCCAGATACAGAAATTTGCATAAGTAACAAGGAGCCAAATGTTAATCCCCAAGACAACGGGGAAAATGTCTCCAGGGCATGTCAGAGACCTTTGCTGCAGACCCTCCCATTACAGGTCTGGAGGTTTAGGAAGAAAAAAACGGTTTCCTGGGCTGGGCCGGGTGTCCCTCTGCTGTATGCCCTGCATCCCAGCTGCTCCAGCTGTGACTAATAGGGGCTGAGGTACAGTTCGGGCTGTTGCTTCAGAGGGTGGAAGCCCTAAGCCTTGGCAGCTTCCACATGGTGTTGAGACTGCAGGTGCAACCTTTCTTTTGGAAATTGTCTAGTCTAGGTATATCTTTATCAGCAGTGTGAAAAAAGATTAATACAGTGGGCCTGACCATCAGTTTGGGGCCATCTAGGAAGTAGGTTATTTCACATGTTGACACTTGAGTTTCTGTCCAAGCTTTAAAGGAAGCAGCACTAGAATTATGGCTGGAAGCCTGAGGACCTACCCCAGAATCCTTTGCTTCACACTCAGCAGTGACCATTATCATCATTATAATCACAGTAATGGAAGAGGTTTCAGGTTTTGAAGATTTTCTCTTTTGTAAAGCTAGGCCTCATTATCTTTCTGGATGTCTGGGTTTCAACTACAGTCAAATAGAAAGAAAAGGAGTGAAGTACCAGGAAGATTGGGTTCCAATCTTGTGTAACGTTGGACAAATTCTTGCCCTTCTCTGTACCTCGTTTGGACTTGTGTGCAAGGAGAAGGTTAGACTTTATTATCTTAAAAGGCCATTTTAACTCCAACATCTTATAAGAGGGCTTAGCCAATATTAACCGTAACTTGTATTAGGTGCCCTTGGGACTCAGCATTGCTGTCTTAATGGCTATGAATTTGGTAAATGGCTTGAAGAAGGCTTATTGAAAGCATCTCAGAAATACCTTCCTCCTGCAGACTTAGGAGGACCGAGGCACAGACTATGTCTGAGGGAGAATAGAGAGAAAGGAAAATTCCTTGTCACTGCTTGTTTTTCTACATTTTAAAAACCACTGTCACCAACCTGGGGAAATGCCACTGATTTGGCATCATGAAAAGAGTATAAAGACTTTTGCTCACAGTGCTATGGCTTTTATTAGATTTCTGGGGAAAGAACAGCAAAGCATTCCTTATTATATATCTTCAGGTCAGAATTGTATTGCTTTTGGCCAAAGGCCATTGCAAGACTTATAGAGCAAAGGGTAGATTCAATGTGATTTTTAGAAGAAATTGTAAAGATCAGAACAGAACTAAGTTAGAATAAGTCTCTAAGTGTAAGAATTTTCAACATTATAGCATTTTTTCCTAAAAGGAATAATCATTCTTCGCTGTTTGAACTAGGGTCTACAATAGCTTATGCTTCAGTATTTGAATAATTCAATGCAAATAGACACTAGAAATATATGTCTTCAAAATGCCATAAGTAGTTAAAATTAGCCCCCAAACTTTTGAGCTGTATTCAGAAACAGATGACTTTGTGCACAACCATAGACTTAGCCCATATATACGTTTTTTACCAAACTAGGAGATTCTGGCTGGTTCTGCCTTCAATCATGAAAGTCAGCATGCCTTGGAAATAGAGTGCTGTAAAGGACTGGTTCTCCACCTTGACTGCACATTTGAAACATCTGGGAGAGCTTTAGAAGTTACTGTTGCAAAGGTCCCACTACCCAGGATTCTTACTCAATTGACCTGGCATGTGGCTTGGGAATTTGGGGTTTTTAAAAGTCCTGCAGCCGAATGAGCTGGCGAAGTTAAGAACTACCCTGTAAAGGCTTTTCTGGAAGGTAAGTTTTTCCAAATGATTCCTTTTTACTATCCCACAACTATCTGGGAAATTATATGTGGGAATGATAATAGTTTGGAGCATGCAATAAGTATTCAGTCAGTATGTGTTCAATATGAATCTGAATCTGGAAGAAATATGCCTTTAACATAGCCAGGCCATCAAATGGAGTGTCTGATCAAATATAGTTTTCCATATTTTTTTTGTCTCCACTTCTCACCTGAACTCCAGGTTTATACATCCAGTTTTCCAACGGACATCCCTTACATGTCCCATGAGGACCTCACTTCCCATGCACCTAGGCCTGGACCCGTGCTTGTCTTTCACAAAACTTGTTTCTCTTCCTCGGTTCTTCATATTGGCAGTGAAAGACAACCATCTAACCAGACACCTAAATTATCTCCCTTCTCCTGTCTCTTCCCCACATCCAGGTATAGCCTTTTAAATTCTACATTTGAAATTTCTTTTTAATATGCCTCCTCCCTCCTTTTCTCCTTTTTTCTCCATCACCATCATCACTACTTTAATATAAGGACCTCTCATCCCTTATTGCCTTCCAGAGGCCCAGGACATTTCAATGCTGGCTGCTAAATAGAATCATCTGGGGGAACTTTGAAAACACCCTGATGTCTGAGATCACCTTCAGATACTGGTTTCAAATGTTCTGGGATGGGTCAGCATATAGACTATTAAAAAGTAAACTCCCTGCTTTATAATATGCGGCTGAAGGTAAGGATCTCTGTATCTTATAAACTTCTCTTAATAACTTCCTGCCTCCAAACATATGTTATCTGCTACCTGCTGACATAATCTTATGAAATTCCTGTTTAAACCCTTCAGTTGTTCCCTATAACCTCTACGGTAAAGCCTAGAGTCCTTTGCAAGGCACTGGTCGTCCTTGGAGATCTGATCCCAGCTGATTTTTATGCTCCATCCCTTACCATGTCCCTTTCGCATGTTACTCCATCAGCTCACATCCCTTGAGTTTGTTCACACTGCTCCCTCCCCTGAGTGCCTTTTCCTCCTTCTCTGCCCAGCAATAATTCATCTGGATCCTTGTCTTCTGGGATCCCCAAAGTACATTGTTTAATCTTTGTTCTGGCACTGATCACGTTGTAGACTAGTCAAAATTGCTTAAGTGTTTGTTTCTCTACCTCACTCTACTTCAAATGGATTTTTATCTCTTTGAGGACAGGGACCATGTCATATTCATCTTGTATCCCTACTGCGTGGGTCACTATGCATTGTAAACATTCAATAAAGCGATTAAACCAATAGGCCAGTGCCTACTTCAACCCTGTATATCAAAAGGAATAAAATTGACACAATACAAATTATTTATGAAATTTGTTCTTCCTATTATGAGGCTAAGCCCAACATAAATTTGATATCTAGTTCTCAGGGGGAAAAAATGACAGTTTCTTTAGGTCTTTTATTATGATCTCACAAATACAGATTCTGATGGGAGTCCAAAATGACCACATTAATGTTTGCAAGGTACTGGAGAGGTGAGAGTGAGGGGTAAATATAAGAGTGCTTTTAGAAAACCCTTTTGTAATGTTTCCAGGTTTGCACTCTGTTCATTATCCCAGTCCCATTCCTTTATTCAGATAGAATTTGGGTCACTGAATTACAGTATGGAAGAATTTTAGAGGAAGATCGATTAAGTGGCCCCTTTTGGTGCAAGAGAACTTCAGTCTGGCTCCTACGGCTTTAGTAACTTTGGCCTTTACTATCTTAGCATGTAGTTTCCAGGAAAGTGCTTAGTTAAAATAAATACCTAGCTATTTAAATACCCAGTATCAATCAATTGACTGACAATATGGAGCCCATCAAATTGCCATTTGTCCCTCTCCCAATCATCATTTTTTTATAATTAATATTTCATGATAATTCCTTAAGTGAATTATTCTATGCAGATATATAATTGGGCTCCTAGGTGAGTATTTTTGTATGTATTTAGATTATACCTCATTTCACAAAGGAATTAAGTCAACTTGTAAAAGGACAAAAAATTACCTAAAAATTAAGAAAAAATTCCGGGGTTATAACGGTTATAAGTTTTAATACAATATTGGCAACCACAGGGATAGAGGTTTCTAGGGTCACTTGAGGGAGGAAAAATACTGCCCAAGATAGCTTTTGAAATTTTGATATTAGATTGTTATCTTGGATTTTATAGAACAAAAATAAGGCACGTATTTTATAAAATATTTACTATAAAAGAAAAAGTTTCATGACTGCCTATTCTGTACTTTATTGATTTTATGTTAAAAATTTAAACAAAGATTATCAGTAGTATTTATTACAAATATTTCTAGGACTCTGTTATCAAGTAACAAACTGGAACATTATCCAATAATACCTCGGCAGGACAGACCAGAGCCCAGGATTGCCTTACTTTTTAAAAATGACAGAGAATGGGAGGAGAACACAAGTATACAAGCAGAAAAGTCACTAGGGAGAGCCAACACAGTAAATAAACAGAATAATAATAGCAGGCCAAAAACTTAGTTTATTACTTGCACACAGCATCAATTTAGAATTTGTGCAGAGATAATGAAATACCCTATAATATGATTTCCAGATTAAGTGTGTCATTAAGATAAAGGTTGAATAGAAGCAGGACTAAGGTATGCCCTTGCTTCACTCATGGTCAAAGAACTGGCAATTCCTACCTTTATTTCATCTAGGGTGCCGGTGAGAACCTGTTGAAGCAGAACAAAGAGATGTCTATCAACGATGATGCAAAGCTATCTGTCCAGAGCCGATTGCTTGTGACAGAGCCAGAGGCCCAGCAAAATCTACAAATACAGCAGAGTAGTGTTTATTAGGGCTTCATATACTTTGTTGTACAAAATAATAAACAGGTTTTATTATGTGTAAAATATTCTTTGTGCATGAAAGCAAGTCATGCTAAAATAAACTTAATGCCTTAACCATCTATTTAAAAAGAGTTTTCAAAGTCTGTTATTAGACTCATTTGATCAGGAGATTGTTATAGATGTAATACATCTGGTTTTCTGCAGTGTTTGATATTTACTCATTCAACAAATATTTGTCAAATAGCTGCTATCTTCTACTCCATGCCAGGCACTTCTCTAGGAACTGGGGAAACAGCAGTGGACAAAACAGTTAAAAACCCATGTTTCTTGGAGCTGACATTCTAGTGGGAAAGAGAGAAAATAATCAAGTAAATAATAAAGTGTATCTGCTGAGGTCAGTGCTGGGGGTTAGAGAATACTTGGCCAGTGGGGCCTGAGATGGGATGGGGGGTATTATTTAATATAAGATAATCAGGGCAGGCCTCTCTAATAAAGTGACTATGAATGGAGACTTGAAGGAAGGGAGAAAGTCATGTGACTGTCTGGGTAGAGTATCCCAGGTGGAAGGAACAGCAAATGAAAAGGTCCCAGAGTACAAAGGTTAGTGCTTGAAATGTGGCAAGGAGGCCAGCATGACTACAGCTGATCGTGCCAGGAAGAGAGTGAAAGGAGAGAGGAGGAAAGAACAATGGCAGGAGATGAGAGAAAGGGACACATAATGTTGCTCAGTCATAGTGAAGACCTTGGGGTTTACTGGGAGCAGAATGGGATGTCATGTTCTCCTCTGGCATTTTGAAGATGGTGAAATGAAAACTGAATAGTACAGGTAAGTGAATTCCCAGCTGATGAAGCCACTACATCTGAAGTGATCATTAATGGATCAATGTAACAATGGAGCAAGGTCTCCAAGTGGCCTATCATGGAGTTCTCCACTTGGCTGTACCATCATATGCAATTCCTTTGACTTGGGTAAGTAATCATGATTATATTAAAAATAGCTAATACTTACCTAGCACTTACTGCAGGCCAAGCACAGTTCCAATTGTTTTACATGTATTCCTTCATGTAATTCACACAGCAGCTTTATGATTAAGTGCTATTATAATCATCACTGATAAAGCTACAGAAACACTAAGATGCAAAATAAAGTGCCCTGCCTGGGTCAGAAGGCCAGCATGATGGTGACCTGGTTCCAGAGTGTGTCGTCATAATCATTATACCATACTCTCAAAATGGAACACATACATGGTCACCAAATTTTCAGATAAAACAAAGCTGCTATAAATGATAATATGTTCACTGACAGAAGCGGGGTTCATAGGAGACACATTTTTCCGTGGTGATCTAGAACGTGAATGCACACACACACACAAACACACACACATACACACATAGACAAGACTTATATAGCAGTATTCACTTTTACTATGTGAGTTGTACTCTATCTTTTCTTTTTCTAATTTTAATTTTTTTTAATAAGGCATGACAACCAAACAAATTTTACATCTCAATAACAGGTCCCAGTGCACAGTTTGAAAAACAGTTACCTAGAACAATGTGTTAGTGAAAGCTAGTCCTCCCAGAATGCAAGGTATCACTTGCATTTATCACCCAACCCACCTATACACATATGTATACCCCTTGTCCAGATATTCTCTGGTAGATGTACTCTCTAACTCAATAAAGAAGAGCCTTATGAATGGGCTGTGGAGAAAATGGTACTCTGGCTATATCAAAAAGTTGACCCATAGAGTAGAGGGACAAGCACCCAGTTTTTTTATTAGGGAAATCTCACGTAGCTGAACTGATGGGCAGATAGCCAGAAGGCAAGTTCTTTTTTTTTTTTTTTTTTTTTTTCATGTTGCATTTTCTTTCTTCTTTCTTTTTTTTTTAATTTATTTATTATTATTATACTTTAAGTTGTAGGATACATGTGCATAACGTGCAGGTTTGTTACATATGTATACTTGTGCCATGTTAAATTAAAGAGCTTCTGCACAGCAAAAGAAACTACCATCAGAGTGAACAGGCAACCTACAGAATGGGAGAAAATTTTTGCAATCTACTCATCTGACAAAGGGCTAATATCCAGAACCTACAAAGAACTCAAACAAATTTACAAGAAAAAAACAAAGAACCCCATCAAAAAGTGGGCAAAGAATATGAACAGACATTTCTCAAAAGAAGACATTCAGACAGCCAACAGACACATGAAAAAATGCTCATCATCACTGGCCATCAGAGAAATGCAAATCAAAACCACAATGAGATACCATCTCACACCAGTTAGAATGGCAATCATTAAAAAGTCAGGAAACAACAGGTGCTGGAGAGGATGTGGAGAAATAGGAACACTTTTACACTGTTGGTGGGATTGTAAACTAGTTCAACCATTATGGAAAACAGTATGGCGATTCCTCAAGGATCTAGAACTAGATGTACCATGTGACCCAGCCATCCCATTACTGGGTATATACCCAAAGGATTATAAATTATGCTGCTATAAAGACACATGCACACGTATGTTTATTGCAGCACTATTCACAATAGCAAAGACTTGGAATCAACCCAAATGTCCATCAGTGACAGATTGGATTAAGAAAATGTGGCACATATACACCATGGAATACTATGCAGCCATCAAAAAGGATGAGTTTGCGTCCTTTGTAGGGACATGGATGCAGCTGGAAACCATCATTCTTAGCAAACTATCACAAGAACAGAAAACCAAACACCGCATGTTCTCACTCATAGGTGGGAACTGAACAGTAAGATCACTTGGACTCAGGAAGGGGAACATCACACACAGGGGCCTATCATGGGGAGGGGGGAGGGGGGAGGGATTGCATTGGGAGTTATACCTGATGTAAATGATGAGTTGATGGGTGCAGCCAGAAGGCAAGTTCTATGTGCAGTTGTATAGCATAGACTAGAGCATGGAATACATTGTCCGCTGATGTGTCAATGACTTTGTGGTTGCACTTGATAGAAATTCCCCCATTATTTTGGAAATAGGTTTGTCATCAGCCCTATTGTTCTGCGAGTTTCATTTTTTCTTGAGTGTCTTTATATGTATTTTAAGAGAAAAACTGCATCAAGAGCTGATAATCATAACCATGATGTGGTAGATCGTTTTTGCTAAAATTCAAATCTTATTATTGGATAGTAGGAAAGATAAATTTTATGTTTTATAATCCCCTTCCTTCATGTCTTTTTTTTTTTTCCTTTTGAGCATAACACACTATCATTTGGGTCCTGGTCATTTATTGTCACTATTTTTCATTTTTGACAGGGAATTAGATCTTAGGTGATCATTGATTTATTTTGATGAAACAGTAAATTTCATATCCCTAAACACAACATTGAAATATAAAAATACCAGTTAGACCAGGTGCTGTGGCTCATGCCTATAATCCCAGCACTTTGCGAGGCTGAGGCAAGTGGATCATGAGGTCAGGAGATCGAGACCATTCTGGTCAACATGGTGAAAACCTGTCTCTACTAAAAATACAAAAATTAACTGAGAATGGTAGCATGTGCCTGTATTCCCAGCTACTCGGGAGGCTGAGGAAGGAGAATTGCTTGAACCAGGGAGTGGGAGGTTGCAATGAGCTGAGATTGCACCACAGCGCTCCAGCCTGGCAACAGAGTGAGAGTCCATCTCAAAAAAAAAAAAAAAAAAAAAAGAGAGAGAGAGAAATTCATCTTTACATATTTAAACTATCATAATTTAATGACTTGGTAAGTACATCTTTTTGCAATATGAGTTGGTCTGTCTGCTATGCCACAGGCTCTTGAGAACTTGCCATGCCTATAGAACAAAGGCCACATGTCATCTCAGTCCTCTTACCTCTCTTCCCCTCTTTGAATGACTCTCTTTTCTCTTGGTCTTTCATGATAGTATTTGCCCTTTACTTGGTGCCAAAGCTCTTGTATAAAAATGCAAGTTCTGAAAGTTATATTAGCATTTAGTTACAAGGTGACCACTAGGTGAAAATGATACTTTTATAATGATACATGAAAATATAAAACTAAATAACTTTTATAAAACTTCAAGATCCCTGAAAATTTGTCATTTGGTTCCAGTTTGAGAAACATTGAGTTACACAATTGATACATTTCTAATGAAAGATGCTACTATTTATTCAAAGGAAATAAAGTATTTTATGGTGGGAAATGTTAAGTTTTTCCTGTGGCTTTCCAGGGTGAAAACAGCAAAAACAAGGCTGATCTTATGTAGTTCTTTCTCATAACAATATGAGCACACCAAAAGTGACTTTGATGGAGCAAAGGCAATGTGGTTCAAGCAGGCACCATTCTGGTGGCCAGGCTTGATCCCAGGGAAGAGTGTAAATAAGCTAGTAAGGTGGCTAGTGGACTACAGGTCCTTCAGTATGGTGTCTGTTGTGGCGCTGTGCTTAAGAGCATAGGCTGCCAAAAAAAAAAACACAGACTGGAGAGTCACAGATCTGGATTTCAATCCTGGCTCCATGTCCTATGCTGATTTCTGTTATTTTCTCATTAGCCTGAGATACTTAAAATATTTGTAATTGGCAGCAGTGTGGCCGTAAACACAAAAGCCAACATGGGCACTAAAATCACAAAACAGTGCCCAGTTAGAGGGGGTCACCCAGATGGTTTCTAAAATTCTTACACAGATATTAATATTTTAGATATTCTATCAAAGTTAAAATCCACACTTTAAAACGTTGTTGTGTAACTATAGAACCTCGAGAATATAGCGGTGGACCTTAGCTTAGGAAAGTGGGTTAAGGGAAGTCCCAACCTTCTGTAGTAAACCTTATGTCAGTTTAGACCTTGCCTTATTTGAGGATGAAGTAACTGAACATAAGATCTAAGAAAACAGTATATCTAAACAGGACTGAGAGAGAATGTACCTTACAGCCTGTCTACTCACACTGTAATATGCATGATAATCCCGGTGTGTCGTGTAAAATGCAAATTGCCATTCTGTAAGACCAGGATGGCCTAAGATCGTGCATTTCTAAGCTTCCAGATTATGCCATGCTATTGGTCTGCAAACCACTCTTTGAGTAGGAAGGGATTAGAGTTCTGGTTCTCAAATTTGGCTACATATTTGAATCCCTGGAAATATTTTTAAAAATACTTATGACTTGGGCCCACCTTCTGAGATTCTGATCTACTTGATATGGAGTCATGGTTTGTAAAAGCTCTCAGGGTGATTTTTATTATGCAGCCAAGTATGAGAAGCACTACTTTAAACAAAGCACCCAGAAGTAGGTGAATAGAGGGGTGGCAAGAGGTCTAGAAATCATTCCACATAAGAGACAGCTGAAAACAAACCAGGTTATTCAGCCCAGATTAAGAGAAGTATGTGTGTGCATGTGTGTATATAAGATCTCTGTGTTTTTATATTTGATGGCAGATAAGTAGACTGAGTCTGATTATTGCAGAAGATACAGCTAGGGCTGAAGGATGAAAGCTACAGATTAACCTGATTTCAGCTTTTCAGTTTAGCATAAGTTTGTGCTTTCTGACCTATTGGGCTGTCCAGTAAAGGAACAATCTCTCTGACAGAGTAGTGAGTTCCCCACCTGTCAAAGTGTACATGCAGAAGCGAAGTGCTGGTCTGCTGGCTGGGTTTCAAAAGGCTCTGTATTAGTCCGTTCTCACACTGCTAGAAAGAACTACCTGAGACTGAGAAATTTATAAAGAAAAGGGGTTTAATTGACTCAGTTCTAAATGGCTAGGGAGGCAGGCCTCAGGAAACTTCCAATTGTGATGGAGGGCGAAGAGAAAGCAAGCACATCTTCACATGTCAGAGCAGGACAGGGGTGGGGGGTGAGGGGTTGGGGGTGGTTTGAGGTGGGTGGGGTATGCTACACTTTAATACCATCAGATCTCCTGAGAACTCATTCACTATCAAGAGAACAGCAAGGGGGAGGTCCACTCCCGTGATTCAATCACCTCCCGCCAGGCTCTTCCTCCCACACGTGGGGATTACAATTCGAGATGAGATTTGGGTGGGGACACAGAGCCAAACCATATCAGGCTCACTGCAAAGGTTGGGAGTTTGAGCTATCTGACCTCAAATTTTCCTCTTGAGGGGCACGGCTCTCAGAAGCCCCCTGATTGGACCCCAATGTCTGCCCTAACCATGTCGGGTTGTGACTCTGGAAGTTACTTTATTCTTTAAAAGTTTGAGCAACTGGAGAATAGATATAGCCAAAGAGACCTCATTATATGACTAGGGCTTTAATTATAAGATGACTTTTTTCCTTTTAAATTTGAATAGTACATCATTTTTATGCAGTTGATTAAATAATAAACCTACCTTCTCACCCTTATTTGTGATTGCATTCATAAGCCATGAATAATTAGAAATAATATTTGAAACAAAGGCCTTCTGGGCTTATCTCATGAAAAAAATAATTAAACCATAATGAAATTTCATAAGAATAATCAGCCTCCCTACCCCCATTCCCAGAGACCAGAAACACACACACACCACACACACACACACACACACACACACACAATATTTAATATTTCTCAAAACCAGGAGAATTAGTGTGGGTTGTTTGTTCTTCCATGTGTTTCAGCATAGTGCTTGCTCTGTGTGTGTGTGTGTGTGTGTGTGTGTGTGTGTGCGCGCATGTATGTGTGTAGTCTTTGGATGATGTTGTTTATCCCTGTTAGATTTACCCTCATTTTGTGTTGACCAAGTGGTCAAATCTCAGACCTCTCAACAGAGGCAGTGTGGGGAAAGCAAATGGGCTTGGGAGTCAGAACAGGGGTCAATCCTGGAGCTGCCATTCCCTAGCTGCCCCACGATCTTGGGCAAAGTGCTCTAAGTCATGATAATAATGCCTTCCGTATAGAGCTGTGGCCATGATCGCTAAGATAACACCTTTTAAGTGCCTAGTGCAGTGCTGGGCACATTTAGGGGCTCAACAAAGGACAACTATTATTGATATACTGCCAGTATGATTTATAAGCCCCTGACTCCCAGGCACTTCATACATATAAATGAGTAGTATGTAATAGTGAATGGGCAATTGACATTCCCCAAAATGGCAGCTGTTTTGTGTTTGCTGATCCAGAATGCCTGAAAGGTGATTTACCTACAGACAATTTTCCAGACATTTTTTTGGAAAAATGTGGAGAATTAATGAATCCAGATATCTGGGATTCTCTGCCACCACTCAGCGCCTTCTAGCTCCTACTGTTGCAGACGGTAAAAATGATACTAATGATGACCTGCGCGGCAGCAGCTATGGAAATAACATTTCTTGAGCTCTTACCACATGTCAGGTGCTGCTCAAAGCTTCCCATGCATTGGCTCTTTAATATGAAGTAACTATTGTTGACTACGTTTTACAGATGAAGAAAATGAGGCTCAATGAGATTGGGAAGTTGCCCGGGACTGCACAACTGTTATGTACATGAAATTATGGGTTCACAATCCCTTGTCTGCAATTCTGAAATCCATTATGGGTTAGAAACTGAATTTTTTTGCATGTTTCTAGCAAACTTCTTTGGTGTCCTAACTCCTTCTGAACAGACTGTATAGCTATTTGCAGCCTATTTATTCTACTTAATCTGATTATTCATCTGCTTCACGTCAGAAAAATTACTGTGTTGATTCCAGGGTGCTACTCCTGACTCCACTAGTGGTGTTACATCACATACAGTTACATACATTGGATTGCATTTCTAAGACCTAAACAATTCTGATTTTTGAAACATTAGGCACCAAGTGTTTTGGGTGAGGAATCACGACCCTGTCGTTGAAAATATCCATATTTAAGTCACATGTGTGTTAATTAAGCATTCGTGAGTTCCACTGGTAGGCTCATCATGGAAGGGACTGACTTACTAATGGACTTCTCAACACAGCCCTTCTCTAAGAAGCCCTTCTCTAAGCTTCTGCCTATAAAACCCAAGGAAGAGAAATTGTCAAAGCCCTGCCCTCTGTGATATGCTGGTGCTATTTGGGGGAAGTGCCTAGAAGGAAACAAGGCTAAGGACAAGGAAACTTAACTTGAGAGCAGCTGCAAACAACACAATCTAATTTCCATAATTAGCGTTAAATGAGACATTTGGGAAAGGTGAGAAGCATAGTTCCATTCCCCAGCTCCTTGAAGTACTTTTACATTTCTCTTTCTCTTTTGCAGCCATGGTTGCTGTAGAAGCTCAGTAGTGTGTGGAAAAAGGCCTCAGAGCTGTCCTCCTTTATCCCAGGGCTACAGCCATTCCTCAGCTCATAAACAGCTGGGTCTTGGGGATTTTTCAGTGCCTCCACTTGGACTAGGCACTAAGAAGATTTGCTGAAGTTACCACAACCTGACCACAGCTATCCTATATTTATGCTTCTGTTGTACAACTTTAAAGGTAAGTGTTTGTTTGAAGTAGATAGACTTTTTAAGGAAAAGGGAAGGCAGAACATAGAGGAGGGGCAGCACAGAAAATATATGAGCAGAAATATCTTCCTGATGATTGATCAATCCCCCAAATGCAGATGGAATTCTGTATTTTCCCACCACAGGTGGTATTCCCCACCAAAATATTGGTTTTATTTTGCTTTTTCCTCTTATTTTTCTGACGCAATTTGGCATGTCTCACTTTGTGTTTCAGATGATAGGATGCAGATAACTTAATGACTTTTGGGAAAATACAATAAAATCAGAATGAAAATTGAAAAATTGAATGTGATTTCCTGTGGTGCTCAACCAAGAACCAATATCCTTAGTCCATTCTGGTACATTTCTTTTTTCTAACTTTTTAAAGCATAAAAATAACTAACTTGTATTTATGCTGACCATGTGCCAGGCACAGTACTTGGCATTTTATTAATTTATGCCACACAACCACCTCATGTGGTGAGGCAGTAATTTTTATTTTTAAAAAAGTTTTATTTTAGGTTCGGGAGTACATGTGAAGGTTTGTTACATAGGTAAATTCATGTCATGTGGGTTTGTACATATTATTTCATCACCCAGTACTCAACAGTTTTCCACTTCTCTCCCTCCTCCCACCCTTCACCCTCAAGTAGACCCCAGTGTGTATCGTTCCACTCTTTGTGTCCCTCAGTTCTCATCATTTAGTTCTCACATATAAGTGAGAACATGTGGTATTTGGTTTTCTGTTCCTGCGTTAGTTTGCTAAGGATAATAGCCTCCAGATCCATCCACGTTCCTGCAAAAGACATCATCTAGTTCTTTTTTATGGCTGAGACAGTATTTTATAAAACAGATTTATTGAGGTATAATTCACACACCATAGGATCCACCCATTTAAAGTCTACAATTCAATGTTTTTATTGTATTTACAGATATGTGCAATGATCACTGCAATGAATTTTAAAGTAATCTATCACTCCAGAAAGAAACCCCATACCCATTAGCAGGCATTCCCTATTCCTTCTCCCCTCTGCCCCTGGAAACCTGTGGTCTATTTTCTATATTTATGGATTTGCCTATTCTGGGCATTTCGTATAAATGGAATCATAAAATACATGGCTATTTCTGAGTGGCTTCTTTTACTTAGCATCATGTTTTGGAGGTTATCCATATTGTTGCATGGGTCAGTACTTCAGTGTTTTTAAGGCTCAATAATATTTCATTGAGTGGGTAGATTTCATATTGTTTACCCATCCGTTGAAGTACATTTGGATTCTTTCCAGTTTAGAGCTATTATCAATAATACTGCCATAAACATTCGTATACAAGTTTTTGTGTAAACGTATGTCTTTATTTCTTTTTGGCATAGACCTAGGAGTAGAAGAGACAGTGTATTTATTGTCCTCATTTTACAGAAGAGGGAACATAACCACTAAGATCATATGTCTCTCTTTCATCAGAAAGGCAAGGCATTCAGTCAGCTGATCTAGTTGAGCATAGTGGCTTTAAAGTCACACTGATGTGGGTTCAAATTCTGGTTTGCCACTTAATCACTGTGTGACCTTTGGTAAGTCAGTTAATCTCCATGAAGCTTGGTTTTCTTTTCTGTGGAATGGCAGTGAAAACAATAGTAGCTATATCATGAGTCACTGTTGTTGTGAAGATTAAAGGAAATATTACATGTGATGTGCTGAGCATAAGACTTGCCTAGCACATAGTGCTGAGAAGGTTTTAGCTGCTATTATTATTTGCCTCTCCTGAAGCACCTAGAACATTACTGATAAAGCCTAGTTCAAAGTGACATTAACAATGATCTCTGCGGTGTATGAGTTGTCATTGAGTCCAGAAAAGGGTGAGAGTCTTCAAAATAATTGCATAAACTAAAGTAAGCATCTTCTAAGCTTAGAGACTGACATTTGGAAAGACATGCATGACTCAGAGTCAGGCTGACCCAGGGGTAGAACAGCCCATGACTAAACTGTCTGGAAGCACCTCTCCAGATGAATTTTGTGGGCATGAACAGGGCCAGGAAGCCAACTCTATAGCCATCACAAAGTCTTCCTCCCAGCAAACCAGTGTTTCAGGAGGTCCAGACACATTGGTGAGGTTTCTCTTACATATTTGATAGCAGTGAGGTTGTATAGTGCAGTGACTAATTGTAGGAACACTCACACTGGACCGCCTGCATTTAACCCTGCTTTACCACTTACTTGCTATGGGAGGTTGGGAAAGTGACTTTATCTGTACCTCAATTTCCTCATCTGTGAAGTAACTAATAATAGCCCCTACCTCACAGGGCTGTTAAGAGAATTAAATGAGTCCATATACGTAAGATAGTAGGAACAATACCTGGCACAGTGTGAGTCCTATCTACAAGTTCAATGTTGCTGTTACTATTATTGTCCTCTTGTCTTGTAGCTGAGGCTCTTACCAAGGGCCTGTTGGCCCAGAGAAATGTTGCTTATGTGGGTTGCTTCTTATTTCTATTACTGTTGCATAACAAGTGACACCAAAACATAGTGACTTAAAATAACAACCATTTCATTAGACTCATTTGCTCCCTGTGGCATCAATTAATGTCATTCAGTAATATGCAACTCGTATATGGGTTAGTATGAAGAATTCAGGATACCTTTATTCCCATATCTGGTGGCTCCTGGGGATGACTCAAAGATCAGTACTACCAACAGAGGACTTTCACCTGGCCTGTCCTTGTGGCTTGGGATTCCTTACCCCATGGCAGACTCAGGGTAGTCAGCCTCCTTCCATGAAAATTCAGGGCTCCTAATGCAAATGCCCCAGTGGATGGGCAGAAGCCGCATGGCATTCTATGACAGTACTGGACGTCTTGCAGAGTCACTTCTGCCACAGAGCTTGTAAGTAATTAAGCCAGGATTTGAACCCAGGTCTGTTTGTCAGCAGAGTTTGTATTTCAAATGAGTCTTTCTCCTTGTTCTGGGGAAAAAATAGGATATATAGAAAGATTCTCATCAGTATAGTACAAAGCTAACTGCATATGGCAATTTTCACTGAAATTATTCATTTGGTTTCCTCCTGTGGTCACTTTATTACAAGTAAATACAGCTGATGTCTCCACAGCATGTGATATGATTCTGGGAGAAGGGAAAGGAAATAAAAGAAATTCCTTTTTCTCAAAGACAATCAGGTTTATTCTTACTCCCAGAGAACTCATAGTTTTCACTTAACTCAAGAAGAAAAACAGAAAAAGTACTAACCAAGAGCCAACTTGAGGAAGCAGCAGTTGGGAACCATGAAGACATTTCTCTGAATTACCAAGTGTTATGTGTAGGGGGAAAATGGATTTATTGAAATGCAAAAATATACAGTACACATTATGCTGAAAATTGCCTATGTTGTAATTTAAATTTAAGGGTGCTATAAAAAAATCAAATGTGGAGTAGGCCCACTTTCTCTATATTCAGATTGAGTCTGCCCTTATTACAATAATTACAGTACTATGCAATCATTATTTAAAGGGATCAATGATTTTAACGTGACTGATGTCGTATGTAGCACAGTCATTGGAAAATATTATGCTTGTGAATGAAACAAGGCCAAGAACTATTGAAATTCAGATATAGGCAGCTTTCTTTGTTTCATTAAGATGCCCTTGTCGGATAACATGGAAAAAATGACAATTCATATCATCTGTTCCACTCTCTTAGTGCTTTCAGTTATGAATGTGAGCTTTACCAAGCCCTCAAGAAGAAGAGAGCTGAGAGTTTAAGGTTATTGTATTTTCTTAGGTTATGGTTCAAGAGAAATTCTCAGTAGATTCAGAATCAGATTATATTTATTTAGTACCTTTCCTGTCCCCAGCACCATGCTAGGCATTTTTACCTCACGTTTGCTTAATTAATCTTCCTAACAAACTGTTGGTGATCAGTATCCTTAACTCTGGTTTTATAGACGAGGCAACTGAGACTCAGAGCACCTTTTGGAGGGAGGGATACTGTGGTTTGTGCCCTGACCAAATTTATCTCTATCACTCTCATTCTACCCTTTCCCCCTTTTGAACTGCTTCAGAATTCTCAGTTCTTCAGTGCACTCTGTTTACTTTCAGTTCTCAGCTTCAGACCTGTGGTTTCCTCTGCCTGGAAGGCTGTTCCTATCTTGCAGAGATCCTTTAAATTTCTATTTAAAATGACTGTTGTCAAAGTCCTTCTCTGGTTCCTCGGATGGAGTTAGGCCTATCTTCTACCCGCTTCCAGAAAGCTCATGCTCCATATTCATTCCCAGTTGTTTGCAGACACGTAAGTATTAAAGTATCTGAGTGACTCTTTAGTTGTTAGTTTGTTTCCCACATTAGCATTATAACTGTAATAAGGCAGGGGGTTTTGTTTGCCTTGTGCTTCACCACACTCTTGTACCTAGTGTATTTCCTGGGACACAGTAAGTTCTCAATAAAGATAAATTGACAGGCTGATCCAGAGAAACTATTGACTTGCCCATAATCACACAACTGATTTCTGCAACAGGGAAGAGCAATGAGCAAATTCATGATTCATCCTCCCATTTATACTCTAGCAAACAAGCTGATAGTTTTAGGATTAGATTCTGCCTGATCAGAAGTATGAGTGTAAGTGGCATTGGCTGAGTTAGATATTCTGCATGAGAAATTGAAATGAAGTTTACCTTTTAAAGTTATTCATAGTACATTAGTACAGTGGTCTGGAGTACAGTTTTTGGAGCCAAGCTGTCTTGGTTTGAATCAAGTGATATGTGACCTCAGACAAGTTACTTAAACCTCACTGTACCTTACTTTCCTCATCTGTAAACTGGGGACAATAATAGTATCTATCTCATAGAAAAGTTGTAAGGATGAAGTGATTTAATACAAGTAAAATGTTTAGAAACATGCCTGGCACATGATAAGTGCTATGTAAGTTCTGTTTGTAATGCATAGTATCCATCAGAAAAATCAAGTCCACCTAGAACCTCAGAATGTGATCTTATTTGGAAACAGGGTTTTTTGCTGATGTAGCTAGTTAAGAACCTCGAGATCAAATCATCCTGGATTTAGGATAGGGCTTGCATTCAACGGTTGGTGTTCTTATAAGAAGAAGAGAAGACACAGGCACACAGAGATGAAGGCCATGTGAAGACAGAGTCAGAGATTCAGGTAATACATCTATAAACCAAGGAATTCCAAGTATTGCCAGCAACTGTCAGATGCTACAAGAGAGGCCTGTAACAAATTCATCCCAGTGAGGGTGAAAGAGGCCAGAGTGCCATGTGGTGACCTGAAGCCAGGTGCTTTCCCTGTTACCTCAGTATCCCTGCCAGGGCCCAACTTGCAGGCCTCTCTGGCCAGAGGTTGTCTGCCCTCTGTTCTCAGCAATCCTGCTCTGTGTTCCCTTCTCTGCTTATTCTTCCATGGTAACTTTCCTTCCAATGTTCTTCCTTAGGACCTTTAGAAGCCTGGTCCTGAGCTTAACTATTTTCCTTATCTAACATCCTTAACTAACATCTTTCACAGAATGTCTGCCTGCCCAACTCCTGCCTTGCTTCAAATCTGTTGCCAGTGCAGGCTGCTGGTTTTCCATGAGGATGGGAGCTCTTTCCTCAGACCCTCATTGACACTTGTTTTCTATGGCAGCTGTAACAAAGTTGTACAAATTTTAAGCTTAAAACAAAAGAAATTTACTTTTCCACAGTTCTGGAGGTGAGAAGTTTGAAAGAGGTTTTACTGGGCCAAAATCAAGGTGTCAGTAGGGCTGGACTCCCTCTGGAAGCATTCAGGGAGAATCCTTCCTTGCCCCTTCCAGCTTCTGGTGGCTGCTGGCATTCCTTGGCTTGTGGCCACATCATCCCAACCTCTGCCTGTTGGGTGCATTACCTGCTCATCTTCTGTGTCTCTCCCTCTGCCTCTCTTATAAAGACATTTGCGGTGACATTTGGGGCCCATCTGGATAATCCAAGATCATCCCCTCACCTCAAAATCCTCAATTTAATTACATCTGCAAAATCCCTTTTGCCAAATAAAGTCACAGTCACAAATTCTGTGGATTCAGATATGGCCATGTCTTTGGGTCACATTCTCAGCTTCCCACAATCCTTCCAACCCTCCTCTCCTCCTTTGTGGAAGATGTCCTCACCTTAGTACTGGACCACCAGCTGGCTGCAGTTATCTGTGGTGCCCTGCTCATGCCCTCACAGCTCATTGTTTGGGGTCTTCCTCTCCATTATAAGGTCTGCCAGCATCCTTCCTGGGTGGCTTCAGTGTTCTTGCAGAAAGCCTACCCATCACCCTGGTCTCACAGCTCCCAGACCCCTTTTGTTCTCATGACCTCTGTACTCCAGAGGCTTCCATCTTCATGGTTAATTTCTCCTTTGAAACTTGAAACTTCAGTATCTCATTCTCTTGCAACAACTACCAAACTTTTCTGGTTTCTCATGTCCTTACTTTCCTTTTCCTGCTTTTATGATCTCAATTTGATCTCTGGTCCAGTTAGCCCTCTCTGACTTCACTGCCTTCCCTGTTCAGAAGCGGCCTAGCACTCCAATAATCCATTTACCTGTTGCCAACCATGTATTGCATTTTTTATTTTGTGGCACAGAACTCCAACTGTGGGAATCTGAACTATCTGGAGATTTTATACATCAGAAACTTTGACCCCACGCATACCTTAGCCTACACTGTCTCTAGGCTTTAGACATTCTTAGTAGTTTTAATCTTTCCTAATATACTTTTTATAAGGAGTATTTACATTTTATAAGGAGCATTTACATTCCCATTATCCTATAGAGGAAAGTAGCAAGTTTGTCCCATTGAAATACAAAACAATGAAGCTGAACTGTGTGATATTTGAATACCAGCAGAACTTGGGTAAGGATTCAAATACTTTGAATCTAAATTGGGATGCTTAGTCTGTCCTTTTTATGAGAGGAGAAAAATAAACATGGTTAGAAAATGGCAGTTCTGTTTGAAAATAACTTTAACTCCATCAGTAGGTTTTTCCAGGTCGTGTTTGAAAAACTTCCAAAGAAAGATAGTTTCTTCATTTTGCAACCTCATTGTACTGATAGAAAGAGAAGTGGGGATGTTGGAGTCCAAACAGTTTTCAATGCCATGAGAGCAATGAAGGTCTACAATGCCATCCTCTGTCCCTTTGTCCCACCTTTACTACTGTAAGTGGCATTTTGAAGCAGCCCGTGGCATTTTCATTGTATGATCTTGCCTCATCCCTTGCTATCCCCATTCCTTGACTCACACATGGGGACATTCCAACAAATGGGACAAAATTAACCCAAAGAATCCCTGAGACAATAACATCAGGCATCTGAGACCAACTTGGAAGGTTGTTCCCCTGGCATTTAATTCACCCTCCCCCTTCCACTCATCCTGCCAAGAACAGGACTTCAGCATTCCGGGGTTTCATGAAAGCTCCTTTTAGAGCTTCTCTCCAGGATATGGATTTGAGTGACTGTGTTGAGGTTAGGACTTACCTTGTGCAAAGTTCTGAGCTAGGTGCACAGAGATAATTGAGGACACAGCATCCTTCAGGGAGTTTACATAGTCATGTGGAGAGTGGAGACAATAGCAGGCTGGAACTGCCTTAAAAGAGACTACAAGAGCTAATCATTATATTTTTAAGAATTCTGAGAGCTGGTTGTTAAATGCAATCATTATTAAAAATTAAATCATATAAACATATAATGAAATGCATTTTATTAAAAACAAATTTAATTCATTAATTTCTAGTTATTTTATGATATTATTTGTGCAATTGAGATTATTTACATCTATTGGTATGGTAGAAACAGTATACGATCATTAACTACTGTGCAATCTTCACAACCATACATTCAGTGACATATTGGTAGCTTGAAATTGACCATGGAGTCATGGTAGGAGTATTTATACTATTGAATCAGCAAACGCTATAAATCAGGACTTTTTTCCAGAAAGTCAATTATTCAACATTCACAGTGTCACCCCTGGTTGGGCAAGGAGGGAATGCCTTAGTAATGACTGAGTGCAGTAATAGAAGTTCAAGCAAGTTCTCTGTTTGTGTTGAGAAAATGCCTCAAAATGGTGATGATATTTGAGAAAGACCTTGAAGGATGAATCACATTTTATCCACCACAGATTGATAGGTATGGTATCCTTGAAACACAGAATAATGAGCAAGGTCATGGCAGGGATAAAGCATTGGACATACTTGAGCAATAGCCAGGAATGTATCTGGCTGACATACATGACCAGTGTAAGGCAGTAATGAAAATGAGGGTGAGAAAGCCAGTCAAAGACTAAGTGTAGAGGGTTTAAAAGCTATAGTTAGGAGCTTGAATAAAATTCAGAGTAAAATAGGGGGCCAGGGGAGATTTTAGAGTGGAAGCAAAGCATCTTGAGAGCTGTGTTTCGGAATATTACTATACCAGGAACATGCAATCGGGTCAGAAGCAGGAGGCTGATTAGGAAGTCACTGCCTCAATACTGTGGAGCTAACGAGGATCTAAAGTGGGATTCTGACTCAGGAAGGAGAAAGGAAGCTTCTGATGCAAGAGACATTTTGAATGTGTATTTCACACATCTTGGCTAAAGTGCTGATTCTATCCTTGAATGTTTCCAATGCTAGCTTTTGTATAAGTTTCTACTGTTATCTGAGTGGTCTCTTAGCCATGTGATAAAAGAAAAAATATATAGGTAGATATAAAATTCATGCCTTTAATGGCAACAATTGGCAAGTGTTTCACTGGTTATTTTCTGATTCAACATCCCTAAGGATGTGCCTGATATCTTCAATGTGCATTTAGGAGGACAAATAACAGTATTTTAAATGTTCCATATGGTTAATCTAATTATAGGAGCCAATAGTCAATGTAGCAATGTAGTAGGCAGCTTCTATGACAATGGTTTCATAGCTTGACCTCTAGAAAATTAGTATAGAAGAAGATTAAATTGAGGCCAGGAAAAATCTCTCTCTCTCTCTCTATCTCTCTCTCTCTCTCTCTCTCTCTCTCCTCCTCCTCCTCCTCTTCCTCCTCCTCCTCTCTCCCTCCTCCTCCCTCTCCCCCCCTTTCTCCCCTCTCTCCCTTCCTCTCCCTCATCCCTCTCTCTTCTTCTCTCTTTCTGCCTCTCTCTTCCTCTATCCCTCTCTTTCCCCCTCCCTCTCCCTCTCCCTCTTCCCTCTCTCTTCCTCTCTCTCTCCTCCTCTCCCTTTCTCTCTCCCTCTCTCCTTATCTCCAAAAATTAATATTTTTTTCATTAGCAATACTCATGAAATTTTGCTGTGAAAACATGGAATTCCAGGAGAGAAGTTTGGTTTCCTCACCATAATCTGAGAGGGAGACCTGCATCAAGTATGAAATACTTCAATCTAGGCAGGTAATTTTTAAATTTTTCATAGAGATGAGGTCTTACTATTTTGCCCAGGTTAGTCTCGAACTCCTGGCCTGAAGCAAGTCCTGCCTTGGACTCCCAAAGCACTGGGATCATAGGTGTAAGACACACCCAGCCCCATTTTTTTTGTCTTTCCCTTCTCCCCATCCCCTGTTCTTTATTGGAAACCCAGGATTCTCAGTTGTTTCAAAATTGCCTGAAAGTTTCAAAAAGCTTTGCAAAGTAGTGGTTTAGAAAACTCATGGTTGGACTTCAGCAGACTTGAAGTTGGCACTTTAGACACCCAACCCTTAAAAACACCAAGTTCAACACCTCACTTCTGAGATTTCTTAGAAAAGGCAACTCCCTATAGTCTTCCATCTTGAAATATAATGGAGATAAGGCTGCTACTGACACCGATTAAAAATGGCTGTGATTAAACTTGCTGATATTTGTATGTGGAATTTACATTCATCTTGGGGGTGAGAAGAGTGTGTGGCAATGCTTCTTTTCAGTTGCGGGGGGGCTTTGAAAATGCTGGGTGGGTTGGAACAGGGATACCTGAAGATATTCAGAAGAGGCAATGGGAAAGATTGGAGTGGATGTTCTAGAGGTAGAGTGGATAAGAACTGGAGAAGAATGGATTGGATATAGTGTGCTGTAGATGATGAGGGCCTGTGGTGTGGTGGGAGGCATTGGGTTGGCATGGATACTGTTCAGGAGGGAGTTAAATAATTGCTTTATTTCTTGCTGGCAACCTTTTGGAGGTGACACTGGGAAAAGACTATGAGAATGATCTGGCCCTGGACATTGTTTTTCTTGGAGAATGAGTCATTTATAGACTCTGAGAAATAAATTGGAGGAAAGATAACAATGAGTGCAGGTAGAACAATTGGGGAACTATTGGTGACAGTTTTGGTGAGAGATGATGGGGACCTGGGGCTGGTGTATTGATGATGGAAATGGAGAACCTCAAAGGTGAAAGGCAATTGTGAAGACAGATGCTGCGGGACATGAGAGGAAAAGAAATTTAAGAATGAAATTTTAGAAAGAAGGCCTCTGATACATTTATTTGATGCCAAAAAGGGTCAGCTTCCGACAAAAAGCTGGGAACCATGGCACCAGAATGGAGTGATTTGGGGTAATTACTCTTTCTCAGTTGTGGTCTGTGACTGTCAGAGCTCACAGGCAACGGGGCAATCTTTGAATATTATTTTCCCCTGAACTCTTCAGGAGCAGATGCGTTTCCAAACGTCAGTCTCTTCTGTAGTGGACAACAACCTTTTCCCCTCTGTGTTTTGTTTTTTACCAAAACTTACCCCAAGACCTCGCTTCACATAGTTTTCTAAACTCCTGACATCATTTCCTTTGGGCTATATCCTGGAGAGGCCCAGAAAGCCTCGACTGGGTAAAGAGGAGTCTTTGATTAGAGGAACCTCCAACACAAAACGCCTTGTCTTCCATTTGTTTCTCGCTGGCTTTGGGAGCTACATGCTAACTTCCATGGACAATTCAAGAAAACCTTTTTGTCAGTTGTTTTCACAGGTAACCCAGTGACAATGTTCTCTTTCCCTGAAGGAAGATTTGTGCCTATTGTCACTGTTTATAATTCAAAGTGCAAGCTTAACACCTCTGATTCTCATAGTAAAGCTACCATTGCAGTGGAAATCTTTATATGACAGGATTCCCAAGCCTAATCAATGGCACACTTATTCCAAGTAGCAGTTGATGTGATTACTCTCGGGACAATAAAAACACTTGGACTATGTCTAGGACTTCATAATAATGAAATTGGATATAAAATGAACCAATGCCAAGCCAGCTTTAATTCCCCACTGTTTCAGACCATGGTTCTAATGGGGGAGTTAGAGGGGATATCCCTCAAATTCTGTCCTTGAATGATAACTACTGTATGAAACTTTACCTATTCCAATATCGTGTTAAACAATGGAGATAGTCACCAAGAAATCTTTAGTACGTCCTAAAGCCAAGCCTTAGACTGGCTTGTGTTAGTCCAAGGATAATAACCAGGGAGCAATGAGAAGAAAGGAGGAGCTTGGCAGCAAGCACTATTAGTGGAAATTTTCTCTTCAGCAGGAGTTGGAAGCAAAAAGGGGACCTCTATATGGATGTTTGTTTCTTGATCCTGGACATTTCAAAGACTGGGAGCCAGGCAAACCAGTATTGGAATTCTGATGGTGTGACCAGATAATCAGTTTTCTTATCAATAAAACAAGGATATAACATTTTCTCACAGTGTTCTTAGATACCTCCATTCCATCACAAACTTATTCTTCCCTCAATGCATCATTGCTTCCCATCTCAGAAAATGGTACTACTGTCCAATCAGTTGCTCAATCCCAAAACCATTTACTTCTTTCTTGTCCCTCCACCCACGTCGAATTCATCAGGAAGTGCTGCAAATCCCACCTCCAAAGCATAGCCCAAGTTTACCTACTTCTCATGAAAGATCTATATAATGAAAACTATAAAACACTGATGAAAGAAATTGAAGAGGACACCAAAAAATGGAAAGATCTTTCATGTTCATGGATTGGAAGAATCAGTATCTTAAAAAATGTCTATACTACTCAAAGCAATCTACAGATTCAGTGCACTCCCTATAAAAATACTAATGACATTCTTCACAGAAATGGAAAAAAAAATCCTAAATTTTATATGGAACCATACACAAAAGACCCAGAATAGCCACAACTATCCTAAGCAAAAAGAACAAAACTGAAGGAATCACATTACCTGACTTCAAATAATACTACAGAGCTATAGTAACCAAAACAGCATGGTACTGGCATAAAAACAGACACATAGACTAATGGAACAGAGTAGAAAACCCAGAAACAAATCCTTACACCTATGGTGAATTCATTTCTGACAGAGGTGCTAAGAACATACACTGGGAAAAAGACAGCCTCTTCTATCAATGGTCCTGGGAAAACTGGATATCGATCTGCAGAAGAATGAAATTAGACCCCTATCTCCTGCGATATACAAAAATCAAATCAAAATGGATTAAATACATACATCTAAGATTATGAAACTACTACAAGAAAACATCGGGGAAACTCCAGGATATTGGCTAGGCAAAAATTTCTTGAGTAATACTCACAGACACAGGCAACCGAAGCAAAAATGGACAAATGGGCTCATTTCAAGTTAATAAGCTTCTGCACATCAAAGGAAACAATCAACAAAGTGAAAAGATAAACTACAGAATGGGAGAAAATATTTGTCAACTACCCATCTGGCAAGGAATTAATAGTGAGAATATATAAGGAGCTCAAACAACTTTAGAGGAACACTAATAATCTGATTTAAAAACTGGCAAAATATTTGAATAGACATTTCTCAAAAGAAGACATACAAATGGCAAACAGGCAAGTGAAAAGGTGCTCAATATCATTGATCATCAGAGAAATGCAAATCAAAACTACAATGAGATATCCTCTCACCCCAGTTAAATGACTTCTACCCAAAAGAAAGGCAATAGCAAATGCTGGCGAGGATGTGGAGAAAAGGTAGCCCTTTTACAATGTTGGTAGGAATGTAAATTAGTACAACCACTATGGAGAACAGTTTGGAAGTTCCTCAAAACCTGAAAATAGAACTACCAAATGATCCAGCCATCCCACTGCTGGGTATACACCCAAAAGAAAGGAAATCAGCATATCAAAGAGATATCTGCACTCCCATGTCTGTTGCAGCACTGTTCACAATAGCTAAGATTTGGAAGCAACCTAAGTGCCCATCAACAGATGAATGGGGAAAGAAAATGCTACTTATACACAATGGAGTACTATTCAGCCCTATAAAAGAACAGAATCTAGTCATTTGGAACAACTCAGATGAAACTGGAAGACATTATATTGCATCAAATAAGCCAGGCACAGAAAGACAAACTTCACATGTTCTTACTTATTTTTGGGAGCTAAACATTAATACATTGAACTCATGAAGATAAAGAGTAGAAGGATGGTTACTAGAGGCTGGGAAGGGTAGTAGTGTTTGGGGGTGGATGTGGGGATAATGAATGGGTACAAAAAAAGTAGTTAGAGTGAAAAAAACCTAATATTTGATAGCACAACAGGGTGACTATGGTCAATAATAATTTAATTGTGTATTTTAAAATAAGTAAAAGAATATAACCGGATTGTTTTTAACACAGAGGATAAGTGCTTGAGAAGATGGATACTCCATTCTACATAATGTGATTATTATGAATTGCATGTGTGTATCAAAATATCTCATGTACCCCATAAATATATATGCCTACTATGTATTCACAACAATAAAAATTTAAAAAAATTATTGTGTAGGCAAAAGTTTACCTACTGTTGTTCATCTCCTCTAGCCATACACTATCCAGTTCCTGGACATACCTCACTAGGTCTCCACCCTAACCGTTCTGCATTCACCCACTCTTATCCCTCTCCAATCTATTTCCCAGAGTAACCTTCTAAGAATTCAAATTGATTTACAATCCTCCAGTGACTTGCCATTGCACTTAGAGTACAATCCATACTCTACACTCCTTTCCCCTGGTTTCAAGGCCCTCACCAATCAGTTCCTGCCTGTCTCTCTGGTTTCATCTCATGCACATTTCCATCTGGCTCGCTAAGTTCCAACGACCCTGGTAACATTCTTCCAGTTGCAAGAACACAGGGGACTCTTCCCTACATCAAAGCATTTGCCTGGCTGTTCCCTCCACCTAAAACACTCTTGTCCCTACACCAACCCACCTCCCTTCTTTGCATGACTGGCTCTTTCAGGCCTCAACTCAAATATAACCCTCATCCGTATACACTCTATTGAAAGGAGCACCTGTCCCTTGACACAATCTATGGCATCACCCTAGGTCAGTTATATATGTAGGACTTATCCTTTGTACATATTTTTATTTGTGTGATTTTCATGTTTATTGTTGGCTTCTCCTCAGACCATATGCTGTATAAGAACAGGGACCTTAACTGTCTTATTCCCATGGTTTTTCCAGCATCTAGAATGGTGCCTGACACATAGGAGGTACTGTATACATATTGGTTAGAAATGAATTGAATGAATGAATACAAATGAGTAAGATGAATAAAATTTCATGAGGATCAAGTGAAATAATAGAGGATGAAATCACCTGTAAACTGCAGAGTTCCATATTTTGCAGTTGTTTTTCTTTGTCCCATTAAAATCCTTGCACTGCTTATCCTCAAGAACTCCTCTCCACGGAAGATGGAGAATGGTCAATTCTTTGCTACTGCTCACGGCCTTATGCATTGTCCACACATGTTGTTAATTTGTTTGGTGAATTTTCAGTAGTTGTTTATTCCAGGCCTCAGCATATCCAGCATTTATTTTGGCTTAATGATCCCTCAGCCCATTTTATATTTCTGAACACTGTAAAGCCTGAATTATTAGGGGAAAGAATTAGAATTTACTTTAGGGGATAGTTTGTTTATTCATTCACAGTGATTTTCTGTCCCTTTTCTAGATAAGCTGGTTTAGAGATGCCCAAGGCCCATAAACTACAAATTTTAAGATGAACTGTGTCAACCAGAGCCCTTTATTCTTCGATGGTAGATAAAGTGACCAGTTGATTCTCTCTGTTAGAGAGGTCTTTCAGAGAGCAGCTTAAGACAAACTGATATCATCTTTGTTTGAATAAATATTAAAAATCCTAGGGCTCTTCTCCCATGGGTGTTGCTTATGCCTCCCAATCGTATCCTTCCCCAAAGCATGGAAACAAGTACTTCCAATTTGTTGGTGAGTCACCTGCCATGGGCCTCTCCAAATAGTAATTCTTACCTTAGCTTTTTCAGCCAAGCCAGTTCCTAACCCCATACCTAAAGGTGCTTGTTGAGACAATGGCCGCTGCTGTCTTGAAAGGTAATGAGGGAGGCTGAGCTGCCTGATAGACTCAATATCATCACAGTGGCAACAGTGACAGTGCCATGTCATCAGTATCACCAAGAATCTCATGTGCTTTCCAAAGCTTTCCGATAAACTGGATTTCCTCAAGGACAGTTTGAAGAAGCTGCCTCCAGAATAGGATAGCTGGGCTATTTTCTGCCTGCATAGTGTATCAATAAGGTAAACTAACTGCATATTTCCTAAAGACTCTAACCTTTGACTGTGAGAAAAATCTAGAAATCCTAATTTTCAGCACTCAGGTGTTTGCTGCTCAGGGAACAAGGTTATTCTTCTTGTTGGCCTTGAATTTCTGTTTATACCTCTGTAGATATATTTGTCTCATTTGTTTGAATTTAGATGTATCTCTCAGGAATTGGATTTTCTTTTGCCTGATTCCTTTGGTGTTTGTTGTTGTTACCCATGGTAATCCTTACAGAAAGACATGATATCAGTTGCAGGATTGTGTTCTTTTTCAATGAAATAAAAGCAGAGAATACCATAAAACTTAGGCAGCCCATGATGTGAGCTTACAGCTACAAATTTCTTATAACCTTAATTATGATCTTTTGCATTTTTCATTGTATTTCACTTTTCAGATGGTGTTGTCAAATCAATTAAGACTCCTAGGAACTGAAACATTTAAAAATCCTATTCTCTATCTGAAGAGACTGACAAATGACATCATTTATTCTGAGAACCGATTGAGTTTGGACTTCTCAGTCAACATATTCACAATCATCTCTTGCCTTTTCACAATTAATTTTAGGGATTACCATAGTTAGCATTCTGCCAGTCTTCACTAGAGAAATAAATGTCCCTCATGAAAGAGAAAGTGTGCACTAAACTGGAAACTGCTGCCTAGCTATAAAGATTCTGAGGGTCAGGGAAACAAAAGTCTGAATCTTTGCTAAAGCAAGCTGTTCTGATCTATTTGCCACAAAATCTCTCCTCACTGTTTCCTCTTAACCCCAATCTTGTTGTATATCCCTAAGTCAAATGCCTTATTGCTATGAATAAGAAATCCTCTTTTATAATGTGCATATATCCTTGCAGTCAGGAGAGAGCCTGGCCTGGCTGTAGCTGCAGGGTTCTCTGCAGGGCTAAGGTTAGTGGGAGGGATGTTTCATGCCCAGAGTATCTGGGACTAGGGAAGTCAAGGAAGGGTAGCTGAGGTCAGCACACCAAAGGGGAGTAAACAGGTTACCAAAAGGGGAGAAAGTTTGAGATACTACTGTGGAGATAGAGAAGAATAGAGCTGTGGAGAAGAGGATTAGAGGCCATGGGTTGAAAGCTAACTGAATGGGTGGGCCTGGGAACATTCTTGGTGGCAGAGGTACTGGGCTATGACTTGCATATGGCTTTTTATTTGAATTCCTTGTTATTTGCATGGGAGAACCTGATCAACTATATCCTGGACATGGCAAGAACATGCCTTCCTCTAATGATGAGCAAAGTTTTGTGCATAGGGAAGAATTATTTGGAAAATAAAGATATTCATCAACATCATTTCCCCATTAAAAATGAAAATTGCTATATAATGTCATGGTAAAAATGCAAATACTTACAACTTAGATTATCAACTTTATTGAAGAGCTTCAATGAGAAAATTGGCATTACTTTTAGTCACTGAAATTAACATCTGGACATAAGCATTCCCTTTGAAAACTGGCACAAGACAGGGATGCCCTCTCTCACCACTCTTATTCAACATAGTGTTGGAAGTTCTGGCCACGGTATTCGGGCAAGAGAAAGAAATAAAGAGTATTCAATTAGGAAAAGAGGAAGTCAAATTGTCCCTGTTTGCAGATGACATGATCGTATACTTAGAAAACCCCATCATCTCAGCCCAAAATCTCCTTAAGCTGATAAGCAACTTCAGCAAAGTCTCAGGATACAAAATCAATGTGCAAAAATCACAAGCATTCCTATACACTAATAACAGACAGAGAGCCAAATCATGAGTGAACTTCCATTCACAATTGCTACAAAGAGAATAAAATACATAGGAATCCAACTTACAAGGGATGTGAAGGACCTCTTCAAAGAGAACTACAAACCACTGCTGAACAAAATAAAAGAGGACACAAACAAATGGAAGAACATTCCATGCTCATGGATAGGAAGAATCAATATCGTGAAAATGGCCATACTGCCTAAGGTAATTTATAGATTCAATGCCATTCGCATTAAGCTACCAATGACTTTCTTCGCAAAATTAGAAAAAACGACTTTAAAGTTCATATGGAACCAAAAAAGCTTACATTGACAAGACAATCTTAAGCAAAAACAACAAAGCTGGACGCATCATGCTACCTGACTTCAAACTATACTACAAGGCTACAGCAACCAAAACAGCATAGTACTGGTACCAAAACAGAGATACAGACCAATGGAGCAGAACAGAGCCCTCAGAAATAATGCCACACATCTACAGCCATCTGATCTTTGACAAGCCTGAGAGAAACAAGAAATGGGGAAAGGATTCCCTATTTAATAAATGCTGCTGGGAAAACTGGATGACCATATGCAGAAAACTGAAACTGAATCCCTTCCTTCCACCTTATACAAAAATTAATTCAAGATATATTAAAGACTTAAGTGTTAGACCTAAAACCATAAAAACCCTAGAAGAAAACATAGGCAATACCACTCAGGACATAGGCATGGGAAAGGACTTCATGACGAAAACACCAAAAGCAATGGCAACAAAAGCCAACATAGACAAATGGGATCTAATTAAACTAAAGAGCTTCTGCACAGCAAAAAAAAACTACCATCAGAGTGAACAGGCAACCTACAGAATGGGAGAAAAATTTTGCAATCTACCCATCTGACAAAGGGCTAATATCCAGAACCTACAAAGAACTTAAACAAATTTACAAGAAAAAATCAAACAACCCCATGAACAAGTGGGCAAAGGATATGAACAGATACTTCCAAAAGAAGACATTTATGTAGCCAACAGACACATGAAGAAATGCTCATCCTCACTGGCCATCAGAGAAATGCAAATCAAAACCACAATGAGATACCATTTCACACCAGTTATAATGGCGATCATTAAAAAGTCAGGAAACAACAGGTGCTGGAGAGGATGTGGAGAAATAGGAATGCTTTTACACTGTTGGTGGGACTGTAAACTAGTTCAACCATTGTGGAAGACAGTGTGGCAATTCCTCAAGGATCTAGAACTAGAAATACCATTTGATCCAGTTATCCTATTACTGGGTATATACCCAAAGGAGATAAATCATGCTACTATAAAGACACATGCCCACGTATGCTTATTGCAGCACTATTCACAATAGCAAAGACTTGGAACCAACCCAAATGTCCATCAATGACAGACTGGATTAAGAAAATGTGGTGCATATACATCATGGAACACTATGCAGCCATAAAAAAGGATGAGTTCATGTCCTTTGTAGTGACATGGATGAAGCTGGAAACCATCATTCTCAGCAAACTATCGCAAGGACAGAAAACCAAACACTGTATGTTCTCAGTCATAGGTGGGAATTGAACAATGAGAACACTTGGACACAGGATGGGGAACATCACACACTGGGGCCTGTTGTGAGGTGGGGGGATGGGGGAGGGATAGCATTAGGAGAAATACCTAATGTAAATGACGAGTTGATGGGTGCACCAAACTAACACGGCACATGTATACATATGTAACAAATCTACACGTTGTGTACATGTACCCTAGAACTTCAAGTATAATTTAAAAAATATTAACTACTCATGTAAAAAAAAAAACCTTTACAAAGTCTTTTTAAAGTATAAATACACACACACACACACACACACACACACACGAGAACCTAATTTCAGTGGGGTTAGGTCTAAAATTTTAACCTAATTTCAGTGGGGTTAGGTTTAAACATTCAAGTGTTTCCTTGACTACAGGGCAATGTATCAAAAACTTGACCACAGGTTAATATACAACAGCGTAAGTACAATAAAAGGAATGGAGAGCACCGCCCATACAGATTCTGATGGGTATGGCATCCCTGAAATTTGGGCAGTATAGTAGCCCTGAGTGAGCCTTAGCAGGTGCCCTCCCTGGGTGAACAACCAAGGTAGATAAGGAGAGTGCTTTTGTGTTCTTCAATTCTTCATTTATTCTTGATTTCTCAGAGAAGTGTACATCATGAGACATAATGAAGAGAAACATGTGAAAAGGAGTGGTTGAACTATTAAAATTAGAAGTTTCAAACTGCTAAAAGTAAAAAGGAGTGCAATTAATAGATGCACAGGGCCAAGAGGCTTAAATTAACTAGGACCATTTCAGAAAATGGAATCTATGTTCACCCTAATTAACATCCTCTGTAGCAAGAAGTCTTGACCAACCTTGACAGGAAGGAGAGTTTCAAAAACAAATGTGATTGATTGACAATTAATTTCTTTTCAGCACTTTTACCGCTGAAATAGTTTTCAATGGAAATTTATGGCTTTATATTAATTATCAAGTTAAAAGTCAGTCTATATATAAAAAATCTTGAGAATTATTTTATTTAACACATATTTCTTCCATATCCCCCAGGAGAAAATATATAGCAATTTCTATTTTGTGTTTTTATTTTTAAAAGTAAACTCCCTTTTATATACACACATATCTGGGGATTTCTAAAAGAAAAACTCAAATCATAAATTCATGGGACCTTATCTATTCTTTCCTTGGTTATCAGAATATTAAATGTTGATGATTTAAGAAAAAAACATCTGGACATATTTGAGAAATAGCACACTGGGAGGCAATCTTCTAATATTTTCTCCTGAGATGAGAGAACATGTCATAGTAAGAACAGAAGCCCACCACTGGCCTACCAGTCCTGAGTTGCTCATCAGTCTTGGGTATACTAGAAGGAGTGATGAATATACTCTAAAATGGTTCCTCACCAGATGCTGGGACATCCAGTGGTTTCCAGAGCTCTGAAAATTAGACTCATAGAGCAGGTGACATTTGAGAAAAGACTTACAGCAAGTAAGGAAGTGAACAAAGGGGTTATCTGTAGATGAATATCTGAGACAGAGAGACCAGTAGGTACAAAGGTCCTGAGACAGAAGCTAGACTAGCATGTTTGAGGAACAGTAAAGAGGTCAGTGTGTTATGTCCCCCAGGCATTATTCAGGTAGATGAGAGTGCTGCCAAGTAGGAAAAACCTTTGGCTAAACTACTTTTCATTACTGTCAGTGGCACCCTCTGAGGTCCTCAGTGGGTGAGAGATGGAGGACTCTAGAGATCACGGGTGACAGTTAAAGGGAACATATATAGAAAATTGGGGTAAAAACCAAAGGCTTTGTAATTTTTTAAGTTGCTCTGAAAAAGACACTGTTAAGAGGATGAAAAGACAAGCCAAGACTAGGAGAATATATTTGCAAGTCACATATTTGACAAAGAGCTTGTAAAGAAACACACAAATAAACTCAACAATGTAAGAAAAATTTTAAGAAGGCAAAATATTTAAACAGACACCTCACCAATTAACAAAAAATTTAAGAGGGCAAAATATTTAAACAGACACGTCACCAATTAACATATGTAGATGGCAAATAAGCACATAAAATTATGCTCACCATCATTTATCATTATAGAAATATAAATCAAAATCACTATGAAATACCATACATACCTATCAGATTGGCTAAAATCCCCAGCACTGACAACACCAAATTTGGATAAGGATGCAGAGCAACAGGAACTTTCATTCATTGCTGGTGGGAATGCAAAATGGTATAGCCATGTTGGAAAGCAGTTTGGCAGCGTCTTACAAAGCTAAACTTTAGTCACTTTAATGTTACTTCAGCAATCACACTCCTAGGTATAATCCAAATGAATTGAAAACACATATCCACAGAAAAACTCGTGAATGTTCATAACAGTTTCATTCATAATCACTAAAAACTGGAAGCAACGCAGGTGTCTTTCAGTAGGTGAATGAATAAACAAATATGGTCCACCCATACAATGTCATACTATTAAATCGGTCTGAACAGGCATGCTTCCACTTATATTATACTCTGGAAAAGGCAAAATTTTAGAAAAAGAAAACAGATTCTTGGTTTCCAGTGGTTGTGGAAGTAGGGAGGGTTGAGTAGGTGAAGCACAAGAGATTTTATTAGGGTGGTAAAATTAACATGTGTGAATTGTATTGGTGCATTTCACACTATGCATTTGTCAAACCCCACAGAACTTTATGGCATGAATAGTAAATGTTAATGTATACAAATTTTAAGAAATCACTTTGGAGATCAGAGAATCCCAGAATGGAAAACAGAACATGGCAGAAGAACTCAACTATATTATAAATGTATGAAATAACCTCACTGAAGGGAATGGGGGAAAAGGTGCTGCCCTAAGTAGCAATGGAAATGGAGTCTTTAAGACTAAAGGCAAAATAAACTGCCCCTAAGCACTAACTTCTAGTTAATAAAGTTATCCCTCATAGAGGTATACATTAACAATTATGACACTGCTATACATGTATACTTGCACAACTAAGTAAATTTATGGTAGACGATGGGAACCAGGGTTTTCACTGTTGAAATGAGAGCTTACAGATAAGCAAGGGGAAGAAGCTAGAATGATCCATCTGATAATGAAATGGAGTTGGAGACATGGTATGAATTCATGTTTAGCTTAATTTAGATACAAATGGTTACATATAGAACTATATGTAGATATGTATATATACAGGCATTAGTAGAGATATATACCTCCTTGCTCTGTTGGCTGAGAATGCCAGTAGCAACGAGTGTACTTAGTGGTCATATTTCAGTTTCTAATACCACCCTCCAATAAAAGGAACCCAGAACTCCTTTGAGAGATAGCTGATTTTAGAACTGGGTCTGGAAATATCTAAGGTGACCCTGGGGCATTTCATAGTAACAGAAAGTAAGGAAATACTTAAACAAATTTGATAGGTATATTTCAAAGGGGCACAGGGGCCAAATGAAAGCACCCCAATAGTGAAAGCCAGAACAATATAGCCAACAAAATTAAGTAATATTGGATTATAACTCAAAAGGTAAAGTAAATATCTATGAGTCCATACTGATAAAAATTAAAAGTTGTATAAATAAATAAATTAAGGAGAGAGACAATTCTCCTATTCGGAAGAATTATCTAGATACTCTGCTCTCCAAGAAGTGAAGCATGACTACCCACTCCTGCAGTGGGTAAGGAGTGGCTTTACAGTGGAAAAACTTGATATATGCTACATCAGCCAGGTCATCAAGGTTAACATCAACAGTGATAAATCATGTTCATAATATGTTCCGTTGATATGATGTGACAAGAACCTCTGTGGTCTTCCTCCCAAAAACCCATAACCCCAGTCTACTCATGAGAAGAGCATCAGAAAAATCCCAGTTGAGAGACATCCTGCAAAATACCTGATCAGTACTCTCCAAAAATGTCAAGATAATTTTAAAAATAAAAAGGAAAGCTTGAGAAACTGTCACAGCCAAGAAGATCCTCAAGAGACATGAACACTAAATGTTATGTGGCTTCTTGGATGGGATCCTGGGACTGAAAAGGACTTTTAGGAAAAATCTAAGGAAATCTGACTTAATAATAATGATGTGTTTGTACTAGTTCATTAGTTGTGACAACTGGATTATACTAATGTAATTGGCAAACTGGGTGTTGAGGGCGGGTATACACAGGAACTCTTCATGCTATCCTTGCAACTTTTCTGTAAATCTGAAAACATTCTGAAGTAGAAAAGTTTGTTTAAAACAAACAACAATAAAGCCCACATAAGGCTTCTGGAGTCAGATTTACCTAGGTTTAGATCCTCCTTCTGCCACTTACTAGCTCTATGAACTTGGGCAAGGTACCACATCTCACTGAGCCTCTGTTTCCTCCTGCATAAAATGGAATATGAAAGTCTACCTGATAAGGTTGTTGTGAGAAATGTCATGAGGCAAGTGTGGTAGCATATATAATGCATATGGCTATTAGTTAGGAAGCACTCAATGAATGGAAGGTATGGTTAAAAGTCATGTCTGCCTTTGCTACCTGGTGGGGAGGCAGCAGTTTGCAGGGTTCCTGGAGTATGGCAGAAGAGATCAGTAAACTTTAGAAGAGAGCTGAAGCAGGAAAGAGAGCCAGCCAGGAGCATCTACCAGGAGCCAGAGTGTGGAGCCAGAATGGGAGCACAGTTCAGATGAGAACAAGAAGCATAAGTCAAAGGGGCTCTCAACATGAGGGTGAGCTGTTGTTGCCCAAGCCTCATTTTAAGTTTCTATCCATATTTTTGAACATGGGAAGGCCACCTGTGTTAAAATCTCTCAGGTGGTGTAAGCCATGTGAGGCAAACCCCTTAAAGTGGTACTGTCATTATCTTAATTGGTATTTCTCTCACCCACTCCCCTCTTTGATTAGTTCAATCTTTTGGTCTGATTCAATCTTGTGCCAACTTTTCTAACAGGATGAAAATAAGCCATGGCTTAGAGATCTGAAGATATGTTGCCTATTGATATTATTTGAAAGGAAGTGTCATTGATATTATATTATCCAGTCCCATCTTGGAAAATAGTAGACAGGTTCTCAAAGTACATGGAGGCCAGGCTACAAATTTGCATGTACAGAGTTACTCTTTGAAAATGAGCTCTAGTAGTCCCTACTTCATTAATTTTGTGGTGCTTACTTCATTTACTAATTTAGTTTTTGCTTCATTAATTTGCTCAGAATTGCTTTAACATTTTAAATGCCAGTAGCAATTCCTCTTCCACAACTATACAATGAAAATGTGTGCTTTCATTTCTCCTTCCCACTTACTCTCTTACTTCTGCAATCTCATATGCGTGCCACACTTGATTTTCCAATTTGCTAATTATCCATGGGAAATATTTGACCTCATGTTTATTCTCACTCTCCTTAACACAGGCTTCTAGTGGTTTTTATTCTTTTCCTTCTTTCTTTTGTTTTCAACACTCAGGGGAAGAACCTAAAGAAGACCTAAAATGCTTTGGTTTTAAGATCAAGATCAATACCTCTCAATTAGATGTTTCTGAGACCTTTGCATATGGGTTCTTACCTCTTCTAAGAAAAGAACTGTGACATATTGCTCTTTTGAATTCACACTGTGACAACGATGTGATACATGCACAACTACTACGCAACAGGCACTAAATACTACATCACAAAATCCAAAGCTAACTAGTAATGGGAGAAGGGAATTATAGAAAAACTCAGAGTCTGTACTTGGAAATGATGTGCAGGCTCTACACTTTTCTATAAAATTTATGGCATGGGGCATGGCTAAGAGAAGATACAAAATAGGGAGAAGTCAGTTGTACAAGTTCAGTGCTATATATCTATATGGACTCTCCCTGTAGGACAATAGCTACTCTGGAAAATATGCTGGTGTATTAGTCCATTTTCATGCTGCTGATAAAGACATACTCGAGACTGGGCAATTTACAAAAGAAAGAGGTTTAATGAACTCACAATTCCATGTAGCTGGGGAGGCCTCACAATCATGGCAGAAGATGAAAGGCACGTCTCACATGACAGCAGACAATAGAAGAGAATTTGTACAGGGAAACTCTCCTTTATACAACTATCAGATCTCGTGAGACGTACTATCATGAGAATAGCATAAGAAAGACCCGCCCCCATGATTCAATTATCTCCCACTGGGTCCTTCCCATGACACATGGGAATTCAAGAGGATATTTGGATGAGGACACAGCTAAACCATATCAGCTGGTATTCTTAGCTCTCAGGGGATTCAAGTTGCCTAGGAGCAAAAAACAAAAAAAACAAAACAAACAAACAAACAAACAAATGCCCCATTCTCTCATTACTGCACAGCAGATGCTGTTCATTGTTGGCAGAGCTGAGCTATGAAGAATCTCAAGACCTTCTTCAGTGGGTCTTCATAATTTAGACTTAATTATATACTCTTAGTGCTGCCTGGTACTTTTTTTTGAAAGAATATTTTTGATGCAACCAACAGCTGAAATCAAAGGCTCAATGTAGTGTGTTTCAAATGAAATATCATATACTTGAGGAAATTACTAGGGGGAAACCCCAAATACCATACTGGATGGATGACTTGTCTGACTATGCAGGGGCTTCCCATTTGTGAAATAGACCACTATAATGTGGGTTTCTTGGCAGGGCTGGTGTCTTAGTTTTTTAAAAAAGCACCTAGTACGTATGGGGGCATTCAATCTTTGAAGAACAAATGAAGTTATCATAGAAATGTGGTGTTTATTACATATGTTACAGAAATTTGAATATTTTAAAAGTTTTAAATGAATTTGCATCCTAGCTAAAGACAGAATAAAGAAAGAATAAGTAGCAGAGTAATAAATTTCTTTTATTTTTTTCTTCAACTTTTATTTTCTGTTTATTTATTTTTTATTGTACTTTAAGTTCTAGGGTATATGTGCACAATGTGCAAGTTTGTTACATATGTATACATGTGCCATGTTGGTGTGCTGCACCCATCAACTCATCATTTACATTAGGTATATCTCCTAATGCTATCCCTCCCCACTACCCCATCCCCACAATAGGACCTGGTGTGTGATGTTCCCCTTCCTGTGTCCAAGTGATCTCATTGTTCAATTCCCACCTATGAGTGAAAACATGCAGTATTGGGTTTTCTGTTCTTGCAATAGTTTCTGAGAATGATGGTTTCCAGCTGCATCCTCGTCCCCACAAAGGACATGAACTCATCCTTTTTTATGGCTGCATAGTATTCCATGGTGTATATGTGCCACGTTTTCCTAATCCAGTCTGTCACTGATGGAAGTTTGGGTTGATTCCAAGTCTTTACTATTGTGAATAGTGCTGCAATAAACATACGTGGGCATCTGTCTTTATAGCAGTATGACTTATAATCCTTTGGATATATACGCAGTAATGGGATGGCCGGATCAAATGGTATTTCTAGTTCTAGATCCTTGAGGAGTCGCCACACTGTTTTCCACAATGGTTGAACTAGTTTACAGTCCCACCAACAGTATAAAAGTGTTCCTATTTCTCCACATCCTCTCCAGCACCTGTTGTTTCCTGATTTTTTAATGATTGCCATTGTAACTGGTGTGAAATGGTATCTTATTGTGGTTTTGATTTGCATTTCTCTGATGGCCAGTGATGATGAGCATTTTTTCATGTGTCTGTTGGCTCTAAGAATGTCTTCTTTTGAGAAGTGTCGGTTCATATCCTTTGCCCACTTTTTGATGGGGTTGTTTGCTTTATTCTTGTAAATTTGATTGAGTTCTTTATAGGTTCTGGATATTAGCCCTTTGTCAGATAAGTAGTTTGCAAAAATTTTCTCCCATTCTGTAGGTTGCCTATTCACTCTGGTGGTAGTTTCTTTTGCTGTGCAGAAACTCCTTAGTTTAATTAGATCCCATTTGTCAATTTTGGCTTTTGTTGCTTTTGGTATTTTAGACATGAAGTCCTTGGCCATGCCTATGTCCTGAATGGTATTACCTAGGTTTTCTTCTAGGGTTTTTATGGTTTTAGGTCTAACATTTAAGTCTCTAATCCATCTTGAATTAATTTTCGTATAAAGAGTAAGGAAAGGATCCAGTTTCAGCTTTCTACTTATGGCTAGCCAATTTTCCCAGCACCATTTATTAAATAGGGAATCCTTTCCCCATTTCTTGTTTTTGTCAGGTTTGTCAAAGATCAGATGGCTGTAGATGTGTGGCATTATTTCTGAGGGCTCTGTTCTGTTCCATTGGTCTATATGTCTGTTTTGGTACCAGTACCATGCTGTTTTGGTTACCGTAGCCTTGTAGTATAATTTGAAGTCAGGTAGCGTGATGCCTCCAGCTTTGTTCTTTTGACTTAGGATTGTCTTGGCAATGCAGGCTCTTTTGGTTTCATATGGACTTTAAAGCAGTTTTTTCCAATTCTGTGAAGAAAGTCATTGGTAGCTTAATGGGGATGACGTTGAATCTATAAATTACCTTGGGCAGTATGGCCATTTTCACAATATTGATTCTTCCTATCCATGAGCATGGTATGTTCTTCCATTTGTTTGTGTCCTCTTTTATTTCACTGTGCAGTGGTTTGTAGTTCTCCTTGAAGAGGTCCTTTACATCCCTTGTAAGTTGGATTCCTAGGTATTTTATTCTCTTTGAAGCTATTGTGAATAGGAGTTCATTCATGATTTGGTTCTCTGTTTGTCTGTTCCTGGTGTATAAGAATGCTTGTGATTTTTGCACATTGATTTTGTATCCTGAGACTTTGCTGAAGTTGCTTATCAGCTAAGGTGATTCTGTGCTGAATCGATGGGGTTTTCTAAGTACATGATCATGTCATCTGCAAACAGGGACAATTTGACTTCTTCTTTTCCTAACTGAATACCCTTTATTTCTTTCTCTTGCCTGATTGCCCTAGCCAGAACTTCCAACACTATGTTGAATAGGAGTGGTGAGAGAGGGCATCCCTATCTTGTGCCAGTTTTCAAAGGGAATTTTTCCAGTTTTTGCCCATTCAGTATGATATTGGCTGTGGGTTTGTCATAAATAGCTGTTAGTATTTTGAGATATGTTCCATCAATACTGAGTTTATTGAGAGTTTTTAGCATGAAGGGCTGTTGAATTTTGTCAAAGGTCTTTTCTGCATCTATTGAGATAATCATGTGGTTTTTGTCTTTGGTTCTGTTTATATGCTGGATTACGTTTATTGATTTGCATATGTTGAACCAGCCTTGCATCCCAGGGATGAAGCCCACTTGATCATGGTGGATAAGCCTTTTGATGTGCTGCTGGATTCGGTTTGCTAGTATTTTATTGAGGATTTTTGCATCAATGTTCATCAGGGATATTGGTCTAAAATTCTCTTTTTTTGTTGTATCTCTGTCAGGCTTTGCTATCAGGATGATGTTGGCCTTGTAAAATGAGTTCGGGAGGATTCCTTCTTTTTCTCTTGATTGGAATAGTTTCAGAAGGAATGGTACCAACTCCTCCTTGTACCTCTGGTAGAATTCAGATGTGAATCCGTCTGTTCCTGGACTTTTTTTGGTTGGTAGGCTATTAATTATTGCCTCAATTTCAGAGCCTGCTATTGGTCTATTCAGGGGTTCAACTTCTCCCTGGTTTAGTCTTGGGAGAGTGTAAGTGTCCAGGAAATTATCCATTTCTTCTAGGTTTTCTAGTTTATTTGTGTAGAGGTGTTTATAGTAGTCTCTGATGGTAGTTTGTATTTCTGTGGGTCGGTGGTGATATCCCCTTCATCATTTTTTGTTGCATCTATTTGATTTTTCTCTCTTTTCTTCTTTATTAGTCTTGCTAGCGGTCTATCAATTTTGTTGATCTTTTCAAAAAACCAGCTCCTGGATTCATTGATTTTTTTGGAGGTTTTTTTTATGTCTCTATCTCCTTCAGTTCTGCTCTCATCTTAGTTATTTCTTGCCTTCTGCTAGCTTTTGAATGTGTTTGCCCTTGCTTCTCTAGTTCTTTTAATTGTGATGTTAGGGTGTCAATTTTAGATCTGTCCTGCTTTCTCTTGTGGGCATTTAGTGCTATCAATTTCCCTCTACACACTGCTTTAAATGTGTCCCAGAGATTCTGGTATGTTGTATCTTTGTACTCATTGGTTTCAATGAACATCTTTATTTCTGCCTTCATTTCGTTATGTACCCAGCAGTCATTCAAGAGCAGGTTGTTCAGTTTCCATGTAGTTGAGCAGTTTTGATTGAGTTTCTTAGTCCTGAGTTCTAGTTTGATTGCACTGTGGTCTGAGAGACAGTTTGTTATAATTTCTGTTCTTTTACATTTGCTGAGGAGTGCTTTACTTCCAACTATGTAGTCAATTTTGGAATAATTGCGATGTGCTGAGAAGAATGTATATTCTGCTGCTTTGGGGTGGAGAGTTCTGTAGATGTCTATTAGGTCCACTTGGTGCAGAGTTGAGTTCAATTCCTGGATATCCTTGTTAACTTTCTGTCTCGTTGATCTGTCTAATGTTGACAGTGGGGTGTTAAAGTCTCCCATTATTATTGTATGGGAGTCTAAGTCTCTTTGTAAGTCTCTAAGGACATGCTTTATGAATCTGGGTGCTCCTGTATTGGGTGCATATATATTTAGGATAGTTAGCTCTTGCTGATGAATTGATCCCTTTACCATTATGTAATGGCCTTCTTTGTCTCCTTTGATCTTTGATGGTTTAAAGTCTGTTTTATCAGAGACTAGGATTGCAACCCCTGCTTTTTTTGTTCTCCATTTGCTTGGTAGATCTTCCTCCATCCCTTTATTTTGAGCCTATGTGTGTCTCTGCATGTGAGATGAGTCTCCTGAATACAGCAAACTGATGGGTCTTGACTCTTTATCCAATTTTCTAGTCTGTATCTTTTAATTGGACCATTTAGTCCATTTACATTTAAGGTTAATATTGTTATGTGTGAATTTGATTGTGTGATTATGATATTAGCTGGTTATTTTGCTCATTGGTTGATGCAGTTTCTTCCTAGCATCGATGGACTTCACATTTTGACATGTTTTCGCAATGGCTGGTACCAGTTGTTCCTTTCCATGTTTAGTGCTTCCTTCAGGATCTCTTGTAGAACAGGCCTGGTGGTGACAAAATCTCTCAGCATTCGCTTGTCTGTAAAGGATTTTATTTCTCCTTCACTTATGAAACTTAGTTTGGCTGGATATCAAATTCTGGGTTGAAAATTCTTTTCTTTAAGAATGTTGAATATTGGCCCCCACTCTCTTCTGGCTTGTAGAGTTTCTGCCGAGAGATCTACTGTTAGTCTGATGGGCTTCCCTTTTTGGGTAACCCGACCTTTCTCTCTGGCTACCCTTAATATTTTTTCCTTCATTTCAACTTTGGTGAATCTGACAATTATGTGTCTTGGAGTTGCTATTCTCGAGGAGTATCTTTGTGGTGTTCTCTGTATTTCCTGAATTTGAATGTTGGCCTGCCTTACTAGGTTGGGGAAGTTCTCCTGCATGATATCCTGCAGAGTGTTTTCCAACTTGGTTCCATTTTCCTTGTCACTTTCAGGCACACCAATCAGATGTAGATTTGATCTTTTCACATAATCCCATATTTCTTGGAGGCTTTGTTCATTTCTTTTTACTCTTTTTTGTCTACACTTCTTGTCTCTCTTCATTTCATTCATTTGATCTTCAATCGCTGATACTCTTTCTTCCAGTTGATTGAGTCGGTTACTGAAGCTTGTTCATTTGTCACATAGTTCTTGTGTCATGGTTTTCATCTCTATCAGTTCTTTTAAGGACTTTTCTACATTGGTTATTCTAGTTAGCCATTCATCAAATCTTTTTTCAAGGTTTTTAGTTTCTTTGCACTGGTTACATAGTTCCTCCTTTAGCTCTGAGAAGTTTGATCGACTGAAGCCTTCTTCTCTCAACTCATCAAAGTTATTCTCCATCCAGCTTTGTTCCATTGCTGGCAATGAGCTGCGTTCCTTTGGAGGGGAAGATGTGCTCTGATTTTTTGAATTTCCAGCTTTTCTGCACTGCTTTTTCCCCATCTTTGTGGTTTTATCTGTCTTTGGTCTTTGATGATGGTGACCTACTGATGGGGTTTTGGTGTGGGTGTCCTTTCTGTTTGTTAGTTTTCCTTCTATCAGTCAGGACCCTCAGATTTAGGTCTGTTGGAGTTTGCTTGAGGTCCACTCCAGACCCTGTTTGCCTGGGTATCAGCAGCAGAGGCTGCAGAAGATAGAATATTCCTGAACAGCAATTATTACTATCTGATTCTTGCTCTGGAACCTTCATCTGAGGGGTGTATCCTGCCGTGTGAGGTGTGAGGTGTCGGTCTGCACCTAGTGGAGTATGTCTCCCAGTTAGGCTACTCAGGGGTCAGAGACCCACTTGAGCAGGCAGTCTGTCTGTTCTCAGATCTCAACCTCCATGCTGGGAGATCTACTGCTGTCTTCAAAGCTGTCAGACAGGGACATTTACCTCTACCGAGGTTTCTGCTGCTTTTTATTTAGCTATGCCCTGTCCCCAGAGGTGGAGTCTACAGAGGCAGGAAGGCCTCCTTGAGCTGTTGTGGACTCCACCCAATTCGAGCTTCCCAGAGGCTTTGTTTACCTACTTAAGCCTCAGCAATGGCAGGCTCCCCTCCCCCAGCCTTGCTGCCACCCTGCAGTTAGATCTCAGACTGCTGTGCTAGCAATGAGGGAGGCTCCGTGGGCATGGAACCCTCCCATCCAGGTGTGGGATATAATCTCCTAGTGTTCCATTTGCTAAGACCCTTGGTAAAGCGCAGTATTAGGGTGGGAGTTACCCAATTTTCCAGGTGTTGTGTGTCTCTATTTCCTTTGGCCAGGAAAATGAATTCCCTTCCCCCTTGTGCTTCCCAGGTGAGGAGATGCCTCGCCCTGCTTCAGCTCTCACTGTTCGGGCTGCATCTGCAGACCAGCACCAACTGTCTGACATGCCCCAGTGGGATGAACTCGGTACCCCAGTTGAAAATGCAGAAATCACCCGTCTTCTGTGTTGCTCATGCTGGGAGCTAGAGAGTGGAGCTCTTCCTATTCAGCCATCTTGGGCGCACCCCCAATTTTTATTTTAAGTCCCAGGGTACATGTACAGGATGTGCAGGTTCATTACATAGGTGTAATGTGCCATGGTGGTTTGCTGCACATATCAACCCATCACGTAGGTATTAAGCCCAGCATACATTAGTTATTCTTCCCAATGTTCTCCCTTCCCTGACGTGCCCCTTCCTAAAGACCTTGTGTGAACCCCAGTGTGTTTTGTTCACCCCTCATTGTTCAGCTCCCACGTATAAGTGAGAACATGCAGTGTTTGGTTTTCTCTTCCTATGTTAGGCAAAGTGATAAATTTCTATCCTGTGCAAATGACAGCCTGTGCTGAGGACGGCCTCTTAACAATGATAGCTGTTTTATTTCTTAAGTAAGTTTGATAATCACAAATCAGGCATTCATAATAAAGCCAATATCATCCCATTTTTCTTTGATTTAAGATGTTTCATAAGGCAGGAGGATATAATTAAACAGTGATTGGCTTTTGGACTAAGAATATACTCACAAACACCATGAATTAATTAAAAAGATGAAATAATTTGAGCATTTTTTCCTGCTGTGACTAACATTTGACATTTGGTACATTCATTGTAAAGTTATCAATCCAATTTTTACTGCAAACTGAAATGGCTGTTTTATTTTTCTTTCTTCCTCTTTTTAATTTTAAACAAATGTACCAGAATTATTTTCTTTCTAAATGAGTGTTATCCTTCAGACTAGTCTCCTCGCTGAAAATACTCATTCCAATGATGTCCCAATTGTTCAAATCGTTTTTGTTGCTCCTCTCTTCATTCATTTATTCCATAAGTGTTTGTGCCAGACACTATGGTACGTCCTGGAGACAGAGTGGAGAGCAAGGCCTGGCCTCTGACGTTCCAGAATTTTCAGTCTAGTCTCGTGGTGCTGCCCTCAAGAAAGTTGTGGTTCTCATAAGAAAACCACTCATTTAATAGTTTCTTTCTCTCGCTAAATCCTTTCAGCCTGATTACAGAACCAATACACATGTATCTGAATGAGTTTTTACAAATCAAATAAAACCAAAAAAGCAAACTACCACCTTAGTAGCCTTACTTCTATCCAATAGTCTCCCACCTTTGGGTTATCCCTACTGGTCTCCCTGCTCACTATCTTAATCCACGACCATTTAAAACCTTTTAAAGTTTTTATTTCTTCATTGTCCTTAAGAGAGGGTCAACACAACCCTTCTGATTTCATCTCTCACCTCATCTCCTTCTTTTCATGTTTAGTAATCTAGGCTACCTCTGTGATGGGCATTATCTGAGACCTTGCAGATCTCAGGCTAGTCTTCTCTTGCTTTTACATGTGAAAGACAGCTTTGCTGGGTCTAAATCCTTAGGCCACTGTAATTGTCCCTCAAAACCTTGTAGACATTGCTCCTTTGTCTTTTGGTGTTTTTTTGTTGAAATGAAAAAATCATAGATAACTTGATTTGAGTCTTTGTTTGCTGCTTGAGTGCTAGCAGGAATCTTTTTAATAATAATTTATCAGGATATATCTGGATTATATATTGATCTTAGTTCAATTTTGTCTGAAATACGGAAAATGGCAATTCTCTCCAAATTCAATTTCAGATAATTTTTCTGAACTGAAAATTATTCTTCGATTATAACTTTGATTGCTGTTTCTAATCCATTTGCTCCATTTCTTTCCTCAGAAACAACTGGTACTGGTAGGTAGAATATGTCACCTATCTTCCATAATGGTTATTTTGTTCTCTAATCCCTACCAAGCATTTTAGAGATGTTTTTCAATGTATTTCTCTCTTTCAATGATTCAGCTTTCTGTTGTGTCAAGTCTACTTATTCCTTTGGATTTATTCTTTCATCTTGATTATTGCCTTTTTCTGTTTGGTTCCATCACGGGAATCTGGGATGGAAGATTGTATACATTCCTAAATGATTATGGAATGTGTTTGCTCCTTAATTTTCACTTTTATTGCAGATAAACCTCATTTTTTTTTTCAGATTGTCTCATACCTGTATTAAAGGCAATTTGGGAGGTTTTCTGGTAACCTCACTTATCCCACTGTCTTCCTGGGGGACAAATGTATGCATTTAAACACAATATAAATGCTGAATTCTGTGAATTTTGATAACATATCTTTAAAAGCACCAACATGCATTTACTGCATTAACCATAACCTGGATAGGTCTCCCATATTTTGCAACTATGTTCACAGTTCTTTTCTATAAATTGTAGTACTTTATGTTGATTCTTATTTTTAAATTAAAAAATGCATAACTTAAACTCATTTTTCCTCTCCATGTTCTTGATGTTTTCTTGTTCTTTCTATGTCTCTTTACCATGTCTCTTAGTAAATGTAGCACCTTATATATGTCTGCTAATAGCTCAATTAAAACGCTACATTAAATTTTGGTGATTTATTTAATTTTATTTTCTTCAAAATGAAGATAACATTTTTTCTGATCACAAAAGTAATACATACGCTATAAACACTCGGGCAATATAGAAGCAGGTCACACGTTTTGAAAAGAAGTTCATAGAAGGGAAAAACGATATAGGGGATAATGGTTCAACTTCTAGGGAGAAATTGATGGAACTAAATTATGCCGCCTAGGAAAGAAGTAGACACGTAGGTGCTGTTTTATTCAGTTTTTAAAAAATTCTTAAGATAATGTCCAGGCTCTTAGAAAGGAAAGAAATCTTTTGCCTGATAACTCTCAGAAACTGCTAAATACTTAGGAAATACAGTTATACAAGGCTCAAAGAATATGTAGTTCAACTATCCATTTGAAAATCAGATGTTGTACATGTTTCTAACTATCTGAAATGCCTGCATGTTTATGATAGAGGGAGCATTTAATGGGGTTAGACAGACTAGATTTCCAGACTCCAAAATACAGATGATGAATTGCAAATTCCTTCTACTTTATCCCTATGGGTTATGGTTTCCTCCTTAAAAGCTGTATTTGAATGATATATAGTGGCTGGTAATAGCATCTAGCTCCAATCATGGAACTCCCTTTGGAACTCTGTAAAGCTTATGGTTTTTGTTCATATTCCTTTCTTTTAAAAGAATAGATCCCATGTTCTATTCTGAAGGACTATTAGTTGTAGCAGCAATTAGTTGAACTATTAATAAGTCCTTTCAAATATAAATGTGTATGTATGCAGTTACAGATGTGACTGTAAATGTGAAATGCATATATAAATAATGCATATTTTCAAGAAAAATGCAAACTTTTCTTTTTTTTTAATTAATAGATACAACTGTACATATTTGACATGTGCAACATGATGCTTTGGAGTATACCTACGTTGAAGAATGACTAAATCTAGTGAATTAACATATGCATTACCTCACATAGTTATCATTTTTGTGCTGAAAACATTTTGCATCCACTCTCCATATTTTTCAAGAATATATTATTAAATATATTCACCATGTTGTACAATAGATCTCTTGAACTTATTCCTCCTATCTAACTGAAGTTTTATATCCTTTGACCAACATTTCCCCAGCCACACTGTAGCCACCCCAGCCCCTGGTAATTACCATTCTACTATATTTCTATGAGATCAACTTTTTTAGCTTCCACATATGAGGGGGATCATGTGGTATTTGTTTTTCTGTGTCTGGCTTATTTCACTTAGGTAATGTCCTCTAGGTTAATCCGTGTTGTTGCAAGTTACACAATTCCTTCTTTTCTGTGGCTGAATACTATTTGTGTATATACCACATTTTCTTTATACAGTCATTAATTGGCAGACACTTAGGTTGATTCTATATCTTGGCTATTGTGAATAATGCTACAATGAATATGGGAGTGTAGGTATCCCTTTGACATACCAATTTCATTTCCTTTGGATATATACCCAATAGTAGGATTGCTAGATCATATGATAGTTTTATTTTTAATTTTTTGGGTAATCTCCATAGCATTTTCCATAACAGCTTTACTAATTTACATTTCCCCCAAGAGTATGCATGCGTGTCCTTTTCTCCACATCCTTTCCAACACTTGTTATCTTTTGTCTTTTTGTTTATAGCCATTCTAACCGGAGTGAGGGGATATCTCATTGTGGTTTTAATTTTCATTTTCCTCATCATTAACGATGCTGAGCACTTTTTCAAATAACTGTTGGCCAGTTCTGTGTCTCCCTTTAAGAAATATCTATGCAGGTCTTTTGCCCATTTCTAAATTAGATTACTTTTTTTTTGCTATTGAGTTGAGTTCCTCATATATTTTGTATATTAATCTCTCATCATATGCATAATTTACAAATATTTTTCCCATTCTATAGATTGTCTCTTTACTCTGCTCATTTTTTCCTTTGCTGTGCAAAGCTTTTTAATTCAACGCAATGCCATTTGTCTATTTTTGGTTTTGTTGCCTGTGCTTTCAAGGTTACATCCAAGACTTATTGGCCAGAACAATGTCATGGAGCTTTTTTCCTATGGTTTCTTCTAGTAGTTTCATAGTTTTAGGTCTTTCATTTAAGTCTTTCATGCAGGCTAAGTTGGTATTTATATATAGTGTGAGACAGAGCCTAATTTCATTCTTCTGCATGTGAATATCCAGTTTTCCCAACACCATTTATGAAAGAGACTGCCCTTTCCTTGTTTCATGTTCTTGATACCTTTGTGGAAAATTAATTGGCTAATGTGTGAATTTATTTCTGAGTTGTCGATTCTGTTCCATGTGTCTGTTTTTATGTCACTCCTTTTTATGCCACTCCTTTGCTGTTTAGGTTACAATAGGTTTGTCATATATTTTGAAATCAGGTAGTGTGATGCCTTAAGTTTTGCTCTTTACAGTGAAGATTTCTATGGCTAATCAGGTCTTTTGTGGCTTGCTGCAAATTTAAGGATAGTTCTTTGTATTTCTGTGAAGAATATCATTGTTATGTTGATAGAAGTAGTGTTGAATCTGTAGATAACTTGGGGTAGTACAAATGTTTTTAAAATATTATTTCTTCCAATTTGTGTACAGGTGATATCTCTGCATTTATTTGTCTCTTTTTCTTTCATCAATATGTTATTGCTTTCAGTGTACAGATGTCTTACCTCCTTGGTTAAATTTATTCCCAAGTATTTTTGGAGTTTTGGAAATGAGATTGTTTTCTTGATTTCTTTTTCATATTGTTTGCTGATAGTGTATATAAATGCTACTGATTTTTGTATGTAATTTTGTATCCTGTAACTTTACGGAATTTGTTTATCAGTTATAACAGTATTTTGGTAGTCCTTAGGGTTTTCTATATATAAGGTCATGTCATCTGCACACAGGGATAATTTAAATTCTTCCTAATTTGAATGCCTTATATTTCTTTTTCTTGTTTTATTGCTCTGGCCTCAGACCTCTGTTACTATATTGAATAAAAATGGCAAGAGTGGACTTCCTTTTCTGATATGGTTTGGCTGTGTCCCCACCCAAATCTCATCTTGAATTATAATCTTCAAGTGTCCTGGAAGGAACCTGGTGGGAGGTAATTGAATCATGGGGGTGGTTTCCCCCATACTGTTCTCATGATAGTGAGTGCGTTCTCTTGAGATCTGATGGTTTGATACATGTCTGGCATTTCCCCTGCTGGCACTTCTCTTTCTTGCCACCATGTGAATAAGGACATGTTTTATTCCCCTTCTGCCATAATTGTAAGTTTCCTGAAGCCTCCCCAGACATGTGGAACTGTGAGTCAATTAAACCTCTTTTCTTTATAAATTACCCAATTTCAGGTATTTCTTCATCCCAGCATGCAAAGAAACTAATACAGTAAATTGGTATCAAGGTAGTGGGGTGCTGCTATAAGGATATCAAAAAATGTGGAAGTGACTTTGGAAGTGGGTAACAGGCAGAGGTTGGAACACTTTCCAGGGGTCAAAAGAAGACTGGAAAATGTAGGAAAGTTTGGAACTTCCTAGAGACTTGTTGAATGGCTTTGACCAAAATGCTGATAGTGATATGGACAATGAAATCCAGGCTGAGGCGGTCTCAGATGAAGATCAGGAACTTGTTGGGAACTGGAGTAAAGGTCACTCTTTCTATGCTCTAAGAGACTAGAGGCATTTTGCTCCTGTCCTAGAGATCTGTGGAACTTTAAACTTGAGGGAGATGATTTAGGGTATCTGGTAGAAGAAGTTTCTAAGCAGTGAAGTGTTCAAAACGAAGCAGAGCATAAAAATTTGGAAAATTTGCAGCCCAACAATGCGATGGAAAAGAAAAACCCATTTTCTGAGGAGAAGTTCAAGCTGGCTGTAGAAATTTGCGTACGTAATGCGGAGCTGAATGTTAATCACCAAGACAATGGGAAAAATATCCCCAGGGCACATCAGAGACCTTCACAGCAGTCCCTCTCATCAAAAGCCCAGAGGCCTAGGAGAGAAAAATGGTTTCATAGGGCAGGCCCAGGGCTACCCTGCTCTGTGCAGCCTCAGGACATGGTGCCTTGCATCCCAGCTGCTTCAGCTCCAGTGGTCGATAAAAGGGGGCATGGCACAGCTTTAGCTATTGCTTCAAAGGGTACAAGCCCTAAGCCATGGTGGCTTCCACATGATGTTGAGCTTGTGGGTGCACAGAGGTAAAGAATTGAGGTTTGGTAACCTCCACCTAGATTTCAAAGGATGTATGTAAATGCCTGGATGTCCAGGCAGAAGATTGCTGCAGGAGTAGAGCCCTCATGGAGAACCTCTGGTAGGGCAGTACAGAAGGGAAATGTGGGATTGAAGCTCCCAAACAGAGTCCCCACTGAAGCACTGCCTAGTGGAACTGTGAGAAGAGGGCCACTGTCCTCCAGACCCCAGAATGGTAGATCCTCTGACAGTTTACACCATGCACCTGGAAAGGCAGGAGATACTCAATGTAAGACCATGAAAGCAGCTGGGAGCGGGGGCTGTACCCTTCATAGCCACAGGGGCAGAGCTGCCCAAGGCCATGGAAGCCCACCTCCTGCATCTGGGTTATCTGGATGTGAGACATGGAGTCAAAGGAGATCATTTTGGAACTTTAAAGTTTAATGAATGCCCTATTAGATTTTGGACTTGCACGGGGCCTGTAACCCCTTTGTTTTCACCAGTTTCTCCCATTTGTAATGGGTGTATTTACTGAATGCCTGTACCCCCATTGTATCTAGGAAGTAACTAACCTGCTTTTTATTTTCAGGCTCATAGGTGTAAGGGGCTTTCCTTGTCTGAGATGAGACTCTGGGCTTGGACTTTTGAGTTAATGCCAGAATGAGTTAAGACTTTAGGGGACTTTTGGAAAGGCATGATTGTGTTTTACAATGTGAGGACATGAGATTTGGTAGGGGCCAGGGGCACAATGATATGGTTTGGCTGTGTCCCCACCCAAATCTCATCTGAATTGTAATTCCCACAATCCCCACGTGTAGAACCTGGCAGGAGGTAATTGAATCAGGCAGGAGGTAATTGAATCATAGAGCTGGTTTCCCCCATGATGTTCTCATGATAGTGAGTGAGTTCTCATGAAATCTACTACTTTTATTAGTGTCTGGCATTTCCACTGCTAGCACGTCTCTCTCCTGCCACTATATGAAGAAGGATGTGTTCTTCCCCTTCTGCCATGATTGTAAGTTTCTTGAGGCTTCTCAGCCATGTGAATCTGTGAATCAATTAAACCTCTTTTCTTTATAAATTACCCAATCTTGGGCATTCATAGCAGCATGACAATGGACTAATACATTTTCTTATTTTGAATCTCTGGGGAAAAGCTTTCAAATTTTCCTGTATGAGTGTGATATTAGCATATAATATATGACCTTTATGATATTGAGGTATACTACTTTTATATCTAATTTGTTAAGAGTTTTTACTATAAAAGGATGTTGAATTTTTTCAAGTACTTTTTCTGCATCTACTGAAATGTTTTCTTCCTTCATTCAGTTAGTGTGATGTATCACATTTATTTATTTGCATATGTTGAACCATTTTGCATCCCTCGTATGAATCCCACTTAATTACAGTGAATGAGCTTTTAAATGTGCTACTGAATTGAGTTTGCTATAATAGAATTTTGCAGAATATTTTTTTCATCTATGTTTCTTAGGGATATTGGTCTGTAGTTTTGTTTTCTTTTTTTCAATATCTTCATTTGACTTTGATATCAGGGTGATGCTGGTCTTGTAAAATGATTTTGGAAGCATTCCCTCCTATTTGATGGTTTTAGATGATTTGGGAAAAATTGGTATTTAAAAAAAAATATTTGGAAGGATTCAGCAGTGAAGCCATCATTTCCTAGGCTTCACTTTGAATGGGAGACTTTGTAGTATTGATTCAATCGCTTTACTCATTGGTATGTTAAGATTTTTTATTTCTTCACAATTAAGTCTTCATAGGTTGTATGCATCAAGGAATTTATCCATTTCTTCTGGGTTATCCCATTCATTGGTGTATAATTCTTCAAAATACTCTCTTATGATTCTTTGCATTTTCATGGTAGCAGAGGTAATGTCTCCTTTTTCTTTTTTTTCTCTCTCTCTCTTTTTTTTTTTTAATTACACTTTAAGTTCTGGGATACATGTGCAGAACATACAGGTTTATTACAGAAGTATGCATGTGCCATGGTGGTTTGCTGCACCCATCAACTCATTATCTACATTAGGTATTTCTCCTAATGCTGTCCCTCCCCTAAGCCTCCACCCCCCAACAGGCCCCAGTGTGTGATATTCCCCTCCCTGTGTCCATGTGTTCTTATTGTTCAACTCCTACTTATGAGTGAAAACATGTGGTATTTAGTTTTTCTCTTCTTTTGTTAGCTTGCTGAGAATGATGGTTTCTAGCTTCATCCATGTCCCTGTAAAGGACCTGAACTCATCCTTTTCATGGCTGCATAGTATTCCATGGTATGTATGTGCCACATTTACTTTATCCAGTTTATTATTGATGGGCATTTGTGTTGATTCCAAGTCTTTGCTATTGTGAATAGTGCTGCAATTAACATACGTGTGCATGTGTCATTACAGTATAATGATTTATAATGCGTTGGGTATATACCCAGTAATGGGATTGCTGGCTCAAATGGTATTTCTGGTTCTAGATCCTTGAGGAATTGCCACAGTCTTCCACAGTGGTTGAACTAATGTACACTCCCACAAACAGTGTAAAAGCATCTCTTGTTTCTCTACATCCTCTCCAGCATCTGTTTCCTGACTTTTTAATGATCGCCATTCTAACAGGCGTGAAATGGTAACTCATTGTGGTTTTGATTTGCATTTCTCTAATGAGGTGATGCTTAGCTTTTTTTCATATGTTTGCTGGCCACAAAAATGTCTTCTTTTGAGAAGTGTCTGTTCATATCCTTCAGCCACTTTTTGATGGGGTTGTTTTTTTTTTTTTCTTATAAATTTGTTTAAGTTTCTTGTAGATTCTGGATGTTAGCCCTTTGTCAGATGGATTGATTTCAAAAACTTTCTCCCATTCTGTAGGTTGCCTGTTCACTCTGAAGACAGTTTCTTTTGCTGTGCAGAAACTCTTTAGATTATTTAAATCCCATTTGTCAATTTTGGCTTTTGTTGCCATTGCTTTTGGTGTTTTAGTCATGAAGTCTTTGCCCATGCCTATGTCCTGAATGGTATTGCCTAGGTTTTCTTCTAGAGTTTTTATTGTTTTAGGTCTTAGATTTAAGTAGTTAATCCATCTTGAGTTAATTTTTGTATAAGGTGTAAGGAAGGGGTCCAGTTTCAGTTTTCTCCATATGGCTAGCCAGATTTCCCAACACCATTTATTAAATAGGGATTACATTTATTGATTTGTGTATGTTGAATCAGCATTGCATCCCAGGGATGAAGTTGACTTGATCATGGTGAATAAGCTTTTTGATGTGCTGCTGGATTATGTTTGCCAGTATTTTATTGAGGATTTTTGCATTGATGTTCATCAGGATAGTGGCCTGAAACTTTCTTTTTTGGTGTGTCTCATCAAGGTTTTGGTATCAGGATGATGCTGGCCTCATAAAATGAGTTAGGGAGGAGTCCCTCTTTTTCTGTTGTTTTGAATAGTTTCATAAGGAATGATATTAACTCCTCTTTGTACCTCTGGTAGAATTTGGCTGTGAATCTCTCTGGTCCTGGGCTTTTTATGGTTGGTAGGCTATTAATTACTGCCTCAATTTCAGAACTTGTTATTGGTCTATTCAGGGATTCTACTTCTAATTGGTTCAGTCTTGGGAGGGTGTATGTGTCCAGGAATTTATCCATTTCCTCTGGATTTTCTACTTTATTTGTGCAGAGGTGTTTATAGTATTCTCTGATGGTAGTTTGTATTTCTGTGGGATCAGTGGTGATATACACTTTATCATTTTTTATTGTATCTATTTGATTCTTCTCTCTTTTCTTCTTTATTAGTCTGGCTAGTGGCCTATTTTGTTAATCTTTTCAAAAAACCAGCTCCTGGATTCATTGATTTTTTTGAAGGATTTTCAGCCTTTTTGCACTGGTTTTTCCTCATTTTCGTCAATTTATCTACCTTTGGTCTTTGATGTTGGCGACCTTCAGATGGTGTTGTTGTGTGGACGTCCTTTTTGTTGATGTTGATACTATTTCTCTCTGTTTGATAGTTTCCCTTCTAATAGTCAGGCCCCTCTGCTGCAGGTCTGCTGGAGTTTGCTGGAGGTCCACTCCAGACCTTGTTTGCCCAGTTATCACCAGCAGAGGCTGCAGAACAACAATGATTGCTGTCTGTTCCTTCTTCTGGAAGCTTTGTCCCAGAGGAGCACCTGCCAGAAGCTAGCCAGAGCTCTCCTGTATAAGGTATCTGATGACCCCTTTTGCGAGGTGTCTCCTAGTCAGGAGGCACAAGGGTCAGTGAACCATTTGAGGAGGCAGTCTTTCCCTTAGCAGAGCTCGAGCACTGTGCTTGGAGATCTGCTGCTCTCTTCAGTGACGGCAGGTGGGAACGTTTAAGTCTGCTGAAGCTGTGCCCACAGCCACCCCTTCTCCCAGGTGCTCTGACCCAGGGAGATGGGAGTTCTATCTATAAGACCCTGACTGGAGCTACTGTCTTTCTTTCAGAGATGCCCTGCCCATAGAGGAGGAATCTAGAGAGGCAATCTGGCTACAGTGGCAAAGCTACAGTGGGCTCCGCCCAGTTTGAACTTCCTAGCGGCTTTGTTTACACTGTGAGGGGAAAACCGCCTAATCAAGCCTCAGTAATGGTGGACGACCCTCCCCCCCACCAAGCTTGAGCATCTGAGGTCCACTTCAGACTGCTGTGCTGGCAGCGAGAATTTCAGGCTAGTGGGTCTTACGTTTTTGGGCTCCACGGGGATGGGATCCACTGAACTAGAGCGCTTGGCTCCGTGGCTTCAGCCCCCTTTCCAGCGGAGTGAATGGTTCTATCTCACTGGCATTCCAGGTGCCACTGGGGTATGGGGAAAACAAAAACAAAAAAACTTTCAGCTAGCTTGGTGTCTGCCCAAAGGGCCGCCCAGTTTTCTGCTTGAAACCCTGGACCCTGGTAGTGTATGCACCCAAATGTTTCTTCTGGTCTGCAGGTTGCGAAGACCATGGGAAGCGTGTAGTATCTGGGCTGGAATGCACAGTTCCTCATGGCATAGTCCCTCACGGCTTCTCTTGGCTAGGGGAAGGAGTTCCCTAACCCCTTGTGCTTCCTGGGTGAGGCAACACCCCACCCTGCTTTGGCTAGTCCTCTGTGGGCTGTACCCACTGTCTAACCAGTCCCAGTGAGATGAGCTGGGTACCTCATTTGGAAATGCAGAAATCACCCACCTTCTGCATTGATCCTGCTGGGAGCTGAATTTTTCAGATTTAAGATGCACAACTAATAAGTATAATGTGAATACTCCAAAACTGATCCCAAGCATTTTGGATAAGGAATCCTCAGCCTGTTTAAGTAGAACTACTCTTGTAATTGTAAATATCTATGCATCCAATGTTGTAATATCTTTTCTTATCCTTTTACTATGTCTATTTATATTATATAATATTATATTATATTATATTATATTATATTATTTTGTGTATGTGTGTCTGTATGGGTGAAATTAGTTTCTTGTAGGCAACATATAGTTGGGTCATATTTTTTTAAATGTATTTAACCACTCTGTGGCTTTTGATTGGAGAATTTCATCCATTTATATTCAAAGCAATTATTGACAGGTAAGTAATTACAACTACTATTTTGTTATTTGTTTTCTAGTTGTTTTATAGATTCTTTGTTTCTTTCTTCCTCTCTTGCTGTATTCCTTTGTGGCTAAATGATATTCTCTAGTAGTGTGTTTTGATTCCTTGTGTATCTAGTATAGTTTTTTGCTTTGTCATTACCATGAGGCTTATAGAAAACATCTTATTGTTATAACTGATTATTTTAAGCTTGTGAGAGTTTAACACTGACTGCAAAAAGAAAACCAAACCTTTATACTTTTAGTGCACTCCCTCTCCACATTTTGGATTTTTGATGTCACAATTTATATCTTTTTATATTTCATATATCATAACAAATTATTGAAGCTATTATTGTTGTGTTTAATAGCTTAATCTTTTAATCTTCATACTAAAAATATCAACGATTTAAACACCATTATTATAGTATTAGAGTATTCTGAATTGAGCATGTGCTTACTTTTGCCAGTGAGTTTTATACTTTTAGATGTTTTCTTATTCATTAGTGTTAGTTTTCTTGTAGCTTGAAGAACTCCCTTTAGCATTTTTTTGTAAGAGAGGTCTGGTGGTAGTGAACTCCTTTAGCTTTCTCTCATCTAGGAAAACATTTATCTCTCTTTCATTTCTTAAGAACAGCTTTGCTGGGTATAGTATTCTTGATTGGCAAGTTTTTCTCCACTTCAGCACTTTCAGTATATCATCCCACTCTTTAATGGTCTGTAAGGTTTCTGCTGTGAGGTCTACTGTTAGATATATTGGATATCCCTTATGTCATTGGCTTCTTTTCTCTTGCTGCTTTTAGGATCCTTCCTTTGTCTTTGATCTTTGACATTTTAGTTATAATATCATGAGTTAGTCTTATTTAGATTGAATCTTATTGGAGACTTTTGACTTTTGTTTACCTCAATATTTATAGTTTTATTCATGTTTGGAAAGTACTTTTCTATTATTACTTCAAACAAGCTTTCTACTCCTTGATTTTTCTCTTGTCTTTTTATGACACCTATGACTCAAATATTTGTTCTTTTGATGTTCTCCCATAAGTCTTGTACCCTTTCTTTATTCCTTTCCACTTTTTTCTCTGACTATATATTTTCAAATAACCTGTCTCTGAGTTCACAAATTCATTCTTCTACTTGGTCAATTTTGCAGTTGATGCTCTCAATAGCGTTTTTCATTTTGTTCATTGTATTTTTCATTACCAGGATTTCTGTTTGATGTTTTTCATTGTTTCAGTATATTAAATCTTTTGTTCTGGTCACTTATTGCTTTCCTTTTTTGTTGAATTGTTTCTCTTTATTTTCTTGAAGTTTGTTGAGCTTCCTTAAAACTGTAGTTTTCAACACTTTTCCAGCACTTCGTACATCTCAATTTCATTAGAGTCGGTCACTGGCACCTTATTTGATCCCATTGTGATGTCATGTTTCCTTGATCCTTGTGGTTGTGCATTGATGTCTGTGCATTGGAAGAAGAAGGTACTTATTCCAGTCTTCACAGGCTGGCTTTGTTTGGGAAAGTCCAGTTGCAAATATGTCACTTAGGTGCATCAGAAGCCTGGGGCAGCTGCAACCAACATGGCACTGCCAGAAACTTGGGGTACCCTGTGGAAGGCACAGCACTGAGTTGTACCATAAGCCCAAGGAAGATGCAGCCAGCATTAGACTGGGACACAAATGAAGCCAGGGGCCAGTGAGGCCTGCCTACTGCGAGGGCTGCCTGAAGCTGAGGGCTGTTGATGATGGCCTGGCAGTGGTACAGGCTAGAGATTGGGCTTGCCATGCAAGGCTGATGTCTAGAGGAGCTGTGTGGCACTGTCTGGCACCAGGGCAGGTCTAGAGGCTCAGTTTGTGGGTACTGGCCTGGTGTATAGGGTCATGAGGATCTGCCCAGGGCTGGGTTCTACTGCAGCAGTCCCAGTGTTGGGGTCCCAGAAAAAGTCCTGCACTCACTGACATCTCTTTCCCCCAAGTAAAGGGTATCTTTCTTTATATTGTACTGCCTGGTGTTGGTGGAGGGTGACCTGGCTAAGGTAAAACTGCCCTTTCTATCCTCTTCAATGTGTCTTTTCTTATTATTGTGCTAAAACCAGGTATTCTGATATCTCACCTGTTTTCCTTAACTCTTGTGAAGGTATTTTTTTGTTGTTGTTTGAATAGTTGCTTAAATTGATGTTTTTGCAGGGGAGCAATTACTAGAGAGTACTACTCCATCATCTTGCTCTGTCCCTTCTCAAACTTACCATTTGCTAGTCAAATGATATCTTAGTACTGAGCAAGTACCCAATGAAACCATTCTTATTTTCATGTAAATGGATATCTTTAGTTACTTGGCTGATTGTCCATCATTTCCAAAAACATAAACTTTACTGTAAGAAAGTTGTTTCAATACTCATTCATTCTTTCACTCATTCACTGTTTTATTGATAATCTGTTGTGTATCAAGTATTGTACTAGCTTCTGGATAAATAATAACAAAAAGAGTAGAAGAGGCTTTGTTTTCTATGAGCTAGTAATGCTCTAGTGGAGTCTACAGGTAATTATAAAATTATGCAATAAGTACAAGAACAGAAATGGCTACATGGTGCCAGTAGAGCACATAGTAGAGACATCTTACTTAGAGTGATGGACTAGAATGTTAAAGGCATTTTTATCAATGATATACATTGGCTCAGTTTCTATCACAAGGAGGGTTTCATGCTGAATTCTGAGTATTCAAGAGGTATGTGACCTCAATGGGCTTAACATCAAATTGGTGAGAAGGAATATTTACATATTTAGGGAATAACAAGAAGACAGAATTCTTATAGGACAGGAGTAGGAAATAAAGTTGAAGAGGTAGTTTAGAGCCATGTTGTAAAGATCCCTGAATGCTACAGTAAGAAGTTTTACAATTTACTCGTACTAACGAGTAAAAAGGGGCATTGAAGGTTTTTAAGAAGGGGTGAATGAAAATGTGTAACTTCTCTGCTATAATATAAGCTCAAAGAATCCAGGAACTGTGTCTCCCGTGTTTGGCACTGTCAATCCAGAGCCTAGCTCAGTTTTTATCCTACAGCATGTACTCAATAAATGTATATTGACCAACAGCCCATATACAAAGTGTTGCCTTAGAAAGATAACTCTGGCTGGCCGGGCGCGGTGGCTCACATCTGTAATCCCAGCACTTTGGGAGGCCGAGGTGGGCAGATCATGAGGTCAGGAGGTCAGGACCATCCTAGCTAACACAGTGAAACCCCGTCTCTACTAAAAATACAAAAAAAAATTAGCTGGGTGTGGTGGCGGATGACTATAGTCCCAGCTACTTGGGAGGCTGAGGCAGGAGAATGGCATGAACCTGGGAGGCAGAGCTTACAGTGAGCCGAGATCGTACCACTGCACTCCAGCCTGGGCAACAAAGCGAGACTCCATCAAAAACAAACAAACAAACAAACAAAAAACAAATAAAAAAGATAACTGGCTCTGGTTAATACCACATATTGGGTGGCAGACTAGAGTCAAATGGAAAAAAAAAGTCTGTCTGTTCTTGAGTAAAGTAATGAAGGTCTGGGCTATAGAGAGAATATTGGAAATAGAATGAGGAGATGCTTGCACGGAAGAAGTGGGTAGCACTTATTGACTGGGTAGGTTAATGAGCAAGGCAAATGTTGGAAACAAGGGTTATTCTAAGGTTTTAAGAGGATAATAGCAAAGAGCTATTGGCAGAAATAGGGGAGTCTAGCAGAGAAACTAATTTGGGGAGAAAAATTATGAGTATGGGCTTTAAAAATACAAATACACTAGTCCAAAAATTGTCAACTAATTTCCAATAGGCTAAGTGTCTAAGAGATTGTAGACAACTAGTTTTGTTTATTGTTATACTACATAATCTTAGACACTTAGCCTATTAGAGATTGTAGACAACTAGTTTTGTTTATTGTTATACTACATAATGGTTATGTTCAAGCTATCAGTTATAGTAATGGTCTGATGCCAAGGCTATAATATTTTCCACACACATCAATAGGCAGGAAGTCCACCAAGCCTTTTAAGATGGAAGCTTTTTGAATGTGGAGTGTCTTAGTCTGTTTTGTGCTGTTACAACAGAATACCTGAGACTAGGTAATTTATAATGAACAGAAATTTACTGGCACACAGTTCTGGAGGTTGGGAATTCCAAGGTCAAGATCCTTCTTAAAGGACCTTGGCAAGAGTCTTCTTGCTGCATTATCACATGGCTGAAGGCAGAAGGTCAAAGGCACAAGAAATGAACCCATTCCTACGAGTACATTTTATGTCAGTATTAATCCATTCATGAAGTCGGAGCCCTAATGACCTAAACACCTCCCATTAAGCCTCACCTCCCAACATTGTTGCATTGAGAATTAAGTTTCTAACATATGAATTCTAAGGAACATATTCAAACCACAGCATGGAGCAAATGAATCAATCAAATGAAAGTGTAAGTGACTTCAACGGCAACTCAATAATAATAATAATAGTAATGATAATAAATCATACAGAATTTTGAAATACCTAACTATTGAAATACTATCTTTTTAAATTCAGTACTGCAATTTCAAGGTTCAGTTTCATTAACTAGTATACTGAAAATTAATGATATGTATGTCCTTGCAGAGAACAGGAGTTGAATGGTGTTTAAAAAAATAAATAAATAAATAATAAATTAATCAAATACAATAGCAATTTACTAAGCCAATATGTCGTAACTCTGATTATGCAAAAAGTGAAGTGGAGTGTAGTGAATTTGAGGTCAACTTTTCAAACAAGTCATCAGGGGGAAAATAAGAAAAGTGGCAAAGAGCTAAATATGCATGAAGCTGCTATTGAAGTTTAATGGAAAAATGGGGCTCTTGTCAGCTAGCTGACTACTTAATAATGTTAACACCACTACAAACAAGTTGTGGTTTATTGCTTCAATTTCCTACATACTGGCAAGAGAATTAACAAGACTGATGCATTAAGATCTTAGATTTCAGTCAAATTAGGTGACTAAGGGGGTGATGAAAAAACACTTGTTCTTGAAGGAAACACAACTCTATCAGGAACTTAATACATTCTACCTCAGAGCATTGGATAAGCTGCTGATTTAATAGTTACACTGAAAAGGAAACCCTTTAATCAGTCATTTCTGTACAAGAGTTATTATGTGTTAATTTATTTAAAGAAATCACATGCCGAAGTGGGAAATTTAAGTACATCTTTAAATATTTGTGTTTGAATTCAGAGATTAATAAAATACAATGACTTTGTGAATATCCCTGATTCATTCAGAGTGTAAGATACTAGTGAAGTAGACTTTTTAAAGGAGAATGTACTTCAGTTTTCCCTGAGATTTAATGGAGGCTCTCCAAGCAATTAAATGGCTCACCTGTAATGTCTTAGTCAAATAGAAACTTTCTCCTTCAAGCTTTTTCTCAGCACCAGTATGGATACTACCCAATGACAATCATCACTGTTCATATCTACCTTTTCTGGCTCATAAACCAGACAGAGAAAAGAGACTGGTCCATTACAAAATAGCACGTACAGGCCAGGTGCAGTGGCTCACGCCTGTAATCCCAGCACTTTGGGAGGCTGAGGCTGGTGGATTACTTGAGGTCAGGAGTTCGAGACCAGCCTGGCCAATATGGTGAAACCCCATCTGTACTAAAAATACAAAAATTTGCTGGGCATGGTGGTGGGCACCTGTAGTCCCAGGTACTCGGGAGGCTGAGGCAGGAGAATCGCTTGAACTTGGGAAGTGGAGATTGCAATGAGCCGAGATTATACCACTGCTCTTCAGCCTAGGTGATAAAGCAAGACACCATCTCAAGAATAAATAAATAATACCACACATCTACAGCCATCTGATCTTTGACAAACCTGAGAGAAACAAGAAATGGGGAAAGGATTCCCTATTTAATAAATGGTGCTGGGAAAATTGGCTAGCCATAAGTAGAAAGCTGAAACTGGATCTTTCCTTACTCCTTATGCAAAAATTAATTCAAGATGGATTAGAGACTTAAATGTTAGACCTAATACCATAAAAATCCTAGAGGAAAACCTAGGTAGTACCATTCAGGACATAGGCATGGGCAAAGACTTCATGTCTAAAACACCAAAAGCAACGGCAGCAAAAGCCAAAATTGACAAATGGGATCTCATTAAACTAAAGAGCTTCTGCACAGCAAAAGAAACTACCATCAGAGTGAACAGGCAACCTACAGAATGGGAGAAAATTTTTGCAATCTACTCATCTGACAAAGGGCTAATATCCAGAACCTACAAAGAACTCAAACAAATTGACAAGAAAAAAACAAACAACCCCATCAAAAAGTGGGCAAAGGATATGAACAGACATTTCTCAAAAGAAGACATTCATACAGCCAACAGACACATGAAAAAATGCTCATCATCACTGGCCATCAGAGAAATGCAAATCAAAACCACAATGAGATACCATCTCACACCAGTTAGAATGGCGATCATTCAAAAGTCAGGAAACAACAGGTGCTGGAGAGGATGTGGAGAAATAGGAACACTTTTACACTGTTGGTGGGATTGTAAACTAGTTCAACCATTATGGAAAACAGTATGGCGATTCCTCAAGGATCTAGAACTAGATGTACCATATGACCCAGCCATCCCATTACTGGGTATATACCCAAAGGATTATAAATGATGCTGCTATAAAGACACATGCACACGTATGTTTATTGCGGCACTATTCACAATAGCAAAGACTTGGAATCAACCCAAATGTCCATCAGTGACAGACTGGATTAAGAAAATGTGGCACATATACACCATGGAATACTATGCAGCCATAAAAAAGGATGAGTTTCTGTCCTTTGTAGGGACATGGATGCAGCTGGAAACCATCATTCTTAGCAATCTATCACAAGAACAGAAAACCAAACACCGCATGTTCTCACTCACAGGTGGGAACTGAACAATGAGATCACTTGGACTCAGGAAGGGGAACATCACACACAGGGGCCTATCATGGGGAGGGGGGAGGGAGGAGGGATTGCATTGGGAGTTATACCTGATGTAAATGACGAGATGATGGGTACTGACGAGATGATGGGTACTGACGAGTTGATGGGTGCAGCACAGCAACATGGCACAAGTATACATATGTAACAAACCTGCACGTTATGCACATGTACCCTAGAACTTAAAGTATAATAATAATAAAAAATAAATAAATAAAAATAAAAAAATAAAAATAAAAAAGAATAAATAAAAATAAAATTTTAAAAAATCAAAATAGCATGTACATGTGGCCTCTTTAGAAAAGAGTAAAGCAAGAGGTGAAGATATGAGCCCAATTGATGAAGAGCTAAAGATATTGCTGAGGAAGTATCACCACGGCTTCAGCTTATTCAGTGAAAAATATCCATATTGGGTATACAAACTGACTAAAAGTCACCTAATAATAGTATGTGGAGAAAAAACAGACTGTCATTGTTTAAAATATTAATTTTTTCCATAGAATATGGGATGCTTTTTTAATTTGGAAGTTGATTTTTTTTTTTTTTTTTTTTTACTTTAAGTTCCTGGATACATGTGCAGAATGTGCAGGTTTGTTACATAGGTATACGTGTGCCATGGTGGTTTGCTGCACCTATCAACCCGTCACCTAGGTTTTCAGCCTTACGTGCATTAGGTATGTGTCTTAATACTCTCCCTCCCCTTGGCCTCCAACCCCTGACAAGCCTTGGTGTGTGTTGTTCCCCTCCATGTCCATGTGTTCTCCTTGTTCAACTCCCACTTATGAGTGAGAACATGTAGCATTTGGTTTTCTGTTCCTGTGTTAGTTTGCTGAGAATGACAGCTTCTAGCTTCATCCATGTCCCTGCAAAGGACATGATCTCATTCTTTTTTGTGGCTGCATAGTATTCCATGATGTATATATGCCACATTTTCTTTATCCAGTCTGTCATTGATGGGCATTTGAGTTGGTTCCTAGTCTTTGTAAATAGTGCAAATTTAAAAGAATAAAAAAAAAATCCCACCAAAAAGTGGGCAGAGGACATTTACGGACACTTCTCAGAAGACATTTATGTGGGCAACGAATATGTGAAAAAAAAGCTCATCATCACTAATCATTAGAGAAATGCAAATAAAAACCACAATGAGATACCATCTCACGCCAGTTAAAATGGCAATTATTAAAACGTCAGGAAACAATAGACACTGGCGAGGCTGTGAAGAAATAGGAATGCTTTTACACTGTTGGTGGGAGTGTAAATTAGTTCAACCCTTGTGGAAGAGAGTATGGCAATTCCTCAAGGATCTAGAACCAGAACCATTTGACCCAGCAGTCCCATTACTGGGTATATGCCCAAAGGATTATAAACCATTCTACTATAGAAACACGTGTACATCTATGTTTATTGATATTTTTTCTTCAGAAGATTTACCTGGTTTGATTCTTCTATTGGAGTAGAGGTTATAGATTCATTGAATCATAGGTTATTAGACCTTAGAAATCCAGTAGCTTAAAACTTTTAGCTGTGCAATTATTTAAAAAATGAAATCGTATGTGAAAGCCCATAATATCTATGGATGGAAATAGAGCTGCTTGGGTAAAAGTGGGGAAAGGAGCTGGCCCCACCAGCTGTCCCTGCCATCTCTGCAGCAGCCACTCCTAAGGCACATTAGAGGATCCCAAGAATAGTAGGTGTGATTAGAAAACACATAAATTTCACAAATGATAAAACTAAGGCTCAGAGGTAATAAAATGACTTAGCCAAGGTCACACAACCAAGAAAGCAAAGGTAGTATTTAAGTCTTCTAAGCTGGGCTAAAGTCAAGATGTTTATAGCCACCCACTGGATGGTAAAAGGTGGCTTACCTCATCAGGCCTCTCAAACTATCACTTTTTGGCAATTTTTAGAAATAATTAACACAAAAGAGAAAGTTACATTAATTTTCTTCCCATTAAATAGATGGCTTAAGAGTAAAAGGCAAAACAACTTTTGTCTAGTGCTTGGTAGATCTCTGTTCCATGGAGGAAAGGAAGAGACTAGGCACAGTCATTAGGAGGACTTCTTACAGAAGCTGAAGTTGCTTGGGAAATTACAGAACCATTGACTAGAATACATCAAGTACAAAAGGGATATGTAATAATAGAAAAGTAGTTATGCACCTAAGTCCTGAAATGTAGTATTACATCCATCCTGAGAGGTAATCACTCCTGTCATTACTAAGCTCTGCAATCGTTCAGTCAGGCATGATAGATGGCTTTGCACCCAATCCCATCACAGGCAGATCTTGCTTCAGAACCCTGGGCTCTTATGGCTCAGCTGAGGTTCAGGCACAAGAGAGAAATAGCCACCCTGGCAGTTTTTCACTAACCTTTAGGTATTGGTTATTGGCCTTCTTAATTGAAATAAATGATTTTTTTTCATTAGTGCTTTATGGAGCCATTTAAAATTATAATCTTTCCTGTCTCAGAATTAGTTTAATATGATCCACTATGATTACCTCTAATTGGATTTAATTTAGATTAAAATGTTTGAGCTCGTATGATGGATAAGGTTCTATTGCAGTGTGTGTGGGGAGGGGGGCATGTGGGTATGCCTGCTTAAATTTCAGGAGATTGATTTTTCTTGCTATTGACTGCTGCAATTGTATGTTACTAAACCCTGGACTAGCAAACAGTCAGAATGTCATTTTACTGCAAAAATAGTTTGTCCTTGTTGAAAGTTGTAGTTAGAGAACACAGAGTGTACTAAAATTCTATCTTGAGAAGGAATAAAATAGAAGCATGCTATTTTCTTCTATCCCTTTCCCAACCCCCACCCCTGTGTATATGCTGCAACTTTTGCCCTAAAATGTATATTTGTGCCTATATATCTCTCTAAAGCTCTTGAGGTTTTGTTGGCCATTCCTCGCGTGGATACTGAAGAACGCTTGTTAATGGGCAAAATGGTAAATGGCATAAGCATTTAATTCAGGGAGTAATCATGGTAGAAACAGTCTAGGGCTCTAAACAATAGATGGAATGCTCCTCGTTGTGAAAGAGTAAGGGCTGATGGTTAGCATTGCATGAGAGCCCATTCCCGGCACCTAACAGTGGTGTTTGCTTTCTGCTTGCTTCTACGTCGCGAGTGGATCCTTGCTTGTGTCTTGCTGCTTCCTTCCTCTATTAGGGCTATAAAATGACTTAGTTTTGCCATAATCAGGTGACTAAACCATTGTAGTGCTTTCCCAAACATGTATTTTTAAAGCCATTTACACAGTGACACTGAGTTTTAAGAGCTCAGTGTGTCTCTCCAGGGGCCTGGCACTTGCAGCTCACTAATGCACTGGCTTAGTTCCCTTTTTAACAGGAGGCACCGGTTAAAAGCCTGCTCCACCTCAGGCCCATCAAGTCTAAAACCTGACTGACCCAAAGGAGCCTTATTTTAGTGATTAAGACTTCAGATGGATTACCCTTGACTTGAATGCTATGGATGGATTTGGTTATCACAGTGTGCAGATTTAAGGTTTGTTATTGAAAGTCACAGAGATGAGATATCAGAACTGTTCCCTATAAAACTGGAAGCATTATATACTGACTAAACATGTGCATGAAATCCAGAGAGGGCATGAGAAGCAAATCTGGTGCCAAACCTGATGAGCATAAGGCCTCCCTCCTCTGGTTTCTTTCCAATCTTTCGTAGCATTCTGGGACCTAGAATTTACAGCCTTGGGAATCTATTAAAATGAGTTTCAGAGTATTATGGGATTAAAAATGAGGAGTTAGAAGGAAAATTTGCTTGGAACCAGGCAACTTTATCAATACTTGCATTCACTTTGGTTTTGTTTCACCTTGAAACATCTGAGCATAGAAGTGTTAGAAAAATTGACTCATCAGTACAAGTGAGATGCTAATATTACAACTGAGAAGCTGACCTTGATAACCCTGAAGGGAGAGTTGGATGTTGGTGTTTCCTCTTTTATCCTTCATAGGTTGAGTCCCCTTAGAAACTGTTACTCTTGGGGTGAGACATTGATTATAATCAGACTTTCCACTTGACTATGGTTGTTATGTTCTTGTTGAAGGATAGACAGGAAACATCAAGATAGACACCATTGTTGTCAAGAGAACTGGGTAATCCCCATTCACTATCAAGAGAAAGAAGTAAGTCTAGTTTTCATTTCCTTCTGTGAGATGGAGTACATAACATATATGAGAACCATCAAAGAATCTATGGAGGCTTCTGTTTAGTCTACAGCCAAGAAAAAGTTAAGTCTCAATGTGAAGAGTAAAGATATATCTTTAGTAACTCATATAATTTAACAAAGCAGCTCCTGAATGAAATAAATGTGAGGAAGTGCGATGTGAATCTTAACAGAAAAGAGGAATTGGTAGCACAAATAAACAGTTTTCTAGATTGTCAGGACACTTATGTGTTCATATTAAATCCAATCCAGAATATGAGCTAGGGATTCCCAACTCTCCTTTAGTGGCGGTGCTCTCTTACTTAACAATCTTCTGTCCCAGCCCCATTCCTCTGAATAAAGGTAGTGAATGACATTTGTTTGTTATATTTCAGATTAAAGCAAGGATAAAATTACTTTTAATGAGGGGTGGTATAATTTTACAGTGCTCCTTAAGATCACTGAAGGCATTCTGAGGTGTCACAAAACCAATATTGGGAAACTAAACTAACTCTTCCGTTAAATTTGGTTTAAAGAGTTGGCAATTTTCAAATGTGTAATAAGTATGTTTAGAAATCATGAGGACAAACTTCCTTTGGGTTTTTACCAATTTCACCTTTTACCACAGCTCTTCCAACTCTGTGGCCATCTGTTTTGAGGTGGGGACTGACAAGTCCCACAGGAAACTTCAGATTCTTATCTATTCTTACTGATGCAAGAGACATCTCAGTCTCGGGAATTTTGTGGTCTAGTTCTTTAAATAATAGCATCCATATTAAAATGCACATTTGGTGATTTGGTGCATCTGAATAGACTAGAGGCTACATGGATTGGTTGACTGTTAGTACAGCAAGTCAAAGAGAGCATAGCCAGCAACCTACTGTTGAATTTTGGAAAGGGTGAAAATAGCCAGTGGAAGCTGTTATTGTCCTTATTATTATCATTGTCATTGTTTTAAAATAATTCACATAAAAATCTAATAAATAGTATAAAATTAAAAGTAAAGTTTTCTTCTCTGTCCCCTCAACCCCAGTCCCATTTCCTAGAGAAGCTACTTTTAGTTTTTTTAATGATTCTAGAATATCATAATACTAAAAATATAGTGTTCTTTCTTCCTTTTTCATTGTTAGATAGTACATATTGACAGTATTTTCTGTTGCTGTTATATATGAGGAATTTAGGAAACTACACTCCCTGTTTTCCACATTTCATCTCAACTGCTTGATTTTATTAGTTATACTATTTTTTAAACCACCAGTGATTTCATTTTCAAATTTGAACAACGTATATCCAGCTCTATTTCTTCCAGGTCTATTTCTTGTTTCATCAAATTTTGACACTATTTATTTACTCTACACTTTGTAAACAAAATAAACTAATACATACACACATATCCCACCTCTCCTTCTCTCCTTCTGCCTCCTGTTGTCTCCTACATCATTACTCTCATGTTGTCAAGGTTTGTAGCATTTACAACGTATTCTGTAACTACTGCTTTGAACCATATGAAATTGTCATTTATGTTGGTCAAAAATAGTCAAATATCAGCAATTTTATGTGGTTCATTCCATGTTTGCAGATTATATAATCTTATATTTGGAAAAACCCAGAGTCCACCAAAAAACTATTGGAACTGATAAACAAATTCAGTAAAGTTGCATTATACTAATACAATTATGTTTTCTGTGCTTGCCTGTAGCTTGATTCTAAAAGTTGAAAGCCAATAGACAGTCATAATATTAGATATATGTATGTTTCTCATGACAACAAAGTTTCGTAGGATCCATGGTTTTAAATAGCATTTAATGACTCATAAATAAATTCCCAGTCTCAACCTGTTCCCTGTATTACAGACTGATATCTAATTACCTACTTGTTACCTGTGTATTCTAACATGCTATTTCAAACTTAACTTGTCCAAAACATCTCTTTTTTCTTTTTCATTTTTTATTTATAATTTTTGTGGGTACATAGGTATATATATATTTATGGGATACATGAAATGTTTTGATATAGGCATATAAAATATAATAATCACCATCTGGTGCCAAGATGGCTGACTACAAGCAGCTATGGTGCATGACTCTTATGGAGAAGAATGAAAAGGGAGAGTAAATATGGCACCTTCAACTGAAACACCCAGGGACTCACATTAGGACTGATCAGGGAAACAGCTCAACCCACAGGGAATGGAGAAAAGCAAGGCAGGGCGACAGCCCACCTGGGAGTGACATGGAACCAAAGGAATTTCCCCTGCCCAGAGAAGCAGTGACTGAATGTGCAACCCAAGGAAGCCATGCTTCTCCCATGGATCCTTGCAACCCTTGGGACAGGAGATCCCCTCATGAACCCACTCCTCTAGGGCCTTCAGTCTGACACACAGAGCTGCATGGAGTCTTGGCAGAACAGCCACTCAAGCATGCATGGAGACCCAGGAGCTTTACCTACTGTGGCACTGAGCTTCCCGGTAAAAAAGACTGCCACTCTGGTAAGGTGGGAGGTGGGACCTCCATACATACCCCTACAGAGGTGACTGAATCCAGGGGGCAGAGCAGCGATGGTCTGCAGGCTCCACTCCCATTGTGTCCCACTGCTTTAGAATTCCAGCCCCATCAGCAACAGTACTGCGCCTACCTGGGAGGGAGTTCCAAGGCAGGGTGGAAGGGAAGGGTCGGGCTGCCATCTTTATTGTTTGGGCAACTCAGCCATTCTACCCTGTGGGCTTTAGAGAGTACAAAACAACTGTGGACCAAAGGTATCTCACAGCACAGCACAGCCGCTCTACCACAACATGGCCAGACTGCTTCTTTAAGTGGGTACCTGACCTGTTCCTCCTCACTGGGCAGGACCTCCCAACTGGGGCCTCCAGTCACCCCCATTGGTGTTCTCTGGCTGACAGAGATTTGAATTCTCCCTGAGATGGAGTTCCCAGAGGTGGTGGTAGGCTGCCATCTTTGCTATTTGGGCAACTTAGACATTCCGGCCTGTGGGCTTTGGAGAACCCAAGCCAACCAGGGTAGAAGCAATACCCCAGCATAGCACAGCTGCTCTAAGAAAGTGTGGCCAAACTGCTTTCTTAAAAGGGTCCCCAATCCCGTTTCTCCTCACTGAGAGGATCTCCTAACCAGGGCCTCCAGCCACCCCCACCAGTGTTTTCTATGGGATGGAGCTTCTCGGGGAGGGGTGGGCCGCCACCTTTGCTGTTTGGGCAACCCAGATATTCCAGTCTGCAGGCTTTGGAGAGTCCAAACTGACCAGGGGTGGAAGGGATCCCCCAGCACAGCACAGCACAGCTGCTCTACCAAAACATGGTCAGACTACTTCTTTAAATCTGTCCCCAGTCCATTCCTGCTCACAGTGTGGGACCTCCCAACTGGGGCCTCCAGCCACCCCCACTGGTGTTCTCTGACTGACAGAGATTTGAAAACTTCTTGGACAGTGCTCCCAGAGAGAGGGGCAGGCCACTATCTTTGCTGTTTGGGGAACTCAGCCATTCCAGCCTCCACACCTTGGAGAGTCAAAGCCAACTGGAGGCAGAGGCAGTACCCCAGCATAGTGCAGCTGCTCTGTGAAGGCGCAGCCAGACTGCTGCTTTAAGCAGATCCCTGATCCCCTTCCTCCTGACTGGGCAAGACTTCCCATAGGGTGTCTCCAGTCACTCCGACAGGTGCATTCAAGCCAGCAACAGGTTCATACCTCCCTGGAATGGAGCTCTCAGAGGAAGGGGTGAGCTTCCATCTTTCTTGTTTTGCAGGCTTCACTAGTGATACCTCCAGGTACTAGAAAATGCAAGGCAACTAGGGACTGTAGTGGAACCCCAGCAAATGGCAGCAGCACTATGGAAAAGTGGCCAGACTATTGAAAAAAAAAAAAAAAGCCATCCAAAGGTCAGCAACCTCAAAGATTAAAGGTAGGTCAGCCCACAAAGATGAGAAGGACTCAGTGCAAGAATGCTGAAAACTCAAAAAGCCACAGTGCCCTCTTTTCTCCAATGACCGGATCACCTCTTCAGTAAGGGTTCAGAACTGGGCTGAGGCTGAGATGGCTGAAATGACAGAAGTAGAATTCAGAATGTGGATAAACACAAATATTCACTGAGCTTAAAGAGCACATTGTAACCCAATGCAGGAAAGCTAAAAATCATAAAATATTACAAGAGGTGACAGACAAAATAGCCAATATAGAGAAGAATGTAACAAACCTGACGGAGCTGAAAAACACAATACAAGAATTTCATAATGCAATCACAAATATTAATAGCAGAAAAGACCAAGTGGAGGAAAGAATTTCAGAGTTTGAGGACTGTGTTTCTGAAATAAGACAGACAGACAAGAATAGAGAAAAAAGAATGAAAAGGAATGAACAAAACCTTCAAGAAATATGGGATTATTTAAAGAGACTGGATCTACAACTAACTGGTGTGCCTGAAAGAGATGGGGAGAATGGAACCAATTTGGAGAACATGTTTCAGAATATCATCCAGGAGAATGTCCCCAACCTAGCTAGTCAGGTCAACACTCAAATTCAGGAAATGCAGAGAACCCAAGTAAGATACTCCGTGAGAAGATCATTCACAAGACACATAATCATCAGATTCTTTAAGGTTGAAATGAAAGAAAAACATTAAGGGCATCTAGAGAGAAAGGTCAGGTCACCTACAAAGGAAAACCCATTAGACTAACAGCAGACCTCTCAGGAAAAACCTTTCAAGTCAGAAGAGATTGGGGGCCAATATTCAAAATTCTTAAAGGAAAGATATTCCAACCCTGAATTTCTTATCCAGACAAACTAAACTTCATAAGCAAAGGACAGATAAGATCTTTTTCAGACAAGCAAATGCTGAGGGAATTAATTACCATCAGACCTGCTTTAAAAGAGATCTTGAAAGGAGCACTAAACCTAGAAAGGAAAGACCACTACCAGCCACTACAAAAGCACACTGAACTACATAGACCAGTGACACTATAAAGCAATCACATAAACAAGTCTGAAAAATAACCAGCTAACAGCATGATGACAGGATCAAATCCACACATATCAATAATAACCTTAAATGTAAACAGACTAAATGGCCCCATTTAAAAGACACAGAGTGGCAAGCTGAATCAAGAACCAAGACCCATTAGTACGCTGTCTTCAAGAGAACCATCTCACATGCAATGACACACATAGGCTCTAAATAAAGAAATGGAGGAAAATCTACCAAGCAAATGGAAAACAGAAAAAAGCTGGGATCGCAATCCTAGTTTCTGATGAAACAAACTTTAAACCAACTAGATCAAAAACGACAAAGAATGGCAGTACATAATAGTAAAGGGTTCAATTCAACAAAAAGAGCTAACTACCCTAAGTATATATGCACCCAATACAAGAACACCCAGATTCATAAAGCAAGTTCTTAGAGACATTCAAAGAGACTTGGACTCCCACAGAATAATAGTGGGAGACTGTAACACCCACTGACAATATCATCATCAAGACAAAATTAACAAAGATAGTCAGGACCTGAACTCACCTCGGGATCAAATGGACCTGATGGGTATCTTCAGAACTATCTGCCCAAAAACAACAGAATATATATTCTTCTCATTGTCACATGGCACCTACTTTAAAATTGATCACATAATTGGAAGTAAAACCACCTCAGCAAATGCAAAAGAACTGAAATCATAACAGCTTCTTGGACTACAGCATAACCAAATTAGAACTCAAGACTAAGGAATTCACTCAAAACCACACAATTACATGGAAATTGAATAACCTGTCTTGAATGACTTTGGGGTAAATAAGGAAATTAAGGCAGAAATCAAGAAGTTTTTGAAACTAATGAGATGAAATATACAACATACCAGAATCTCTGGGACACAGTGAAGGCAGTGTTAAGAGGGAAATTTATAGCACTAAATGCCCACTTCAAAAAGACCTCAAGATAACAACCTAACATCACAAGTTAAAGAATTAAAGAACCAAGAGCAAACAAATCCCAAAGCTAGCAGAAGACAATAAATAACCAAAATCAGAGCACAACTGAAGGGGATAGAGACATGAAAAGCCATTGAAAAGAGCAGTGGATCCTGGAGATGGTTTTTTTTTTTAAAAAAATAGTAAAATAGATAGACTTCAAGCTAGAATAATAAAGAAGAAAAGAGAGACAATTCAAATAAACATAATCGGAAACAAAAAAGGGGATATTACCACTGACCCCACAGAAATACAACCAACCATCAGAGAATACTATAAATACCTCTGTGCACACAAACTAGAAACCTAGAAGACACAGATAAGTTCCTGAACACATACACCCTCCCAAGACTGAACAAGGAAGAAATTGATTCCCTGAGCAGATCAATAATGTGCTCTATAGTTGAGTCAGTAATAAATAGCCTACCAACCAAAAAAAAAATTCCAGGACCTGATGGACTCACAGCCGAATTCTACCAGATGTACAAAGAAAAGCTGGTACCAGTCCTACTGAAACTATTCCAAAAAATTGAAAAGGAGGGACTCTTTCTAACTCATTCTATGAGGTCAGAATCATCCTGATACCAAAACTTGGCAGAGATAAAACAAAAAAATAAAGAAAGAAAGAAAACTTTAGACAAATATCCTTGATGAACATTGATGCAAAAGTTTTCAATAAAATACTGGAAAACCGAACCCAACAGAACATCAAAAACTTATCCACCACGATCAAACAGACATTATCCCCAGGATGCAAGGTTGGTTCAACATATGCATATCAAAAAATGTGATTCATCACATAAATAGAACTAAAGACAAAAACCACATGATTATATCAATAGACACAGAAAGGCCTTCAATGAAATTCAAAATTCCTTTATGTTAAAACTCTCAATAAATATGGTATTGAAGAAACATACTCCAGAACAATAAGAACCATAAGTGTCAAACCCACAGCCAATATCATAGTGAATGGGAAAAGCTGGAAGCATTTCCCCTGAAAACTGGCACAAGACAAGGATGCCCTCCTCACTCCTGTTTAACATAGTATTGGAAGTTCTGGCCAGGGCAATCAGGCAAGAGAAAGAAATAAAGGGCATTCAAATAGGAAGACAGGAAGTCAAACTATGCCTGTTTGCAGATGACATGATCCTATATCTAGAAAACCCTGTCTCAGCCCAAAAGATTCTTAAACTAATAAGCAACTTCAGCAAAGTCTCAGGATACAAAATCTATGTGCAGAAATCACTAGCATCCCTATACACCACCAACAACCAAACTGAGAGCCAAATCAGAAATGAACTCCCATTCACAGTTGTCACAAAAAGAATAAAATACAGCTAACTAGGGAGATGAAAGATCTCTAGAAGGAAAACTACAAACCACTGTTCAAAGAAATCAGAGATGGCACAGACAAATGTAAAAACTGGCCACGCTCATGGATAGGAAGAATCAATATTGTGAAAATGGCCCTACTGCCCTAATCAATTTATAGATTCAGTGCTATTCCCATTAAACTACATTGGCATTCTTCACAGAACTAGAAAAAATTATTTTAGATTTCACATGGAACCAAAACAAAAAATAAAGCCCAAATAGCCAAGGCAATAAGAACAAAGCTGGAGGTATCCCGCTACCTGACTTCAGACTATACTACAGGGCTACAGTAACCAAAAGAGCATAGAAGAGACACATAGACAAATGGAACAGAATAGAGAACCCAGAAATAAGACTGCACACCTACACCTATCTCATCTTTGACAAACCTGAAAAAAGCAGGTTTGTCAAAGGATTCCCTATTCAATAAATAGTACTGTGATAACTGGCTAGCCATATGCAGAAGACTGAAACTGGACCCCTTCCTTACAACATATACAAAAATCAACTGAAGATGGAATAAGGACTTAAATACAAAACCCAAAACCATAAAAACCCCGGAATACAACCTAGGAAATACCATTCAGAACATAAGCACTGGCAAAGATTTCATGATGAAGATGGCAAAAGCAATTGCAACAATAGAACAAATTGACAAATGCGATCTAATTAAATTAACCCCTGCACTGCAAAAATAAACTATCAACAGAGTAAACAGACAACCTACAGAATGGGAGAAAGTTTTTGCGAACTATGCATCTGGCAAAGGTCTAATATCCAGCATCTATAAGGAACTTAAATTTGCAAGAGAAAAACCAACAACCTAATTAAAAAGTGGGCAAAGGACATGAACACTTTTCTAAAGAAGACATACATGTGGCTAACGGTCATATTAAAAAAAAAGTTTAACATCACTTATCATTAGAGAAATGCAAATCCAAACCACAATGAGATATCACTTCACACCCGTCAAAATGGCTAGTGTTAAAAAGTCAAAAAATTACAGCTGCTGGTGAGGTTGTGGAGAAAAGGAAACACTTACACGCTGTTTTGGGGAGTGTAAATTAGTTCAACCATTGTGGAAAGCAGTATGGCGATTGCTCAAAGAGCTAAAAGCAGAACTACCATTTGACTCAGCAATCCTATTATTTGGTATATACCCAAAGGAATATAAATAATTCTATTATAAAGACACACACACAGGTATGTTCACTGCAGCACTATTCACAATAGCAAACACCTGGAGTCAACCTAAATGCCTATCAATGATAGACTGAATAAAGAAAATGTAGAACCCATATGCAGCCATAAAAAACAACAGGATCATGTCCTTTGCAGGGACATGGATGAAGCTGGAGGCCATTATGCTTAGTAAACTAACACAGGAACAGAAAACCAAATATTACATATTCTCACTTATAAGTGGGAGCTAAATGATGAGAACACATGGACACAGAGAGAAGAACAACATACACTGGGACCTATTGGAAGTTGGAGTGTGGGAGGGAGTGGATCAGAAAAACTAATATGTACTAGGCCTAATACCTCGGTGATGAAATAATCTGTGCGACAAACCCCCATGACACATGTTTACCTATGTAACAAACTTGCGCATGTACCCCTGAACTTAAATATATATTTAAATGTATGTATATGTGAAATTGGGTATCCATCTCCTCAAGCATTTATCCTTTGTATTACAGTCTATACTTTTATTTTAAAATTTATAATTAAATTATTATTGACAATAGTCACCCTGTTGTGCTATCAGGTAGTAGATCTTACTAATTTCTAGTTTGAAAAACCATCTCTCTGCCTGTTTCTAGTAAAAGACACCACTACACATCAGTTGCTCAAACCCCAAACCTGGGAGTCATCTCAGATTCCGATCTGTCTTTAAATCCCTATTCTACCTTTAACATCTCCTATTGTCTCTTCCTCCAAAACATATCCTAAATTGATCAATTCTCAACCCATCTAATATTACCAACCTCATTCAAGCCATTATCGTCTCTTGAATCATACTCTAGCAAATAGTCACCTAACTGGTCTCCCTGTTTCTATTCTTGATCTCATACCTACAGTCTATTCTCCACAGGGTAAGCAGAATGATTTTAAAGCAAAATCCGATCATTTCCCTCCCCTGCTTAAAACCCTTCAATGGTTCTGCAGTATTTAGAATGAAAGAATAAAACTTTTTGCATGGCCTGCAAGGCTCTGCACAATTCAGCCGCAAACAAACTTCTCTGATCATGTGTTCCATCACTCGTCTCTCACCTGTGGTCTTTCAGCTACAGTGGCCTTGCTGTTTCTGCCCCATACCACGATGCTTCCTACATTAAGGCCTTAAAATGTGCTGTTTCCTCTGCCTGCAATACTCTGTTTTCAGATCTTTCCATGGCTGGCTCTTTGCTGTCATTCTGGTCTCAGTGCAAATATCACCTCATTACCTGATCACGCAATCTTAAATAGAACATACTGCCCCATCATTGGTCACTCATAACCTGCTCTACCACCTACCCAGTTTTATTTTCATCATAATACTTAGAAGCTGAAATTTGCTTGTTTATTTATTTATTTGTTCATTATTTATCTTCCACTTTCTGATGTTCGCTTTATTATGACAGAGTATTTTTTCTATTTTGTTCAGTCATGTATTCCCTGAGCACCTAGGACCAATGTCTAGCATGTAATATGCACTCAAAAAATATTTATTAAACAATATGCTTTCTAAAGAAAGATGCCACATTTAGTTTGCTTCATCATTTGAAACATAGCTCTTTTGTGCAGCTTTTTTTTTTTTTTGCCAGAGTTTCTAATTGCCTTTTCTTCCCTCTGTCTCCCCCTCCCTTCCTTCCTTCCTTTCTTCCTTCCTGTCTCTGACAGAAGAGGCACTTGCTACTATTTCATCACTAAGAACCTCAAAGTTCTTACACACACAGTTTGTGGGATAGATTTATTTTCTTCTTAAAGATATTTTTCAAGCATTCCTCTAACTTCATGTCCAGATTGAATCAATTACCTTCTGTCATTCTGGGATACATTTTTATTTCCCACTTTAAAAGTACATCCTTGAATGTTTTTCCCCAAAAAAAGAATGAAAATTAAAATTTTCAAGTCTTTTTATGCAGAAAATGGCTTTACTTTGCCCTCTCAGTTGATTGTTTTTTCTAGAAATAAAATTGCAGGTTTAAATTTATTTCCCATTAGAACTTTAAAGACATTGTCCTTTACAGTTTTAATAATGAAAGTAACATCAATCTGATCCCACTCCTTTAGAGACGACTGATTTAATTGGTTTTCTTTTCTATCAGGAATCTTTTCATTTGTTCACTCATTCCACAAATGTTTATGGTGTATCTACTGTATGTCAGGTAGTATTTGAGTAACTAGATGTATAGAAATGAATAAAACATTGTTCATTGTTTTATAGGCTAAAATCTCTGCCTGATGAAACTTATTTTTTAGTGGGTAAAGAGAATAAAAAGTATAAGTATATAAAATCTGTGGTACATAAGATGGTGATAAATCCTTGGTAGACAAAATAAAGCATGGAGGGATAAGAAGTACTGTGTGGGAGGGGGGTATTAAATTTAGATAAGGTGGTCTCGGAAGTGTTCACTAAGAAAATGACTTTTGAGTAACGATTTGAAGGAACCATAAGGATATATCATGCCACTATCTGATGAGAAATATTTCCAAGGAAAATGAATAGTCATAAAAGCCCTGATTTTAAAGCCAGGCAAGTTCATTTCAGAAATAGTGGGGAGGGCAGATAGACCAGTGGAATAAATGAACGAATAGTGTGAGATGAAGTCATGGGCAAGTCATGGAAGATATGATAAGTTAGAATAAAGAATTTAGTATTTACTCTGAGTGAGATATGAAACCACTATCAGGTTTCAAAGAAAGTCTTCTGAATTGAAGTAGAGTAAATGTGGGCAAAGGCAGAAGCAAGGAGACTAGTGAGGAGGCTACTGCAATAATCCAGGTAAGAATGATGATGGTTTGGATCAGGGTGGTGGCAGTTGAAGTGGTGAAGAGTGTCTAGATTCTAGATATATTTTGAACCAGAGACAACAAGGTTTTCTGCATGTGAAATATAGGAGAAACAAGAGTCAAGGATAAGTCAAAGTATTTTTTCCTAGGCAACTGAAAATATGCCATAATTAAAGTATGTGAGGGAAATTATAGGGAGATGTTTCCTTTGGGTGGGGTGGGTGGGATATCAGAAGCTCAGTTTCATGTATGAATTTTGAGATGTCAAGTAGGCAGTTGGATATGCCACTCTGGATTCAGGAGAAAAATCCAGGATAAAGATATAAAGTTAAGACTCATCAGCCTATAACTGGTATTTAAATTCATGACACTGAATAATTCCACTTAGGAAGTAAGAAGAGATAGAAAAGAGGACCAAGAACCGAGTCCTGAGTTACTTCAATGTTTACTTCAATGTTCCTGTCTGTGGAAATGAGAAACCAGCAAAGAGACTAGAAAGGAATGATTTGTTATCAAGAAGGGAAATCTACAGTGAATGATGTTTCCTGGAAGCTAAGTGATTTTTCTCTTTATCTTTCATGAACTGAAATTTCAACATGAGTAGGTATAGGCCATTTTTTAAATGCTGTTTGGCACTCAAAGGGCCCTTTTTATTTTATCACCCAGGTAATCAGCATAGTAGTTGATAAAGAGTTTTTTTATCCTCACCCTCCTCCCACCCTTCACGCTTAAGTAGGTCGTGGTGTCTGTTGTTCTCTTCTTTGTGTCCATATGCACTCAGTGTGTAGCTACCACTTATTAATGATCCCAGGATTATCTATTTCCTCTAGTGCCATTTTTTTCCCCAATTCAGACTGGTCCTTCTCTTTCATGTTGTTGTTTTTCCTCAAACATCTGATTATCTATTATTAGTCATTTATATTTATGGATGAAGAACTATATTGACTAGAACAGTTGCTGACACTGATTTCTTTTACAGTTATACCTGTACATAACTCCAAAAGGCTACTCTCTAGATTGAAAATGCTGAATATTGAATACAGACTCTGTGGAAATGGGTTGACAGGCTTCTTTTTAGGATTTCTTAGTGGGAAGTAGGTAGGCCGCCTCAAGACTCCTCCATGTAAGTGCTAAAGTAAGGAAGTCTTTACTTTGGGAGTAGAGTAATTCAGAGTTCATTTTAGAAGTAGAAGACTTTCATGTATTTCATTCATTGATGAAGTTACCTTTCCTTGTTGTGTTTTTTGTTTGTTTTGTTTTGTTTTTGAGACAGAGTCTTACTCTCATGAGTTCAATGGCATGATCTAGGCTCACTGCAACCTCTGCCTCCCAGGTTCAAGTGATTCTGGTGCCTCAGCTTCCCAAGTAGCTGGGGCTACAGGTGCACGGCACCGTGCCCAGCTAATTTCTGTATTTTTAGTAGAGACAGTGTTTCACCATGTTGTCCAGGCTGGTCTGGAACCCCTAACCTCAGGTGATCTGCCCACCTTGGTCTCCTAAAGTGCTGGGATTACAGGAGTGAGCCCCTGTGCCAGGATTTCCTTGTTTTGTTTTGTTTTGTTTTTTCACTTCATATGAGGTGTAGTGTCACAATACTCTGTACTCTGCCTCTTTACTTAGCTACAATATTCATAGTATTGGCCTTCTCTAGGAAAATATTCTACACTGTTTAGAAAACTGTACTTAGAACTCCAGACAGCAATAAATATTATAGCTAGCTACTTTGTATGCATAGAATAGGGGGAGGGGACAGCTGGCCTTATTACCCATTGACAGTTTCCAATGTGACTACCCTGATTTATCTCCCACAGCCCATTTCTGCACTTAGCACCTACTTACTATGAGCTTGGTGGCTTTCAGGGGCTCTGACAAAGTATATCACCTCCCTGAGCCTTCTTCCATATGTATTTTGGATGACACCAGGCAGTGTGGTTCTAATCAGTACACTATGATATTTCACAATATATCTTTACTTTGATTTGGTTAGGTCCATGAAGAATGGGGACATCAACAAAAGTGCTCAGTCATTTGGAACCAGAAATCCCGCGGCTATTTTCCAACTTTAAACACTAACTACAGTACTTTCCTCATTTTTTGGTTCATTTAATAAAACGTTTACAGTATTAAACAGCTATGCATGATATGCTCCTTTCGACAAACTGTTCTTAGCCTCCAGATAGCCTACCACATGCTTACATTTTCTTCTTTTACCTGGTGGTTGGAAATGGTGGCTAGGGAAGGGAAGAAGACCTAAGGTATTTCATTTAATACCCTTTACAGCTTTATGAGGTAGATAATATCCCCATCTTACAAATGATGAAGCAGAGGCTTAGCGAATACAGGAACTAGCCCAATGCCATTTGTATCGTCAGTAGTAGACCTGGTATTGGAATCCAAGTCTATTTTACTATAAACCTATACTTGTGTTACAACAAGCTCCCTCCCCACCTGTCTGACATTGTTCTCTATCATAGAAAAGGACTCTGCCCAACTTAATGAATAATATTTGTAGGCATTAAAAATTAAAAATTAAAATTTCAACATGGTATATATGAGAAGTATTGTAGTTATAGGATTTAATTGGTGATGAAGTTGTTTAGTGATTTATAATCTTTTTTCTTTGTGAAACACATTGCTTTTCAAATGTTAAGAATTCTTTCTCAATGGGAAGGCTGATAGTACCTTTTATTTCTGTCATAAGTTTAATGAATAACCAGTAAAATTCTGCTGGAGGTAGTGGTTGTGTGAGTAATTTTTGTTGTTCATGGTCTGAGTTTGCATTGCAGGCAGTTGCTCATTTTTTTCAATCTGGCAGCTTTAATAGAATAGAAGAGCAGCTATCCTGAATGCAGTTGACTGTTACTGTCCAGCTGTAACAGCTAAATCCCACAGGTACTTACTCAGTTGTAGAGCTGTGAATGCACCCAATAAGCAATGATCTGAACAGATTGAGGGAAGTATATTGGAGAACTCAAGGAGCAGACTGGCTGTAGCAGGATAGACCCCTCAAACCAGGGGCATAGTGAGAAGTTTGTCACTCTCTTCATTTTGCAGCCTCTTCTCCACTGACTGTCTTATTCCATTTTGTGCTGCTCTAAAGGAATACCTGACTGGGTAATTTATAAAGAAAACAGTTTTATTTCACTCACAGTTCTGCAGGCTGGGAAGTCTGAGAAGCATGGCACTGGCATTTACTTGGTTTCTGGTAGGGCCAGGTGCTAGGTCAAAACATGGTAGATGAGGTCAAAGGGGAAGTGCATACATGCAAAGAGAGAAAACCTGAGGGTCATCTTGGCTTTATAACAACCCACTCTCAAGGGAACTAATCCATTCCCAGGAGAGTCCTATGAGAGTGAGAACTCACTCACTACTGTAAGAATAGCAGCAAGTCCTTCATGAGGGATATGCCCCCATGACCCAAACACTACCACATTGGGGATCAAATGTCAATATGAGTTTTGATGGGGACAAACTCAAACCGTAGCAGACTGCTACCATATCATCCACAGTTCAACATGCAGAACACAGGAACACACAGAACACAGGAAAGCACATTATAGTTACAATAGCATCCACTCCTAGCTACTAAAAAAGTGCACTTGGGTCCTGAGGATAGTGCATCTGACCCTCTTAACCTCTGCAACTCACTTTTCCACCCCAGCTTTTCTGTCCTTCAATGAGTTTACCCTTGTTCCTGGGGACTGCAGAGCTCAAGTGTGATGTTCTTGTCTATGTGCTGGGTCACCTTATTATAAAAACATTCAATTGCTCATCCCTTGTGTGATGTCCTGATACCCATCCTTAGACCAGAGCATCTCAGGTCTGATTCCTTCAAGGCTGATTGGACTTTCCCCCAAACAAATGTTTATTTGGTTATTACTAAATGCAAAAAAAAACAAAAACAAAAACAAAAAAACAAAAAAAAACCTTTCCGTTATGAAAATAATACTAAAATGTTTATGAAGATAGAATCCAACAGGGCTGGAATTTGGGAGAGGTAAGAGAGATGAGCCTTGCAAGTGTTGGATCAGCTCTCACCAAAGTGTTTTCTTAACATTTGAAACAAGGGCAAGAAAAAATCTCATAATTGCTGTTTTGCTTTTTATCACTTCAAATGAGAAGTATAAAAATGTGTTCAAAAGGTCTGAAGAGTGATATAAATGCAAAATATGACTATGTAACTAAGTCTGGCTAATTCTTTGACTTACTAAAGATTTACACGAATTTGACCCTTTTTCCCCTAAGTCATATAGAAAACAATAAGGTAGCAAATATATGCTGCAAGTGTCATTCTAAGCAGAAAGAATGTGACCTGCTATTGGGGAGTATTTGGTTTAACTTTCCAGCCTTCCTTTCTTTTCTTAACTACCATTTACTTAGAACACAAAACAAAGAGAAACACAGTACTTAGCTCCCCATCACATTTAGGGAGATGCCTTTTACAATCCCAAACTGAGAAAGGATAATATGGCAATTTTACAAGCAATTAGAGGAATTTCTGGATTTCTACACACTCTGTGACTTGGCATCATGATAGAATCTAAAAGATTTTAGTGTTAGTCCTGAAAGATGGTAAAAATCATGTCTTGTGATGTAGAAAATGGAAGTTTCTTCCAAAGCTGCATTAATGAGCCTATTTCCCTAAACCTCATTAAGCCAACCATAGATGCTGTTCAGTTTCAGCCTATCTTACAGTTATTAGAAGATGATGTCGAAGCGGCAAAGATTTAGAATTTACAAGTTAAGACTTAGTGTTCAACTCTGGCCTTTGAACTACCCTGAAGTTATCGTCTAATTCAATTAAAGGCACATAACTAATTCAATAAGCTACACATATCCTGACTTGGAGTGCATTGCAGGTAGTCTAGGAAAAGAGGAATAGAGAAACTATGTTTTTATAAATACAGTGTAGTACAGGTGTTACTGGCTCCTGGAGATATTCAATTCCTGTGAATTAACAAACCAAAGCTGGAATTTGAGACAAGCCTAGAAAATTACAGATTAGATCATAGTAAAATAGAAAAAAAAAATCAAAATCCAATGTAAGAAATTAAACTCAGTGGTTTTTTTTTTTTTTTTTTTTTTTAATTGGGGAAGGTATTCAATGGAGTGTGTGTGGTTGGCCGAAACGTACAAAATAAAACTTGCACCTTAATTGGAGTAGCTCAAGTTTTTGTCTGCAGAAGCATGATGCTTTTCTGTCCTCTTTCATATGGGATTGCCTAGGAACATTCAGAAGGTGAGGATGAAAGTCAGCCATTTAGCTTTATATCAATTGCTGTTTTAAGGAAACCATTTCTTAAAGGTGCTCTTTTCTGTTTCTATGTCCAAATTTAGGAATAAAATAAATACTACAAATATCCATTAAAGTAATCCCATTTTTCACACTGCTTTACAGTTTACAAAGCACTTTGATCTCCCATCATTTAATTTAATATCTGAGAGGCAGGAAGGTAGCACAGTAGAGAGTTTGGGCTCTGGGTATCTGCCTAGTAGCTGTGTGCCCCTGGAAAAATACAGTGCCTGGCTGAGCCCCCATGTCTTCACTTGTCCTAAGGGGATCACAGTACCTACTTGTGAGAGGGATTGTGAGAAATAAACAAATGCATGCCAAGTGCCTGGTGCTGTCCTGGCACAGAAGAAAGCCCTAGCAAACATGAGCTCTCATTGTTATTAATATACCAAAGACCCTGTAAATTAGACATGATTATTTCTAAACTACAGCTCATGAATCCAAGGCTTATGGAGGTGAAATGACTGGCCAAATTAGCAGAAAAAAAGGATTTGAACTCAAGTCTTCTTATTCAAGTTTAGAGTATACTCCAGTCCTCATACCACAACTGGTTAACTAGTGTATTTGTTTCCCATGACTTCTGTAACCAATTACCACAAACTTGGTAGCTTAAAACAATATAAATTTATTCTCTTACAGTTCTTGAGGCCAGAAACACAAAATCAGTTCCACTGGGCTGAAATCAAGGTGTCAGCAAGACCCAATTCTTCCAGAAGCTCTACGGGAAAATCCATTCCTTGCCTCTTCAGCCTCTGGTGGCTGCTTACCTTCCTTTGCTTGTGGCTGCGTCACTCAAATCTCTATCTCTGTGGACACATTGCCTTATCCTTTTCTGTGGGTGTCAAATCTCCACTGCTTCACTTTTATAAGGCTACATGAGATTACATTTAGGGCCCACCTGGATAATCTAATGTAAATTCACCATCTTGAGATCTTTAACTTTATCACATCTGCAAAGTCCTTTTTGACCATATAAGGTAACAGAGACACATTACCGGGATTAAGACATGGATAGCTTTTGAGAGCCAGTTATTGAGTGTACCACAGCTAGTATGGAAAAATTTGTCTGGGCAACCTGTACCTAGCTGGGTTTCTACCCCATGCCAGTTTATTGAAATGCAAATCCATCTCTATTCTCCTGGCGGCTTAGACATCTGGAGCCCTGCCAGGCAATCTGGTCCCCTAGCCTGTGTTTGCATGAGCCTAGAACTTCAGAAGTCTGATTCCAGCTTCATCCTCAGGATCCACAATTGCCTTTCTGCTTGGGTCTGACCCTTACTGGTTTTTCATGCCTCTCCCCAACATATGACCTATACTCCCAGGGAATGCCCCCCAAAAGTCAGGTTAATTCCATCTCATTCAACAAGGGTTGATCTACATTCTACAGTTAGAGAAGGGGATAGTGGTGGAAGGTTCTGATGCACTCAGATTGCCTGGGATGTGAGTCAAGGATTTCAGGGCCTACAACCCTGAGCACCTTCTCTAAGATAATGGTGCTTTGAGGAAGTTCTGGAGAAGGCTACCCCTCCATGGCCAGTGCTGGCTGCTCTATAGGCCCCTGTATAATTTTACTGATGCTTATTGAAATACACACACACACACACACACACACACACACAGAGCATACATGTATATATGCACATGTGTATATGTGTGTATATATAATATAGTCATATATACATACATAGGATGAAGTATTTTGATGAAAAGTATAGGATAGGTCTATAAGTATATGCATATATCCTATACTTTTCATCAAAATACTTTATTTATATATTCTAATTCACATGACAACTCAAATAATACCACTTAGTGGTTCTCATGCATTCATTTACTGAGCACCTCCTCCATGCCAGGCCGCCTTGCTTGGGGTTAGGGATACAGAGGTGAATCTCCTGTGGTCTGCACTCTTACAGGGATCACAGTTTGTGCAGTAGACAGATTTATATATGAGTAATTAAAGAATAGAGTGATTGTTGCTATTAGACTATGCAATCCTGGGGTCAGGGTGAGGCGAGTGAGGTACACACCTAGGGCACAAAATTTAAGGAGTCTCCAAAATCTCAGTAATCAAGGTGATTAATATTTTACTGCAATACTTTGAAAAAAATTAATGGGAAAAAATCCATGATGAACAAAAGTGCCTTCTTTTGCCATGTAAGGTAACATATTTACAGGTTTCAAGAACTGAGTCATGAATATCTTTGGGGAAGGGGCATTATTCAACTTTTTGGATTGGTCAATGCATTGACTGCTGTGGGGTCTGAAGCTAGAAAGCTTGAAATGTGTGAGTGGATGAGAGCTGATGCCTTCAGGAAGACCTTCCTGGAATGTTTCACCAACTTACTGAGGGTCACAATGGACAAAAGAGTTAGTGTGATGCAAATGTTAGAGGCAGCTCCTAATAGGCATCAGATCAAATTGAAATCTCTAAGCATATCTTGCTTGCATTGGAGAGAATTTGTCCTAGCCTGCTTCAATTTCAAGATAAGAGCCAGGGCAGTGTGAATCTTGATTAAGTTAATGCAGAAAAAGAAATAGAATACTTAGGATCAGAAAGTACAAGAAGGGCCAGGTTTACTAGCCCACATTATATCTCTCTTCTTCTGCTCACACATTTCATCCACATAGCATCTACCTGTTACAGAATCCTCCCAGAGGGTACATGTTTCATTTCTCAAACAGAAGCAATTTTCATAGTCTTCTAGTAGGTCTTCTATTTCCAAGTCAGGGTTACATCGTGGTCAGCTAAGAAATACATCTTGTTTCTAATATAGTTTTTTTTATTACAAGTGTAATAAATATTCATTCTAAAGAAGCTGGGAAAGTATAGAAAAATGAGATAAGGGGCGAAATCATATAATCAGACCCCTGAAAAACAGATTATTGAAGTATATTTTCTTTCAGTTGTTTTCAATGCATAGTGACTTTTCCATGCTTAGTTATATACATGCATGTGGGAATATATATATATATATGTGTATATATGTAGAAATAGTATATATGTATATATACACATATATATACACAGGATACACACACATCATATACATATATACACACACACACACATATACATATATGATTAAGAGTTTTTACAACTTTGTACTCTGATTATTTCTTACCGTTCTTTGTTCTCATCTATTTTGACCTGATGATCAGCATCAGCCCACACAGTCAACCACTTCCTTCTCAAAACACTTACTTCCCTTGGCTTTTCTATCACCAAACTCTCCTAATTTTCCTCTGATTCACTTCCCATTTGTTCTGAGTCCTTTGTCATCATGGCTTCCTTTATCTGACTACTGAATGTTGGAATTCTTCAGAGTTAAAACCTGCTCCTCTTTTCTTCTGGCTTTGTATTTCTGCTCCAGGTGGTTTCTCCCATTGTCATGATTTTAAACACTATTTGGATGCAGATGCCTCTCACATTTTGATCTCTAGTACAAACCTCTTCTTTAAAATCCAGGTTTACACACCCAGCTGCCTTACTTGACATCTCTACTAGAATGCTTCACAGACTTCTCACACTTAACAGGTCTACAAGGAGCTCTTGACTTCCCCTTCTCACAACTGCCTCTCCGATCTTGCCTGTTTCAGCAAATGTTACCCTGTTCCACCTGTGGCTCAATCACAAAATGAAGGAGTCATCTCCATTTCCCTTGCCTCTCACATCCAATCCATCACCAAGTTCTGCTTAGCCTATCCCATATTAGGCTTTGAATTGACCCATTTCTTTCTATCTCCATTGCTATCCCTTGGGCTTAGCAAATACCTTCTTTTACTTGACTATGACAGCAGTCTCTAACTTTTGCCTCTTGTAATTCATTCTCTATATAATATCCATAATCATCTTTTATAAAATAAATTATGTGACAAAAATTCTTAAATATCTAGCTATTGACCTGATAAATGAATTATGATATAAACATATGATGGAATACTATACTCTTATAAAAATGAATGAGGCAGGCAGTCATGTACTGAAATGGAAAGATCTCCAAGACATATTATTAAATGAAATAAAATCAATATAGACAGTAGCATATAATAGCAAAAGTAGTAACTTTTGGCATAAGAAATATAGATAAAACAATATCCATTTGTATCTCCATCATAACTGTAAAAGCCTTCATAATAAACTAATAAAATGGTTATTTGTGGATGGGTAAGGGAAATATATGGTAGACAGGTAAAGGGGTGGGGGCAAGACATGTCACAGTAAACCTTTTTTTTTTTTTTTTTTGAGACGGAGTCTTGCTCCGTCACCCAGGCTGGAGAGCAGTGGCCGGATCTCAGCTCACTGCAAGCTCCGCCTCCCGGGTTTACGCCATTCTCCTGCCTCAGCTTCCCAAGTAGCGGGGACTACAGGCGCCCGCCACCTCGCCCGGCTAGTTTTTTGTATTTTTTTTAGTAGAGATGGGGTTTCACTGTGTTAGCCAGGATGGTCTCGATCTCCTGACCTTGTGATCCGCCCGTCTCGGCCTCCCAAAGTGCTGGGATTACAGGCTTGAGCCACCGCGCCCGGCCAGTAAACCTTTTTTATATTGTTTGGATTTTTGAACCATGTGGATGTATTTCCTATTCAAAAAATAAAACTAGAAGTAGCTTCCCACTGCACATAGAATAAAACTAATTATCCCTGTCGTGGTGTACAAGGCCTCTGCCCACCCACCCCCACTTCCCTACCATTCCTATCACTTTCTCACTACTTATCAGTTCAAATGATCTTCCTTAGTTAATCCTATACTCCATGCATTTTTCCATCTCAGTACCTTTGTGCTTCCTTTTTTCTTTGCCTTGACTGCCATTTCTCCTGGTCTTCACATGGCTAACTCCATGAAATCTCTGTTAAAACATTACTTCAGGCCAGGCACAGTAGTTCATGCCTGTAATCTAAGTACTTTGGGAGGCTGAGGCACAAGGATCACTACAACCTAGGACTTTAAAACCATGCTGGTAAATATAGCGACACCCCATCTCTAAAAAATAAAAAATAAAAAATTGGTCAGGTGTGGTGGTGGATGCCTGTAGTACCAGCTGTTGGGGAGGATGAGGCAAGAGGATCTCTTGATCCCAGGAATTTGAGGCTTCAGTGAACCATAATCATACCACTGTACTCCAGCCTGTGTGATAGAGTGAGACTCTATCCCCCCCGACCAAAAAAAGAGGTCACATCAGAGATCTTGTCCCTGAGGTGACTTGGTAGGTTCATTGCATCCTACCTTTTATTTATCTCAATCACGGTACCTTGGTTTCTTCCTTCCTAGCACATGCCACCATTTTTCATTATTTTGTTTAAATAAATAATTTATTTGGTTGGTCACCATCTGTTATCTTTCACTAGAAACCAAACTTCATGAGGGTGGGAACCATGTATATCTTTTTCACTCTTGTGTAACCAGCTTCTACCCTCTCTGCCTGATACATAGTAGGTAATCAGTAAATGTTAACTGCATGTGTAAATGCAGATGCGTGTCATAAGCATTTAAGCCACATCACTGTAATTTTTTAAAAACATCTTTGTAATAATTGTGTAATATTCCATCCAGTGGGTACACAATAGTTAATGCAGCCATTTTCGTGTTGACACTTAGGTGGTTATCAAAAATGTATGAAAATATGCTTAACCTCAACATTGTCAGTATTGCATATAGTCATGTTTAATTTTTTTATTTATGTTATAGTTTGAAAAGTGATACTTTTAAAATTTTTAATTTTTATTTCTTTGGTTACTGATACAGTATTATATGCTTTCTGTATGAACCACTTGGATTTCTTTTTTATGGATTGTCCTAAACATCTTTTAAATTATATCCTTCTCTTACTCCAATGCTAATGTCTTAAATCCAGGTCTTATCATTTCTGGCCTAGATTGTTTAACAGCCTTCCTACTACCTACTAGTCTTGTGATCTCTATCCTCACTGCCTTCCTTTCAGGAGAATGTATCCTTTCTCCTAAAGCCAGAGTGTTGTTTCTTTTTTTTTTTTCTAAAATGAATATTTGTTTATAGTATTTACAGTATTGCTTAGAACTCTTGATCCCATTGCCTAGAAGATAAAGACTAAGGTCTGTCATATTATAGCTTCAACAGAGCTATATAGCTTCAACGGATCCAGCTAAAAATCTTACCCCCATCCAACATCACATACTCATACCCAACCCCCTGCCACACACACGTCATGTTCATGTCTAGTTAATTACTCTCTCTTTCTGGAATACCCTTACACCTCATCTTTCATCCAGCTGGGAAACATCTGCTTATCTTTCAAGATTAGATCAAGGGTCAGTTCTTCTATGAAGACTGAGTCTCCCAGTCTTGTTAAAACTGACCACTACCTTCCTTATGTTCCACTTATACTTCATTCAGATTTGTATCATAGCAACTGTAACACTTAGCTGTGCTCCTTTTTTCATGTTCAATTCCTAGTAGATTTTAACTACTTTAAGAGACAATTTCTTATAAACTTTACCTTCCCTAGTGCCTAGCACATTTCTTGAAATACATAGTCTATATCCAATGAATATGTATTGAAGGTATTTGCCATTATTTGAGTATTAGTATTTCCTTATAGATTTATACGAGTGATGTATATGTTAAACATAATAATTCTTTGTTTTACTTATAATGAATATTTTCATCAGTTTACAAATTGGTTTTTAAGTTTGATTATAATATGTTTGAATAAGTTGGTTGCTTTATAGGAGTGTTAAATCTGTAAAAAGTCAAATTTATTCATGCTCTAAATTATTTTTTTCATTATGTCTAACTTTAGAAATTCCTATTCCCATTAGAGATTTGATAAATATTTATCTCTGTTTTCTTCTTGTTTTATTGTTTGCATTTTTTAAACGTTTAACTCAGCTGAGCGCAGTGGCTCACATCTGTAATCCCAGCACTTTGGGAGGCCGAGGCAGGTGGATCACGAGGTCAGGAGATCGAGACCATCCTGGCTAACATGGTGAAACCCTGTCTCTACTAAAAAAATACAAAAAAAATTAGCCGGGCATGGTGGCAGGTACCTGTAGTCCCAGCTACTCGGGAGGCTGAGTCAGGAGAATGGCATGAACCCAGGAGGTGGAGCTTGCTGTGAGCTGAGATTGCACCACTGCACTCCAGCCTGGGTGACAGAGTAAGTCTCCATCTAAAAAAAAAAAAAAAAAAAAAAATTCAACTCAATAATCCATCTGGAATTTACTTAAAGGTGTATAATAAGTATTTCATTTATTTTTCCCTAGTTAATTAACTACTTGTCTCAATATCATTTATTAATAAAACTTTTTCCCCGTTGATTTGAGACACCTTCTTTATCATATATTTGTTTCATATACATAGTAAGATCAGCATGGGCAATATACATGACTTCATTCATTTGTATGTCTACATTTGTTCCAGTACCCTAATAATTATAGATCTATAACCTGTATTTCAAAGGCAGTAAGGTATAAATGAATTTGTTAATATCTGATATGATGAATTTCCATTCATTACTCTTGTTTTTCAAAGTTTTCTATGCAATGTTCTTCCATTTTTTTTCTCAAGTAAATCTTAGGATTATTTTATTGAGTTCCCAAAGGAATACTGTTATTATTTTGTTTGGAATTCAGCTGAAATTGTAAGTAATTTAAAAGAGAATTAATCTTCCTTTGCCACATTTAGTCTTCCAACTCAGAAACATGGTGTTACCCCCTACTTATTCAAGTCTTTTTTTTAAATATATGTATTCCTCAGTAAAGTTTTAGAGTTCTCTATTGTAGGTCTCATATAGTTCCAATTAAGATTACTCCTAGGCATTTTGAATTGCATTCAGAAAACTTCTCTGGTATGACCAAAAATGACCATGCAACCCACTGATAAATCTAAACCAAAATAATGGGGCTGATATTTTTTAGGCCACATGGTCTGATGGCAATTGAGGCCATATAGTGTAGTGGTTATGTTCATAGGCTTTGGTTTCTAGATAGATGTGATTCTGAATCCTGGTTGTCATTTATTACCTATGTGACTTTGGGCAAGTTATGTAAACTCTGTCTCAGCTGTTTCATCTACAGAACAGGGGTACTAACGGTACCTCTCCTCATAGGGGTTTGCTAAGGAACATGCAGGATAATTAAAGTGAAAGCTTAACATGGTGCTTCAGACATAATAAGTGCTCAATAAATGTGAGCCATGATGGCAGTGCTGATTAATGGTGACAACAGAGAAGAATTAGAAATAGAACTATCTTGAAAATTCTGATAGCCAAAAATCACAGGAAAGTGAAAAGGAAAAATACTCAAAGGAAAGTGAAGATAAACAGGGAGACGAGAGTGGGAAAAGAATAGGTACTTGTGTTAGGGAGTTATAAGATGCTCTTTTCTGGTTTGAAGAATATGGAGAAAGGCTGTATCATTATTGGAAGTAGCAATAAGAACTATGCTAGGGAAACTACCAGAAGCCAAGGAGAGGGAAGGGGAAGCAATGATATGCCATAGATTTGATTCATCATTTTATTAATCACAGCATATTTTGTATGAGAATGTCAGTAGCATTCAACTAGAAGAACAGATCACTTTTTAAATGTGTACAAGCATGGAGTACAGAATGGGGAGGATGGAAGGGAGGGAGGCAGGGAAATGAAAGAGAAGAGAGGGTTGTTTCTTATATGTGAATGCTTACACAAATGTATACTTAATTATGCCATATGAACAGCAGAGTTTGAATTTTAATCTAGATGTGTTTGGTGTTTTGGCATGGTCATCTGCAAGGAGGAAACTTGATTTATTGTGCATAACCTTGTTTGGGGAAAAATCAAATTAGCATCCTTAATTTAATCTGAAGTACGAACAGGAAGCTGAAGGCTGAGGAGCTCTGTAAAGAGAATATGGGAAAGTGTCATGTTGCCTAATGGTTCCTGTTCCAAATCTTTTCTATTCCCATTAATATCCCCAAGATGCAACTCAGCAACGATATTGATATGGTTTGACTGTGTCCCCACCCAAATTTTATCTTGAATTGTAGCTCCCATATTCCCACGTGTTGTAGGAGGGACCTGGTGGGAGATAATTAAATCATGAGGGTGGTTCCCCTATACTGTTCTCGTGGTAATGATTAAGTCTCACAAGATCTGATCATTTCATAAGGGGAAACTCCTTTCACTTGGCTCTCATTCTTTCTTGTCTGTCACCATGTAAGACATGTCTTTCACCTTCCACCAGAATTGTGAGGCCTCCCCGACCACGTAGAACTATGAGTTCATTAAACTCCCTTTTCTTTATAAATTACCCAGTCTCGGGTATGTCTTTATCAGCAGCATGAAAACAGACTAATACAGTAAATTGGTACCAGTAAAGTGGGATGATTCTGTAAAGATACCCAAAAATGTGAAAACGACTTTGGAACTGGGTAACAAGCAGAACTTGGAACAACTTGGAGGGCTCAGAAGAAATCAGGAAAATATGGGAAAGTTTGGAACTTCCCAGAGATTTGTTGAATGACTTTTACCAAAATGCTGATAATGATATGAACAATGAAATCCAGGCTAAGGTGGTCTCAGGTGGAGATGAGGAACTTCTTGGGAATTGGAGTTAGTGGCAAATACAGTAAAAGTGACCCTTGCTATGTTTTAGCAAAGAGACTGGCAGCATTTTGCCCCTGCCCTAGAGATTTGTGGAACTTTTCTGAGGGAGATGATTTAGGGTTTCTGGTGGAAGAAATTTCTAAGCAGCTAAACATTCAAGAGGTGACTTGGGTGCTGTTAAAAGCATTCAGTTTTAAAAGGGAAACACAGCATTACAGTTCAGAAAATTTTCAGCCTGTTGATGCAACAGAAAAGAAAAACCCATTTTCTGAGGAGAAATTCAAGTCAGCTGCAGAAATTTGCATAAGTAATGAGGAGCCAAATGTTAATCCCCAAGACAATGGAGAAAATGTCTCCAGGGCATGCCAGAGACCTTTGTGGCAGCCCCTCCCATCACAGGCTGCTCCCCAGAGGCTTAGGACGAAAAAATGGTTTCATGGGCTGGGCCCAGGGCCCCACTGCTACATGCAGCCTAAAGACTTGGTACCCTGCATCCCAGTCACTCTAGCCATGGCTAAAAGGGGCCATGGTACAGCTTGAGATGTTGCTTCAGAGGGTGCAAGCCTCAAGACCTGGCAGTTTCCACTGTTGAGCCTGCAGGTGCACAGAAGTCAAGAATTGAGGCTTATAAATCTCCATCTAGATTTCAGAGGATGTATAGAAATGCATGGATGTCCAGGCAGAAGTTTGCTGCAGGGGGAGGGCCCTCATGGAGAACCTCTGCTAGGGCAGTGCAGAAGGGAATTGTGGGATTGAAGCCCCCACACAGAGTCCCCACTGAGGCACTGCCTAGTTGAGTTATGAGAAGAAGGTCACCATCCTCCAGACCCCAGAATGGTAGATCCACCAACAGCTGGCACTGTGTGCCTGGAAAAGCTACAGACACTCAATGCCAGCCCATGAAAGCAACCAAGAGGTGGGCTATAACCTGCAAAGCCACAGGGGCAGAGCTTTCCAAGACCATGGGAACCCACCTCTTGCATCAATGTGAGCTAAATGTAAGACATGGAGTCAAAGGAGATCATTTTAGAGCTTTAAGATTTGATTGCCCTGCTGGATTTTAGACTTGCATGGGGCCTGTATCCCCTTCATTTTGGCCAATTTCTCCCTTTTCAAATGGGTGTATTTAGCCAATGCCTGTACAGGCTCATAGGCAGAAGGGACTTGCCTTGTCTCAGATGAGACTTTGGACTGTGGACTTTTGGGTTAATGCTGAAATGAGTAAAGAACGTGGGGGACTGTTGGGAAGGCGTGATTGGTTTTGAAATGTGAGGACATGAGATTTGGGAGCATCCAGGGACAGAATGATAGGGCTTGGCTGTGTCCCTACCCAAATATCATCTTGAATTGTAGCTCTCATAATTTCCATGTGTTGTGGGAGAGACCCAGTAGGAAATAATTGAATCATGGGGGCAGTTCCCCCATACTGTTCTCATGGTAGTGAATACGTCTCGTGAGAGCTGACGGTTTTATAAGGGGAAACCCCTTTTGCTTGGCTCTCATTTTCTCTTGTCTGGTGCCAGGTAAGATGTGCCTTTCACCGTCCACCATAATTATGAGGCCTCCCCAGCCATGTGGAACTGTGGGGCCATTAAATCTCTTTTTCTTTATAAATTACTCTGTCAGGTATGTCTTTAGCAGCAGTGTGAAAACAGACAAATACAGATATTTTTAGACACAAGGTCCATTATTAAATATAAGATATTCTAGATATTCTGTAGTATCATGGCATACTCTAACATTAGTGCTGTAAAAGCCCTTCAAGCCCAACTAATCGAAGGGCTTCATTTGACAGATAGCATCACTAAGGCCCATAGGAGGGAAATGACTCATGTACAGTTGTGTGATGAGCTGGTTGGCAGAGCTACAACTGACACTGAGATCTCCTGATTCACAGTGCCTTGCTTTCCACCATAACACAGGTTCTGCCTATTTTTGGAAACTCCCTAGGACATCTGTCTCTTGGCGTATACTCATCCTTTGCTCTGGGACCTTCTAGTGCATGTAGGAAATGTTTTATAAAAACTCACCAATGTGATTTTCTTTCTGTGGGGGACTAGAGTGATGGGAACATAATACAGACCACATATGGAGAAGGAAAGAATATTTTCCAGAAGCTAAATTGTATTTTTATCTTTTTCCCTCTAGAGGTATTTCTGAAAAGATTTTTAAAAATTTAAACATTTTCACTTCATAGCCTCAAAGGCTGGCGTGTCTGGGCAAGGTGTTCAAGATAGGCTATGCCAATTCTGCTTCCCTTCTAGGCACCCCATGGGAAAATAGCTTACATCTACAGAATACTAGTTTTCTTTAAAGTATGTAATAACAATGATAATAACACTTACAGAACCCTTTACAGCTTTCAAAATGCACACATACTATTTTAAAAAGCTATATTATGTTTCTGATTATACACATGTTCTTGCTCTTTAAAAAAAATCTAAACTATAGAAACATACAATATAGACAGTATGTTCCATAATCTTATACCACTGGAGATAGTTATAGCTGTTAACCATTTAGTCTCTGTTTCCTGTAGACCTTGTTCTTTACATATGTAGATATATAGTTTATTGCTATTACAAAAGGGAGCACCTAATATAAAGAATTTTGCACTTGATTTTTTTTTCAACTCTCAGTGTGTCCTGGATAGCTTTCCATCCTGATCTATGTATCTTATTATTTTTAATGGATATGTACTACAATTGACCCTAGAACAACGTGGGTTTGAACTGTGTAGGTCCACTTATACATGGAGTTTCTGCTACTTCTGCCAGCCCTGAGATGGCAAGATCAACTTTTTCTCTTCCTCCTTCTCCTTTGCCTACTCAACATGATGAGGATGAAGAGGATGAAGACCTTTATGATGATTTACTTGCATTTAATGGATTGTAAATGTAATTTCTCCTCCTTATGATTTTCTTAATAATATTTTCTTTTTCCTAGCTTACTTTATTGTAAGAATACAGTATAGTGGTAATCAATTGTTTATGTTATCAGTAATGCTTCCAGTCAACAATAGACTATTAGTAGTTAAATTTCAGGAAAGTCAAACTTATACATGGATTTTCAACTGTGCTGGAATTGGTGCCCCTAACTCCTAAGTTGTTCAAGGGTCAGCTGTATTCCATTGAAGAGATACTCTTTAATCCTTGTAACAGAGATCAGCAAGTTATAGCCCACCAGCCAAATCCAGCCCACCTACTATTTTTATAAATAAAGTTTTACTAAAAGACAACCATGCTTGTTTGCTTACATATTATTATATATGGCTGCTTTTGTGTCATAATTGCAGAGATGAGTAGTTGCCACAGAGACCATCTGGCCTTCAAAACTGAACGTATTTACTATCTACTATCTGACTCTGCAAAAAAAAGTTTTCTAACCTTGTCTTATAACAACCACCCAAATTAAGCAAGACACGATTGCCTTATTTGGGTAATTGTGTGTGTCGGGGTGGGGGTGGGCAGTGGTGAATGTTTCCGTGTGTTCATATACATATGTATATGTCCTACAAATTTCATCCTATATGATAGTCTCATTCCTGAAAGATCACATGTCAATTGAATCATATTTTCAATGACCTCAGTTTGCTAATTAAAGAACTATTACACCAAGTGATTTGTTCTAATGAAGAGATCTTCTCAAAAGTGAAAACGCAACACCTAATACCATACTGTTTTGTTCAGTATTTTGACTTGCTGTAATGTACCCCTGTTCATCTAAAACCCACATATGCCAGCACACATACTTACACACTCATAAATACATTGATATGTACATTCACATTCATATTCACTCATACACACACACACACACACACACACACCTGCACACAATACAATGTTGAATGAGTAATATCATGCCATCAGCATTAGCAGGCTAGTTCTTATTTTGGCTTTCTCATTCACTTTATCCTAGGAGGTGCCCCAGTTCTCGGGTCCACTGAAGGAAAGAAAGGTTTAAGAAGTGTGGCCTGGCACAGTGGATCTTACCTGTAATTCCTGCATTTTGAGAGGCTGAGGTGTAAAGATTGCTTGAGCAAGAAGTTTGAGACCAGCCTGGGCAACATAGTAAGACCTCATTTCTACAAAAACAAAAATATGAAAAAAGGAGCTGGTTGTGGTGGTGTGTGCCTGTAGTCCAGGCTACTCAGGAGGCTGAGGCAGGAGGATTGCTTGAGCCCAGGAGTTTGAGGATGTAGTGAGCTGAGATGATGCCACTGTACTCCAGCCTAGAGGACAGAGAGAGAGCATACCTCCAAAAAAATAAAAAGGTGAGATGTGATGGCTTTGACAGGTCTATGAGCTTGAAGGTAGGAAGAACATTCAGTGGAGTGAACAGCAGGAAAGGAAACCAAGTTGGAAGTGGGACGCTCAGATGTGGAGGAAACAGGAGACCGGAGCCTCTCTAGAGAAGGCTAGCCTAGTGGAGAGACCCAATCCCTTAAATCAGTGGTTTGTTCTGGGGCAAAAAGGGAATAAGAAGCCATTGGCAGTGCTACAGGCAAGGTTGAATGGGAAGACCAAGCACATGGAAAAGGTTGTGTCATTAATCTGAACAAGAGCAAAAAGAAAAGCCACCAGTTGTTGAATACTTCCTATGAGCTGGGCACTAGGTTAAATCCTTACCTGCTTACCTTAGTTAAACCAATACCGGTCCTTCCCCTTCTTAGCTGAGCAGCTTCAGCTCAGCCACTAAACCTATCTGAGTCTCCCTTTCCTCATCTGTAGACTGGGAATATTAATGGCACAGCCCTCACAGGTTTCTGGTGAGGGTTAAATACTTATAAAGTGCTTAGAGCATTGCTCAGCACTGACATAATAAGTGTTAGCTATCGTTATCTTTGTTATCATAATTTCTTTGCCTATGACTTGGGTGCTATTATGATCACCATTTTACAGATGATGAAACAGAGGCTCAGGGAGTTTGCATGACTTGTCTAAAGTGTCACAGAGAGTACGTTAGAGGAGCAGGTTTTGGATCCCAAGTGAGAGTTCTTAAACACTCTACTCCAGGGCTTCTTCATCTTCCACTTGCAGATGGATCACCGGAGCATCCTATTAAAGTACAGACCTTTAAGTCTGCAGATCTGGAAAGGGGCCTGAGATTCTACACTTCTAAGGAACCACCAGGGATGCTGCGTTGCTGGTCCTTGGCCACATTTTCAGGAGGAAGGTTCTGTTACCTTTCTATTAGAGACTGAGGTCCTCACACTGAGGAGATTCTTCTTAAGAATGTCTGTCTGAATTTCTCAACACTCTTCTCATTGAGTTTAGAACACTGGCTTTCAGGGCTTTTTTTCCACCTTAGATATGAGTCTCACAGAATTCAATTGAGTTTATCCTATAACTTGTCATCATTTTCAGACATGTCATTTGAATCAGCAATACACAAACACTCACAAAGTTATCCTAGCTTTGCCAGTTAAATCACTTTTAGTGCTTATCAAATCAATTTCTGAAATGTCAGTTTCATATTGTTAATTATTACCTTTCTGCTTTTATGAAAAGTAATATATTTTCTTTGGTTCTTTTCCTAACCATCTATTCAATAAATATATATTACCTCCCTACCATGGGCCAGGCACTGTTGTGGACACTCAGCATAGAAAAATGAACAAAAACAGGCAGCTTATCCTCAGGGAGTTGACAACCTGTTAGAGGGAGGATAAAGAGAAAAATAAGTAAGAGTATCAGCTAGCAAGTTATTGATAAATTACAATAGAGACAAGTAAATCCAGGCAGTTGGGCAGGGAGAAGGTTGAAGGTGTCGGGGGGTGAGAATGGAAGATTGTTTTTTCTGTAGAATATCTAGGGAAGGCTACACAAATAATGTGTCCTTAAAGCACAACCCTCAGGGAAATGAGAACACACTATGTGTCTATGTGGGGAAAGAATATTCTCAGCAAATATTTGGAGAAAAGCCAGGAGGAGATTGTGGGAGTCAGAGAATAGGAGGTAGTAAGAGTTAAGGTTGGAGAAGTCATGGGGTGGCACTGGCTAGGGAGTACCTTAGAGAGCTGTGGAGGAACTTGGGCTTTTACTTTCATGAGATGGGATCAATGGCAGAATTTTGAGCAGAGGAGTTTTTAGAAGATGACTCTGTCTTCTGCATAAACAATAATTAGGGTCAGGTAGAAATGGAACGTACACCAGTTAGGAGGTTGGAAACATTTGCTTTACAGTATGTTATGATGTAAGTAAGCATTTAACCACTAACAAGTTTATAGGGCTGATCTCTGTCCAAAGAATCAGCAATAAGGATGGCAAAAACTACCATTGACTGAGGATTTACTCTGTTTCAGGCACTCAGATAATGGTTTCACTTGGTGTGATCTCATTGAATCCTCACGACAACCCTATCAAGTAGGCCATTTTCAGAGAAGGAAACCAAGGTGCAGAGAGGTTAAGCCACTTGCTCACAATCACACAGCGAAAAAAGGGGAAAATCAGGAATCAAGCTTGTCTCTAATTTCAGAATACTATCCCATAATCATAAGGATCACAATTAAAGACAGATCAAAACTTCTGTCAATTGTAATTTATCTTTATTCTATCTTTATCAATATGGTAACAAAATTCTGCTATTCCATGGTTTTATGACCAACTTTTAATTTGGAGCGATGCAAAATAACATAATGAGTATAAGGTACTAGGTTGAGAAATTGGGTCCAATTTTATCAGATGCCTCTCTTGGCAAAGGAGAAAAGAAGTCTGTTCTTAGCTGACCTATCAGCTTTTCAAAGCTTTTTGAGACAAACTCATTTTTGAGCCTCTTTTCCTCTAATTCTGATAATTTCATTAGCTACTTGTATTAAAGGGAACAGGTCACTCTCCCCTCTAGACACTGCTGATTAGTTTATGCTGGAGACCATCTTACGTGCTTGGTTGTTTAGGACGCCTTGCCTCTGTGAAGTGGCACTTAAGGCAAAGCAAGGTTTTAAAGGCAAAACAAGGTTTATATTGCTTTTCAACCCTGGTGTTAGGAAAGCTTCTGCTATGGATCATATGCTCATGGAATTAACTGCAATATTTTAAGAACTTTATAGTGAACCCACTGCATCTGGGAAATTCAATTTAGTAACCAAAAGACAAAGTCGTTGTTGTAATTGTTAGGATCATATAACCTTGGAAATGCTGGAGTAACTTAAACAGAGAAAATATATGTTAGTTCCAGGTAAAACAAATCTAATAGATCCATTTAATTCAGTGATACTACCCTTTCATCCCTTCCCTGCTCTCCTAAACATGTGTGCACACTCATGCTTTTATACACACACACACATACAGGAAAGTCTGCAAGCTGTCTTTATAGACTTTCTATTGCTTCAGAAGCCACTTCCTGGCCTGGTCTTTCATCTGAAATCTCAGTACAACATCTCAGCACTGAAGGCAGTTATTTCTGTTGGTCTCTGGTTGAGAGATAGGCAGTGTCCCATCTCCAAAGCTTCATTCTGTGGGTTGGGTAGCCATGCTGCCCCTCACCCTCACCCCAACCTACTCCCCACCCAACATCCAGGAAAGAAGATGAAACTAGTATGTAGACTTAACAATATTTTTTCAAAGACTGTAAATCTCTACTATTTATTGCTAGCAAATAAGCATCCTGGTGATTCACATGTATTTTCAGGCAAATATTCAGAGATACATGGCCAACTGTTACCCAAATTAAAGGGCATAAAGTGTCCCCTGTGAGCAAAAGTTGCAAGAACTTTATCTAGAAACTGTCAAGCAAATCTTAAGGCTTTGCCACTTAACTGCCTCATGACCACAAGCAAGTAACTTCAGCTCTCTGAGCCACAGGGTTCTCATTTATAAATGAGGTAAATGGCATTTCCTTCCTTTCCACTTGCATTGGCCCTCATTTGCCCCAGTGCAGGTCCTCTGGTTTGGTGGTGAGTTGTTTTCCCATCATAGATGCTCTTAAGTGCTGTTTCCAGATAACGGGAAAGCAGAAAGCCGCAGGTGAGAACAGAGAGCTGATTGGCCACATTCTCCCTGATTAACCCCATGGGAATCCTTAGGCACATTTCAAATCCTTTGGCCAGAATATAGGCCACCTAAGACCTTGCAGGGACTGAAGGACCAGCCATTGGGAGAAGGGTGCTGCCTCAAGTGGCCCAAGTAAAGAGTCCCACAGGCAAATGTGGGTGCTCATTCTGTAGCCTGGGCATCTTGGGTAATGTGATATTCTGTACTTCTGGATGGTGCTTTTCAGTTTATAAAACATTTTACCATCCACAGTCACATTCAAGCTTTCCACTCATATGTGAGGTGGGCAGGACAGTTGTTACTCTGTGTCCATTTTTACAGATTAAAAAACTGAGACTCAGAGAGTTGAAGGGACTTGCTCTTGGATGCAAGAGTCCAATTCACAGGACCAGCTTTACTAATCATAAACTCAGTGCTTTTTCATTATCTCCCCACCTTACTGCCAGATCTGTCCCTAGATTTGAAATAAGAATGCAGCTGTTTTTCTTTCATGACACCTGTGAGGAAATGGAGCTGAAATTCTCTTTGTCTACACTTAGTCCCTGATGATCTTTTGGCTTTAAATATGTACAGATGCATTTGCATCTCCAGCATGGACTCTTGAACTCTAGCCTCGTCTATCCAACTGACTACTTGAAGTCTCCTCTGGGATTGCTAGGAGATACTTTGAACTTAGGAGGTTCCAAACTGAAATCCTGATATTTCCCTACCCCCTGCTCAGACAGGCCATTCTTTCAACTGCTCTGGTCAAAAGCCCTGGAGTCACCTTTGGAATCTCTCCTCTTATACCTCATGTCTGAGCTATCAGCAAAATATATTCTCCAATCTAACCATTTCGTCCCCTCCCACTCCTACCAGCCGGGTCCGAGTGGATCTCATCTCTCCCCTGCATCACTACAATCACCTCTTTGTTCCTACTGGTTCTTTACTTTTCCCCTCTATACTTTATTCCTCCCAGAGGCAGCCTGATCACATGTGAGTCACAGCATAGCCCTCCTCTTCTCAAAATCTTCCCATGGCCCCTCAACTCACTCAGAGTAAAAGTCTCCACAGTGGCTTCTGAAGCCTTGCATGATCCAGACACCCTGTAACTTCTTAGACCTTCTCTGTTATTACTCTCCTTTGGCTTCTCTCTTTTTCTTCTTCTTCTTTTTCTTTCTTTGTTTTTTTTTTTTTTTTTTTCTTTCTTAATCTGTCACTGACTTGAAGCTCAACCCTTGGCTATTCTCTTCACTCAAACTTTACTTCCCATCTAGCTGTTCCGGGAGCAAACCAGACTGTTCCTACCTCAAGGCCTTTGTCTTAGCTGGTTTCTCTGCCTGGACCATGTACCCTCTTCACCCGGATATCATCAGGGCTTCCCTCCACAGCTCCCAGAAAGTGGTGGCTTAAGACATTTTGTTGAATGGATATCTATTGAACATAGAAAGGTGGAGATAGAAAGCCAGTGAATGTCAGAGATGAAGAACTAAGGACACCAAGTCATCTAATTCATGCAGAGACCTTAGTCCCTGCCCCCAATGCATTGTAATTTATAGGTTTGCATACCTGAATAAATCATGCTTACAGTAATAATTAGAGACAGGATCAACAGTTGCCTCTCAAGTGCAGGGACCTGTATGCTTCATTTTTCAAACTCTAGCTACTAGCATAGCTATTAAGGTATAGTGAATGCTGAAGAAAATGTTTATAGAGTACATGAAGAAATGATGGGTAATCCCATGAACACAAAGGGGAATTATTAACTAAAGATAAAAACGCTGGTGAGAGAGAGAATAAACATCCTTAATGATGATAATAGCAAACAGTGTGCAGCATTTACTCCATGCCTGACACTATTCTAAATATTTTATACATATTAACTCATTTACTTTTCACGTAACCTTCTGAGGTATATATTTCCCCATTTTTCCAATGAGGAAATGGAAATACTTTGAAGTAGCTTGACCATGACCACACAGCTACTTAAATTTAAAGCTGGGATTTGAACTCAGGCAATCTGATCCCAAATCCATGTTTTTACCTCCCACATTATACCAAATCTAGAATTTAAGACTATTATAAATGTCTATTTTAATATACTGAGCCCTGGAGAGGTGATTAAGGAAAGAATAACACTACAAGAATTCACTATTTTCCACTGTTTTTGAACCTTTATTAGACCAAAGTTTTAGACTACCTTATTGACTAATGTTTAACAAGTCATATTTTAGTGTATTATTCTACTTGCTTTTTAAAAGCTCAATGTGATTTATGAGTTTGCATACCTACATGAGTCAGCTTTAGGATAATGATTACAAATGAGTTAGGGGTTGCCCCTCAAGACCAGAACCTCATATGCTTCATTTTTGAAACAAGCTTTTGGCCCAGAAAAGATATTGTTCAAATAATATAAAAATAAAAGTTTTGCTCATGTGCACTACTAAAACTATCATGGCTGGGGCATGGATTGGACTGACTTTGACCTAGGCTAGAATGCCATCTGTCAAAGGAAAAGAACAGAAGTTATGTGACCTTGAAAACTACTTTGAGAATCAAATAATAAATTTCTATAGACTTGTTCTACAGTAAAGAACTCTGCCAAGATGGGTACATATTTATGCCAAGCAAGCAGAAATTAGTGTTGTTTTCATTTTGATTATTGTTCTTTGAACTTCCTGGGGAGATAGGCTAACAAGTTTATGTTTGTGTATGTGTATACATAGATATATAGATATAGATATAGATATAGATATAGATATAGATATTCATATATATGTATGTATAAAAGGCCTTCTATATATATGAATATGTATATTCATATATGTATATATATTCATACATATATTCATATATATATTCAAGGCCTTTTAAACACATATCACTATTATTGGAATGATGAAGAGACTTAGAACTGTTTGATATTGTTATCTTTAGATTACATGATTTAACATATGGGATTTAAAAGCTATATTCCTATTACACTGTTCCTTTCAGCTAGTAAAAACATTAAAATCTCAGTGAAAATTGAGTCAATAAGATCACATAAGATATACTCAGCTGCATGTCTCTATTGACAAAAGTACAATGAAAACATTGTGGTTTTATATAAATCTTTCTTGGTAGCTCACTGGAATAAGTACATTCTTAGACTGTTTAATACTTTTTGTTAAATATATGAAAACAACAGTGAACTATACATCCAGTAGATTGCTACCTAAGTTTTGTGATACAGTCTGTCTTTGTGGCCATCTGTGTCCCAATATAATTAAGTTATTGGATCAGTTGATTCTGACGTGGGGTGTTTTATGCATCAATCTGATAGACAAAAACAACAAGGGTTGAATAATCTTCTTGGTTAGTAGTTGCCAAAACTTGCTATAGTCTTGCTGTTTAAGAGAAGCCACTAGACTTATGAATATATCCCATTAGCTTGGCAGAATGCATTTCTGTAACATGCAGTCCCTGATGCAGAAGTAGTCATCATAGGGATGTTGGGGAGGGACAGTGACATCATTCAGCACCATTCAATAGCCATTCACATAGTACATGCTCTGTGCCAGGCCCTGAGGTAGGCCCTGGGGACACAAAGATGAAGAAGTCATAGTCCTGCCCCAATTTATAGCATTACCTTTGGCTTTGAAATAGTATCTAATAGCTTTACCATTCAATGGGAACCTTATTGTGGCATTGGAAGGTAAAGCTTTTGTTCGCTTTGAGGAGGAAGGCTTCATTAGGTTGTGCTGATTCAATTGCTTGACATTTTCCTTTTTACTTTTCACCAGGGAACAATGGATTTCTGTGCAGAAATCACATGGGTTGGCAGTTTGTAATTTGGGTGATTAAGGATTTTTCCTTAAAAATGTGAAGCTGCCAACAGCTATAAAGAAAAGTTTAACTATTCATAATTAATTGAGTCATAGTTTATGTATTACTACAAATGTTAGTAGTATCACTTATAAATATATCATTGACTTGGAAACGAAAATGACTTACTGAATTTTCTAGTCCATTCTCTATCAACGCAAAATTTTTCCCTCCTGTATTTTCTTAATTGCTTAAGCCAATCTGTCATGTTTTTAACGACTTGATATATTAATAAATTAAGGTTTGGGTCCCACAGAGGGAAAATGTGTATATACATAAAATAGTAGATTATGTTCCTTATAGGAGGGTTATCCTCCTGAGAATATCAAAATTATTTGCTTTTTAAAAAGAAAAACAAAGGAGATTTAAAATATTTTTTATTTTTTATTTTTTTATTATACTTTGTTCTAGGGTGCATGTACACAACATGCAGGTTTGTTACATATGTATATACATGCCATGTTGGTGTGCTGCACTCATATAATTCGTCATTAACATTAGGTATATCTCCTAAATGCTATCCCTTCTCCATCCTCCCACCCCACAACAGGCCCTGGTGTGTGATGTTCCCCTTCCTGTGTCCAAGTGTTCTCATTGTTCAATTCACACCTATGAGTGAGAACACATGGTTTTTGGTTTTTTGCTCTTGCAATAGTTTGCTGAGAATGATAGTTTCCAGCTGCATCCATGTCCCTACAAAGGACATGAACTCATCCTTTTTTATGGCTGCATAGTATTCCATGGTGTACATGTGCCACATTTTCTTAATCCAGTCTGTCATTGATGGACATTTGGGTTGGTTCCAAGTCTTTGCTATTGTGAATAGTGCCGCAATAAATATATGTGTGCATGTGTCTTTATAGTGGCATGATTTATAATCCTTTGGGTATTATAAATACCCAGTAATGGGATGGCTGGGTCATATGGTACTTCTACTTCTAGATCCTTGAGGAATCGCCATACTGTTTTCCATAATGGTTGAACCAGTTTACAGTCCCACCAACAGTATAAAAGTGTTCCTATTTCTCCACGTCCTCTCCAGCACCTGTTGTTTCCTGACTTTTTAATGATCGCCATTCTAACTGGTGTGAGATGGTATCTCATTGTGGTTTTGATTTGCATTTCTCTGATGGCTAGTGATGATGAGCATTTTTTCATGTGTCTGTTGGCTGCATAAATGTCTTCTTTTGAGAAGTGTCTGTTCATATCCTTTGTGCACTTTTTGATGGGATTGTTTGTTTTTTTTCTTGTCAATTTGTTTGAGTTCTTTGTAGGTTCTGGATATTAGCCCTTTGTCAGAGAGTAGATTGCAAAAATTTTCTCCCATTCTGTAGGTTGCCTGTTCACTCTGCTATTAGTTTCTTTTGCTGTGCAGAAGCTCTTTAGTTTAATTAGATCCCATTTGTCAATTTTGGCTTTTGTTACCATTGCTTTTGCTGTTTTAGTCATGAAGTCTTTGCCCATGCCTATGTCCTGAATAGTATTGCCTACATTTTCTTCTAGCGTTTTTATCATTTTAGGTCTACCATTTACGTCTCTAATCCAACTTGAATTAATTTTTGCACAAGGTGTAAGGAAGGGATCCAGTTTCAGCTTTCTACTTAATGGCTAGCCAGTTTTCCCAGCACCATTTATTAAATAGGGAATCTTTTCCCCATTTCCTGTTTTTGTCAGGTTTGTCAAAGATCAGATGTTTGTAGATGTGTGGTATTATTTCTGAGGGCTCTGTTCTGTTCCATTGGTCTATATCTCTGTTTTGGTACCAGTACCATGCTGTTTTGGTTACCATAGCCTTGTAGTATAGTTTGAAGTCAGGTAGCGTGATACCTCCAACTTTGTTCTTTTGGCTTAGGATTGTCTTGGCAATGCAGGCTCTTTTTTTGGTTCCATATGAACTTTAAAGTAGTTTTCTCCAATTCTGTGAAGAAAGTCATTGGTAGCTTAATGGGAATGGCATTGAATCTATAAATTACCTAGGGCAGTATGGCCATTTTCACCATATTGATGCTTCCTATCCATGAGCATGGAATGTTCTTCCATTTGTTCATGTCCTCTTTTATTTCACTGAGCAGTGATTTGTAGTTCTCATTGAACAGGTCCTTTACATCCCTTGTGAGTTGGATTCCTAGATATTTTATTCTCTTTGAAGCAATTGTGAATGGGAGTTCACTCATGATTTGGATCTCTGTTTGTTTGTTATTGGTGTATAAGAATGCTTGTGATTTTTGCACATTGATTTTGTATCCTGAGGCTTTGCTGAAGTTGCTTATCAGCTTAAGGAGATTTTGGGCTGAGAAAATGGGGTTTTCTAAATATACAATCATGTCATCTGCAAACAGGGACAATTTGATATCCTCTTTTCCTAATTGAATACCCTTTATTTCTTTCTCTTGCCTGATTGCCCGGGCCAGGACTTCCAACACTATGTGGAATAGAAGTGGTGAGAGAGGGCATCCCTGTCTTGTGCCAGTTTTCAAGGGGAATGCTTCCAGTTTTTGCCCATTCAGTATGATATTGGCTGTGGGTTTGTCATAAATAGCTCTTATTATTTTGAAATACATTCCATCAATACTGAATTTATTGAGAGTTTTTAGCATGAAGGGCTGTTGAATTTTGTCAAAGGCCTTTTCTGCATCTATTCAGATAATCATGTGGTTTTTGTCTTTGATTGTGTTTATATGCTGGATTATGTTTATTGATTTGCGTATATTGAACCAGCCTTCCTTCCCAGGGATGAAACCCACTTGATCATGGTGGATAAGCTTTTTGATGTGCTGCTGGATTCGGTTTGCCAGTATTTTATTGAGGATTTTTGCATCGATGTTCATCAGGGATATTGGTCTAAAATTCTCTTTTTTTGTTGTGTCTCTGCCAGGCTTTGGTATCAGGATGATGTTGGCCTCATAAAATGAGTTTGGGAGGATTCCCTCTTTTTCTATTGATTGGAATAGTTTCAGAAGGAATGGTACCAACTCCTCCTTGTACCTCTGGTAGAATTTGGCTGTGAATCCATCTGGTCCTGGATATTTTTTGGTTGGTAGGCTATTAATTATTGCCTCAATTTCAGAGCCTGTTACTGTTCTATTCAGGGATTCAACTTCTTCCTGGTTTAGTCTTGGGATGTTGTATGTGTCCAGGAATTTATCCATTTCTTCTAGGTTTTCTAGTTTATTTGAGTAGAGGTGTTTATAGTATTCTCTGATGGTAGTTTGTGTTTCTGTGGGGTTGGTGGTGATATCCTCTTTATCATTTTTTATTGCATCTATTTGATTCTTCTCTCTTTTCTTCTTTATTAGTCTTGCTAGCAGTCTATCAATATTGGTGATCTTTTCAAACACCTGGCTCCTGGATTCATTGATTTTTTGAAGGTTTTTTTGTGTGTGTGTCTCTATCTCCTTCAGTTCTGCTCTGGTCTTAGTTATTTCTTGCCTTCTGCTAGTTTTTGCATGTGTTTGCTCTTGCTTCTCTAGTTCTTTTAATTGCGATGTTAGAGTGTCAATTTTAGATCTTTCCTGCTTTCTCTTGTGGGCATTTAGTGCTATAAATTTCCCTCTACACACTGCTTTAAATGTGTCCCAGAGATTCTGGTATGTTGTGTCTTTGTTCTCATTGGTTTCAAAGAACATCTTTATTTCTGTCTTCATTTTGTTATGTACCCAGTAGTCATTCAGGAACAGGGTGTTCTGTTTCCATGTAGTTGAGCGGTTTTGATTGAGTTTCTTATTCCTGAGTTCTAATTTGATTGCACTGTGGTCTGAGAGACAGTTTGTTATAATTTCTGTTCTTTTACATTTACTGAGGAGTGCTTTACTTCCAACTGTGTGGTCAATTTTAGAATAAGTGTGATGTGGTGCTGAGAAGAATGTATATTCTGTTGATTTGGGGTGGAGAGTTCTGTAGATGTCTATTAGGTTTGCTTAGTGCAGAGTTGAGTTCAATTGCTGGATATCCTTGTTAACTTTCTGTCTCGTTGATCTGTCTAATGTTGTCAGTGGGGTGTTAAAGTCTACCATTATTATTGTGTGGAAGTCTAAGTCTCTTTGTAAGTCTCTAAGGACTTACTCTATGAATCTGGGTGCTCCTGTATTGGGTGCATATATATTTAGGATAGTTAGCTCTTTTTTTTGAATTGATCCCTTTACCGTTATGTAATGGCCTTGTTTGTCTATTTTGATCTTTGTTGGTTTAAAGTCTGTTTTATCAGAGACTAGGATTACAACCCCTGCCTTTTTTTGTTTTCCATTTGCTTGGTAGATCTTCCTCCATCCCTTTATTTTGAGCCTATGTGTGTCTCTGCATGTGAGATGGGTCTCCTGAATACAGCAAACTGATGGGTCTTGACTCTTTATCCAATTTGCAATCTGTCTTTTAATTGGACCATTTAACCCATTTATATTTAAGGTTAATACTATTATGTGTGAACTTGATCCTGTCATTATGATGTTAGCTGGTTATTTTGCTCATTAGTTGATACAGTTTCTTCCCAGCATCGATGGACTTTACATTTTGGCATGTTTTTGCAATGGCTGGTACCGGTTGTTTCCATGCTTAATGCTTCCTTCAGGAGCTCTTGTAGGGCAGGCCTGGTGGTGACAAAATCTCTCAGCATTTGCTTGTCTGTAAAGGATTTTATTTCTCCTTCACTTATGAAACTTAGTTTGGCTGGATATGAAATTCTGGGTTGAAACTTCTTATCTTTAAGAATGTTGAATATTGGCCCCCACTCTCTTCTGGCTTGTAGAGTTTCTGCCGAGAGATCTGCTGTTAGTCTGATGGGCTTCCCTTTGTGGATAATCCGACCATTCTCTCTGGCTGCCCTTAACATTTTTTCCTTCATTTCAACTTTGGTGAATCTGACAATTATGTGTCTTGGAGTTGTTCTTCTCGAGGAGTATCTTTGTGGCATTCTCTGTATTTCCTGAATTTGAATGTTGGCCGGTCTTGCTAGGTTGGGGAAGTTCTCCTGGATAATATCCTGCAGAGTGTTTTCCAATTTGGTTCCATTTTCCCATCACTTTCAGGCACCCCAATCAGACGTAGATTTGGTCTTTTCACATAGCCCCATATTTCTTGGAGGCTTTGTTCATTTCTTTTTACTCTTTTTTCTCTAAACTTCTCTTCTCGCTTCATTTCATTCATTTGATCTTCAGTCACTGATACCCTTTCTTCCAGTTGATCGATTCAGTTACTGAAGCTTTTTCATTTGTCATGTAGTTCTTGTGTCATGGTTTTCAACTCTATCAGGTCATTTGAGGACTTCTCTGCATTGGTGATTCTAGTTAGCCATTTGTCAAATCTTTTTTCAAGGACTTTAACTTCTTTGTGATGGGTTCAAACTTCCTCCTTTATCTCAGAGAAATTTGATCATCTGAAGCCTTCTTCTCTCAAATCGTCAAAATCATTCTCCATCCAACTTTGTTCTGTTGCTGGTGAGGAGCTGCGTTCCTTTGGAGCAGGAGAGGTGCTCTGATTTTTAGAATTTTCAGCTTTTCTGCACTGCTTTTTCCCCATTTTTATGGTTTTATCTACCTTTAGTCTTTGATGACAGTGACATACACATGGGGTTTTGGTGTGGATGTCCTTTCTGTTTGTTAGTTTTCCTTTTAACAGTCAGGACCCTCAGCTACAGGTCTGTTGGAGTTTGCTCGAGGTGCACTCCAGACCCTGTTTGCCTGGGTATCGGCAGCAGAGGTTGCAGAAGAGTGAATATTGCTGAATAGTAAATGTTGCTGCCTGATTGTTCCTCTGGAAGCTTCATCTCAAAGGTATACCTGGCCGTGTGAGGTGTGAGGTGTCAGTCTGCCCCAAGTATAGGGTGTCTCCCAGTTAGGCTACTCTGGTGTCAGGGACGCACTTGAGCAGGTAGTCTGTCCATTCTCAGATCTCAAACTCCACGCTGGGAGAACCACTACTCTCTTCAAACCTGTCAGACAGGGACATTTAAATCTGCAGAGGTTTCTGTTGCCTTTTGTTTGGCAATGCCCTGTTCCCAGAGGTGGAGTCTACAGAGGCAGGCAGGCCTCCTTGAGCTGCGGTGGGCTCCACCCAGTTCAAGCTTCCCGGCCACTTTTTTACCTCCTCAAGCCTCTGCAATGGTGGTCGCCCCTCCCCCAGCCTCACTGCCACCTTGCAGTTTGATCTCAGACTGCTGTGCTAGCAATGAGGGAGGCTCTGTGGGCATGGGACCCTCCGAGCCAGGGGCGGGATATAATCTCCTAGTGTGCCATTTGCTAAGACCCTTGGTAAAGTGCAGTATTAGGGTGGGAGTGACCCGATTTTCCAGGTGTTTTGTGTCACAGTTTCCCTTGTCTAGGAAAGGGGATTCCCTTCCCCCTTTTGCTTCCTGGGTGAGGTAATGCCTTACCCTGCTTTGGCTCTCACTTGATGTGCTGCACCCACTTTCCTGCACCCACTGTCTGACATGCCCCAGTGAGATGAACCCAGTACCTCAGTTGGAAATGCAGAAATCACCCATCTTCTGTGTCACTCACACTGGCAGCTGGAGGCTGGAGCTGTTCCTATTCGGCCATCTTGGAACCAAACCTCAGGAGACTTAAAATTTTAAGAGAGAATGTTGAGTTCAATATAAACACTAGCAAGAAAATTATAGTTATTAAAAGGCCTTCTATTTGAGTAAAATGATCACAATTTAATATTTAGCCTCATTCTATTGCAATATTTTTATTCTTGTTTAGTATTGTAACCATTTTGGATACCACATATTTTGAGGTTTTTCCAAAATGTCCTTAAAGAAATTAATGAACAATTGACTCTTTTGGCACAGGCTGATTCTTCATCTCTAATACTCCTGCTTTTATCCAAGACACAGTAAGCTCCAACTTTTTCTCGCTTCTCCTACTGTGAACTCCAGTACCCTATATTTTTACCTAGAAGCACGATTCTGTTGTGTCCTCTGGTTGCCAATCCCCCACACCCCTCATCTCTCTCTCTCCCTCTCTCTTTCTCTCTCTCTTTCTCTCTCTCTCTCATTTGAAACGTAGTTTCCTTCTTTCAGTACATTTTTTTTCCCATCCCAAACTGGTGCCCAAGGTAGAAAAATGACATGTGATGGGGGCCAATAAAGAAATTGTTATTACAAATCCCAAGAACTAGGCCAAAGAAGAAATGAATAGAAAAGCAATGACTAGACTTGAGTATAATTAAAAAAAATAGAAAATACAAATGAATTATGACACCTGTCATCTTTTTAATATGGAATGCTGTCCAATACCCCAAATCACTTGACATTTATATGTGACTTTGTTTTCACAAACTCTTTGAATACAAAGAGCTTTGTGATAATTACTTGATTATTTATGTTCATGTTCTATGTGGGAGTTCAGCATTGTATCAAGATCTCTTTTACATTAGGGGAACTTGCTCTTTCAGCACCACTGACTCATGGGAAGTACAGAGGAAACCAAGAACAATGCTAATCTAAACAGCTCCACCTCCCAAATTGGACACGGTTCTCCTTGGGATCAGTAGTTTAGAACCATTTATTGTTCATTTCTTGAACTAAGGAACAGGGAATTTTTTTCTTTCTTGAATTTGGAGATGGGAAACGTCATATTCTCACATTCAGATTCATGATTACAAGATTTTTAATTAATTTTACACATGCATCTTTTTTTTTTTTTTTCTCATGCTGAAAATTTCAGTGATTTGGAAAGAGGCAGATGGAGTCCTGGCAGAGTTTATAGAATGGAAGAGACTGGAGTTGACTTAAATGTTGGTACATAAGAGGCACCAAATTAGGAAAAGTTGAAAATTTTAAAAGTAAGGGATGGTCAATAGTGTAAAATTCCTGATAAAGCAGGAAGAGGGACACTCTATCCATAATATTATTAGGCCACAAGCAGGGTTCTAGAATACTGGTGCAGGAATCCTGCAGTCTTTGTCACTTGGAAGGTCTCTTCCTCCTGGATTCTGTAGGAATGCATATCTCCCCCCAAGTTGATCCTGTCATGACCATTTAGGTTTAAGAGAAGGCATCATATATTGGTTCTCTACCGTCCATGGCAACACACTTAGGAATAGAACTGGCTTGGATTCCCAGGCCAATGCTCTTTCCCTACATTATGCTTTTGTTGTTGAACATACTGCTTTAAAAAGTTATATCTTCATTATTTTTAGTTGCTGGTTAATGATTTTCTCTGTACTTCGTACATTTTGTCTACTGGTTTTATTTAGAGCTGGTTTCTGCATATGAAGTAAATCTGAGAGAGTGGGTTCTCCTTGCCCAGATGTCTAACGCAGCCCTCCTCTCCCACTCCACTGCTCATATCCTTCTCATCACTAAGTTCTACAGTGTTATACTACTTATTACCATTTGAAAATATCTCTTTAGGTTGTTTAATTGTTTATGATCTAATTAACTCCCCACCTGGACTTTGAGCTCCTTGAAGATATAAAATTTCATTGTTCTGGTGCTAGAACCATACCCCAAGTTCTAAACAGTGCTTGTCACATAGAAGCCCTTGGATAAGGTCATTCTAGAAGTTTGTAAGAAGTTCATATTTGTCCTTTCCTCAAGAACGGAATTTGTAATAAATAAACAGGTAAATAATAAACTCATTAAATGGAGTATCTGCAATAAGGTGGTATGTGTTTATTCATTCTTTTTTTGATCAAATATTTGCCAAATTACTATTTACAGGGCTGTGCAGTGGGCTAGGTGTTTAGAGTACAGTAAAAATGAGCCATGACTCCTGCCTTCAAAGAACGTATAGTCAAAAACAAAAACAAAAACAAAAACAGACATGTAAACAAAAATAGAAATATTGGGTACAAAAATACTACTATATAAATCATCTCTTCCCTCTCCACCCTGGCTTCACTGTAGTCATAAAGGGATATTTTAAAAATACTGATGCCTGAAAGGAGTCGGAGACAAAAGGCCACATATTATTTGATTCCAGTTATGTAAAAAATTTAAAATAAGCAAATGCATAGAGAGAGAAAGGAGATTAGTAGATACTGAGGGCTGAGGGGTGGAGGAAGAGAAGAAATGGGGAGTGACTGTTAATGAATATGAGGTTTTTTTTTTTTTGGAATGATGAAAATGTTCTAGAATTGGATAGTGGTCCTTGAAAATATACTAACAAATTCAATTTTATACTATATGAGTGCATTATATGTTATGTGAATTATATATCAATACAATTTTTTTTTAAATACTGGTGCCTGACTTTCACTTCTAAAGATTCTGATTTAATCGGTCTGGGGTATACTGTGGGCATTGAGGTTTTCAGAGGCATCTCCGGAGACCTAGGTTGAGGACCACTGGTCTGACTACAGTGGTAGGTAAGAGAAGGTAGGGATCAACCCTGCTCAGAATTAGAAAGTTTTCCAGTGGCAGAAGATGGAATTAAAAGATAAACAAGTCATTTGACTTTCATAGGTATGACTAAGACTTGATTCAACGTAGAAATAGTCTATTATTGCTAATTTGCCAAGATTTTGTCAATATCTAAGCACTGATTTAACGTAGTGCCTTTTATATGCAGTGTCACTTTTCAAGGTTTCAGTTACCTGCAGTCAACCATGGTAAAACAATATTAAATGTAAAATTCCAGAAATAAGCAATTCCTATGTTTTAAATTGGACACCATTCTGAGTTGTGTGAACAAATCTTGAGCCATCCTGCTCCATCCTGCTTGGGACATGAATCATCCCTTTGTCCAGCATAGCCACGCTAGGGATGCTACTCTCCTGTTAGCCACTTAGTAGCTGACTCAGTGATCAGATTGACTGTTGTAGTATAGTAATGCTTGTGTTCAAGTAACCCTTATTTTAATTAATAATAGCTCCAAAGCACAAGAGTAGTGATGCTGGCATATTGTTAATCACTGGCTGTGTTGAGTTTATAAATTAAACTTTATAATAGATATATATGTACTTTAGAGGGAAAAAACATAGTATGTGTAGGTTTCAGTACCATCCATGGTTTCAGGCGTCCATTAGGGGTCTAGAAACATATCTACCAAAGATAAGGGAGGACTACTATATTTCTGCAGCATTGTCAATATGGCTTCTAGGTGGTCAAGCAGGTGAGATTTCTTACCTTCAAATGTAGAATATGGAATTTTATTTTTCCATATCTAAGCAGTCATATATATTCTGCTTAAATATGCATTCTGACCCTGATGTAGTAAAGTTTTTGGAATTTCACAAGGGAGTTGATAAAGCCAGTGAACACAACAAATTTTGAATATCTTGGGATTACAAATGATTCACTCTTTGATCAGAGAGCTTTCTAAACTTTGGTAATTTTCTACCTCATAGCTGGTAGGACGGTAGATATACAGAATCAGTATAGTTTACAAAGGAAATTTCTTACATGTTAGCCTCCATTTGTGCTATTCTCAAAGTTATCTTAAAATACTACAACAAAACTAGTCAAATGTCCTTTAATTTTGATTATTTTTGCAACAGAAAATGGCAATTTGCTCAAGGGGAGAATTAGGAAATTTGATATGAGTTAGACTCACCACCCCACTTCATGTTTCACAACCTGAAATTTAGATGACAAGGCTGAATTATCCAATTACTGACTACAAATTCTTATTTCAGATGTTGATTAATGTTCCAGTGCTTCTCTGCCTCCTGTTACTTCAGCATTTAGAACATGATTATAGTAGACAAGAGCTTTCTTATTGGCTCGTGATGACTATAGAAACTCCACAGGAGCAAAACGGTCAGGAAAGATGACAAGAAAGAGTAAGAGAAAAAGGGACACAGAGAAGGTGTGGCAGGTAGGGATGGCAGAGCTACCAAAATGAGATTAGAAGTGGCAGCTCACAGACTCACAAGGCAGTAGATCACCACTTCCAAACCTTTGTGCTTACCAACATGACCTTAGTCCTTATTAAAAACACAGATCTCTAGTCCCACCACTAGAATTGAGTTCAGCAGATATAGGGTGAGGTCCTAGAATCTGAATTTTTACATGGTCTTACCCAGATGCAAATGGTTCCCAGCCCACACTTTGAGAAACTCCGCAAGAGAGATGACATGACTAGTACTAGTAACAAAAACCATGTTTTGTAAATATAGAGCATTTTAACTGCATTTTTCTTTTTGCTTCTCATATGATCTTAGAAGATAGATTGGGTAGATATCATTTTTCCTCATTTTAAAAATGAGTACACTAAAGTTCTAGGAAGTTAAATGATCTGAAATCCAACTTTTTCTACTCTTAGATGACCAATCCTTTTACTAAATGAAGAAACATGCACTAAAATAATTCAGTAATATAGAGACATTCAGTGTAAGGGCAAGCCTGCCTCATTAAGAAAATGGTCTTTAATGCAGGGTACTATTAAAGGATAGAAGATAATAGAATATATTGTTGAAAGTTTTTTTTTTTAAATTTTAACATGTCAAAGTTTAGGACACTTCAAGTGCTTCCTTTCTTTAGTTTGAGCCTTCACTAATATACAATCATCTAATGAAATATTTATTCATTTATTCAATAAATATGCTGCATAATTGAGATATTACTGGGACACAGCTTTGCATTTGTAACCCTTTGAAAACATTCTCAGTTTTGTACATATTATTTTATCCTTATTACTATCCTTTATTATTTTAAAATGTATTTCTTCTTACACATAGCTATGCTGTTGTGTATTTGTAAACACAATAAGCCCATAAGCAGCATTCAACAATTCCTCATTAAGTCAGTATTCTCCCATACTCATTTTGTCCTACTTCATCTACCACTTTCTAAGATGTGAGTCACCCATTCAGGTGCTCACTTTTTGTTTCATCCTCAAAATTGTAATTTTTTGTTCTTGATCCTCATCCCTTCACTTTGTTGAATAAGAGTATATAAGCTCTCTTTGTGGCCATTAACTTGTTTCTTCATTCTTCCTTACATAATCTTGGCTGAAAGGCTCTTGTGTGGCACACTGTGAACCTATGTTGCTACATGAACTGGTGGGTTGGAGCTAGGTTCTGATCATTTTCTTCTGTCTTCATAAACTTGAAGAGCTAAAACATGAAACTACTGCATAATTCTGTATTGATCATGTTCAGCCCTCCCTCTGGTGACAAGCTGCCTTCTGACTATAAATCAAGAGGGCTATGCCAACTGTTACCTCCTGGCAGGACTGTACATTTTGAAGGGAGCCATGAAATGAACAGGAAACTTGTGCCAAAACATTCTTGATCATACATAAAATTTCCTAATGAAAAATTCCCAAATCCTTCAGATGGTCCCTTCTTTGATTGATGTTTTTATTCCCATGGACCAATTTATTTTAACATCTTCCCCTTCAAACAATTGTCAAGAACCCTGAGGAGCCCTTCTTCGACCTTTGTATTTTGAACCCTGGCATTTTATTTTTCACTTGAGCCCACATGTTTGTAGCTTTATGCTTTGTTTCACCAATTTTGGCTCCTGCTTTTTAAGCTTAATCTTTAGAGATTTTTAATCCATGCAGGCTTTCATCTATTGCTTTTGCCAATGTGATATAATACATCAGCTGTATTAGCTGTGACTGGTGTGGTTGGCCATATTAGGCCTGACAAAGGAAAGCCCCAAAGTGGACCAAACTGAACACTTTTAGTCCAGGTAATACAGATGCAGAAAGGTGGAGACTGTCCCATCAAATTCAGAAAAGCAAGAGTTTCAAGTGTAAAAAAAAAAAATCACAAACATTGGGCCCAGATGGTATGGCTGTCTGAATATTATATTACCTCTCATATAAGCTGTTCCTGGGTGCCAAATACTAAGTATCTTAGTCAGTTCACACTGCCATAACAAATACAACAGGCTGGGTGACTTAAACAATAGGAATGTATTTCTCACAGTTCTGGAGGCTGGAAGTCCAAGATCAGTGTGCAAACATGGTTCCATTTCATTGAGACCTCGCTGCCTGGCTTGTAGATGGCTATTTTCTTGTGTGTATTTGAATGACAGGGAGGAAGAGCAAAAAATAGAATATGAATGCAAGCTTTCTCTTGTCTCTTATTATAAGGAAAAATTTCATCATGAGGGTCCCACCTTCATGACCTCATCTAACCCTAATTACCTCTTAAATGTACCATCTCCAAAGACCATTACATTAGTGCTTCCACATACAAATTTTGGAGAAGGGTACACAAACATTCAGTCCATAACACAAAGGGTGTGAAAGACAGCAAACCCATTTCCAATATCTCTGGCATGGTGGACATCTCCATGTGAGCTGCCAACACTACAGAATTCAGGGCATGCCTTTGAAAGATGCAAGGGAAGCCTAGGCAGCTAAGCCCATCCCTGCATCCTTATTTCATTTGATCTTTGGTACTGCTGATCTACCGCTTTGATAATAAACCAAAGTAAAAGTGACCTCAAACCTGGATCAAACTTCATAGTTTAGTCTCGTGCAACTGTAATCAACTGTTACTTTTTTATCTCCACTGCTCTGTAGACCTTATCAGCAGGTCCACAGGCAACACATAGAGGAAGAGGCTCTGGGAGAGGCTTTGCCTCATTCTTTGCTTTATATTCATTTCTATTCCCCAACTTGCTTTTTCTAACTTTTCTGGTTATTGATCCTGACCGTGTGATTGCATTGACATTGAATAAAATCATTCTTTAAAGAATTTCTTTAAGCTCCTACTATGTGCCAGGTGTTGTTCTGAGCACTGAATATACAACAGTGAACAATAGAGATAGAAACTCTGCCTTGGTGATGCTGACATTAGGCAGAATAATAGATCGTAAGAGGTACCAAGCAGGGAATGGGGATAAGCAGTGCTAATGGCCACTTGAAACAGAAACTTGAACAAATTTACAAGAAAACAATAAACAACTGCATTAAAAAGTTGGCAAAGGATATGAACAGACACTTCTCAAAAGAAGACATACATGTGACCAACAAGCATATGAAAAAAAGCTTAACATCACAGATCATTAGGGAAATGCAAATCCAAACCACAATGAGATACTATCTCATGCCAGTCAGAAAGGCAATTATTAACAGGTCAAGAAACAACAGATGCTGGTGAGGCTGCAGATAAATAGGAATGTTTTTACACTGTTGGTGAGAATGTAAATTAGTTCAACCACTGTGGAAGACAGTGTGACAATTCCTCAAAGACCTAGAACCAGAAATACCATTTGACCCAGCAATCCCATTACTGGATATATACCCAAAGGGATATAAATCATTCTATTGTAAAGATACATGCACACGTTTGTTTATTGCAGCACTATTTACAATAGCAAAGACATAGAACCAACCCAAATGCCCATCAATGATAGACTGGATAAAGAAAATGTGGTATGTATACATCATGGAACACAATGCAGCCATAAAAAGTAAGGAGATCATGCTCTTTGCAGGGACATGGATGGAGCTTGAAGCCATTTCCTCAGCAAACTAACAAAGGTACAGAAAACCAAACACTGCATGTTCTCACTTATAAGTAGGAGCGGAACAATAAGAACACATGGACGCAGTGAGGGGAACCACACACACTGGAGCCTGTTAGGGTGGGGGTGTGGTAGGAGGGAGAGCATCAGGATAAATAGCTAATGTATGTGGGGTTTAATACCTAGGTGATGGGTTGATAGGTGCAGCAAACCACCATGGCATAAATTTACCTATGTAACAAACCTGCACATCCTGCATATGTATCCTAAAACTTAAAATTTAAAAATGAAGGAAAATTTTTAAAAATTAGATAGTGGTAATGGTTGCACAACTCTATGATAATGTACTAAATACCACTGAATTTTGTACTTTATAGGGATGAATTTTATGTTATGTGAATTACATCTCAATAAAGTTATAAAACAAAGAGGAAAGTCTGGCCAACAGGGCCTCTAGAGATTTACTTCAAGTAATAGATTGTGAAAACTTAGTATATGATACATGTGACAGGCCCGCTCTTTAGGAAAAAAAACATGAAGCACACTGAGAGGTGGGAGAGTGAGTGAAAGAGAGAGGATGAGTAAGTGTTTCATCTCCCCCACCCACCCCATATCAATAAAGGTGAACTTTGTGGAGGAAATGGAGGTTTGACAAAAATATTCCAACCAGATTTTTGGGGAAGTTGCCAACAGAGCAGATGTATGCCATCTTCACTGTCTGAGACTCTGGAAGATCACCTTTAAGAGTGTCCCTCACCAATAAGGAGTGATCATAACAGAGGAGAAATGGATACAAAAAGAAGGGCACTTCTTCCATAGCTCCTACCTGGCATAGAGAGATCCAGAAGTCTCTACATACTCCCAGTGAGGGACATGGAAAGTAGCTGAATGTTGAGAGCCAAGGTGACTCCATGGCAGAGGCTACAGGTGGCAGCCTAATCCAGGGGCTGGTAGAATCGTGTGGCTGAGACACAGAGGGCCTCAAGGGCAGTCATAGGCTAAGACAGGGCCTACTAGACAGGATGGAGAGCAACATCATGCCTGGATTGAGACGACAGGACAAGCAGTATTTCATTAGCCCTGTACCTCATTGTTGGATGCCAGGAAGGTGGAGTATCTGACGACATTACTATAGAGGCCATAAGCATTCACACAAGGATCTCCTTGCCAACCTCTGTTGCTATCTTGGGAAAAAAGGATATAGGGATGGGTGGTGAAACTCTGGAACACTGAACATTTACCTAAAGGGACTAAGTTAACCCAGAAGAGACTATTTTTGATTGATGGAGATTTCATACCCACTAATTAGAAGATTTTAAGATACTCCTCATCACCATTATTTATTGGAATAGGGACTTCAGATAGAGATAAGAACACTTATCAGAGTTTCTTGACCAATCATTGACATTCTGGGTAAGATAATCCTTTGTTATGCAGGATTGTCCTGGGCATTGAAAGATGTTTAGCAGCATCTAAGCCCTCTACCCATTAGATGCCAGTAGTTACTCTCCCCTCCATTCCAGAAGTCACAAAATCCTCTCCCCTCAAGAATAAAATTGCCCCCAGCCAAGAAATATTTCGTTTTATGCATTCTATACACATCTGAGGACAGAGGGTTCACTTTTCCACCCCTCTTTTTACCTACATGTTCTAGCTCAGGCCTCAAATATTCTACATGATGTGAGACAAGCAAACTTCCTCTCCTGTGTGACTTCTTCCTCCTGTTGAACAATGCAAAGAGCCTGAAAGCCATGCCCTTTCCTGCATAATACATGCCCTTCTTTGTATTCAGCTTTGTTTCTTATACTAAAATTACATCCTGTTTCTTTGCTCTCCGAGCCCCACAGGCTGTGTCTCGAGCTTCCTGTGTTCTGATATGATTGTATTACCTGTTCTGAGATGTGCTCTCTGCCACTCGTGTGATTTTAATTCATCCTTCCAGGTTTCCTTTGCCCTCCTGCATTTTTCCTCCTCCTACACTGCCTCCCATAGCGGCTACTCTTACCTCTGCTCTCCTCTTTATTTCTTCTTTTTTGAGTTGGGTCCATCTCTCTTGGCTCTATTCAGCCCTTTTTCTCTTGGTTTATTTTCCAGTGGATTCTGGGAGGTGCCCATCCCCCACCTGCTCCACCTCCACCCTGCTGACCTCCTCTGTATAGTCTGATGAGCCATTGCTACTGAATGAGGAAAGGCTTAACCTTCCATTCCCCACCCCATATTCCTTTCCCTGGCCCCTCTTTTCCCTCCATAGCTTCTGTCTCTGTTTTTATTCTTTGTTTCTTGTCCACTGCAAGGTGAAATTCAGCCTTGTCCTTATGTTCCTCATCTCATCCTTTCCCACATTTGTGACATATCTTCCCTTTGTCACATGAAGAACAGCAGCGGGGTGGAGAGCCTAGCGGAGAGGATGCACACAGTGCCGGGAGTCAGTCATTCAGACAGGGACATAGATCTTGGAACTTATACATTTCTCAGCTGTGTAAAATGTGGGTAATAAAAGTAGCTAATCCATAGGGTCACTGAAGGATTCAATGAGTTTGCAGTGTACAGTGTTTAGTAGATTCTAGACTGTATGCCCTGATATCTAGTGGATATGCAGTGAATATTTGTCACATGGTTAAAATTTTGCATGATATGCATCCCAAGACCTGGCACATAGTGAATGCTCAAAGTAAAAATGTTCTTCAACTGAACCGAATCAAACTGTCTTTTCGACATTAGATTTGATGGTCCAGACCTCAAAGTCAAACCTTACTTTCTTCATAAGTCACAGTCTTTTCTTCTTCAGGTTGAAACTTCTCCTATGTCTATAATTTGATTCCTCAAGAAAGCAAAGATGCTACATTAACCTACTACACAGAATCCTTCCCAAACTATTCTTACTGACTGTTCTCCTAGTGTACCCTCCAAAGTAAACTCGTTATTTTCCTGCTGATTTGAAGCTTATATCAAACTTTATGGGAATTTAATCATGACAAATTGGTCCCTAGGGTACATGCCAATTGGATTAGTAATCAGGATCCCCTGCACATAATCTCTGTGCAGCTTTTGAAGCAGATCCACATGCCAAATCTTCCCTTAGAGGACTCTCCCTGCTCTCCTCCCCTTCAATATGGAAAAAGTTTCTTATCTTTTCTTTGTCAGCTTCTCTTCTGCACCTCCTCCTTGCTCCCAGTTGTTTTATTCCTCTTTCCTCCACCCTGCTGCCATTCTTCAGACTCTTTTCTTTTCCCTCTGATTATCAAACTGAATTTAATCCTGATAGATAAATTGAGCATGTGGTATTAGCTACATTGACAGATGAGGAAAGTCAGGGTGGCACATTACCACCATTGCTCAAGTTATAGAATGGCACAGTACTGCTGGAATCGAGATTAGACATGAAGGTCCTGCCTCTAAGCCTGTGGATTTTTCACTTTGTCAAAACCATATTGACTTCAAACAGAGTGTCAGTGAACATTACCAATCTCTACAAAATCTAAGATATGTTGTGTTTTTATCATTAAAGGTTGTTACCCATAATGAAGAAAGGATTCATATTAGTCTAATACTTCTATAGAGCAGTGTTCAAAATCATTAGTGTTTTATCTCCATATTTGTCATTTGTTGCTTCAAAAATTATTTATGTACATAAACAGGAAACAGTAACTACAATTTTATAGCACTTCAAATTTACAAAGTCATTTTATAACCCATTGTTTCATTTGCATCCTCAAAACAATCTTGCAAAGAATGCATTGTTAACCCTATTTTACAGATAATGAAACTGAGGCTCAGAAAACTTCAATAATTTAATGTGATACACTTAGCTAGGAAATGACAGAACCTTGAGTTGGAAACTTTTCTTCTTGATTTCAAAGCTCATGCTCTTTCAGTTTGAGCATTGTACTTCACACATGAAGGGGCTGTGCTTCTAAAACCCATTTAGCTTAGTTTATGAACATTTATTGTCAAGAGTAGGAATGCATCAAATTTACAGACAAACAATGTAAAGGCAAATCAGTAATATTATGTTTAGCTATTGATATGAGATGATGCCACTTGCAGAATTAAAATTCATTACAGGCAATAGATCTTTTTCAAGACTAAGCTTTGCTAGATCCTATTATTTTGTAAATAGCACCAAAATAAAGGAGTTGGGCTTATTAGGGTAATTAAATATGTTGATTTAGTCCCCAATTGAGTACAGTGGGCCTGACTGCTCACTCAACAGTGCACTAAAAGTCTGTGACACGGTATGGGGAAAACAGACCGGGCTTTGCAAAGCTGCATGTAAAGCATCTGCATTTTCAGCATTGGAAGCTTGATCAGAATTTCCATAATGAAGTTAGAAGACAGGAAGATCTGAGACTAGATTATACAGCTCATTGAAAACTCAAACTGTTTCTATGAATTATAAGAATAGATTTAATCCCCAAATTGAAAGGTTACATGCCTGAATTCATTTTGTACAGGGAGATGAGGTTCCTTTTCAGTCTTGAGTTTGCAGATGGACCAGATGGCATGTACATGCCCAGAAGGTCAGGTGACACAATGAGGGGATAGATGCTTATGTACATGTTTCTGGATAGAGGTTTTGTAACTTCCATGAGTTTCACAAAGAGGGCAGGGATTGGTTAACCACTGATAAAGAGGGCAGTTGATGCCTTGGGAATGAGTAAGCCCACCTGGAGGGAGTGGGGATAGAGGAAGATCCCAGGCAGAACCTAGAAAATCGACCAACTAAGATGGCCGAATAGGAACAGCTCCAGTCTCCAACTCCCAGCACGAGTGACAAAGAAGACCGGTGATCTCTGCATTTTCAACTGAGGTACTGGGTTCATCTCACTGGGGAGTGCCGGACGATCGGTGCTGGTCGATCTCACTGGGGAGTGCCGGACGATCGCTGCTGCAGCCGGACCAGCCAGAGCTGAAGCAGGGCGAGGCATCGCCTCACCTGGGAAGCGCAAGGGGGAAGGGAATCCCTTTTCCTAGCCAGGGGAACTGAGACACACAACACCTGGAAAATCGGGTAACTCACACCCCAATACTGTGCTTTAAGCAAACAGGCACACCAGGAGATTATATCCCACACCTGGCCGGGAGGGTCCCACACCCACGGAGCCTCCCTCATTGCTAGCACAGCAGTCTGTGATCTACCGGCAAGGCAGCAGCGAGGCTGGGGGAGGGGCGCCCGCCATTGCTGAGGCTTAAGTAGGTAAACAAAGCTGCTGGGAAGCTCGAACTGGGTGGAGCTCACAGCAGCTCAAGGAAACCTGCCTGTCTCTGTAGACTCCACCTCTGGGGACAGGGCAATAACAAACGCAGCCGAAACCTCTGCAGACGCAAACGACTCTGTCTGACAGCTTTGAAGAGAGCAGTGGATCTCCCAACACTAAGGTTGAGATCTGAGAAGGGACAGACTCCCTGCTAAAGTGGGTCCCTGACCCCCGAGTAGCCTAACTGGGAGACATCCCCCACTAGGGGCAGTCTGACACCCCACACCTCACAGGGTGGGGTACACCCCTGAGAGGAAGCTTCCAAAGCAAGAATCAGACAGGTACACTCGCTGTTCAGAAATATTCTATCTTCTGCAGCCTCTGCTGCTGATACCCAGGCAAACAGGGTCTGGAGTGGACCTCAAGCAATCTCCAACAGGCCTACAGCTGAGGGTCCTGACTGTTAGAAGGAAAACTATCAAACAGGAAGGACACCTACACCAAAACCCCATCAGTACATCACCATCATCAAAGACCAGAGGCAGATAAAACCACAAAGATGGGGAAAAAGCAGGGCAGAAAAGCTGGAAATTCAAAAAATAAGAGCGCATCTCCCCCGGCAAAGGAGCGCAGCTCATCGCCAGCAACGGATCAAAGCTGGACGGAGAATGACTTTGACGAGATGAGAGAAGAAGGCTTCAGTCCATCAAATTTCTCAGAGCTAAAGGAGGAATTATGTACCCAGCGCAAAGAAACTAAAAATCTTGAAAAAAAAGTGGAAGAATTGATGGCTAGAGTAATTAATACAGAGAAGGTCATAAACGAAATGAAAGAGATGAAAACCATGACACGAGAAATACGTGACAAATGCACAAGCTTCAGTAACCGACTCGATCAACTGGAAGAAAGAGTATCTGCGATTGAGGATCAAATGAATGAAATGAAGCGAGAAGAGAAACCAAAAGAAAAAAGAAGAAAAAGAAATGAACAAAGCCTGCAAGAAGTATGGGATTATGTAAAAAGACCAAATCTACGTCTGATTGGGGTGCCTGAAAGTGAGGGGGAAAATGGAACCAAGTTGGAAAACACTCTTCAGGATATCATCCAGGAGAACTTCCCCAACCTAGTAGGGCAGGCCAACATTCAAATCCAGGAAATACAGAGATCGCCACAAAGATACTCCTCTAGAAGAGCAACTCCAAGACACATAATTGCCAGATTCACCAAAGTTGAAATGAAGGAAAAAATCTTAAGGGTAGCCAGAGAGAAAGGTCGGGTTACCCACAAATGGAAGCCCATCAGACTAACAGCAGATCTCTCGGCAGAAACTCTCCAAGCCAGAAGAGAGTGGGGGCCAATATTCAACATTCTTAAAGAAAAGAATTTTCAACCCAGAATTTCATATCCAGCCAAACTAAGTTTCATAAGTGAAGGAGAAATAAAATCCTTTACAGATAAGCAAATGCTTAGAGATTTTGTCACCACTAGGCCTGCCTTACAAGAGACCCTGAAGGAAGCACTAAACATGGAAAGGAACAACCGGTACCAGCCATTGCAAAAACATGCCAAAATGTAAAGACCATCGAGGCTAGGAAGAAACTGCATCAACTAACGAGCAAAATAACCAATTAATATCATAATGGCAGGATCAAGTTCACACATAACAATCTTAACCTTAAATGTAAATGGACTAAATGGTCCAATTAAAAGACACAGACTGGCAAACTGGATAAAGAGTCAAGACCCATCAGTCTGCTGTATTCAGGAGACCCATCTCACACGCAGAGACATACATAGGCTTAAAATAAAGGGATGGAGGAAGATTTACCAAGCAAATGGAGAACAAAAAAAAGCGGGGGTTGCAATACTAGTCTCTGATAAAACAGACTTTAAACCATCAAAGATCAAAAGAGACAAAGAAGGCCATTACATAATGGTAAAGGGATCAATTCAACAGGAAGAGCTATCTATCCTAAATATATATGCACCCAATACAGGAGCACCCAGATTCATAAAGCAAGTCCTTAGAGACTTACAAAGAGACTTAGACTCCCATACAATAATAATGGGAGACTTCAACACTCCACTGTCAACATTAGACAGATCAATGAGACAGAAAGTTAACAAAGATATCCAGGAATTGAACTCATCTCTGCAGCAAGCAGACCTAATAGACATCTATAGAACTCTCCACCCCAAATCAACAGAATATACATTCTTCTCAGCACCACATCGTACTTACTCCAAAATCGACCACGTAATTGGAAGTAAAGCACTCCTCAGCAAATGTACAAGAACAGAAATTATAACAAACTGTCTCTCAGACCACAGTGCAATCAAACTAGAACTCAGGACTAAGAAACTCAATCAAAACCGCTCAACTACATGGAAACTGAACAACCTGCTCCTGAATGACTACTGGGTACATAACGAAATGAAGGCAGAAATAAAGATGTTCTTTGAAACCAATGAGAACAAAGATACAACATACCAGAATCTCTGGGACACATTTAAAGCAGTGTGTAGAGGGAAATTTATAGCACTAAATGCCCACAAGAGAAAGCAGGAAAGATCTAAAATTGACACTCTAACATCGCAATTAAAAGAACTAGAGAAGCAAGAGCAAACACATTCGAAAGCTAGCAGAAGGCTAGAAATAACTAAGATCAGAGCAGAACTGAAGGAGATAGAGACACAAAAAACTCTCCAAAAAATCAATGAATCCAGGAGTTGGTTTTTTGAAAAGATCAACAAAATTGACAGACCACTAGCAAGACTAATAAAGAAGAAAAGAGAGAAGAACCAAATCGACGCAATTAAAAATGATAAAGGGGATATCACCACCGACCCCACAGAAATACAAACTACCATCAGAGAATACTATAAACACCTCTACGCAAATAAACTGGAAAATCTAGAAGAAATGGATAATTTCCTGGACACTTACACTCTTCCAAGACTAAACCAGGAAGAAGTTGAATCCCTGAATAGACCAATAGCAGGCTCTGAAATTGAGGCAATAATTAATAGCCTACCAACCAAAAAAAGTCCAGGACCAGATGGATTCACAGCTGAATTCTACCAGAGGTACAAGGAGGAGTTGGTACCATTCCTTCTGAAACTATTCCAATCAATAGAAAAAGAGGGAATCCTCCCTAACTCATTTTATGAGGCCAACATCATCCTGATACCAAAGCCTGGCAGAGACACAACAAAAAAAGAGAATTTTAGACCAATATCCCTGATGAACATCGATGCAAAAATCCTCAATAAAATACTGGCAAACCGGATTCAGCAACACATCAAAAAGCTTATCCACCATGATCAAGTGGGCTTCATCCCTGGGATGCAAGGCTGGTTCAACATTCGCAAATCAATAAACATAATCCAGCATATAAACAGAACCAAAGACAAGAACCACATGATTATCTCAATAGATGCAGAAAAGGCTTTTGACAAAATTCAACAGCCCTTCACGCTAAAAACACTCAATAAATTCGGTATTGATGGAACGTACCTCAAAATAATAAGAGCTATTTATGACAAACCCACAGCCAATATCATACTGAATGGGCAAAAACTGGAAAAATTCCCTTTGAAAACTGGCACAAGACAGGGATGCCCTCTCTCACCACTCCTATTCAACATAGTGTTGGAAGTTCTGGCTAGGGCAATTAGGCAAGAGAAAGAAATCAAGGGTATTCAGTTAGGAAAAGAAGAAGTCAAACTCTCCCTGTTTGCAGATGACATGATTGTATATTTAGAAAACCCCATTGTCTCAGCCCAAAATCTCCTTAAGCTGATAAGCAACTTCAGCAAAGTCTCAGGATACAAAATTAATGTGCAAAAATCACAAGCATTCTTATACACCAGTAACAGACAAACAGAGAGCCAAATCAGGAATGAACTTCCATTCACAATTGCTTCAAAGAGAATAAAATACCTAGGAATCCAACTTACAAGGGATGTAAAGGACCTCTTCAAGGAGAACTACAAACCACTGCTCAGTGAAATAAAAGAGGACACAAACAAATGGAAGAACATACCATGCTCATGGATAGGAAGAATCAATATCATGAAAATGGCCATACTGCCCAAGGTAATTTATAGATTCAATGCCATCCCCATCAAGCTACCAATGAGTTTCTTCACAGAATTGGAAAAAACTGCTTTAAAGTTCATATGGAATCAAAAAACAGCCCACATCTCCAAGGCAATCCTAAGTCAAAAGAACAAAGCTGGAGGCATCACGCTACCTGACTTCAAACTATACTACAAGGCTACAGTAACCAAAACAGCATGGTACTGGTACCAAAACAGACATATAGACCAATGGAACAGAACAGAGCCCTCAGAAATAATACCACACATCTACAGCCATCTGATCTTTGACAAACCTGAGAGAAACAAGAAATGGGGAAAGGATTCCCTATTTAATAAATGGTGCTGGGAAAATTGGCTAGCCATAAGTAGAAAGCTGAAACTGGATCCTTGCCTTACTCCTTATACGAAAATTAATTCAAGATGGATTAGAGACTTAAATGTTAGACCTAATACCATAAAAACCCTAGAGGAAAACCTAGGTAGTACCATTCAGGACATAGGCATGGGCAAAGACTTCATGTCTAAAACACCAAAAGCAACGGCAGCAAAAGCCAAAATTGACAAATGGGATCTCATTAAACTAAAGAGCTTCTGCACAGCAAAAGAAACTACCATCAGAGTGAACAGGCAACCTACAGAATGGGAGAAAATTTTTGCAATCTACTCATCTGACAAAGGGCTAATATCCAGAACCTACAAAGAACTCAAACAAATTGACAAGAAAAAAACAAACAACCCCATCAAAAAGTGGGCAAAGGATATGAACAGACATTTCTCAAAAGAAGACATTCATACAGCCAACAGACACATGAAAAAATGCTCATCATCACTGGCCATCAGAGAAATGCAAATCAAAACCACAATGAGATACCATCTCACACCAGTTAGAATGGCAATCATTAAAAAGTCAGGAAACAACAGGTGCTGGAGAGGATGTGGAGAAATAGGAACACTTTTACACTGTTGGTGGGATTGTAAACTAGTTCAACCATTATGGAAAACAGTATGGTGATTCCTCAAGGATCTAGAACTAGATGTACCATATGACCCAGCCATCCCATTACTGGGTATATACCCAAAGGATTATAAATGATGCTGCTATAAAGACACATGCACACGTATGTTTATTGCGGCACTATTCACAATAGCAAAGACTTGGAATCAACCCAAATGTCCATCAGTGACAGATTGGATTAAGAAAATGTGGCACATATACACCATGGAATACTATGCAGCCATCAAAAAGGATGAGTTTGTGTCCTTTGTAGGGACATGGATGCAGCTGGAAACCATCATTCTTAGCAAACTGTCACAAGAACAGAAAACCAAACACCGCATGTTCTCACTCATAGGTGGGAACTGAACAATGAGATCACTTGGACTCAGGGAGGGGAACATCACACATCGGGGCCTATCATGGGGAGGGGGTAGGGGGGAGGGATTGCATTGGGAGTTATACCTGATGTAAATGACGAGTTGATGGGTGCAGCACACCAACATGGCACAAGTATACATATGTAACAAACCTGCACGTTATGCACATGTACCCTACAACTTACAGTATAATAATAATAAATAAATTTAAAAAAAAAAAAGAAAATCGACCAACTATAATACATATCAGACATTTTAATAAAATTATTCTCAAATTAGTATCACATGAATTACAGATAGTGTGATTAGACATCACAATGATAAAGGTAGTGGTGATTACTGGTGACTTTTGATTTTGGGCCTATGGATGCATCATATGTGATGCATAAACCCCTTCAAATTGGATGCAAAACTGTATGTATATGTGCATATGAGCATGTCTAGGGAGAGGAGCTCTAGATTTTCTCAAAGTCTTAGAGAGGGTACTTGACCCCTTTGAAGGTTAGGAATCACTGTGGGGATGGAGCAAGATGGCAGAATAGAAGCCTCCATCATTAGTCCTCCCCACTGGAACAACAAATTTTAGCAATTATCTGCACACAGAAAACCATTGTCACAATAACTGAAAATTAGGTGAGTAATCACAGTACCTAGATTTCACTTCACATTAATATAAGAGACATTGAGGAGAGCAGGAGAAACAATCTTGAATTGCCAATACCACCTCTTCCCTATCCTGCAGCAGTGACCATGCAGCATGGGGAGAGAATCTGCACTGTGGGGAAGGACAGCACAGAGACTGGGGGACTTTACATGGAAATCAGTGTTGCTCTGTCACAGAGGAGAATAAAGCCATGCTGGGTTCAACTAGCACCTGTGCATAGAGGGATCATTTGGAAAAGACCTGGCCAGAGGGGCATCACCCATCCCAGGGATTCGAACATGAGTTTCTCAGCAAGCCTCACCACCATGAACTGAAGTGCTCTGGGGTCCTAGGTAAACTTAAAGGCAGTCTAGGACACAATGACTGCAATTTCTAGACAACTGCTAGTGCTAGACTGGGCTTAGAGCCAGTGAACTAGGGTGGCACATGATCTAGGGAGACACCAGCTGGTTTGGCTAAGGGAGGGCTTGCACCATCCCTTCCCTAGGCCTCAGGCAGTGCAACTCACAGCAACAAAAGTGACTCCTTCCTTCTGCTTAAAGAGAGGAGAGCAAAGAGTAAAGAGGACTTTGGTTTCCGCCTTGGATACCAGCTCAACCACAGTAGGATAGGGCACTAGGCAGAGTTCTGAGGCCCTCATTTCAGGACCAAGTTCATAGATGAAATTTCTAGACACACCCAGGGCCAAAAGGGAATCTACTGCTTTGAAGGGAAGGACCCAGTCCTGGCAGGATTTATCACTCACTGACTAAAGAGCCCTTGGGTCCTGAATAACCAGCAGTGATGCCCAGGGAGTACACCGTAGGCCTTGGGCTTTAAGACCTGCTGACTACAGGTCTGACCCAGCACATTTTCAGCTGTGGCGACTGTGGTGAAAGACTCCTTCTGTTTGAGAAGAGCAGAGGGAAAAGTAAAGGGGACTTTGTCATGCACCTTGGGTACCAGCTCAGCCACAATAGGGTAGAGAAACAAGCAGGCTCTTAGATCCCCGAGTCCAGACCTAGGCCCTTGGACAGCATTTCTAGACCTACCTTTGGCCAGAGGGGAGCCCACTGCTATGAACAATGAGTCCCAGGCCTGGTAGCATTCACCACAAGCTGATGGAAGAACTCTTGGGCTTTAGGTAAACATTGGCAGTAGCCTGGCAGAACCTCCATTGACCAGTGGTGGTGGCCACAGAGAGAGGCTCCTCTACCTGTGGAAAGGGGAGGGCAAAGTGGGAAGGACTTTGCATTCTGGTATAAGTACCAGCTTAATCTCAGAATAGAACACTAGGTAAACTGCTGAGGTAAACACTAGGTAAACTCCAATACCTGGCTCCCAGGCAGCATCCCTGGACATGCCCAGGGCCTGAGGGAATATACCACCCTGAAGAACAGGGCCTTGGGCAAGATCCAGTGCTGTGCTGGCTTCAGGTCTCACCCTGAAGCCACAGGGGTACTAGTATCACCATACCCTCAGCTCCAGGTGGATCAGCACAGAGAGAGAGGGACTCTATTTGTTTGGGAAAAAGTAAGGGAAAAGAACAAGAGTCTCTTCCCGGAAATCCAGAGAATTCTTCCAGATCCTATACCAGACCACCAAGGCAGTACCTCTAAAAGTCTGCAAAAACCACAGTTTTAGTGGGCTTGGGGCCCAATTTCCTTCAAATACCTGGGAAGCCTTTCCCAGAAGGACAGGCACAAACAATCCCTGTGAAGAATACAATAAATATCTAACTCTTGAATGCCCAGACACCGACAAACATCTACAAGCATCAGCATCATCCAGGAAAACATGACCTCACCAAATGAACTAATTAAGGCACCAGAGAACAATCCTGGAGAAACAGATATGTGACCTTTCAGACGAAAAATTCAAAATAGCTGTCTAGAGGAAACTCAAATAATTTCAAGGTAAGACAGAGAAGGAATTCAGAATCCTGTCAGATAAATTTAACAGAGAGACTGAAATAACAATAACAACAAAATAAAGCAGAAATTCTAGAGTTGAAAAATGCAATTGACATGTGAAAGAATGCATCAGTGTATCAGTGTCTTAATAGCAGAAGTGATCAAGCAGTAGAAAGAATTACTGAGATTGAAGACAGGCTATTTGAAAAAAAAACACAAGGAAAACAAAAAATAATAAAAAACAATGAAGCATGCCTACAGGAAGTAGAAAATAAATGCAAGAGGGCAAATCTAAATGTTATTGGCCTTAAAGAGGAGATAGATAGATATAGAAAGTTTATTCAAAGGGATAATATCAGAGAACTTCCCAAACCTAGACAAAGATATCAACATTCAAGTACAAGAAGGTTATAGAACACCAAGTAGATTTAGCCCAAAGAAGATGACATCAAGACATTTAATAATCAAACTCCAAAAGGTCAAAAATAACATATCGTAAAAGCAGCGAGAGAAAAGAAGCGAATAACGTACGACGGAGTCCCAATATGTCTGGCAGCATACTTTTAAGTGGAAGCCTTACAGGCCAGGAGACAGTGGCTTGACATATTTAAAGTGTTGAAGGAAAAAAGTTTTACCCTAGAATAGTATGTCCTGGAAAAATATCCTTCAAACATGAAGGAGAAATAAAGACTTTTCCAGATGATATGGATTGGCTCTGTGTCCCCACTCAAATCTCACATTGGATTGTAATTCCTAGTGTTCGATATGGGGCCTGGTGGGAGGTAATTGGATCATGGGAGTGGTTTCTAATTATTTAGCACCATCTCCTTAGTGCTATCTCATGATTAAATTCTCATGAGATCTGGTTGTTTAAAAGTATATAACACTACCCCCTTTACTCTCTCTCTCCTGCTCTACCATGTGAAGATTGCATCTGTTTCCCCTTCTACCATGATTGTAAGTTTCCTGGGGCCTGCCAAGCCATGCCTCCTGTACAGCATGCAGAACTGTGACCAAATTAATCCTCTTTTCTCCATAAATTACCCAGTCTCAGGTATATTTTTATACAGTGTGAGAACAGATTAATATACCAAACAATCAAAAGCTGTGAGACTTCATCAATATCAGACCTTTCCTACAAGAAATGCTAAAGGGACTTCTTCAATCAAAAAGAAAAGGATGTTAGTGAGCAAGAAGAAACCATCTGAAGGTACAAAGATCAATGGTAATAGTAAGCACACAGAAAAGCACAGAATAGTATAACACTGTAATGGTGGTATATAAACTACTTTTGTCTTAAGTAGAAAGACTAAATGATGAACCAACAAAAAATAATAACTGCAACAACTTTTCAAGACATAGACAGTAAAATAAGACATAAAGAGACACATATTAAAAAGCAGAAGGATGAAGTTAAAATGTAGATATTTTATTAGTTTTCTTTTTATGTATTTGTGTCTTTATTTGTATATGCAATCAGTGTTAAGTTGCCATCAGTTTAAAACAATTGATTATAATGGTATTTGCAAATGTTATGGTAACCTCAAATTTTAAAAATGTACAACAGATACACAGACACAGACACAGACACAGACACACACACACACACACACACACAGAGAGAGAGAGAGAGAGAGAGAGAGACAGAGCAAGAAATTAAAGCATATCACCAAAGAAAATAACCTTTGCTAAAAGGAAGACAGGAAGGAAGAGAAACCTTCAAAACCACCAAAAAAAAAAAAAAAAAAAAAAAAAGGCAGGATTAAGTCCCTACTTATCAACAATAACATTGAATGTAAGTAGACTAAATTTTCCAATGAAAAGACACAGAGAGGCTAAATAGATGTAAAAACAAGACCTAATAATCTTTTGCCTACAAGAAACACACTTCACCTAAAATATACATACAAACTCAAAATAAAGGAAGGGAAAAAGACATTCCATGCCAATGGAAAGCAAAACGGAGCAGGAGTACCTATACTAATATCAGACAAAACAGGTTTCAAGACAAAAACTGCAAAGAAGAGACCAAGAAGGTTATTATATGATGATAAAAGGGTTAATTTAGCAGTAGGATATAATGATTATATGTGCACCCAACCCTGGAGCACCCAGATATATAAAGCAAATATTAGTAGAGCTAAAGGGAGAGGTAGACACCAATGCAACAGTAACTGGAGACGTCAACATATACTTTCAGCATTAGACAGAAGTCCAGTCAGAAGATCAATAAAGAAATATCAAATTTAATGTGCACCAAGAACAAATGGACCTAATAGATATTTATAGATCATTTAATCCAATGGCAGAATACACACTGTTCTCCTCAGCACATGGATCATTCTCATTCTCTGACCACAATGGAATAGAAGTAGAAATCAATAACAAGAGAAATTTTGGAAGCTATATGAACACACAGAAATTAAAGAATATGCTCTTGCGTGGTCAGTGGGTCAATGAAAAAAATAAGAAGAAAATTGAAAAGTTTCTTAAAACAAATGAAAAAGGAAATACAACATACCAAAACCTATGGGATACAGGAAAAGCAGTTCTAAGAGAGAATTTTATTGCTATAAATGCCTACATCAAAATAGAAAAAAAATTCGAATAAATAATCTAATAATGAATCTTAAAGAATTAGAAAAGCAAAAGCAAGCCAAATCCTAAATTGGGAGAAGAAAATAAATAATAAGGATCAGAGCAGAAAAAAAAATGAATTTGAAATGAAGAAAACAATACAAAAGATCAATGAAAAAAAAGTCGGTTTTACGAAAAGATAAAATTGGCAAATCTTTAGCCAGACTACAGAAAAAAAAAAAAAAAGGAGACCCAAATAGATAAAATCGGAGATTTTAAAAAAAGGAGATACTACAACTGAAACTCAAAGGATCATTAGTAGCCCCTATGAAAAATTATGTGCCGATAAATTGGAAAATCAATAAAAAATGAATAAATTTCTAGACACATACAACCTACTAAGATTGAACCATAAGGAAACCCAAAATCTGAGCAAACCAATAACAAGAAATGAAATCTAAGCTGTAATAAAGTCTCCCAATAAAGAAAAGCCTGAGACCCAATGGCTTCACCACTGAATTCTACCTAACATTTAAAGAACTGATACTGATACCAATCCTACTATAACTGTTGTGAAATAGAGGAGGAGGGAGTACTTCCAAATTCATTATATGAGGCCAGTATCACCCTGATACCAAAATCAGAACAAAGGCACATCATAAAAGGAAGGAAGGAAGGAAGGAAGGAAGGAAGGAAGGAAGGAAGGAAGGAAGGAAGGAAGGAAGGAAGGAAGGAAGGAGAAAGAAAGAAAGAAAGAAAGAAAGAAAGAAAGAAAGAAAGAAAGAAAGAAAGAAAGAAAGAAAGAAAGGAAGGAAGGAAGGAAGGAAGGAAGGAAGGAAGGAAGGAAGGAAGGAAGGAAGGAAGGAAGGAAGGAAGGAAGGAAGGAAAAAGAAAAGAAAAGAAAAGAAAAGAGAAAAGAAGGAAGGAAAGAAAACTACAGGCCAGTATGTCTGATAAATATTGATGCAAAAGTCCTTAACAAAATACCAGCAAACAAAATTCAGCAATACATTAAAAAGATCATTCATCATGACCAAGTGATATGTATCATAGGGAGGCAAGGATAGTTCAACATACACAAATTAATCAATATGATACATCATATCAACAGAGTGGAAGACAAAAATCATATGATCATTTCAATTGATGCTGAAAAAGCATTTGATAAACTTCAACATTCCTTCATGATAAAAACCCTCAAAAAATGGGTATAGAAGGAACATACCTCAACATAATAAAAGCTGTATATGACAGACCCACAGCTAGTATCATGCTGAATGGGAAAAACCGAAAGCTATTCCTCTAAGACCTGACACATGACAAGGGTGCCAACTATCACCCCTATTATTTAACATAGTACTGGAAGGCCTGGCTAGAGCAATAAGACAAGAGAAAGATATAAAGAACACCCAAATTGGAAAGGAAGAAGTCAAATTATCCTTGTTTGCAGATGATATTATCTCATATTTGGAAAAACCTAAAGACTCCACACACAAAAAAACTGTTAGAACTGATAAACGAATTCAGTAAAGTTGCAGGATACAAAATCAACATACAAAAATCAGTAGTATTTCTGTATACCAACAGTGAACAATCTGAAAAAAAAAATTGAAAGTAAGCCTATTTGCAATAGCAAAAAATAAAACTAAATAACTGTTAATTAACTTAACCAAAGAAGTAAATAATCCCTACAAGGATAACTACACAGAGCTGGTAAAAGAAATTGAAGAGGACAAACACAAAACATGAAAAGATATACCATGTTCATGTATTGGAAGACTCAGTATTGTTAAAAAGACCATACCACCCAAAGCAGTCTACGGATTCAATTCAATGCTGTCCCTATCAAAATACAAATGACATTCTTCACAGATTTAAAAGAAACCATCCTAAAACTTACATGGAATCACAAAAGACCCAGAAAAGCCAAAGCTATCCTGAGCATAAATAACAAAACTAGAGGAATCACATTACCTGACTTCAAATTATACTAGAGAACTACAGTAACCAAAACAATGTGGTACAGGTATAAAAACAGACACATAGACCAATGGAGTAGAAGGCAGATCCCAGAAAGAAATCCACTGCCTGCAGTTAACTCATTTTTGAGAAATGTGTGAAGAACATACAGTAGGGAAAATACATTAGGGTCTCTTCAATAAATGGTGCTCTGAAAACTGGATATCCATATGCAGAAGAATGAAACTAGAACCCTATCTTTCACCACATACAAAAGTCAAATCAAGACGTGTTAAAGGTTTCACTCTAAAATCTAAAATTATGTAACTACTACAAGAAAACATTGGGGAACATCTCCAGGTTATTGATCTAGCCAAAAATTTCTTGAGCGATACCCCACAAGCACAGGCAACCAGGGCAAAAATGCATAAATGGGATCACATCAAGTTACAAAGCTTTTGCATAACAAAGGAAACAATCAACAAAATGAAGAGACAACCCAGAGAATAGGAGAAAATATTTGCCAGCTACCCATCTGACAAGGGATTAATAACCAGAATATATAAGAAACACAAACAACTCTATAGGAAAAAAAACAACAAACTAATATTCTGATCAAAAGATGAGCAAAAGATTTGAATGCACATTTCTTAAAAAAAAACACACACACACATACAATTGGCAAACAGGCATATGAAAAGGTGCTCAACATCACTGATTAGAGAAATGCAAATTGAAACCACAATGAGATATCATCTCAGTCAAGTTGAAATGGCTTATATCCAAAAGAAAGTCAATAACAAATGCTAGCGAGGATGTAAAGAAAAGAGAACCTTTGTACATCGTTGATGAAAATATAAATTAGTACAACCAATATGGAGAACATTTTGGAGGTTCCTCAAAAAACTAAAAATAGAGGTACTATATGAAGCATTCCCATTACTGGGTATATACTCAATAGAAAGAAGATCAGTATATCAAAGAGGTGTTTGCACTCCCATTATTATTACAGCAGTAATATCCAAGATTTGGAAATAACCTAAGTGTTCATTAACATAGAAAATGAGGTACTCCTAAGCTAGCAGAAGACAAAAAATAACTAAAATCAGAGCTGAACTGAAGGAGATAGAGATACAATAAAACATTCAAAAGACCAATTAATCCAAGAGCTGGTTTTTCGAGAAAATTAATAAAATAGACTGCTAGCTAGACTAATAAAGAAAAGAGAAGATTCAAATAAACACCATCATAAATGATAAGGGGGATATTACCACTGAGCCCACAGAAATTCAACCAACGACCAGAGAATATTATAAACTCCACTATGCACATAAACTGGAAAATCTAGAAGAAATGAATACTCACCTGAACACATATACTCTCATAAGACTGAACGAGGAAGAAGTTGAATCCCTGAATATACCAATAATGAGTTCTGAAATTGAGGCAGTAATACATAGCTTACCACCACCACCAACAACAAAAGGCCACGGACCAGATGGCTTCACAGCTGAATTCTACCAGATGTACAAAAAATGAACTGCTGCCATTCCTACTGAAACGATTCCAAAATATTGAAAAAGAGGGCCTCCTCCCTAACTCATTCTGTGAGACCAGAATCATCATGAAACCAAAACCTTGCAGAGATACAACAAAAAAAGAAAACTTCAGGCTAATATCCTTGATGAACATCGGTGTAAAAAATCCTCAAGAAAATACTAGCAAACTGAATCCAGCAGCGCATCAGGAAGCTTATCCACCACAAGCAGAAAGGGTTTTTCCCTGGGATGCAAGGTTGGTTCAACATGCATAAATCAAAAGATGTGATTCATCACATAAACAAAACTAAAGACAAAAACCACATGATTATCTCAATAGATGCAGAAAAGGCTTTCTGAAAAATTCAACATCCCTTCGTGTTAAAAACTCTCAATAAACCAGGTACTGAAGGAACATACCTCAGAATAGTAAGAGCCATGTGTAACAAACCCACATCCAATATCATACTGAATGGGAAACAGCTGGAAGCATCCCCCTTGAAAACTTGCACAAGACAAGGATGCCCTCTTTCACCACTTCTATTCAACATAATATTAGAGGTTCTGCAAGGCACTCCACCTGATGGGCCTCGCTGAGCTCCCAGCTGACAGCCAGCACCAACCTGGAGCTGTGTAAGCGATCATCTTGTACTTTCCTGCCCAGTCAAATTTCAGATATCTGCAACTCCTGGCACATGGAGCAAAAGGTTCACAGAGATGAGTCCAGTCCTCTGTCAGCCCAGATAATCCTGAGACAATAAATAGTTATTGTTTTAACCCACTAAGTTTTGAGATAATTTTTTACACAGAAACAATCAAAATCGTTATTTTCACTTCTCGTGGGTAAGTATTAGGAGTAGAACTGCTGACAGGCCAGGTGTGGTGGCTCACACCTGTAATCCCAGCTCTTTGGGAGGCCGAGGTGGGTGGATCACTTGAGGTTGGGAGTTTGAGGTCAGCCTGACCAACATGAAGAAACCCCATCTCTACTAAAAATACAAAAATTAGCTGGGCCTGGTGGTGCATGCCTGTAATCTCAGCTACTCAGGAGGCTGAGGCAGGCGAGTCACTTGAACCTGGTAGGCAGAGGTTGTGGTGAGCCGAGATTGAGCCATTGCACTCCAGCCTGGGCAATAAGAGTGAAACTCCATCTCAAAAAAAAAAAAAATTAAAAAAATGAGTAGAACAGCTGGATCATATAATATGTGTATATTAATCTGTATAGAAAATTACCAAATTATTATCATATTATCAAAAGTAGTTTTACCTCTTCATACTCTCACTAGCAAAGTAAGAGTGCTCTGGTTTCTCCATATCCTCATCATAACTTTTTAAAATTTTAGCTACTGGCAGTTATTCATGGTATCCCATTGGTTTTTGTTGTTGTTGTTTTGTTTTTTTGTTTTTTGTTTGTTTTTTTGAGATGGAGTCTCACTCTGTCACCCAGGCTGGAGTGCAGTGGTGCAATTTTGGCTCACTGCAACCTCTGCCTCCCGGCTTCACGCCAGCCGTTCTCCTGCCTCAGCCTCCCAAGTAGCTAGGACTACAGGCACCCGCCACCATGCCCAGCTAATTTTTTATATTTTTAACAGAGACGGGGTTTCACGTGTTAGCCAGGATGGTCTCGATCTCCTGACCTCGTGATCCACCTGCCTCGGCCTCCCAAAGTGCTGGGATTACAGGTGTGAGCCACCACGCCCGGCCCTCCTATTGGGTTTTTAATTATTATTTCATGATTAGTAATAATGTTGAAAACTTTTCATTGTGTTTAATTATCATTTGTTAATCTTCCTTTGTGAAATCTATTTACAAATCTTTTGTCTATTTTGTTTTAAATTGAGTTTTTGCCATTTTATATTTATTTGTTGGAGTTCATTGTATATTCTAGATACAAGTCCTTTGATTGATAGATAAATATAGTGTGATTCTTTACTCCAGTCTATAGCTTGACTTTTTATTTTCTTAAGAATGTCTTTGAGGAGGAGAAAGTTTGAATTCTGATGAAGTCAAATTTACCAATTTTTTAAATGATTAATAATATTTTATATTTGTTCTCTCTAAGAAATCATTGTCTACCTCCAAGGTTGAAAGATATTCTCTTACAACTTTTCTTAAAGTTTTCCTATACCTTTTATATTCATATATATAGACCATATTGAATTAATTTTTTGTGAATGGTCCAAAATGGTAACTGAGATACATTGTTTCATTTTTAATATAACTATATTTATATATTTATATAATATATAAATAAATATATATATTTATATATAATATTAAAAATAGTATCATATATAATATGTGTTTTATTTTATATATATATATAAAAGAGGTTCTGGCCAGAGAAATCAGGCAAGAGGAAGAAATAAATAGTATTCAAATAGGAGGACAGGAGGTCAAAGTATGCCTGTTTGCAGATGACATAGTCCTATATCTAGAAAACCTCATCTTCTCAGCCCAAAAGCTTCTTAAGCTGATAAGCAACTTCAGCAAAGTTTCAGGATACAAAAATCTGTGTGCAGAAGTCACAGTATTCCTATACACCAAAAACAGTCAAGCCAATAGCTAAATCGTGAATGAACTCACAATTCCTACAAAAAGAATAAAATACGTAGGAATACAGCTAACAAGGGAAGTAAAGGACAAGTGAAAATGTGGTAGATATACACCATAGAATACTATGCAGCTGTATAAAAGAATGAGATCACGTCCTTTGCAGGGACATGGATGAAGCTGGAGTCCATTATTAGCAAATAATGCAGGAACAGAAAAACAAATACTGCATCTTCTCACTTGTAAGAGGGAGATAAATCATGAGGACAGATGGACACATAGAGGGAAACAATGGATACTGAGGCCTACTGAAGGGCGGAGGGTGAGAGGAAGGAGAGGATCAGAAACAATAATGAATAATAGGCTTAATACCTGGGTGATGAAATAATCTGTATAATATACCCCCATGAGACAAATTTAATTATGTAACAAACATGTACATCCTCTACATGTACCCCTGAACTTAACAGTTATAAAAAAAAAAAAGAAAGAAAGAAAATGAGGTGCTTATACACAATGGAATACTATTCAGTCATAAAAATGGATGAGATTCTATCGTTTTCAACAACATGGATGGAACTGGAGGTCATTATGTTAAGTGAAATAAGCCAGGCACAGAAAGACAAACTGGATATTCTGACTTATTTGTCAGATCTAAAAACCAAAACAATTGAATTCATGAACACAGAGTGTAGAAGGATGGTTACCAGAGGCCGGGAATGGTAGTGGAGATCAGGGAGTAATGGTTATTGGGTACAAAAAATAGTTAACAAGAATTTATAAATATAGTATTTGATAGTACAACAGGAAGAGTACAGTCAATAATAATTTCCCTTAGTTATTTAAAAATAACTAAGAATATAACTGGATTATTTGTAACACAAAGGATGCATGCTTGAGGGATGGATACCCAATTTTTTATAATATGATTTTTACACATTGCGTTCCTGTACCAAGATATCTCATGTACCCCAGAAATATATGCATCTATGTACTCACAAATATTGAAAGTAAAATTTTTTAAAAAGAAAAAACATTTGTGAAGCTTTGAACTCTGATAATAACAGTGATTCAGCCTCCTTCCTATGTCAGACTCTCAGATTTACATTCCTTTCCATCTCTCTCTTTTTTGTTTATTTGACAGAGTAGTGCATTAAGTGCAGAATAATGCAGTCCAATCTGAATACATAAGAGCTGAAGGGGGAGAGCTGAAAGGAGTGTATCTGAAGGGATTACTCCAAGAAGACTCCCCCAGAAGAGGTCTCTCTTAAAGTGAGATCTAGTAGGTCTGTTTAGCACTTGATTCTTGAGCTGGCATGGAGGAACAAGGCTGCTTGGGCAGAAAGGCATGGATAAGAGGGCTTTGGATGACCACATAATTGAGTATTGAGTTAACATGCAAGACAAGGTATTTCCTTTTTGATTGTGTAAGACTCTATAAATGAGGAAGATCATTGCCAGACAGAAAACTTCATAGACTATTTATCATTATAAAGTGGGCAGAAGAAATTGACTGACCTGGTGGCTTAATCTGAATTTTGAGCAAATGCTTCATTAAATGATAATTCAGTGCGTCAGATTTATATAGCCCCTGTCTTCATTAACAATATAAATATTTCTTTAAAATAGCATTTTGGAATTGAACACAGTATGGTAATAAGTTTCTTTCCTCCCCAAGCTGCTAGCAATCGATTCTCACCTAGTTGTGTGGATGACACTTAGACTTTAGCCTTCTTAAGAATCATCCATGAGGCATGAGTTACTGTGCTATAATTCATATTTTGCCAGGGTTTTTAGATTTTATAAAGGAAGCTGTCTTTAGCATCAGTGGGAAATCTCCAGGAACAGACTGGATCTGTGATAGGATATCCTCAGAATATTCTAGAATACAAATGGTGCTCTTGAGCTCCCTAGAAATGTTTGACATTTATTTATTCCCAGCAAAAGGCTGAGGCTTTTGCAGGTATGCCCCCATTTATGTAATAGGTGTGCTTCTGAAAATCACTGTGTAAAAACATCCACATACATAAATAATGAAGCTTTAAATTAACAGTATGTGGTCACTATTGAAGAACAAGTTTTTGCAAAGTGAAATATCTTTGTGTAATGTGAATATCATCACTGGTTTTATAAGCATGGTTTCTGGTATATTCAGCTTCTTTAGAAGTGAAACCTATTCATATGTAAGCCCAGGGAACTAGTAATTGCAGTCTTCATGTGTTTAGGCTGATTGGGTCAATATTTTTACAGGGTCTCTCTAATTCTTTTAAGTTGGGAGCAGATGGCCCTTTTACATGAATGATAAATTGTGAAAATTGAACATAGAAGAAAAAATAGTATTCGAATCAAACAAAACTTGTTACAAAGTTAAAATGAGACATGTCTAATGATTTGCGTGGTAATTGGGCCAAAATATTAAGTGGTTTCTGTAAATGGCTATAATTAGTGTGACTCTAGGTACAGAGGATATTGAAGAGAGTGTTGAAGAAAAGTGACCAGATCTTTTTGAGAGCCCCTTGAGTCATAACTCAGAAGGACTCAGGGCTTTCCCTCCTTCAGCTAGTCATGCCAATAGCCCAGCTTTCAAGGAATTTCTGTTTGACAGAGATATATTGTGTCAGACTCAAACCTGTAAGACCAAACCAGGCAAGTCATACTTATTGTGGACCACTTGTTTCTCAACTTGAGCATGAGTCAGAATCCCCTGGAAAGCTTGTTAAAGCACAGATGACTAAGACCCATTCCCAGTGCTTCTCATTCAGCAGGCCTAGGATTGGGCTCAATAATTTGTATTTCTAACAAGTTCTGATGTGATGCTATTCCTTTGGGGGACACTCTTTGAGAATCACTGGCTTAGAGAAAGGGTGCACATCTTAGTCTGTTTTCTGCTACTACAACAGAATACCTGAGACTGGATAATTGATAAACAGTAGACATTTACTTGGCTCATGGTTCTGGAGGCTGAGTCAGCATCCAGTGAGGGCCTTTATGCTGCACCATTCCATGGTGGTGGGAGGAGGGGCAAGAGAAGGCAAGAGTAAAAAAGCAAGAGAAGGCTGAACTTGCTTTTATAAAAACCAATTCTCACAATAACTAACCCACGTCTGAGATAAGGACATTAACCCATTCATGAGAGTGGAGCCCACATGGCCTAATCACATCTTAACAGTCCTACCTCTTAATATAATCACAATGGCTATTAACATTCAATATGAATTTTGGAGGGGACCTTCAAGCCATAGAAGTGCCACTGCAGGAACCTCAGGAACAAATTGCTAATCAAGAGAAGAAGCCCAATAAGTTGTCATTTTTACCTCATGACATGGAGAGAGAACTGGGTACAGGGGTGGGTGGGTTTCAAGAGCTATCAGCTCTCCTCAGTATCCCTCTCCCCAGGGTCTCACTTGCATTCATGGATTCATTGGAGACATATCAGTCATGGGAACTGCAGCAGAGAAGATTACAGTCCAGAAATGTGCACACTGGATGAGAATCTAAGTTGACAATGCTATGTGCATACAAGAGGTACAACTCCTACTACAACTACCTTTTCAGTTTCATTCACCTCCTATTCTCCAATATGACAATTTCCCACACTCCCTCTCCACAATCACCCAACACATCTTGCTCCATTCTCACTTAGGGGATGACGTTGCATTTTACTTCACCCAAAACAGCAAAACAATCCAAGGAGAATTTTCACAAGCTTCCACATCTCTCCAACCACCTTCACCTGAGCCAGGTATTTGGTCTTCTATTCCATTACACTGGATTAATTCGAGTTCTCCAGAGAAATAGAACCAACAGTATGTGTGTGTACGTATATGCATAGATGATAGATGATTGATAGATAGAAAGACAGACAGACAGACAGACAGACAGACAGACTTTAAGGAATTGGCTCACACAATTGTTAGGGCTAGCAAGTCTAAAACCTGCAGGGCAGGTTGGCAGGCTGGAGACCCAGGAAAGAGTTGATGTTGCAGTTCAAGTCCAAAGGCACTCTGGAAGCAGAATTCCCTCTTCTTTGGGGTACCTCAGTTTTCCTTAAAGCCTTCAACTGATTGCCTGAGGCCCACTCATATTATAGAAGGGAATCTGCTTTACTCAAACTCTATGGATTTAAATGTTAATCACATCCAAAACACCCTCACAGAAATATCCAGGATAATATTTAACCAAATATCTGGGTAATGCAGCCCAGCCAAGTTGACACATAAAATTAACCATCACACTGGGTTAATTGGTCATGTTCTTTCCTGGGCCAGTCCTTGCAATGGTGCCCTACCTAGATCCCATGTCTGTCACATATTCATGAACTTCTTTCCTGCCATCTGTCCTTGTTTTCCTTCCTGATCATTTTTTTCTACTTGATCTTTCTCATCAGCTATAATATCTCTCATCATTATAAATTTTCCTTTGACCCCCATATTCTCCTCTAGCTAATTCCCAGTGGCTGTGCTCCCCTTTATAGCAAATCTTCTCCAGTGAGTTGTCTATAACTGCTCTCTCAATTCCTACTCCTCCAATTCTCCATTGAACTCCCTGCAGTGAGTTCAGTTGAATGCCTTAGGTGAAAGCCTTAAGTGAAAGCAGTCAGGCTTTCATACCCAAAACTACACTTGTCAAGGCTACCAGTCACTCCGTTGGTGTCAGATCCAATGGATGTTGCTCAGTCCTCATTAAGCAGCAGCATTTGGCACACTCGGTTTCTTCATTTTTCTTCAAATATGTTCTTCAGTTGTCCCTCAGTACACCACACTCTGGGTTTTGCTCTACCTCATTGGCCACTAATGTATCAGTCTTCTTTTCTGGTTTCTCCTCATCCTCCTGATTTCTAAATATCAGAGTACCCTTGGGCTTAGTCCTTGGCTGTCTCATCTTTTCTATTTATGCTCACCTGCTAGGTGATCTAATGTGGCCCCATGGCTTTAAATACTTTGGATATACTAATGACCTCAAAGTGAGTCTAATAAATGTGTAACTGCACGATGGAATCAATCCAGTGAAAGAAAGATACACTGTGCTATGAGATCATATACCAGGGGTTCTTGTCCGAGTCTAAAACAGGTGTTTACAAACTTTGGCCTGCAGGCCAGTATTCAGCTTGCAATCTGTTTTTGTCAATAAAGTCTTATTGGAACAGAGTTACACCCATTTGTGTACTATAAGGCTGCTTTTTATACTACAATGGCAGAGTTGAATCTTTGTGACAAAGATTATACAGCCAGCAAACCTGAAAATATTTACTGTTTGGCCCAGAAGTTTGTTGACCCCTGGCTGGGAGATCAAGGAACACATGATATTTGAATTGAGATCAGAAATATGAATAGGAGTCATCCAGGCAAAGGAGAGACAAGAGCATTTCAAGGCACTAGAACAGCACTGTACAAGCCTTGAGAGGGAAGGGAACATGGGGAATCAGAGGACCTAATGGAAAGCTAGCATGCCTGTAGAATGGGTTCAACATACCAAATAAGACTGATTAATGGTGGAGGCAGTTGTGTACCTCACAAATATTGCATAAACCAGTGCTTCCAAAACTTTATTATGTGTTAAAATGAAAACACCTGTTAAAATGCAGATTCTGATTCAATAAGTCTGGGATGGGGCCTGTGATGCTGCATTTTAAGCAAGCTATCAGGGATGCTTAAGTGGTATGTCTTCAGATCACATTTTGAATAGGAAGCCATGCTGAGTGGTTAGATAAGAGGCATGGGTGGGGGAAGAAGGAATCAAGGATAATTCCAAGTTTCTAACTTGAGCAACCAGATAATGCCACTCACTGGGATGAGGAGACTGGGGACCAAGAACGTTTGAAGATGGAGATGCTGAGTTAAGTCTTGGATGAGTTAAATTTGTGGTGCTGATGGGGACATTTAGGTGTAGACCAGCAGGTAGTTGAATATTGAAGGTTGAATTTAAAGGGGGAAATTTGTACTAAGGGAGGGTTTTTCAAAATTAGATGAATGAGACTTACGCATTTTAATAGGCTGGGGAAAGGAAGTTTTAATGGGGATGTATCCAGAGGAATTGCTACCCTTGAACAGGAAGAGATGGGGGTGTGAAAGGTAAAAATGTTTGTTTCTGTAGATGTTGTGGGTGGAGGGGAGCTTGAAGGCACTCCCACTGTTTGTCCCTCTTTCCCTTGTGAAAAAGGAAGCAAGGCCATCTTCAATTTCCTTATTTATAAAATGAGAGGGGTGGGAATTTATCTCAAGGTATCATCCAGTTTGATGGTTCTGAGTCAATACCAAAAAATTTAAATGTAGCATATAAATGAAAACAAATATTTACATTATATATAGAATCGTAATGAGAAATACTATGTCAAGAATTGGGTACAATTCAAATATGCATTTTATTTTAAGTCACCCTAAAGGTAATTGATGCATTAGAAAAGATAAGAAATTCTGTAAAGATTTAGATCTGTTACGATTTCTGACTAAGGGTGTGCAATAATATATAACACTCATAATCTTTAAACTATTTGGCAGTCATAAATCTGTCTTCACAAAGTACCCTGGGAGACTGTTTCCCTTTTAAGTGGTATGGAAACCGAGGCAAGGAAATTGTGACTTGTCTAGAACTTTGAAGGAATCTTGCAATCCTGTTTTTTAAAGCCAGGACATGAGAAGGGTCACATTTGGCTGATTTTCTTTACTTGAAATGAAAAGGCTCTGGAGGAAGCTTGTAGGGAAACTGGGTCATGTCACCTTCACCTAACGACATGAAGCATATCCTATCAACAAGATTATCTTCTTTTAAGGGATATTTTAGAAGCTTCTTGAGAGCAGAAAACTATATACAACCCATCTAGATATTTTTTACAGCTTCTAGAACACATAGTAGGAACAAAATATGTAGTAGTTGAATAAGATTTTCTTTTTAAGCATTGTGTCTTAGAATGAGAAAATTAGACTTTTCCCAGTAATGCCTGGCCATAATCAGAAAAGTCATGGCTGATCCTTGGGTTCAGAGTTTTGCTCACAGAGAATGTGGCTCTTATACTTTATTCCTGGCAGGAAATTTCTTCTTGCCCAACTTGCTCTATGGAATGAGAAAGTGGACTTTGGCCTTTTACTAAGTTGCTGTGTCCCAGTGTAACTGAAAATTTTTTTTACTGTTTTCCCATCTAAATGTTCAAAGCAATGGTGCCTCCTCCTATCTACCCCAAAGGTTTTTGTAATGATAGCTCTTCAGGATGCTGAGCTCTTAGAAGAAAGGTATATATATGAAAAGTATTATCATATACAAAACAGATACTTTTCAGCCAAGATACATTTTAAAACCAAAATGAATACAGTTTCTGGAGTATCAGTTAATAAATACAAATGAATATGCTGAACTTATCTGTATCATAGGGGAACTGAAAGAAGCAATTGATGCTTATAAACTTTCTTGAAGTCTTTGAATTAAAGAGTCTAAAATGTATGAGGTATGATTACCTTCCTTATTATGAAAGTTATAATTAATACACACACACATTTTCCAATTCAGATTCACAGTTAGGACTTGTTTCAATGGAACAAACCCTTTAAAATTAATATTTGAGTAGGTAGTCTCTATTCCCTCTAGAGTCTAACTCATTTGGGTGGGCACAAACTTGTACAGATTCTAGTGTCACCCAAGTACATTCTGCCACTTGTATGTGTGTGTGTGTGTGTGTGTGTGTGTGTATATACATATATATATATATATATATATATATATTTTTTTTTTTTTTTTTGAGATGGAGTTTCGCTTTTGTTTCCCAGGCTGGAGTGCAATGGCGTGATCTCGGCTCACTGCAACCTCTGCCTCCCGGGTCCTGCTCAGCCTCTGAAGTAGCTGGGATTACAGGCACACGCCACCATGCCTGGCTAATTTTTGTATTTTTAGTAGAGAGGGAGTTTTACCATGTTGGTCAGGCTGGTCTCGAATTCCTGACCTCAGATGATCCACCAGCCTCGGCCTCCAAAAGTGCTGGGATTACAGGCGTGAGCCACCGCACCCGGCCCTGCCACCTGTATTTTATAATTTTAGGAATCTGCCTTGCATTCATGGCAGGAAAAACTTAAATAATCCTGTGTTATTTATTCGAACTTCACAGAAATCAGGAGCCAAATAAGAGAGAGGAGATATATTTCTACATTTAGCAACGTTACTTCAGATGGCTGGACGTTCTCTGTGACATTTGCTTTAAAAACATTCTTCTGGTTTCATTAAACTATCTTTGATAGATATTAACCAAATATTCACTGTAGTCTAGTTTTTCACATTCCTAAATGATTGGCATTAGAGTTAGAAGGGGAAAAGGGATATATGAGTAAATGGGCTGAGATGGGGGGCAGACAGTTCGAAGAACTCATGGGGCAGGGCAAAGGAGTGACCAGTATTCATTAAACAACAAAACCCTGTGGAACTTTTTAGAAGTATACTGTATTTTCATTCATTTACTGAGAATGTAGATACAATTTGTTCAGATTACAAAGGAATGTCCCACTTAGGAACATACTGTTCAGAAGGACAGAGAACAAAATGTTTCTGCCCAAGCTCACTTGCTCAGGGTGTGCTAGGGAAAAGAAAAAAAAAAATACCATTTTTATAGTTCAAAAACACTTGAATACTCTCCACTGTAAAATTCTTTTAACTTTGATGTGGATTTGAATTTTCTACAATAAAATGTCAGAGAAAAAATTAGAAATGTCTCTTTACTCCTATTCCACTACCACCCCTCCCTACTTCAGACATCAAGCACACAGAATCAGAGCTCAGAAAATCTATCTAATTACTTTGTAAATTATATATTCTAGAATGTTCTTTGCCATTCTAAAGTGAAATTTAGGCATTCCTCTCTCATCACCTAAGGAGACGACAATAATATTATCAGAGCCAAACTATAGTAAGAGGTCTTTAAATACATTGAATCATACAGGACATAGAAAAGGTGATAATAACAGACCCATACACACATTATTAATACCCAAGTAGCCAGAGGTGATCTGAGGTTTTCCTCTTTAGAGGTGACAGACCGAGAGGTACACAGGGAAACAGTTCACAGTAAAAGAAAAGAAAGAAAAAATCAGTGGTCTTCATTATGTGGTGTACCCTGTAGGTTCTTTAAAAAAAAAAATGTGGATTAACTATTTAAAAAGTGAAGTAACCAAATATCATTGTTCAATTACTGTTGCAATTATGAGGATTGTATTTTCCAAACCCCAAACTGGGACATACACTTTGAAACTGGGACTGCCTAGAAAATTCAGAATGTGTGATATATCCAACAGTCTGATTCTGGTCTCTTTCTTTGTACTCCATAGAACTGAAGGAAAACATTTGAGACAAAATTCTATGAAGGTTTGTTATGAATCTCATTTTATGTTAAGGGACGATTGGCATTTTTGAATTGGAGTCCTGGGGCTGAAAGCACAAGTACATAATGTAAATATCTTTATTATCATTCATTATCCATCTTCAGAGGTACATTATTATACATGATTATGCATATCCCTGTAAAGAGGTATGGTTTCTACCTACAGTGACCACAGTTCCCAAATCCCAAACCAAGAAGCATAATCAGCATGCTTTAACAGGGAGATTGGATTTTTTGAAATCTGGGCTGTCCTGAAAAAGCTCAAATATCCCTTGGCAATATCTGTGTCGAATATGCAGGCACCTTTTAATAAAGCAAGGCAGAATAGGCCTGTTGTTCAGAGGAAAAAGGTCAGAAGAAGGTCATGGCTGGGTGACCTTGGAGCCATTTGGTCATATCTCTTTTGCAGCTGGGAAGAGTGAGGAAGGTTAAAAGCAGAAGCTCTAAGAGAAAAAACAAAAAACAAACAAACAAAAAAACCCAAGGTCTCCATTTGGCATTGGAGTAAAAGAGAAAAAGAAACTAGCATTTTGAAGGACAGGCAGTACCCTGGGAGGATTCTCTCTTAGGCTGGGGACTTGGACCCTGGGCTCACTGTGTGTGAGCATATAAGCTGTGATGGGCTGAATCATATACCCCAAAACTTATATGTAAACATCCTAACTCCAAGTACATCAGAATGTGACTGTATTTAGAAACAGGATGTTTAAAGAGGTAGTTATGTTAAATGAGTTTAATTGGGTGTGACATAATCCAATCGGACTGGTGTCCTTATAAGAAGAGAAAATTAGGACACAGGCATACACTCAAGGAAGACCATGTGAAGACACATGGAGAAGATGGCTGTCTACAAGCCAAGGAGACAAGACACAAACCTGCAGATTTCTAACCTCCAAAACTGTGAGACAGTAAATTTCTGTTGTCTAAGCAGCCCAGTCTGTGGTACAGTCAGTCCTCTTTTCCATGGGTTCAGCATGTGCAAATTTAATCAATCATGGATTCAAAATTTCTAAAAATAGCAATACAACAGTAACAATAACACAAAATTGTAAAAAATACAGTATGACAACTATTTACATAGCATTTACATTACATTAGGGATAAGTAATCTGGAGATGATTTAAAGTATATGAGATGTGTGTAGGTTATATGCAAATACTATATACCATTCTAAGTAAGGGACTTGAGTCTCCAAGGATTTCGGTATCGTGCAACCAATCCCCATGGATACCAAGGTACAACTGTAGTTTATTACAGCAGCCTGCCAAACCAGCACACCAACATAATGTTGTTGCACATCAGGGCCTCCAACAGGAAGGGAGCCATGTGGACCTGGAAGGGAATAGGTCCTCTGGAAATTTCTTGCCCTTGGCGTTTTATTTCTCTGGTTCTTGGAGAAAGCCCCAAAAAGGAATTTAGAAAATGTATCACACTCTGAGACCTATCGTCCATGAGTTTTCTACACCTGTTTCCAGCCTTTCCAGAGTGATTTGAGCATCACGTATAACCAGTGTGAGGCTTTACCAGGACTTGTATGAAATTAGCTTGCAAAGACTCTGAGAAGGCTGGTACCATCAAAAAGATTCCTCATGATGGTACTGATGGATGTTACCCTCTAGTACCCCCAAAGAGAGTTACAATGTCATGAGATGGCATCATCTTCAACTGATACCTCAATAGCTATTTGAATTTGATCATGCACAAGGACAGTATTTGATTGTAGTTGTTAACAGTGCCCTGGGTTATTGCGATCTCCCAGGATAGAAATCAAGAGAGATCACCAAACATAGCAGCAAAGGAAAGTTTATTCAGCTTGTGCAGAGGGATTCAGCACCAAGAAGGGGAAAAGGAATGGGCTGCTTCTTGAAGGTAGTCTGTGGGTTAGGGCAATAGGGATTTTCTAGAGGAAACTATTACATCAGGGCATGTAGGAGGGGTTTTCCTAGTGCTTGTGCATTAGCTCAGCATGCTCCTTCATACATCAAATGTAGCATTAGCATTTTAAATCTCCACCCTAGGCATAACTTTTGGCATTAAAATGAGGAGGGGTTAACTATAGCTTGGAGTTTAAGACTAAGTGCACATGAGGGGCCCCAGGGAAATTGCTAGCCTCCTGAAGTAGAAACTTTCTATTAATAGCTTCTTGGGTCTTTTGTTACTGATTGGCTGAAAGTTAGGTAAGCTACAGCTTGAGTAGTAGATTATTGTTATTTTCCTCCAAACCATATTAAAACAGGGAACCCTTAGGCAAAGAATTCATGACCAAGACCCCAAAAGCAAATGCAACAAAAACAAAAATAAATAAATAAATGGGAACTAATTAAAGAGCTTCTGCACAGCAAAAGAAATAATCAGCAGAGTAAAGGGACAACCCACAGAGTGAGAGAAAATCTTCACAAATTACGCATCTGACAAAAGTCTTATATCCAGAATCTACAAGGAACTCTAACAAATCAGCAAGAGAAAACAAATAATCCCATCAAAAAGTGGGCAAATGACACAAATAGACAATTCTCAAAAGAAGATATATAAATGGCCAACAAACATATGAATAAAATTCTCAACATCACTAAAAATGCAAATTAAAACCATAATGAGATAGCACCTTATTTATTCAAGAATTGTTATAACTAAAAAATCAAAAAATAGTAAATGTTGGCATGGATGTGATGAAAATGGAACACTTCTACACTGCTGGTGGATATGTAAACTAGTACAACCACTATGGAAAACAGAATGGAGATTCCTTAAGGAACTAAAAGTAGAACTACCATTCAATCCAGCAATCCCATTACTTGGCATCTACCCAAAGGAATGAAGTCATTATATGAAAAAGACACACGTACACACATCTTTATAGCAGTGTAATTTGCAATTGCAAAAATATGGAGTCAACCTAAATAACCATCAACCAACAAGTGGATAAAGAAAGTGTGGTATATATACACCATGGAATACTATTTAGTCACAAAATGGAACAAAATGATAGCCTTTATAGAAACTTGGATGGAGCTTGAGGTCAGTAATCTAAGTGAAGTAACTTAGGAATGGAAAACCAAATATCATATGTTATCACTTGTAAGTGGAAGCTAAGCTATGAGGACACGAAAGCACAAGAATGATATAATGGTCTTTGGGGACTCCGGGGAAAGGGTTGGGGGGTGGGTGAGGGATAAAAGACTACATATTGGGTATAGTGTACCCTGTTCAGGTAATGGGTGCACCAAAATCTCGGAAATCACCACTAAAGAACTTATCCATGTAACCAAAAATTACCTGTTCCTCAAAAGCTTTCTAAATTAAAATTTAAAAATAAAACAAATCAGCGAAGCAACCAGCCTGCCTATCTCATTCCTCCCTGAGAGATTGTATCCTCCTTATTCTTAAGGGGTTCTGGGTGAAGGTCTTTTTTTCTGTAACTACTTTCTGCTGAGCATGGGCATACTCCCTATCTTTATCCCTGGGAGGAACAGTCATCTCTCATAACTTGGTATAGGGGCCAATATGGTCTGGACTGGCGGTCTCCAGAATTGGCTGGAAGCCTTGTATGACAATTAACTTGACATAAAGTTGTTATCTGGAACACAAAAATTTTACTAGTAGGTTAAAGAAACATTAAACAAACAACAGCCCAGAAATTAATAGAAGAAGCATGGCCAATAAGGGCCCCAAGAAGGGAAGAAACCAAGTTATACAGGGTAAGGCTGATTTTACAGCATTCAATATCGAGTCAGCTGTTGGATTCCCTTTACCTAAAAGGTGTAGCCACTTTGCCTGATTACAGATTGTTTGGATGTTAACTTCTACTTGCCCTGTAGTATTTATCCAAGTACAGCAGGAGGTGTTGGCGACTGTGCATATGCCTCCTTGTTCTGCCAATAGATAGTCTAGGTCTAAGTGGTTGTCCAACACCACATTAGCAAGAAAATTGATGGAGGTCTTCAGAAGTTTCAGATCCTTTCCTGTCTTGTCTACTATATGACCAATCTGTCATGTCAGATCATATAAGATTACCTCACAGGAAGTGAAGACTCTGCAAAAGGTGCAACTAGTCCAATATTTAGGCCTATTCCCACCGTGACCATGCCGAGGCCTCACCTTGCTCAACTAGGGGCCTGATGTTGGCAGGTAGAGTTACAGAAGATTACTTCATTTATCATTTCCAAGGCACATTTACCCACGAATTGTATATTGTCTATGCAAAAATAGGCCTGAGCCAGTGGAGAAAATGTATAAGAGAAGTAGGACGTGACCCATGGGAGGTGGTTATTAGGGTGGCCATAAAGAAAAACAATTCTGGGAGGAGTGCAAATGCAAATGTCCTCCTGGGTGTTATTGAGAATTGTGAGGTTCAGGTTATTAATTGTGCAACTGTGGCCTTGATCATTGTCTGTGTGTTGCTCCATGATGTTATGTACTAGGTGGTCAGGGATGACCTTTGAGGTACCTTGAAGTGTGGTAGATCTGCCCCCATAACTGAGCTTGTAAATTGCTGTGAAACCTTGGGCAGTGTAAAGCCATATTTCTAAAGTGGTGGGATGTTACCCTGCCAGTATTCACACTGCTCTGAGTAATCAGAAAGCATTTTGCTAGCAGGTTTGGGCCCATACATTTTTAGTAATTCTATAGGGCACCAATGAGTTAACTTACATATGCAGAATTTTAAGTTAGAGGTGGGGTACCAAGTAACATTGTAATGAGAAGAAAAATTGCAACGAATACATCCTGCTCAGATGTGGTTTAATTCCTCATTTCCTATAGCGAGAGAATAGTTTTTAGCTGGGGGAAGGGTATAACAAGGAACTTGATGGGTAGGAAGCAGTCTGACAGTTAAAGGATAGGGTTTAGATAGCTGACCTCTATTTAAGTAACATATGATCAGGTTTAGGGTAGACAGGTTTAAAGGATCTGCAAAAGGAACACACAAAGAGAATTGGGGGTGCCTGTGGCAGATCCAGCATTTAGAAAGGGATTCTCCTCTACTGATGATTTTGGAGAAACTGACTAGGCTATTGCGATTCCAGGGGCCTTGCACCCAGATTAAAAGAAAGAGGGTATAATGAGAGCATGATTAATATTCAAGGCAAGATACTTGTTTGGTTAATAATTATGCACTTGTAAGTGACTTGATTCTAGCCAATAGAGGGCAGACAGAGTGATGCCAACCAGTAGATTATTGAGAAAACACTAACAATTAACAGGAAGAGTAAGCACACTCGTATCAGTTATGTATTTAAGAGTATTCCTTAGTTTTATTGCTGCCTTCCAGAGGCAGCTTCCTGAAGAAATATTTGAGGTCCTCTGTAAGCTTCCAGGAGTAGACTGTTTCCTCCGAGAAGGCCTGTTCGTCAGAAGAAGCAAAAGGTTTTATTCTAGAGACATGGACTCAAGTCGGAAGTCCTTCCAACGTTATGACCGTTGGAGTGGACAAGATAACCTGGTAAGGACCCTTCTGTTTTTCAGTTAACTGATCCTCTGGGTTTCCTTCTCACCATGTCTTGAGTAGGACCTGTGAACCTCGGCTAACATGGAAATGATCTGAAATCCCCTTTCCTAGCTGAGGTAATCTTAATACTATATTGAATGATTGCCTGCTGAACTTGTCCCAAGCTAATGATGTATTTTAGAGCCTGATTTAAATCTTCATCTAGTAGAAAGCTTGTTTTGAGAAAAGGCCACCCATAGATCATTTCAAAGGGGCTGAGCTTTATGTTTCCCTTCGGGACAGCTTTTAATTTTAGTAAGGCAATAGGAAGAAACTTAATCTGTGATTCCTCGGTGTTTTGGCATAGTTTAGCCACAGTTTTGTTTGTTTGTTTATTTATTAAAGAGTTTGGTTTATTCTTTCAACCTTCCTGGAATACTGAGAAGGTCAGGTGGCGTGAAGTTTGTACTGGATGCCAAGACTGCTAGACAGTCCTTGGGTGACCCAGGTGATAAAAGATGGCCTGTTGTCACTTTGTAGAAAGGCTGAGAACCTTAACCTAGGAATTATTTTTTTTAAGCAGTGATTTATAAACTTTGGTTGCTTTCTTTGTTCACATGGGAAAAGCTTTCTCCCAGCCTGTGAAAGTGTCTGCCAAAAATAAAAGATATTTGAATCACTCTTTGGGAGCATCTGTGAAAAATCAGTTTGCAATCTCCTCCAAGACAGGTCCCGCAATGTTGCACTACAGCAATCAGAGGTGGAGCCAGTAGATGGGCTTGGGGATCATTTCTAAGACAAATTTCATATGCCTGAATTACCTGATCCACTGTGATTTTTAAAGCCTTGCCCAGTAGGAAATTTTGAATTAAATTTCATAGTAAGCCTCTCCTATAGTAAGTTGCCTCATGAAGGCCCTTTATGATTTTCCACTGGTCAGCTTCTGGTAGGAAGAGGCATCCTTGCTAATCTTCTAGACATCCCTGACCATTTAAATTGTATCCCTCCTTCTCTGGCAATTTCTCTTTTGATTGGCTCTATTGGGGATTTGAAGGCAAAGTGGAGGGTCTGATTACAAGGGCCAAAGTGTCAAGTTACCCTATCCATGCTGCCTGTTTGGCACTTTATCAGCCTGGTTGTTTCCTTGGTTGATTAAAGAACTGTCCTTTTTGTGCCCTTTACAGTGTGTAACAGCTATTTGGTGAGGGAGTTGAACTGACTCAAAAAAGGATAGAATCACTTCCTTATCTTTTATCAGGTAGCTCCTAGCAGTCAATATTAACCTCTCTTTCCAGACAGCTGCAGAGCATGGAGCACTAGGAATCTATACTTAGAGTCAGTAGATACATTAAGTCTTCTTCCTTCCCCAAGCTGAAGAGCCCTGAGTAGGGCTCTGAACTCTTTTCCTGAGCTGAAGTGCTTAGGGGAAGTGCTTTTGTTTCTATGGCTTAGTTTAGGCTGACAGCATGTCCTGCCTTCCAGACTCCATTCTCTACAAAGCTACTCCCATGTAAACCATTCTTCATCTGGATTTTCTAAGAGGGTATCCTGCAGGTCGATTCAGCTAGAATAGGTCCTCTCCAAAGTCTCCACATAGGTGTGTTCTGGTGTCCCCAAAGCGAGCGAGGGAATCAGGGCAGCAGGATTCAAAGTCTGACATACCTTTAAGGTCTGGGGTGTCCAGTAGTAGGGTCTGGTGTTGAGTTAACCTCCCCCGAGTCAACCAGTGGTGCTCTTTTATTTCTAACACATCCTGGACCTGGTGGGGAGTGTAAACATCAAGGAGTTGGCTTGTATGAGTTTGGAGACCTCTCTGACCAGTAGGCTAGTGGCAGTCACTGCCCTAAGGCAGCTGGGCCACCCCTGGGCTACTGGGTGTAATTTCTCTGAAAAGCAAGCCACTGGCCTTTGAACAGGCCCTAGCTTCTGAATTAGGACTCCCAGGGCTTATCCATACCTCTCATGTACAAAAAGAAAGAAAGGCTTCCACAAATCTGGGAAGGTTCCACACCTCCCAAGGCAGGAACCTGACAATACTCAGATTTTAGGGTTTCATATGCTTGCTGGCAGACCTTTTTCCCAGTGGAACAGTTCTTTTTCTCCACCCTTGAGTACCTCATAAAGGGGTTTAACTATGAGGTCAAAGTTTGGGACCCAAATCTGGCAGAAGCTGGCCATCCCCAGAAATCCCCACAGCTCTCTTCTATTACCAGGGACCAGCAGGAAGCAATTACCTTTTTTCAGTCTGGGGTGAGCATTCTGGCTCCTGCAGTAAGTATGAATGCTAGATAGTGAACCTGTATCTTAGAGATCTGAGTCTTTGAATAGCGGCTCTTATATCCCTAGTCAGTCAAGAAACTTAAGGTTTTAATAGTATTTTGTTGAGAATCATGGAAGTCCTCACTAAAAATAAGCCAACTGTCCCCATCTTGCAATAAGGCGCCACTTGTAAGTTTTGGTCTCTGAGGTCTTTTGCCAGAGCTCACCCAAAAAGGTAGGAGCTATCCTGAAACCCGTGGGGTAGGACTGTCCAGGTATATTGGAAAGTTTCCTGGGTCTATGGATCCTTCCATGTAAAGGCAAACATGTAGATGGAGTCAAGATGCAGCAGTATACAAAATAAAGCATACTCTAGATCCAGCACAGTATAGAAATGAGTGCAGCCAGGGATTTGAGAGAGCAGTGTGTATGTTTAAGGAACTATAGGATAAATGGGGACAACTGAGTTATTCACTGCCCTAAGACCTTGAACAAAGTGGTACTTTCCATTTGTTTCTTTCACAGGCAGGATTGGAGTATTACAAGGGGGCTGGCAGGGCTAAATTAGCCCATGCTGTAGGAACTTTTCCAGGAGGGGCCATAGCCCCTGTAGGGCTCCAGGTGTCAAAGGGTTTTAGGGCTTGCATAGGTAGGGTATGCTTGGCTTCAGTTGTATTTTAATAGGCTCTGCAGTGATGACTCATGCCAGTGTACTGGTATCCCATATGGACTTTGCCACTCAAGTCAATATCTCTTCTGAGACACAAGGCGGTTTCTGACCTTGGGGAGCCAAAAGGGCCAGTTAATGAATTTCCTTTCTAGGGGTTGTCAGAACTTTTATGGTATTCCCTCAGAGAGAAACTGAGGCTCCGAGCTTGTATAATAAATCATGACCTACTAAAGGAAGAGGATCCTCAGAGACATATAGAAAGGAATGAGTAATAGCCTTATATCCGATTTCACAAGTCAAAGTCAAAGGAAAAGTAAATTGTCTAACTTTTGGCTGACCACCTTTTCCTGTCACCCTACAGTCAGCATTGGAGAGAAGTCTGATAGGTTGGATAAGCATGTCGAGGGTGATCTGAGGCTCCAGAATGGTGATGATGACTTGAGGCAGATGAGCAGGCCCCCTCAAGCAGACAGAGTAGCCTACCCATCTGAGAGGCTAGCAACAAGAGTAACAGGTTGGGGAGACTCATTCTATCCTGGCTTCCTATGACAGAATAGGCAGTGCCTTTTCCAGTGCCCCTTTTTCTTACAGTAAGTGTACTGGTTGCATCCCATTTCTATTGCTGCTGGTCAAGGTCTATTCACACCTCATCCAAGGTTTTTCTATTGCCTAGGGTCACCTCACGGCAGACCTATAATTATGGCACCCAAAATATGTGCCTTGTTTTCATTCTCTCATCCTTCGTTTCCTTCTCTGTCCAGTCTTGATTGCTAAAAGCCTTTAAAGGCCTAAGGGATGTGAGGGCCACATTTCAGCTTCTGAAGCTTTCTCTGAATATCTGACACAGTTTGGGTTATGAAACTCATGGCCAGAAGGGTTTGACTCTCATTGGTCTTTGATTCTATACTATTAATAGTATGTTTTCTGAATATTTCAGAGAGCCTATTAAGGCACATAGCTGGACTTTCATCCTTTTCCCAAGTAATTTATTTTGCTTTGTCATAATTTGCTGGATTTTCTGGAACTTTCTTGCTCCCTCCATTTTGCAGTTGAGAAAATGACCTACCTTTGACTGTTATCTTCTATCTTCATAAACCCCCTGGGAGTTTTGTTCTGGGATCACCTCACTAGATGCTTGGTAGACAACATGACCAGAATTAGATTCTGCTATCCTTTCTGTATATTCCCTGGACTTTTTCAAGATCTGAACTTTTTCATCAGGCATATAAAGGTGGGTCAGAACTATCATAACATCTTGCCAAGTTAAAACACACACACACACACATTAGATCCAATTTAGTAAATTCTGAACTTTCCAAGAACCAGACGAACCACTTCTTGTATTGACTTATATCTGACATTGAAAAGGGTGCAGGGGAATGGCCAAGATGGACAACCAGAGCAGCTAGTTTGAGTGGCTTTCACAGAGAGGAATGGAAGGGGTGAGTAAAGACATCACCCTCAACTGAAGCATCCAGGAACTCGCATTGGTACTAATCAAGGAAACAACCTGACCCACAGAGAAGAAAGAAAAGCAAGAAATGACAACGACCTACTCAGGAGCAACATGAAGCCAGGGAATCCTCCCTCACTGAGGGAAGTGGTGAGTGAATGTGCAACCCCAGGAAACTATGCATCTCCCATGGGCTTTGGAGAGTCCAAAACGACAGGGGCAGAGGTGGTTCCCCACCAAGATACAGCTGTTTTGTGTCGAGGCATGGCAAAACCTTTTTTTTTTTTTTTTTTTTTTTTTTTTGTGACGGAGTTTCACTCTTGTTGCACAGGCTGGAGTGCAATGGCGTTATCTTGGCTCACTGCAACCTCCGCCACCCAGGTTCAAGCGATTCTACTGCCTCAGCCTCCCAAGTGGCTGGGATTATAGGCATGCACCACCATGCCCAGCTAATTTTGTATTTTTAGTAGAGATGGGGTTTCTCCATGTTGGTCAGGCTGTTCTAGAACTCCCGACTTCAGATGATCCGCCCACCTCGGCCTCCCAAAGTGCTAGGATTACAGGTGTGAGCCGCTGCGCCCAGCCAAAACTGCTTGCTTAAGCGGGACCCCAATCCACTCCTCCTAGCAGGGCAGGCCCTCCCAGCCGGGTCCTCCCAGCCAGGGCCTCTGGCCACCTCTGCCTGTGTTCTGCCTGGGGCCACAGGCTAGACTAATTAAGAAGAAGGAGAAAAGATCCAAATAAACACAATTAGAAATGACAAAGAAAATGTGACTACTGACCCCAAAGAAATAAAAACAATCACCAGAAACTACTACTAATCCCTCTATGCACTCAAACTAGAAACCCTAGACAAGATGGATAAATTCCTGGACACATACACCCTTTCAAGACTGAACCAGGAAGAAATTGATTCCCTAAACAGACCAATAATGAACTCTGAAATTGAATCAATAATGAATAGCCTACCAACCAAAAAATAATAATAGTAAATATCTGGGATCTGATGGATTCACAGCCAAATTCTACCAGATTTACAAAGAAAAGCTGGTACAATTCCTACAGAAACTATTCCAAGAAAATTGAGGAGGATGGACTCCTCCCCAACTCATTCTATGAGGCCAGAATCATCTTGATACCAAAACATGGCAGAGACACAACAAAAAAAGAAAACTTCAGGCCAATATCCTTGATGAACATTGATGCAAAAATCCCCAACAAAATACTTGCAAAACAAATTCATCAGCACGTTAAAAAGCTAATCCACGATGATCAAGTAGGCCTCATCCCCAGGATGCAAGGTTGGTTCAACATACTCAAATTAAATAAACGCTATTCACCACATAAACAGAACTAAAGACAAAAACCACATAAGTATGCAGAAAAAGCTTTAAATAAAATTCAACACCCCTTCATGTTAAAACTCTCAAAAAATTAGGTATTGAAGGAACATACCTCAAAATAATAAGGGCCATCTATGAAAAACCCACAGTCAATATTCATACTAAATGGGCAAAAGCTAAAAACATTCCCCTTGAAAACTGGCACAAGACAAGAATGCCCTCTCTCACCACTTCTATTCAACATAGTATTGAAAGTCCTAGCCACAGCAATCAGGCAAGAGAAAGAGATAAAGGGCATCAAAATAGGATGAGAGGAAGTCAAACTATCTCTGTTTGCAGATGATATAATTTTATATCTAGAAAATCACATAGTCTCAATTGCAAAGCTCCTCCAGCTGATAAATAATTTCAGCAAAGTTGCAGAGTACAATATCAATGTACAAAAATTACTAGCATTCCTATACACCAACAACAGCCAAACCAAGAGCCAAATCAGAAAAGCAATCCCACTCACAATTGCCACAAAAAGAATAAAATACCTAGGAATGCAGCTAACCAGGGAGGTGAAATGTCTCTATAATGAGAATTATGAAACACTGCTGAAAGAAATCAGAGAAGACACAAACAAATGGCAAATCATCTCATGATCATGGTTAGGTAGAATAAATATTAAAATGTCTATACTGCCCAAAGCAATTTACCGATTTAGTGCTATTCCTATTAAACTACCAAGGCCATTCTTCATAGAACTAGAAAAAAACTATTTTAAAATTCATGTGGAACAAAAAAAGAGCCTGAATAGCCAAGGCACTGCTAAGGAAAAAGAACAAAGCTGAAGGCATAATGTTACCTGACTTCAATTATACTACAAGGCTATAGTAACCAAAACAGCATGGTATTGGTACAAAAACAGTCATGTAGACCAGTGGAACAGAATAGCCTAGAAATAAGGCCACACATCTATGACTATCTGCCTTTCAACAAAGCTGACAAAAACTAGCAATGGAGAAAAGAGTCCCTATTCAATAAATGGTGCTGGGATAACTGGCTAGCCATGTGCAGAAGATTGAAGCTGGACGCCTTCCTTACACCGTACACAATAATCAACTCAAGATGAATTAAAGACTTAAATGTAAAACCAAAAACTCTAAAACCCTGGAAGACAACCCAGGCAATATCATCCTTGACACAGGCATGGGCAAAGATTTCATGACAAAGACACCAAAAGCAATCATAACAAAAGCAAAAATTGAAAAGTGGGATCTAATTAAACTTAAGAACTTCTGTATAGCAAAAGAAACTATCAACAGAGTGAACAGACAACCTAGAGGGTGGGAGAAAATATTTGCAAACTATGCATGTGACAAAAGTCTAATATGCAGCATCTATAAGGGACTTAAATTTACAAGACAAAACAACCCCATTAAAAAGTGGGCAAAAGACATGAACAGACACTTCTCAAAAGAAGACATTCATGTGGCCAAAAAACATATGAAAGACAGTTCAACATTATTGATCATTAGAGAAATGCAAATCAAATCCACAATGAAATACCATCTCATGCCAGTCAGAATGATGATTATTAAAAAGTCAAAACACAATAGATACTGGCAAGGTTGCCAAGAATAAGGAACACTTTTACACTGTTAGTGGGAGTGTAAATTATTTCAACCATTATGGAAGACAATGTGGTGATTCCACAAAGACCTAGAAGCAGAAATACCATTTGACCCAGCAATCGCCTTACTGAGTGTATACCCAAAGGAATATAAATCATTCTATTATAAAGATACATGCATGTGTATGTTCATTGCAGTGCTATTCACAGTAGCAAAGACATGGAAACAACTTAAATGCCCATCAACGACCAGATTGGATAAATAAAATGTGGTACATATACACCTTGGAATACTATGCAGCCATGAAAAAGGAATGAGATCATATCCTTTGCAGGGACATAGATGGAGGTGGAGGCCATTATCCTTAGCAAAAAAACACAGGAACAGAAAACCAAATACCACATGTTTTCACTTATAAGTGGGAGCTTAATGATGAAAACACATGGACACATAGATGTGAACAACATGCACTGGGGCATATCAAAGAGTGGAGGGTGGGAGGAGGGAAAGGAAAAGAACAATTAACTATTGTGTACTAGGCTTAATACCTGAGTGATGAAATAATATGTGCATCAAACCCCCGTGACATGTGTTTGCCTATGTAACAAACTTTCATATGTACCCCCAAACCTAAAATAAAAGTTAAAAAAAGGCCGGGCGCGGTGGCTCACACCTGTAATCCCAGCACTTTGGGAGGCCGAGGCGGGCAGATCACGAGGTCAGGAGATTGAGACCATTCTGGCTAACACGGTGAAACCCTGTTTCTACTAAAAATACAAAAAATATTACCAGGTGTGGTGGTGGGCACCTGTAGTCCCACCTACAGGTGAATGGTGTGAACCTGGGAGGCGGAGCTTGCAGTGAGCCGAGATTGTGCCACTGCACTCCAGCCTGGGGGTCAGAGTGAGACTCCGTCCCAAAAAAAAAAAAAAAAAAAGATATTAAAAGACACACTACAGACCAGTAGAAAATATTTGTGTATTATAAACTTGCTAAGAATTGTATTTAGAATGTATAAAAAACTCATTCAACTCAATAATAATAAAAATTAAAATCTATTTTTTTTAAAAAAAGGAAAGTGTACATGTATCAAAACTGTCCTTCCAGTGCCATCTGTTACCTCCCAGAGCTGGTGGAGAAGTAAAGGAAGGTGCAAGCTTTGAGCCTGACCAGAGCCCCATTGGGAATAGCACTGGGGGTTGTTGGGAAGTAGAAGGGGAAGTCCTCCCTGACACAGCCCAATATGGGGGAGGCTCAGAGTGAGAGGAAGGAGGACCCACCAGGGCAGAAGGACTCATTGCTCCTGCCTGCCCCTGGAAAGGTGTTGAGAAGACAGCATCTACAGGGTCAAAGTCTAAAGCAGAAATTGGCTCCGTTTTCAATTGTTTAAGAGATGCCACATAGACTCTGCAGGAGTCCCACAGTTTTGGATCCTGGTTTAATTTTATAAAGGCCAGCACATATGGGATCTAAACATATTTATTAGAATTTCTGCAACACAAATTCAATTGTAAATAGTGTTATAACTCAAAGACCCCATTCCTAGGCTATGTCTCTTTGTCTCCCTGGGGATTCCAAAGCCAAACAACATTACAGAGATACATCAGCTTCTTTTTCTTTAAATTATCCAATTCAAATTCATCTCAATTACTGAGGATGCATCCTAGGGAGAAATCTTTTGGTATGCCTGCAGTGTTTTCCATGGTAGACCTGGTGTCCTATGATTAAGTAGCCTGATGAGGGATGGAACCCTTGGCTCTAATGAACCACTCCTCTTCCCACCCAACCCAGACCCTCAGAAACCTGGTGAGAACCAGGCAAGAGAAGGAGGACAGAGAGAAGGGAGCTGACTGAGGGAGCTTGAGAGACTCTAGCTTCCAAATTTTCTGGCCACAGCCCTCAAAATTTAATAGGTTGTAGCTTTTGCACCAGCTCTAAGTAGAACCTACTGTATATTTACATTCATTGACACTGACTCTATCAAACGATAAGGTGATGAACTAGACAAAGTGGTGATCTGATCTGGTGAGTAAGGCCTTTCCCAGGAATTGTGAAGGGTCAAGCTCACATGCAACAAGGACCATCAAAGGAAGTACATTTTCACTTAGACAAATGACAAAGCAAATTTCCAGTTTCCAGACCCCATAGAGAAGACAAAAATTGAGGAAAGTACTGAGAAATTTCAAAGTCTGAGACAAAAGAGAACTCCAGATTGCTGACTGCTTTTTAGCCAGCTCAAGAACAGGAGACAATTTCCCAGTTCAATATCAGAAAGCTGAGCCAGATTCGCTCCAGCTACCCAAACAAAATACCAGATGGGTAAATAGGAATCACTCCCATTGGACAAAAAGAAACTGAAACCAGGGTTCCAAGGCTGATTAATTAAACACCAGGACTCCTGAAGAGTCAAAACAGACTGAAAAGGAAGAAGGTGAAGGGAAAAGGGAAGGGAAAAAGGAAGGCAAAAGGCAAGGCAAAAGGCAAGGCAAAAGGCAAGGCAAAAGGCAAGGCAAAAGGCAAGGCAAGGCAAGGCAAGGCAGGGCAGGGCAGGGCAGGGCAAGGCAGGGCAAGGCAGGGCAAGGCAAGGCAATGCAAGGCAAGGCAAGGCAGATGAACGAAAGGGAACAGGGATACATTCAGAGTCTGGATCTGACTCACCAAGGCGCCAGCACTGAAACACTGGTCCAGGATGCTAGCTTTTGTTCATGTCTGGTCAGACACCTCCATCCTCTGGGCAGTCTCACTCACTCTCCTGGAACCTAAAAGGAGAGCCTCACCTGGGTGCCACAAAATGTTACCAGCATCATGCATTTTTGTGATTGCCCAGGATAGAAACCAAAAGAGATAACCAAACATAGCAGCAAAGGAAAGTTTATTCCACTTGTGCACAGGGGAATCAACACCAAGAAGGGAAAAGAAATGGGTTGGTTCTTGAGGGTAGTCTGTGAGTTCGTTTTATAGGAGTTTTCTACAGGAAAGTATTATATCAGGGCATATATAGGAGTAGGAGGGATTTTTCTAGTGCTTATACATTGGCTCAACATGCTTCTTCATATATCATATGTGGAATTAGCATTTTACATCTCCACCTCTGGGCATGATTTTTAACATTAAAATAAGGAAGGGTTAACTATAGTTTGAAGTTTAACTCTAACTGCACATGCAGTCCCTGGGGAAGTCCCTAGCCCTCTGAAGCAGGAATTTGTGGTTAACAGCCTCTTGGGTCTTTTATTACTGATTGGTTGAGAGTTCGGTAAGCCACAGCTTGAGTAGGGAACTTTCATTCTTTTCCTCCAGACCATATTAAAACAGGGAACCAACCAGCCTGCCTATCTTATAGCGAGTTTGCTTTAATCTGTTCCCAGCTTACCTTCCTTTTCCTAGATGAAGCGAGACTCAGGTTAACCAAAATGCCATCCTACCTTTTGTCTTTTGACTAGATACATTGTAGAGGTTTGGATTTTTTAACCTGGGATGGGAAAGGCTGAGAGGGGAAATGATCCTGGGTATGCTAATGAGAAGAAAGAAAACAAGTATGGCACGGATACCTCTCTCCCCCCCTTCTATGTGTGTCCTCTACCTGTTGTACATTCGTATGAGGTAGGTATTAATATAACCTACACTTTGTAGGTGAGGAAACAGGCTCAGAGAGTGAAAGGGAGTTGACCAAAGTCACAGAGCCAGTGAGTAACAGGGTCAGGGAGAGAAGCCATGTCTGCATGACTCAAAGCTTATGTCTCTAATTACCCTACATACTACCCCGCTGCCTTTGCAAGTTATAAATAGGTCATGCTGGCTTTACTCATTAAGTCCTGGGATGCTAAAGTGAAAGTACAACTTCCTTCCCAGTATGCCTTGTACACATCCTGAAACTGAAAGAAAGCACTTTAGAACAAATTAAAGGCAGTTGTCTTCTGTGTCTTAGGGAACAAAAATACTAATTGTATTTTTGACCTCAAATTGTAGAGCCTGAAAAGATTGGCTTGAGCCTAGATCATTCCCTGGACAACTAGAGGTCTAGAGGGCATAATAGAGGTCCACAGGTTTTTCTCAATGTGAAGCAAACACTAATCCTCCCAACTAGACAGAGAATTTACATATGCTCCCTTTCAGACTGGGCAGGCAGACAAAGTCACAAGTGCTTTGACTTTGGGTTAGGATTCTGTCAAGTCCATCAATCCATTAACCTCACCTTCACAGCCATGATAGCTAACCCTGACTGAACACTTTCTTTGTGCCAGCCACTGTTCCACTTCCTTTACTCTTCATAATAACCCTGAGGTTATGACTAGTATCACCTCTATTTTACAGATGAAAAACTTGAAGGCATCTCATGCTGACAAGAAACTGATTGGGAGTTACCTGATCCTTTCAATTTATTCTTTAAAAGGGAAAATTTATTTAATTATTACCTCATAAATGCAGGTGGTAAAGAAGGCTATTCAAATAAATAAATGCTGTTTGATATAGCAAAATATTTCAAAATGTGTAGTTCCCAGTGAGGACAGTTCTTTATAAAGGTGGCCTTGATGATGAGAAGCTTTGGGCTGTCTATTGGCTTAGATCATATAATGAGTGATACTCTTACTGGGCTATCAGAGAATTCCAGGAAGTCTAATGTAAACCCTAACCTTTGGGGGCCCATCTCAGGAAGATCAGTGACCATTCTTGCTCAAATTCATCACTAGAGTCTCTGGGCTTGGTCATCGGAATGACCCATTTCATATGTAAAGTCTTTGAACACAAGAAATCAGTCATCTTGTAACACTAAGACAACTCAAAAACTCAAAAACATGCAAAAAGGGACACATGTGTATGATAAATCTGTGGCTTGGGCCCCATTTCTACACTAAAATACATCACTCTTGCCTTCTGTTCTACTTATTGTCACTGGCTGCACTTTGCTAGAATGGTCAGATCCATTGGGGGTAAAAATCCCAAGCATAGCAACAGTGTCCAAGCAGAAGCAGCAGTCAAATGTTTTTAACTAGCAGAGGAAAGGCCTGTGTACCAATAATCAGCTCAGAAGCCAAGTCAAAGTGGGTTCCACTGTAGCAGAAATGATGTGGGGTAGAACTGGCAAGGAACGACAGGCAGGCCCCGTCTTTTAGAATTTTGCACCAGATCTATGGAAATCTCAGTCCAACAAAATGCATCTCAGCCAGCTAGAAGAAAACCGCTGGCTGAAAGTTTAGTGGCAGAAAATGTGACCTGATTTTCCTCAGAAATAACAATAATGGTCATTGAGTGATAACTAACTACACACCAGATACTATTCTAAGTGTATGTTATCTCATTTGATTTTGCGAAGGGATACACAGCAACCCCATTTTGCGTAGAGGGAAACTGAGGCTCGGGAAGATTAAGGAACTTTCCAAGGTGACACAATTTCAAAGTAGCAGGGCTAGAATTCTAATCTCAGTATGTGTAAATTCTAAGTCCATGTGTTTACCGACTAGACCAGGGAATAGCAAACTTTTTCTGTAAAGGGCCATATAAATATTTTCGGGCTTACAGACTACATGGTCTCTCTCACAATGACTACTCTGCTGTCATAGTGCAAAAGCAGCAAAGGACAATACCTAAATAAATGTGCATGACTGTGTTCCAATAAATCTTTATTTTAAAACACAGGCAGTGGGCCACGTTTCACCATAGTTTGCTGATCTCTGAACTAGGCTATAATAGTTCCCTAGTTGTCTGAAGCAACAATTTGCTCTGGTCTTACACTTAAGTGCCATGTAATCAGAGACAGTAGTCTATTGGAAGGAAAGGGAACTGAGCTTAAGGGTTTGGGCTCAAGCCTCAATAATGTCACTTTTTGTGGGAACTTGGGCAAGTTATGAAATGCCTTTGTGCCTTAGTTTCTCTATTTACAAATAAAAATGAGACTTACTCTTCTGTGTACCTCACTGGAATATGTGTTTTCAGGAAGATAGGGAAAACATGGATGGCCTGCACCTTGAAAAATGTAATTGCCATGTAAATCTTACCTGCTTACTTTTCCTTATACCAGGGAGTGGTTACCTGGAGCCCTGGTGTCTTTGGAAGGAGCAGATAACCCATAGCTTTTCTGCAGAAGCAGGTGAGTCAGGGGCACTTGCATACCCCTGTGAAACTAGATTCCTATGGCAACAAACAGAATTAGAAGCAGCTCCCGTGCTGTGTAAAAGAACAATGGGAAGACAGCAAACTAGAAAGGGAAAATCAGACAAGATATGGAATTGCAAGAATTGTTGGTTAAGCTCAGCTTGAGTGGCTAATGCTGATACCCAAATAAACTGCTGATGTTGATAATGTACTATCTCTGTCAGTGATAGGGATTGTTTACATTGCGTGAGAGAGAGCTCTTGCCTTGTTGAAGCATGTGTTTGTGACACCATGAAACAGTTAAATAATATACTCCTTCTTGACAAGGGGCTTTTCAGTGCTCTCACATCTGGGCACTGAGAAGGAGCTTTCCAACTGATCCCAGAAACTTCCACCCATAGAAAGAGGCTGCAAGGAGGACAGGTCACTCAAGCTGAAATGGCCTGTACAGTGTATTTGGTCCAGCTCTTCATGCTTCCAGTAGGGAAACAGACCCAAGAGGTGGCCAGCTGAAGGTTCTTAGATGTAAATAGCAAGACCTGCACCAGAACCTGCACAAGACCTGACTCTTTTGCCCAATGAGTCATCCCATATTTGGAATTTGAAATGTCTGCTTCAATACAATGCTATGTATTACCGTTACTTTCATTGAAATACCCTGATATTGGCAAATGAGCCCAAGGCAAGAATTTCCTTGATGATTATTTTTGCAGATCTTCAGTTCAAAGCCAATTATTTGGCCTCCTTCATTCCAAAGCAATAAGGAACAAGGCCCTCCACACCTCTGTTTTCCCATGTAACAGTTTAAAAAATTAAGTGGTAATCAGTAGCTTGCTCTTTTCTCTTAGTTCTAGTCATTATTACTTAGAGTCACATTGTAAATAGTTAATACTGATTTTCTTTTTTTTTTTTTTTTTTTTTTTTTTTTGAGACGGACTCTCACGCTGTTGCCCAGGCTGGAGTGCAGTGGCGCGATCTCCGCTCACTGCAAGCTCCGCCTCCCGGGTTCCCGCCATTCTCCTGCCTCAGCCTCCTGAGTAGCTGGGACTACAGGCGCCCGCCACCGCGCCCGGCTAATTTTTTTTTTGTATTTTTAGTAGAGACGGGGTTTCACTGTGGTCTCGATCTGCTGACCTTGTGATCCGCCCGCCTCGGCCTCCCAAAGTGCTGGGATTACAGGCTTGAGCCACCGCGCCCGGCCAATACTGATTTTCAGTATGTTTTAAGAGAACAAGTGGTATCTATTGTAAGACAACTTTCTTTCTTTCTTTCTTTCTTTCTTTCTTTCTTTCTTTCTTCCTTTTCTTTTTTTTTTTTTTTTTTTTTTTTTTTTTTTTTTTTTTCCTTGAGATGGAGTCTCACTCTGTCACCCAGGCTGGAGTGCAGTGGTGTGATCTCGGCTCACTGAAACCTCTGCCTCCCAGGTTCAAGCAATTCTCCTGCCTCAGCCTCCTGAGTAGCTGGGATTAAAGGCGTGTGTCACCACACCTGACTGATTTTTGTATTTTGGGTGCAGATGGGGTTTCACCATGTTGGCCAGGCTGGTCTTGAACTCCTAACCTAAGGTGATCCACCCACCTTGGCCTCCCAGAGTGCTGGGATACAGGCATGAGCCACCACACCCAGCCAATACAACCTTTTTAAAGCTTTCCTTTACTAATAATATCTAGACCCAACCACTGTGTACTATCTCTTAACAAATATTTTTTAAATTTTACCCTTAAAGTTACTAAAAAATAAAATATTTTAACTTTGCCAGTCTAGGAAAACCTCAAACAAAAAAACCTCTGGGTCCCTGGATGTAAGAGTTATTTTTTTTTCCCTAATTAGTTTTTAGATATCTGTACCTATTTGCTGTGAGTTTTGTATTTTTATAATGTTTTCAGGTAAGGTATTTCCTCAACATTGCCAAGACATTTAATTTTATCTTATGCATTGTACACATGAGGAAACATTGAGGCAAGGAGAGTTTACATATAACAGTAAAAACATGGGATTTGGAGTCAGTGAAATTCAAGCCATAGCTCCTTTATATTCTAGTTGTATGAGAATGGGATAATTACCCAAACTCTCCATCCTCAGTTTTCTCATCAATAAATAGGGAAAATAATGGTACCTGCCTCCTAGGATTGAGTTCCAGGTGAAATGAGCTAATGCAAGTATGCTTGGCAAAAGTGTGCTCAATAAGTGTTAGTCATTATTTCCTTGGGGATTCTGGGAAGTTTATACCACTTACATTCTACGATACAGGATAAAAATGTGAAATATTTATTTTGAAGCCATGAATAATGTTAGATAAAAATGCAGAAATGCCAATTGTTAGTGCTGACATACCCGCACCTTGTATGTTAAACCAACTTAAACTCAATTTCTCCATCAAAAATTCCATGCTGTGAGAAAATGTTTTCTGTCACCCAAATGCTTTCCCATTTTGAATGTAACTGGTATGTTTTATTAATGCTACATTATTTCCCACTGAACCATTTTTCCTCCAGAGCATGTGATGTCATTTATAGCCACTGGTACACACATTTCTTCCATATTTTGCCAATTAAGCATGTCATAGAATTTAATATTTACAATCTTGTATGGTTCACTGAACTAATTGAGGGAAAGAGAAATAATGACATGGGGAACAAAATAAGACATGCTACTTTTACCAAAGAAGTAGGGATAGAATCCTATCCTGTTGATTTTATTAGTGAATATTAAATATAATTATGAGGCTTATAATGAACATACTAATAACTTTATTAACCATTTCAAAGAACAAATTAATATTTAAATATTTAATATCTGGAACTCAAACTTTCACACTCATGCTTGCCAATTCTCTCATAACAGACAAGATTTGTCTTAGGAAGCAGATGGTATAGCATATTTGTGGAAGGTAATGTTGCTTGTTGCCAAAACCTAGGTAACACAGAGGCAAACTCATTTGTGTCGGTGAGATTTGTGTGGTAGCATGGGCAGGTCACAGAAATTTTTGGTTTTGGCATAAGCAATTATGGGCAGAAATGTATAACCCTAAAATTTCTATTTGAAGTCCTAACCCCAACTACCTCAGGATGTGACTGTATTTGAAGGTAGGCTCTTTAAAGAGATAACTAAGGTTAAATGAAGTCATAAGGGTGGGTTCCTAATCCAATGTGACTGGTGTCCTGATAAGAAGAGGAGATTTGAACACAGACACACAGGGAAGACCATTTAAAGAAGCAGGGAAAAGGCAGCCATCTACAAGCCAAGGAGAGAGGCTTCAGAAGAAACCAACACTGCTGATACTTTGGTCTTAGACTTCTAGTCTCCATAACTGTTAGGAAATGAATTTCCATTGTTTATGCCAATCAATCTGTGGTGCTCTGTTATGGCAGCCTGAACAAACAAATATATAAGCCCAGTCATTGATGACTTGATCCCCTCAGCTGAGGCAGGGAATCATAGTAAGTTCATATATGTGTATCCTTCCACCTCATTGACTCAATGAGAGAGGAGCAATGTTGTCAAAACACCCAGAAGGCCCTGTCTAAAGGCCTGCCTCTCAGGTAACAGAAGAGCTGGAATTTTCAAACAGAAGTCAGGCGTGGGACACCAGAGTACAGTCAGGGGTTCAGAAACCTAAGGATGAAAAACACAGGTTAAAGAGACAGCAAAGTGTCAGGAGCCATAGCAGACAGAAGGGCCATAATACAGGCTGATAATAAATCTAAGCTAAAGTAAATGTATCAATGATCAAATGCCAAGATGTGAACCTGATTCAGACAGTGATTTCTGCTTTTGCAAGTGGTTTTCTATATTCTTTCTGTAGATGCATGAACAAGTTCTGAGATAGTTAGTGTTGAGCTGGAAGAAAAAGCATGGTACAGTGAAAAGGACATTGGGCTTCCAGTAAGGAAGTCTGAACTCACATTCCTGGTTTCAAATTATTCTGGCAATTCATTGTTCTAGAATATATTAGGTATTTATTTACAGTATGTCACGTGCTGAGCTAGGTGCTAGGGACACAGAGGAATATGTGATCCAGAGAGAAAGGAGAGGGAGATAGGGGAAATTGCAGCAGAGGTTAATTACGTTAGAGCTATAACAAAGTATGCGGTGAGGACTTTCACTTAAGTCAGAATAAACGCTCTGATGACAATTCAAAACTCTGGATAAGGAAGGGGCCTCAGGATAGCTGACTAGATGCATCTGGTACTTGCCTTTCCTGTGGAGAAGAATCAAAATAGCCAGTAGATAATCACACTTTGAATATATTATTTAAGAGAGAACATTGTTGTTCAGCAGAGAAGTGATGGGAAGCACTGAAAGCAAGGAAGAAGAAAGCCAGGCAGCCTGTTTGGCTGGAATTAGCAGAGAGTCTGGAGAAGTTCCTCAGTGTGGGGAAAAGGTAAGTGAGAGACCCCCAGTCGTCCACGTTTCTTTGCAGATAATCCTAGACACAGGAAAACACCTTGACCCTCACAGGCCCTGAGACACACACAGGCATTTGCCTGGAGACCTTGTGAAGGCATTGCTCCAGAGAGAGGGCTTATGCTGGGTCCCACAAACCCCTGAGTCCCAAGAAGCTCCAGTATGGCACCATTTTGAGATATAAGCCCTCGCCAGACAGTGTCCTTCCCTGGGGCTCAACAACCCCTGCATTTCCACACCCCTGGAGCCCCACTGACATTCCGTACTCATAGCCACCACCACCAGGATTGAGATGAGAGCCACAGTCAATGACTCCAAACACCCCAGCAAAGGGGTGGCCAAACATTTTCACACACGCAAAGGATAAATTTGACTGGGTTTTGTTCATGCCTTGGGTCTGCACTGGTGGCAACACTCATAGCCCCAGCTACCTGCCTACCTCTGTTTTCACTTAAAGTAACACTGCCCTCCCCGGTAGCAGGGCTGCTATACAGCTGCTGCTGCCTCTACCTGAGCATTATGCTGGGGGCCTGTGGATCACCCACCTTTGCCAACCATAACCAGTGCCTGTACACACCAACAGGGACTCTGAGGGCAGGTCTGTTTGGACCAGCTTTACCCACTCCCAGTATCCAAACACACCATCTGGGGGCTTGGAGATGGCCAAGCCCAGTTCACCACTGGTGGCACCTGAGCACTCCTCCTGGGGTCTGACGTCAGGTCCATCCAACCTGCTGCTACCATCACAGCTGAAACTCAACTGCACAGGCCATGTGGAGGGCTGGGGACTGGCCCACCCAACACCAACACAGGCAACCACCAACCCCAACATGGACCGCTTGGGTCCCAGAAGGTGTCTTACTACTGCCACTGCCATTGCTCAGGCTGCACCTGCTGCCCAGGAGCTGGAAAACTCTCTCACCTACTTAACCCCCTACAGTCACTCCTGGCACATGATCAAGCCATCCAGAGGCCCCCAAATCAGCCCACCCAGACTTGCTAACACAGGTGGCAGCATATGCCATCCTGGGACCCAAGAACAGGAATACATAATCCACTAGTGCCACCACTGGGGCCCAAAGACGAGCCCAGCTGGTGTCCCAGTCCACAGGAAAACTTTACCACCCCCTTCATTAACAACCATGCCCTAAGCCATGAAGTAAATCACAGACACTATTGGTACTGTTTACAGCTGAAGAAATCATACAAAGAACACACTACTGTATGCATGTAGAATCAAAGCCAAAGTGCCCTCCCAAATCAATACCATAGATACATCTTCAGGAAAAAGTCCTCCCATATAAAAATAAATTTTTAAAAATAGGAAGAAGTGACTGTTATACCAGATGTGAATATATTAATGTAAGGACACAGGAAACATGAAACAGCAAAGAAATACAACATCTCCAAAGGAAAATAATAATTCTTCAGTAACAGATTCCAATCAAAGAGAAATTTACAGAACTTTAGAAAAAAATCAAAATATTCATAGTAAATAAGCTCAGTGAGATATAAGACAATTCTGGAAAACAACACAAATAAACTAGAAAAACAATTCATGATATAAATGAGAAATTTACCAAATATATATACACATCAAAAATGAACCAGAAATACCAGAAGTGAAGAATTATTGGATGAAATACAAAATACATTTGCTTCAACAGTAGACTAGCTCAAGTAGAAAAAGATAATCTCAGAATTTGAAGACACTTCATTTTAAATAACCCTGTAAGAAAGAAATTTAAAAAAATACAAAGTGACCAAAGCCCTCATAACATATGAATTACCATGAAGAGACCAAGTATTCAAATTTTGAAGGCAAAGAGAAAGCAAAAGAGTTAGAAAAGCTATTTAATGCAATAATAGATTTAAAAAATTGCCAAGCCTAGCAAGGGATTCAGACATTCACATACAGAAGTAGATACATGTCAAAAAGATCTTCTCCACAGCATATTAGTCAAACAGTCAAAAGTCAAAGAGAAAAAAAATGTATAACATTAAGAGAAAAGCAGCTGGGCACGGTGGCTCACGCCTGTAATCCTAGCACTTTGGGAGGCCAAGGAGGGTGGATCACAAGGTCAGGAGTTCGAGACCAGACTGACCAACATAGTGAAATGCTGTCTCTACTAAAAATACAAAAATTAGCTGGGTGTGGTGGTATGCACCTGTAATCCCAGCTACTCAGGAGGCTGAGGCAGGAGAATCGCTTGAACCCGGGAGGTGGAGGTTGCAGCGAGCCATAATTGCACCACTGCACTCCAGCCTGGGTGACAGAGTTAGACTATGTCTAAAAAAACAAAAAAGAGAGAGAGAAGCATCTAGTCACCTATAAAAGAATCTGCCTCAAACTAGCAGAAGATTTCTCAGCAGAAACCTTATAAGCCAGAAGAGAATAGTGATATATTCAAAGTACTGGAAAAACAAACAAACAAACAAAAAAAAAAAACCCACCAGTCAAGGATCCTATACCCACCAATACTATCTTTCATAAGTGAAGGAAAAAGAAAGTGTTTCCCAGACGAGCAAAAGCTCATCACAATTAGACTGATCCTACAAAAATTGTTTAAGAGAATCTTATGGCAAGAAATGAAAGAACAATCATGAAAATATAAAAACACAGGTACAGCAAGCACTAAAAGAAGGAAGAGAAACAACTCAAATGTTCCTATCACAGAATACCACCAAACCACAATGATAAACAAAAGAGAGAAAGGAAGGAAAGATGGAAATACAAAACAACCAGAAATTAATTAGTAAAATCAAAGGAGTAAGCCCTCAAATAGCAATAATAACCTTGAATGTAAACGGATAAAACTTTTATCTTAAAAGATATAGATTGGCTAAATGGATAAAAAATATGACCCAACTATATGTTGCCTACAAAAACTCATCTTACCTGTAAAGACACATATAGTCTAAAAATAAAGCAATGGAAAAATATATTTCATGCAAATGGAAACCAAAAGCAAGCAGCAGTAACTAAACTTATATTGAATGATAAAAATAAATAATAAGTTAAAAACAGTAACAAGAAACAAAAAGGTTATTATATAATGACAATTCATCAAGATGATAAAACAACTCTAAACATATATGCACCCTACACTGGAACACCCAGAAATATGAAGCAAATATTATTAGATCTAAAGGAGAGATAGACTTCAATACAATTATACTTGGGGACTTCATTACCCCACTCTCAGCATTAGGCAGATTATCCAGACAGAAAAATAGACAAAGAAAGGTTGGATTTAAACAGCATATTTCATAAAACTAACTCAACAGACTTTTATAGAACATTTTATTCAATAGCTACAGAATAAGCATTTTTCTCATCAGAGAAACAATATGCTCCTTAACAATCATTGGGTAAAGCAAGAAATTAAGGAGGAAATAAAAAAAAATTTTTTGGAAAAAAATGAAAATCAAAACACAACATACCCAAATCTATAGGATACAGCAAAAGCAATGGTAAAAAAGGAATTTTATAACAATAAATGCCTACATCAAAAAAGTAGAATGATTTCTAATAAATAATCTATCAATACAACCCAAGGGACTAGAAAAGCAAGGGAAAACAAAACCCCAAGTTAGAAGGAAAAAAATAATAAAGATCAGAGAAGAATGAGACAAAAATATAGATTAAAAGAACAATGCATAGGTTTCATTAAATAAAAAGTTGTTTAAAAAAATAAATAAATAAAAAACATTGATAAACCATTTGTTAGGCTAACCAAGATTAAAAAAAGAGAAGATCAAAAAACCGAAATCTGAAATGGAAAAGAAGAAATTACAACTAATACCACGGAAATACAAAAAAAAAAATCATCAGAGTTTATAATCAGCAAGTATACAGTAACAAACTAGAAAACCTGGAGAAAATAGACAAATTCCAAGGTACACACAATCTACCAAGATCGAATCAGAAAAAGATATGAAAATTGAACAGACCACTAATGAGTAATGAGATCGAATCAGTAGTAAGAGGCCTCCCAACAAAGATAAGTTCAGAACCTGATGTCTTCACTGCCAAATCCTACAGAAGAACTTACAGCAATTCTCCTCAAACTATTCCAAAAAACTGAGGAGGATGAAATTCTCTCTGACTAATTTTACAAAGCCAGCAATACTCTGAATTGACAAAACAGGCAAGAACACAAAAAAGAAAACTACAAGTCAATATTTCTGATAAACATAGATGTAAAAATCCTCAGCAAAAAACTAGCAAATTAACCCCAACAGCATATCAAAAAATAATACACCATAATCAAGTGAGATTTAACCCAGGGAAGCAAGGAGGGTTCAACATACACAAATCAATAAACATTATATGTCACACCAAAAGAATGAAGGACATAAGCTATAAGATCATCTCAACAGAAACAGAAAAAGCATTTGATAAAATTCAACATCTCTTCATAATAAAAACTCTCAACCCACTAGGCGTAGAATGAATATACCTCAACATATTAATGACCAAATATGACAAACCTACAGCTAACATCATACTGAATAAGGAAAAGCTGGAAACCTTTTCCCTAAGAACTGAAACAAGACAAGAATGCCCATTTTGACCACTCTTATTCAGTATAGTACTGGAGGTCCTAGGCAGAGGAATTGGCAGCAGAAAAAAAAAAAAAAAGACATCCAAATTGGAAAAGAAATCAAATTGTTCCTCTTTGTTGATGATATGATCTTCTATCTAGAAAAACCTAGAGACTCCACCAAAACAACACTTAGATCTGTTAAATAAATTAAGTAAGTTGCAGGATACAAATCAACATATGAAAATCAGCAGCACTTCTATATAGCAACAATGAAATAGCTGAGAAAGAAATCAAGAAGGCAACTCCATTTAAAATAGCTACAAAAAAGTAAAATACTTAATAAACCTAACCAAGGAGATGAAAGGTCTCCACAAGGAAAACGACAAAACACTGATAAAAGAAATTGAAGAGGACACAAGCAAATGGAAAGACATCCCAAACTCATGAATCAGAAGAATTAATAAGATTAAAATGACCAAAATGCCCAAGGCAATCTAAAGATTCAATGTAATTCCTATCCAAAATACTAATGTCATTTTTCACACAAATAGAAAAAACACTCCGAAAATTTGTACAGAAAACCAACAAACAAAAAGAGAGCCAAAATATCCAAAGCAATCCTGAACAAAAATATCAAAGCTGGAGGCATTGTACCATCTGACTTCAAAATGTATCACAAGGCTACACTAACCAAAACAGCATGGTATTGGTAGAAAAACAGATGCATAGACCAATGGAACAGAATAGAGAACCCAGAACTAAATCCATTTATTTACAGCCAATTGATTTTCAACAAAGGCATAGAGATCATACATTGGAGAAAGAATACTCTCTTCAATAAATAGTTCTGATAAAATTGGGTGCCCATATGCAGAAAAATGAAACTGGACCCCTATCTCCCATCATATACAAAAATACACCCGAGATAGACTAAAGACTTGAATGTAAGACCTGAAATTGTAAAACTACTAAAAGAAAACAGGGAAAACACTTCAGAACATTGGTCTAGGCAAAAATTTTATGTCTAAAACTCAAAAAGCACAAACAGCCAAAACAAAAATGGACAAATGGGACTATATTAAACTAAAAAGCTTCTACACACCCAAGGAAACAATCAACAGAGTGCAGATTCAACCTGTAGAATGGGAAAAATAACTGCAAATTATTCATCTGACAAAGGACTAGTATCCAGAATACATAAGGAACTCAAACTATTCAACAGTAGAAAACAACAACAACAACAACAACAACAAATAATCCTATTAAAAAGTGGGCAAAGGACATGAATGGACATTTCTCAGAAGAAGGCATACAAATGGACATAAGGTATGTGAAAAAAATATTCAGCAGTACTAACCAGGGAAATGGAAATCAAAACCACATGAAATAACATTTTATTTGAGTTAGAATGGCTATTATTAAAAAACAACAATAGTTGCTGGTGAAGATGTAGAGTAAAGGAAATTCTTGTGCGTTGTTAGTAGGATTTTAAATTAGTACAGCCACTATGAAAAACAGTAGGAAATTTCTCAAAAATAGTACAAATAGAACTACCATATGGTCCAGTAATCCCCCTACTAGGTATCTATCCAAAGACAGGAAACCAGTATATCAAAGGGATACCTGTACTTGCATATTTATTGCAGCAGCAATCACAATAGCAAAGATATAGAATCAACCTATATAAATGGCCAACAATAGTCAAATGAATAAAGAAAATGTGTGTGTGTGTGTGTGTATACACACACACATATATGTATATACAAATGTGTATATATACATATATATACACACACACAAGGCAATATTATTCAGCTGTAAAAAGAATAAAATCATGTTATTTGCAGCGATATGGATGGAACTGGATGTCATTATGTCTAATGAAATAAGCCAAACACAGAAAGACAATGTTCTCATGTTCTTACTTGTATGTAGGATCTTAAAATGTTGATTTTTGTGGAAGTAGAGAGTAGAAAAGTAGATACCAGAGGCTGGGAACAGTGCATGGGGAGTAAGAAAGACAGAATAGATAGATAAGGCTTTATAGGATCTTGTAGATCAGGCCTTACACAAGACTTTGGCTTTTATCCTGAGTGAAATGGTGAGCTACTAGAGGAAAGTGTACAGAGAAGGGTCACCATCTTGTTTTGATTTTAAGAGAACCCCTCTGGCAGCTATGTTGAGAACAGACTATGAGTGATCAAAGATAGAAGAAGCCAGTCCAGCTTAGGTGACTATGGAGTAAACCAGAAGTAGTTATATTCTAAAGAATTTGTTCATTCAACAAGTAAGCATTGAGCAATGGTGGAGGTTGTGGGAAGTTATCAATGATGCCACCAAAATCTCAGGCAGTTATCTGGAAAGTGACAACTGTGAAACCAAATTTGTAAAAGAAAAATACATTACAACAGCATGAATAAGCCATCTAATTACAAGTGTTAAAATCTAATTAGTATTCAGTTTATAACACCTAAGGTGCAAACAGCAGTGTGTGGGAAGCCTAGGATGCTGTTGGACCTATCCTCTTTGCATGGATGAACACTCTCTATTGTCTACAATAAGTCTCCACAGAACTATGTATGGCATATCTAACAGCTTTGCAAAAGTTATAAGACCTCAGTATTAGGAATTGGGGAATTTGATACAGCTGAAATAATACTACATGGTAGGTTTATTCCTTAAGAAAACCAAAACTTGAATTAAACTGTCAGACTTGTTGATTGGGAAAGAGAAGTAGATTTTTACTTAGTGTTGTTTCTTCTGCTCAGCCAATAATATGTGATCCCAAATCACACTTCTAGTTTTTGATGTGTGCCTTCATAAGTGTTTGTCATGGGGCCTGATATAATTAAATGGATTTTCAAGTGTTTTTCGAGGTACATTGCCCTCCATCCTCAGAGTACTATGGCCATTATACTGTAGATCTTCATTAGGCAAAAGCTTACAAATCTTCAGTGGCTTCATAAGGAGGGATTAAAAATTAACTCAGGATTTTTAATGTTGAAGCTTATGAACTGTTATTTTATTAGGGCATATTTTGTTCCACCTACTGCACATATCTACAAATAGCATATGCCCTTAGTATAATCCCAGTACTAGTAATAGACTGTTCACTTGTTTTAAAAAGTAATTTAGACTGGAATGAGTAATTATGTCCTAATTGATATGAAACAGGTTGTTTCTGGGTCTGAAAAGGAGTGCTAGAAGGGGAGAGAGCCCAACCATCTGGACGCTAGACTCTCTCAGAGTCATATGAGACACTCTTCAAGTGTGGTAAGGAGGCCAAAGAATGCAAACATCATAAAATTTGGAGGTCGTGCTACACAGTCCTGCTCCCTAAGTATAATCAGCCAAAAGTATTTGTTGGGGTCTACTGAAACCTCACTCTTCATTCTGTCTCCTGATAATTTAACTGATTAGTTGCTGGCAGGTACATTGGATAGTAGTGAATTAGACCACTAAATGTCCCCATTTAATTAGTAAGGTGATATAACTGGCCCACAAATAGAGTAAGGTTACTTTGGATTTCTCAGGGACCTAACTAGGTCAATTAATCAACTATTTGGTCTACTGTTCATTGGCTGACCACCAGAAGCAAATGCTAATTTGCCTGGATTGGGTTCATTAATAATACCTAATATTGGCTGGGCATGGTGGCTCATGCCTGTATTCCCAGCACTTTGGGAGGCTGAGGCAGGTGGATCACCTGAGGTCAGGAGTTCGAGACCAGCCTGATCAACACGGTGAAATCCCATCTCTACTAAAAATATAAAAATTAGCCGGGTATGGTGGCAGGTGCCTGTAGTCCCAGCTACTTGGGAGGCTGAGACAGGAGAATTGTTTGAGCCCAGGAGCCAGAGGTTGCAGTGAGCCAAGATTGCACCACTGCACTGCAGCCTGGGCAACAGAGAGAGAGACACTGTCTCAAAAATAATAATAATAGTAATAATAATACCTGATACTTATTTATTGCTTATAAAGACAGTGTGTTAAGCATTATGTAATTTAATCCTCATAATAACTTCATTAGGGAAGTTTCATTATCCACATTTTACAGATGAAAAACTGAGCATCCAATAGAGCTCAAGTGACTTGACCTGGGTTACACAGCCAGTAAATAGTGGAGATGTGATTCAAATACAAATCTGTCTCACTGCAAAATCCCAAGCTCTTGCTAATAATATTATTCTGTAGTGGTCTATGGAATATAGCTCTGTAGTTGTAACATCAGGCTTAGTGCTCATCTTGCAAGTCTGGAGAATGAAGATATGCTCCATGTGGTGAGGTTAGAAGTGAAGAATTCTGGTAGGTAAGTAGGCCATTTCAGCAGAGATGCTGTTCATCTATTATTATTTATCCCTCCATATTTATGCTCAATATCATTATCCAGGAGTGGCCAAGGCCTCATTTCCAATCCCTCCCCCGATTCCTGAACCTCATCCTTCACAACAAAAAGTTATCTCTGGATTCCAAGGTGTCAAATATCTGATAGGATAAACAAATTCATCTCAATATGTGAATAAAACAAGACTATAGCACCTATGCCCCAGACTATTCCTTTATCTCTCTAGTATTATAACATGTTCTCATTTAATGGAAGACTTCTGTATGCATTCTTCTGCATTAGCTGTCAAACCTTGAAGAATCACTGAAATAATGGGGGTTTCAGAGAAACTCCTAGACAAGCAGGTGGAAGACACCTGTTGGATAAGGTATAACCTTGGCGAACTTCATTGATTGCAGCTCTCTGTAGAGTTAATTCTATAGATGCATTATGAAGGCCATCAGTTAAGAATTCAAATATTACATTTGCTTTGCATAAGAACATACACTTCATAGGCAGAGTGGGAGCAATGTTTTCATCTGCAGTGAAGCCCCTGATTAAGTCACTTAATTAGGTTAATCAGGTGCTTTACTTTCCTAACACAAAAAGTTTTACTGAATAGTAATACTAGATTATTGGTAGCAATGTCAAAGATAAGCTGGTGTGTGTGTGTGTGTGTGTGTGTGTGTGTGTGTGTGTTTAAATGTATTTCAGATAAGATAATCAGATTACTGTTACAAAATTCTAGAGTCTCTTGGCTGTAAAGTGACATACTAAATATTGCTTTCTAATTTTCCATTGTAATGCATGAAAGAGATAAGCACATACTTTTATCAACAGCAATGAAAAATGCAAATCTATTGGAATAATAAGAACTACTTAATGTTAATTAAGAGATAACTTTTTAAAGGAAATAATTTGGAGTTTGGAACTCTTTGATATCAAGGATCTGCTTCAGAAGGTTAAAGGTTATTTTTGCAATTGATCCCATGTAGAGAACTGTCTTCCAGGAATTGTTCTCATATTGTTCCAAAGTGAGCATAGAGGGAAATGTAGAAGCCAGGGATCAAAGAAACCAAGCAATGTGAAAATGATAAATCAGTGGGGCAGGTGGAATTAATTTAGCAAATAGCAAATATGTTAGCTTGAGTGTCCATTTTGTACAGTGGATATCTATAGATAGCTTATTATGAATAAACAATATACCATAATGCAAGTTTCACCATAGTGTTTTTGAAAAATGGTGTGGTTACTCATTTGGGAGTATCCATCCAGAATGGATTATTATTAGTACTCAATTCTGAGACAGAGGAGCCAAAAAGTTTATTCCTTGGAGGACTAACTTTATTACATAAGGCAACCCAAAGTAACACTGTCTTTATTAGTTTCCTGGGACTATCATAACGAATGACCACAAATTTGGTGGCTTACAACAACAGGAATGCATTGTTACATTGTTCCAGAGGCTAGAAGTATGGACTCAAAATGTTGGCAGGACCATGCTCTCTCTAAAAGCTCTGGTGGTCTATCCTTCATTATTTCTTCCAGCTTCTGGTGGTTGCCAGTAATCCCTGGCATTCCTTGGCTTGTAGAAGCATCATTCCAATCACTAATCCAACTATATTAGTCCGTTTACATACTGCTGTTAAAGACATACCCAAGACTGCAATTTACTAAAGAAAGAGGTTTATTGGACTTATAGTCCCACATGGCTGGGGAGGCCTCACAATCATGGTGGAAGGCAAGGAGGAGCAAGTCACATCTTACATGGATGGCAACAGGCAAAGAGAGGAGCTTCTGCAGGGAAACTCCCATTTTTAAAGCCATCAGATTTCTTGAGACTCATTCACTATCATGAGAACAGCACAGGTACGACCCACCCCCATGATTCAGTCATCTCACACCAGGTCCCTCCCACAACACATGGGAATTATGGGAGCTACAAGATAAGATTTGAGTGCGGACACAGAGCCAAATGGTATCACCAGCCTAATCCAGTATGACATTATCTTAACTTGATTACACCTGCAATGATCCTGCTTGCGAATAAGGTTACATTCACATGTATCTTTACTGAGGCTTTAACATACCTTTATGGAGGACACAGTTCAATTCATAAGAGTGTCCTATAAAAAGCACTAAATTTTTAAAAATCTCTTGATTAAAGGAAGAGATTCCAACCAACTACACTTCAGTGATGCTATATCTTTAGTACTGACTGTAGAAAGATGAATGAGAAACTAACAATGGACAAAACAAAGAACTCAAATACTCTTTTTAATTCTGGGTATTAGTCCATTCTAACACTGCTAATAAAAACATACCCAAGACTGGGAAATTTATAAAGGAAAGAGGTTTAATTGACTCACAGTTCAGCATGGCTGGGTAGGCCTCAGGAAACTTACAATCATGGCAAAAGGGGAAGCAAACACCTCCTTTTTCACATGGTGGCAGGAAGGATAAGTGCTGAGCAAAGAAGGAAAAGCCCCTTATAAAGCCATCAGATCTCATGAGAACTCACTCACTATCATGAGAACAGAAGCATGGGGGTAACCACACCCATGATTCAATTACCTCCCACCAGGTCCCTCCCATGACATGTGGGGATTATGGGAACTTACAATTCAATATAGGATTTAGGTGAGGACACAGCTGATATGGTTTGGCTGTGTCCCCACCCAAATCTCACCTTGAATTGTAATAATCTTCATGTGGCAAGGGTGGGGCCAGGTGAAGATAATTGAATCATGGGGGCAGTTTCCCCCACACTGTTCTCATGGCAGTGAATAAGTCTCATGAGATCTGATGGTTTTGTAAATGGGAGTTCCCCTGCACAAGCTCTCTTGCCTGTTGCCATGCGAGATATCTCTTTGCTCTTCCATCATCTTCCACCATGACTGTGAGGTCTCCCCAGCCATGTAGACCTGTGAGTCTATTAAACCTCTTTCCTGTATAAATTACCCAGTCTTGAGTGTGTATTTATTAGCAACATGAGAACAGACTAATACAATATCCAGACCATATCATTCTGGGAAGCCGTTTTCCTATCTACCACCTCTGCTTCCCAATATATCCCTAGAGTAAGTGGGGAGGGTGGGTGATATCTTCAAAGTGACCATACATCCCATCCCTGAGCTTCATCTGAACCCCATTTCTCACATCATTCATGATTAAGAGCACAGGCTCTAGAATCTTATTATTTACATTCAAATTTCAGCTACCCTCACCCCCCGCCAAACACCGTAACTTGCCAACTGGCTCCATCCCTCAGTACCAACTAACACACAAATTGAAGGAGCTGTCACCATTTCTTTAGCTGAGTTTCTTACAGTGAAGTTGCTTAGTGAATTACATCATTTGATGTTAAACTCCCCGCCACAACCCTATTAACTTTGAAAATCTTTTTTAAATGTTTTCATTAAAAGAAAAATATCCTTCTCAATGCATTACATTATTTTATTCATATATAACTAGATATCTAGCTCTTCATTTTGAACCTAATGCTCATCGTGGGATTTGCTCCTTTAACCTTTATGATCTTGTGGAAATCAGCATAAAATATGTTCTGGGAATTCTTTTTTCTAAACATTATTTTTGACAAGTGCTGGATGTTTTAACTGATCTTTGACTTAAACCCTGGCAGTTTTATCTTTCATGTCTTCCTTTGCTCTTATGGATGGGTTAGGGTGGTTTTTCTGAAAAGAATGTCCAAACATAGCAAACGGTTTAGAATAACTCTGTTTATATCCTTTGGTGAGAGGGGAAAGGTCTTGGGAGAGAATTAATAATGTCCTATTGCTACTCGCAAAGGACATCAAACAAATTGATAGTGATCTTGTTTTTCCTGCAAGATAGTACTGAAATTCATAAGGATGAACTAAAGCTGAAGAAGCTAAAGCCTGGACCAGATGAAAGGGCTATTCTGTGCAGGTCTGGGTTGTTCATTAGTGCAAGATGAAAATTCAAAGACAAGATGGCTGGTCAGTAAACTCACAGGAGAAATGTACTTATGGATGGAATGAGGGTGTAAGAATTTATACTCAGAAGTAGTATATGTTTGCTTTTGTCTATATTGTAAAATTATTCTGAACAATTTTGAAAATCACTTGCTTCCATCTGCTTCTCAAGGGAATTCTGCCAGACTACAAGCTTTCTCTCTTTCTTCTCCCAGGTCACTGGGTATCAATGGGACAAATAATCACTCCATGGCATCAGCATGTATATCAAGAAAGAGAAAGTCACTCTTTAATAAAGCTAGAAAACACCAGTATTTTCTCAGGAGAAATTGCAATTTTCATTTTTAATCTGTCTTGATAAAGTTTTACAAGATTCAGGACTTTCATTTCTCTCAGGTAAGTAAGGCTCCTTAACTATTATTTCTAGGGCTTTGGTGGAGCCCTTCATCTCTTGGACTCTCAAAAAACCCAAACTATACCCAGGCAATCATATATCACTTATAAAGCACAACATGCAATGAAGGCTTAACTTCTAGGGCAGGAAGTGGCATGATATACCTGCAGTTTGATGCAAGTATTCTAGGAGGAAAATAGTTCTTATTTACAACCAAAACATACACCCAGGAAGGGACAAATTTTCAGATCCCCAGATAAGGAGGGAAGTGGCCAGGTCTCCTGACCCAGAGAGTCCCGCAAACTCTATATGACCATGAGCAGGCAGCCTGCAATTTTCCCATCTCTAATATGAACAGGTTTGACTAAGCGAAATCTAAGGAGCTTTCCTGCGCTAAAGTTGAGGTGTTTCCCTACATACTATGCAGCTGTGTCCCAGTGTGGCTTTTGGGATCCATTTCTGTGTCCAGGCTCCTTCCATACTTCTGCACTATACATTTCTATTTACTCCCTTCCTCTGCTCCTTACTCATCATTTTTCTTTTTCTCTTTGTTTCTCTAACCCCATTTCTTCCCTTTTCTCTCATCCTACATTAGGACTAAGTAAATTCCCTTTGGGGTCTTTTTAATGTTCAAGTAGCACTTAGATGTTAACAAAGCTACTAACCTCCATTCTCTTGACAAACCAGGCTTTTTTATTTTAAATCAAATTTCAAAATACATGCAAGAAGCTCTTAATACCCACAGGTTATGATGAGGCATTCTAAAGATCCTGCAGTAATGCTGTTTCCATCCAGCACTCAGGGACTCTTTCACCAGGCTGCTGACATCTTGTCTGCATTCAGCAGTTCCCCAAACCTCATTGTTCCCCCTACCCCAAGGAGTTTCCCAGGGCTAGACAGACAAGCTGATTGTATGTGGCCCTTCCGGAAATCAAGATGCTCTAACTTGAAGAGAGTTACTTAACTTGACCAGGACCCACTCAAACAGTCACAGGGGACCTCTCCACAGGGTGGCCCTTCTAGCCTTGTGTGGCCACTATTTGAACAACTTGCAATGCTCCATCTCTCATGTACATGTGGAATAAATCACATTCTTATTTGTTTTATAATTTGCACAGAAGATATCTGCAGTCCTTTAGGTCCTCAACAATCACAAAATATTCCCTTGCCTCTGATCTGGGACATTGGGAAATTAATATAAGCTAATGTCTATTTGCCAAGTGCTCAGTCCCTCCTCACCATGACTCCATGGGGTAGATGCTATTATTAACATCCCTATTCTGCAGCTGAGGAAATTGAGGCATGGAGATGTTATGCAAATTGCCAGAACATATACAGTTAAGCAAGGAGCTAAGCTGAGTATCAAACCAAGGTAGCCTGGATGAAAGCATAGGTACTTAACCACTATACCATGTTCACATTTTCTTTTCCCCAGTTCTACAGCCTGTCAGTGGTGGGACTAGAAAAAGAACCCATGTCTGTCTGGGGATAGAGCCCATATCCTCAACCAGCATGTCCTGTG